>NC_139013.1:28927653-29527653 GCF_964374135.1 Grampus griseus | reverse complement strand
ATGATGGTCGTTAATTAAAATAGAAAACAGCAAACAGACCCAGCTGTGATGGATAAGAATATTTTAAAAAAGCTAAAAAAACACAAAACCAGCCACAACAAAAAACCTCTGAAAAATTCAGCCAAGATTATGTCTATATATCTATCACAGTTTGTAAAACAATTAATGGAATTTGGTTAGTGACCATTTTCAGAAAGATATACATATATATGACTGTATATATATAGTCACTAACCAAATTATATATATTTATATATATATTTATGTACATATTTTTAATCTTTGTTTTTGCATCAGTAGACTGGGGGAGGGGAGTGGTGCATTAACTTCTCACTTACAAAGCAGGTTTTATGTATAGAAATTCTTGATTATTTTTATCTTCTGGATGGTGATATCTTTCTAATGATAAGCTCAAGGCATCTCAAGGAATTAAAATTGAAAGTTAATGACAGATGTATGGATTTGAAGGCCAGGGAACAGCTTTTGAAGCCAAAGTCTTTGGGAAACAAAAATGCATGTAAAAAATAAAGACCTGAAAGAAGCCACACAAAAGGACTTGCTAGGATAAGATGCCACGTCTTTTTTCCCCTGTGCGACAGGGCCTAGGAGCGGTCTTGAGTGTACACTTAGGGGACAGAGTCATGGCTTAGACAAGTGGGAAAGCGAGCTGATTTGGTGCCGGCTCTGACTCTAGCCAGGAACTGTGTGTTTTTGCATACAGCAATCTAACTGGACCGTTGCTAACAGGCGATTTTTAAAGATGCTATTTTGTCATTGTTCTTCCCAAAGGATTTCACTGTCATAGACTTTAAGGCTTCAATTAAAATATGAGCAGCTTTGGGGCTTCCCTGGTGGCGCAGGGGTTGAGAGTCCGCCTGCCGATGCAGCGGACACGGGTTCGTGCCCCGGTCTGGGAAGATCCCACATGCCGCGGAGCGGCTGGGCCCGTGAGCCATGGCCGCTGGGCCTGCGCATACGGAGCCTGTGCTCCGCAGCGGGAGAGGCCACAGCAGTGAGAGGCCCGCGTACCGCAAAAAAAAAAAAAAAAAAAAAAAAAAAAATATATATATATATATATATATGAGCAGCTTCAAGTCATATACATATTGTCTGATGCGCTGCATTCTGCTGGTGTTCTCTTTCACTGTGGTATCTCCTACTTTGAAAGCTGAGCATTAGAACAGGCCAGGAGCCTTCTGTTTTTGTGCCACCTGGAGCCCGCTACTTTAGGGAAGCTGAGACCATTTGTGATGTCACGTGCTGGCCAGAGTAATTTATGACAAATCTTCACAAATCAATAAAAATATAGGAAGTATATCATTTCTAAAGGGAGGGAAAAAAAAGAGAAACACATGAGACATGCCCATTAAGGGCATAGCCATTCTAATACCTGCATGTCTGCTTGGGTCTGCAATTAAAAACATTCCAATAATAAATCTCCTTGCAGTCTCTTTTAATGCTTTTAACTTTCCTGAAGGTTCAAATTGGTATCCCAAAAATGTGCCAGGACCGTCACAAGGTGTTTTATAGACTCATAAATAAATACGGCAATTCATCTCTGCTATATTTCTTTCATATTTGATGACAATTTATTATGGCATTCACCCATTCGGTGTACAAAAACTCTAATGCACTTAAAATCGGATTTCAAACCAAACATTTTATGGGAAAATATAGTATTGATCATCCATTTAAAGATATCATGAAGATGATTCATAACCTGCTGTAAAAAAAAGATCTCATGAGAATCTTACAAATGAGTGGGGTGGTGGAATCGTCTATTCATAAAACCAGAGCTGTTGGATCTGTTCCTCTAGTTTTCTTCATCTATCTTTGAGCTTTCCAGCACTGATTGCTTTCATAAGTTGCTGTTTTATAAGAAAAATCCTTTTCCATGACATTTTTCATAGTGACAGAGGTTGTGGGATTTCTCAGTGAGTATTTTCTCCTGCGATTTTCTCTGGAGATTCTGTCTGCAGGAAGAGTTTCAGGGGGTAATAGAAGATGTTTCTGTTACTTGGAGTCAAAACCAGCCCCCATGACACTTACGCGTAATTGACAGATGGTGGTGGTTCTAAGCAATCTTGAGCCCCTGTTAGTCTGCAGTCCTCCCATGCTATGAATGCTTGAATATCTTTTGTGCACACACAGTCCGGGTGAGAATATAAGAAAATCCCGGTGCTGGTCTTTCTCTTCAACTAGCACGTGGCCTGTCTGGGAAGAACAGCCCATATCATTCATTCAACGGATAACTACTGAGTGTCTACTGAAAGCAGGGCATGGTTCAAGGAGGTGAGGATTCAACACTAAACGAAACAGGTTCCTGCCCTCATGCACGCTGCATGTGAATGAGTTAAATATTCTAGCGTCATCCTGAAATCTCTTATCTAGCATCATAATAATTTGGGAAAGCGGCTTAATGTTTACTGAATGCTCACAAGACTCTAGGCGTGAGGTTAAGCACTTTTTATGTCACCCTTCCTTCATTCCTTCACTAAGCACTCATTGAGCGCTTGTTATTTAAGAGCACGGACTTAGGGGCTGCGAATTTAATGCAGCGAGACAATGAAAATCTCTGTCCCCGTGGGGTTTACAGTTGAGCTATAATGTATACCTGAAATTAGATATCATTTGTTTTGTTTTACAGAAGTTTGAGCCTAAGAGAGCTTAACTTGCCCAGTGTAATAGAGCTAGTTCTGAAAATCTGGGGCTTGAACTGAAGCTGTTGGCCTTAAAGTCTGGGGAAAATAACATTTCCAATTAAATGGTTAATTGTTGAGATGATGCGTCTCAAGAAATAACCATCTCACCTAATAAACAAATGATCTGAACTGCTGCTGTGTTCTTTTTTATAGCAGATGGTTGGCTTTCCCTACGTTTTTAAGTCTATGTAATACCAAATATCTGCATAGAAATGAAAAAAAAATGGACCAGCTAAATAGATATTTCAGTCCTGTTGACACCAGCACCTTGGATTCTCAGCAGATATTTTTTACATTTGCCTTTGACTGAAGACTAGGGCCATATATAATGTCTAGGAAAATGCATCTCTTATAAATATTGGCTGATGGGCGTGGGGGAGGGAGCAATACAGAGCTGGAATTTTAGGGCACCTATGACTCAGTTGCTTCAAATCTACCCATATTACATGGGTATTGCATTACCCATATTACCTGTATTACAGGTTCATAAGTTGCTTTCTTCCGTTCTCCCAGTCACTCTGGAGGTTAAATAGGGGAGGTTTTCTTATCCTCTTTTCATAGATGAGCAACTGGGGTTCAGAGGGATTAAGCCTCTGGTTCAGGTCACATAACCGATTAGCATTTGAGACAACCCGGGAACCAACGGGTCTCTGAATTGATGCTTGTTCCTCTCAGGGGTTCTAGCACCTTTTGCAAGAAAGCATGAAGTCTGACCTTGGATTTCTATACAGGCTTTGGGAGGTAGCCTGGCAGCTCCTCCCATCTCTACGAAGGCGGTACCTTGCTCTTTCATTTGGGTTTTGCTATATCAGATTTCCCCTGGCAGTTTTAAAGCCACACATCCTTCTGCTTTCTGATTGTTCAGGTTTATTCTAACAGAGAGCTCAGAAGAGAAAGTTTGCACTGTTCATAGCAATCACACAGGCACGGCGCCGAGTATGAGGCACTTAATCAACAGTAATAAATCTATCCACCAACAGGACCTTGGGTCTCCTCACCTGCATTTCTGAAACCCTCTGCCCCAAAGCTGTAGTCCTTCGGAGGGGGGCTGCCTATATCTGCTCCAGGCACATGGTGCTTTGAGTCCGCGGAGATGGAGACATTGGGCACAGTAGCCGAGAGAAAATGGACTTGATGGAGACAGCATGAAATACACGAGCGGGATTAGACTGTCAGTGTAGACCGGAGAACATAAACCATTTCCTGTGTCACTCTCTAGCTCAAGGGCAGGGGCAGAGCAGAGGGGAAACCTGCAACTATAATTATGAAATATAAATTTATACATATATAAAGGGGAAGCCTGAGAGTGGATATTAACCACTAAAACTCCTTTTACATTATAAACACCACAGGGATATGAAAAAGCAGTGTGGGGATTAAGGGCATCTTTTTGCTTGGGGACTAATTTATTACTGTAGATTATGCAGTTAACGGAGAAAGGGAAAGTTGATACTTGGTTGTTTCTCTGTAAAAGTTAAATGTGAGTAACGGGAGGGTCCTGCCCCTGGCTGTAAACACTTGATGATGGCGAAAAAGGTGGCGAGAGTTTATGGGAGCAAAGCCCTGGTTTGAGAGACAGTGCTGGAACCTAGCCCTGGCCCTGCCACTGATTGCCTGGGAGCCTTTAGACAATTCTCTGTCCCTCTGGAAGCCTCAGTTTACTCAGCTGCACATTGGAGAGCCTGAGTTCCATGATCTACAAAGGTCCCTTGGGCTCACATCTTTCTGGGAGTCAGGTCACACTTCCTTTTCCAGGACTTAAAAACTCTGCTGTTATCTATAAGCACAGACTCTCTGGAAAGTTCTTTTTATCATGGATGGTGCATCGAAATCTTTTGAGCATCCTTAAAAGGCACAGACGCCCAGCCTCGCCCTCTGAGAATTTGAGCAAGCCTCAAGTGTGGCCTGGACATCTGTATTCAAGAAGAATGTAAAATACAGCAGCGTGTACATGTCCATCTCAAACTCCTAATCCATCTCTTCCCCCATTCTCCCCCTCGCCGTAACCATAAATTCGTTCTCTAAGTCTGTGAGTCTGTTTCTGTTTGTTTGTATCATTTTTTTTTAGATTCTGCATATAAGCGATATATCATATTTGTCTTTCTCTGCCACACTTACTTCACTTAGTATATGATAATCTCCAGGTCCATCCATGTTACTGACATGTACACATCACTGTATGTAAAATAGATAAACCAACAAAGACCTACTGTATAGCACAGGGAACTCTGCTCAATATTCTGTAATAAGCTAAATGGGAAAAGAATTTGAAAAAGAATAGATACGTATATATGTATAACTGAATCACTTTGCTGTACACCTGGAACTAACACAACGTTGTTAACTATGCTCCAATATAAAATAAAAATATTAAAACGTTAAAAAATTAAAAAAGAAAAAAAATTGAAAAAGGAATGTATAAAATTAAAGTAGAATATTCATGTGGTAAAAAGCCAGACTGCCTGTGGGAGATATGATCGATTGTCTAATTGATACCCACTCCTGCTTCTTCCTGGCTAAGCATGTCCTGTTGTTGGCTGGGGTGGCCATGTGAAGTTGTAACCACCTACTCCTGGATTCTAGCATCTTTGGACGGGGAAGAGGAGTGTGCCGTGTCAACCAATTCCGGCCAATAGGACGTAGAGGACGTCTGTGTGGAGGATTCTGGGAAAGCACTTGTTTTCATGATAAAAGAGGACAGAAGCAATGGTGGCACTTGCCCTCTCTTTTCAGTCTTGGACATGGATGTGATAACTGAAGCAGCAACATCCATTCATTCATTGGTTCAGCAAATGTTTATTGAGCACTAACTCTGTACCAGGTAGGATTCTAGGGTGCTGGGGTACAGCTGTGAACAAAAAAAGTTCCCATCCTCCTAGAGCTGACATTCTGGTGCAGGAGACAGACAATAACCAAGGTACACAGGTAAAATAGAGAGATGCTAGACGAAGATAAATGCTGTAGAGGAAAAAATAAAGCAAGGAAGGAGAGTTACCACGAGTGTAAGGTCAAGCTCATTGCACAGAAGTAGCCCTGTTATCAGGGAGCCAGTAAAACACTACCTCTGGACTGCTGGTTATGTCAGACAAATAAACTGGTTTTGTTTAAGTCTCTGTTAATTGGGTTTTCTATTACTTACAGCTGAATGAACTCCTGAGAGACAGTGTAGTGGGGTTGCAAAGAGACAAGGAAGTCATCTGATTATTTCATCCCCACCCTCCAGAGGCACAGACTCCTAACAGTTTCTTGGCTGCCTTCCAGATATTTTCTATGTTAATATAAGCCATATAAGTATAAACTATATATAATCTCTCAATCTCTGTCTGTCTCTCTGTCTCTGTCTCTCTCCGTGTCTCTCTGTTTCTGTCTCTCTGTCTCTCTCTGTCTCTCTGTCTCTCTGTCTCTCTCTCTCTCTCACACACACACACACACACACACACACACACAATTAATGACAGTATAGCATGGGGGTCGGAGGTCTGGATGTAGGCAGTCTATATGTATTGCATGATATACAGGCTGCCTATATTGTGGCTCCAACACTTTCCAGCCGTGATTATCTTGAATAAGTTTCTTAATTCCTGTTTTTCAATTTCCCCATCAAGAAAATGAGAATAACAAGCTTACCACAGTTTCTTCTGACGATTTAATAGATTATTCGGTACAGCACAAAGAGCTGTCCCTGGTACATTGTGACCACTCAGAAATGTTTGCTACTTTATACACAATGAGTATCCTTCTATTCACTTGACCATCTACTTGTACCTCTTTCCAACATGCACATAGGTGTCCCTCTTTTGGACACGTGTGTATTATTCCTCAGTACAGAGATCAGTATTTTTTTCTCTTAATGTCCATTGGACATTTGAACGAGCCCTCCTGATGGAAGACCATGTTCTAAAAGGACCTATGTCACACAGAAGCTGGCTAACAGCACAAGGAGAATCAGCTGAGACTGACCTTCTTTCTTCTTTGTTAGCCTTCCCTTTACACAGCTCCCCATCTTCTACTCTCTCTCACCCCACTCTGTACACTTTCCCCTTTAGTTATGTGCAGAGCTAGGCACACTTACAGGGCAGCATTTATGATACATTCTACTTAGGCATTTAAGAATTGGACCTTTGCAGACTTTTCCTCCATGAGGTTGCATCTCTTGTTTTAGGATGGATGGAGAAAGAAAGAAAGAAAGAAAGAAGGAAGGAAGGAAGGAAGGAAGGAAGGAACCTAGAAGTCCTCTATCTACATAGACACATCATAGGTAATTTGGTGGCATTAATCCTATGAAGGAAGACGTATTTAAATAACAACTAGTCCAATGGGGGCACAGACATGAAATAAATCAGATAATAATACCATAACACGTTAAGTGTAATGAGGGAGGATAAGCATAAAGGGCAATGGGAGTGACTAATCTTAACTAATTGTGCCTTATAGCTTGTGCAGAAGATCGGGAAATGATCTGGCTGTGACAGGAAAGCTGGGTTTTTGATCAGAGAAGGAGGAGGGGTCATTCCAGGTAAGAGAGGAAATCAGCATAGGCAGAGCCATGAAGTGAGATATTGGGGATCATAATAGGGTATATGGGAAGGCATGGATGGGATGGGGCCAGAGAAGGTGTTGGGGGCAGACTGAAAAGGGTGTTGGGTCCCATTGAGTCTCTGATTAGCTGCTCTGGGACCTAGCAGTGTCATAAATGACAAAGCCTATGAGATATAGCATCTTCTAGAACTCTAACCCTTGCCCAGTACACACTGTCAGCTTGTTTCCTATCCCACCCTCCAAGCGGTACCATTCTGTAGGGGCTCCAAAAGAAAGTGACTAAAGTTGCTGAGTTTGGGAGAGAAATACAGAAAAGTAGGTCATGGGCAGTGGGAAGGCTGAAGATGATGTGCATCTGTCTCGAGGGTGTGTGCTTAACACAGGTATTAGTCAAGATTCTTTTGGTTGCTGCAATAGACGGAGCCTAGCTCAGTTAAGAACAAAAAGGTAAATGAGCAGTGGATGAAAGGATGAGTTAGAAATCCCACTTTAGGGAAACATATCCAGAGGTCTCAGCAAGAGGCTCAAAGACTTTTTCTCCAGAAGGCTGCCGTTAAGCAGTCTCGGCCTCCAATAGCTATGTCCCTTTTAATAAGTGTCATATCCCTGAGAGAGAGAATCTGATTGGTCCACTTTTGGTCTAGTATTATTATGGCTGGACCAATCATCTGTGGTCACAGAATGATGGGGTGATGGTCCAAACTTGGGCACTGAGGCTTGAGGGGTCACCTGTTATGAACCAAGCAGCACCACCCTCCCCAGTCCAAAATGGTGGATCAAAGAGTAAATCAGGGCAATCCTCAGGGGTGAAGCAAAGCTGTCCTCCATTCAGGGCTTGGAGGGGGACAGCTGGAACTACCTCTGCTGGATCCAGGCCCCAAGAAATTTGGAATTCATAATTTACGAAGGCAACAGGGAGCCAACAGATCCACTCAGCACACATGAAATATTTCAAGTGAGGCACAAGGGACCTGGAGCAGGTCTTAGAGAAGACGGATTTACATCTGGCAATAAAATCCCAACTCCAGTAACCTTTGCACTGAGGTCTGGATTTTGTCTGGCTCTTAAAGCTTTTAGAAGTGTTTTAGAGCATGAACTCTGTAAGGTTTGGAATGTCTCTTGCCTTCTCTCCCCCCAGTGATTGGGCTGCCATGATAAGGTTGGGGGGTGGCTACCTGTCATTCTCCCAGTCCTGGAACTCTTGGGTGATGTACTTAACGTTACTGAGCTCCAGCGTCCTCACCTGTGAAATGGGGATGCTCCTACCAACCTTATAGGACGGTCATAGATACGAAATCCGGAACACATTTGAAAGCATTTTGTAAAGCAACAAATGAGTGAATGTGATTATTTTGTGATCTTGCTGGAGATCAAGAGGTAGAAAACCCATTGCTTTGGGTCTCAGCTTTGCTTAGGAAAGTCACCTTGCCTCTCTGATCCTCAGTTTCCACATCTAGAAAATGGGGACAATAGGGCCTATCTTGTGATGTTATTGTGAGGGTTAGGTGATAATGCATGCAAGTGGTCTTGTATGGATCTGAGCACAGGGTGTAGGCACAGCACGTGATAATCCTCCCCAGCTCCCGTGGAAGTGTTCAAGAAGTCAAATCTAGCATTCATGGTGAGTGCGGGTCTCTCCAGGCGCCAAGAGGCCTTTGGAGTCCCTATTTGTGGTAGATATTTCTAGCACTCACCTATATACTTCTCCTTTCCTTCTTGGTATACTGGAGACAACACTTCCAAGCCTCCTTGCCTTTAGCCAGTGCCATGTTATTAATCTGGGCCACAGAATAATGAGTAATGTGAGTCCCTTCCAGGCTGAGGAAATGAGAAGCCTCTGTATGAGATGCCCATGGTGCATCCCACCCTCCCCATCCCACCCCCCCAGGCGGTCACAAAGCACCGAGCTGATCTCCCTGTGCTACGCGGCTGCTTCCCACTAGCTATCTATTTTACGTTTGGTAGTGTACATATGTCCATGCCACTCTATCGCTTTGTCACAGCTTACCCTTCCCCCTCCCCATATCCTCAAGTCCATTCTCTAGTAGGTCTGTGTCTTTATTCCTGTCTTACCCCTAAGTTCTTCATGACATTTTTTTTTCTTAAATTCCATATATATGTGTTAACATACAGCATTTGTCTTTCTCTTTCTGACTTACTTCACTCTGTATGACAGACTCTAGGTCTATCCACCTCATTACAAATAGCTCAATTTCGTTTCTTTTTATGGCTGAGTAATATTCCATTGTATATATGTGCCACGTCTTCTTTATCCATTCATCCGATGATGGACACTTGTTTCCATCTCCGGGCGATTGTAAATAGAGCTGCAATGAACATTTTGGTACATGACTCTTTTTGAATTATGGTTTTCTCAAGGTATATGCCCAGTAGTGGGATTGCTGGGTCATATGGTAGTTCTATTTGTAGTTTTTAAAGGAACCTCCATACTGTTCTCCATAGTGGCTGTACCGATTCACATTCACACCAGCAGTGCAAGAGTGTTCCCTTTTCTCCACACCCTCTCCAGCATTTATTGTTTCTAGATTTTTTGATGATGGCCATTCTGACTGGTGTGAGATGATATCTCATTGTAGTTTTGCTTTGCATTTCTCTAATGATTAATGATGTTGAGCATTCTTTCATGTGTTTGTTGGTAGTCTGTATATCTTCTTTGGAGAAATGTCTATTTAAGTCTTCTGCCCATTTTTGGATTGGGTTGTTTGTTTTTTTGTTATTGAGCTGCATGAGCTGCTTGTAAATTTTGGAGATTAATCCTTTGTCAGTTGCTTCATTTGCAAATATTTTCTCCCATTCTGAGGGTTGTCTTGTTTATGGTTTCCTTTGCTGTGCAAAAGCTTTGAAGTTTCATTAGGTCCCATTTGTTTATTTTTGTTTTTATTTCCATTTCTCTAGGAGGTGGGTCAAAAGGGATCTTGCTGTGATTTATGTAATAGAGTGCTCTGCCTATGTTCTCCTCTAAGAGTTTGATAGTTTCTGGCCTTACATTTAGGTCTTTAATCCATTTTGAGCTTATTTTTGTGTATGGTGTTAGGGAGTGATCTAATCTCATACTTTCAAATGTACCTGTCCAGTTTTCCCAGCACCACTTATTGAAGAGGCTGTCCTTTCTCCACTGTATATTTTTGCCTCCTTTATCAAAGATAAGGTGACCATATGTGTGTGGGTTTATCTCTGGGCTTTCTATCCTGTTCCATTGATCTATCTTTCTGTTTTTGTGCCAGTACCATACTGTCTTGATTACTGTAGCTTTGTAGTATAGTCTGAAGTCAGGGAGCCTGATTCCTCCAGCTCCATTTTTCATTCTCAAGATTGCTTTGGCTATTCTGGGTCTTTTGTGTTTCCATACAAACTGTGAAATTTTTGGTTCTAGTTCTGTGAAAAATGCCATTGGTAGTTTGATAGGGATTGCATTGAATCTGTAGATTGCTTTGGGTAGTAGAGTCATTTTCACAATGTTGATTCTTCCAATCCAAGAACATGGTATATCTCTCCATCTATTTGTATCATCTTTAATTTCTCTCATCAGTGTCTTATAATTTTCTGCATACAGGTCTTTTGTCTCCTTAGGTAGGTTTATTCCTAGATATTTTATTCTTTTTGCTGCAATGGTAAATGGGAGTGTTTTCTTGATTTTACTTTCAGATTTTTCATCATTAGTGTATAGGAATGCCAGAGATTTCTGTGCATTAACTTTGTATCCTGCTACTTTACCAAATTCATTGATTAGCTCTAGAAGTTTTCTGGTAGCATCTTTAGGATTCTCTATGTTTAGTATCATGTCATCTGCAAACAGTGACAGCTTTACTTCTTCTTTTCTGATTTGGATTGCTTTTATTTCCTTTTCTTCTTTGATTGCTGTGGCTAAAACTTCCAAAACTATGTTGAGTAAGAGTGGTGAGAGTTGGCAACCTTGTCTTGTTCCTGATCTTAGTGGAAATGCTTTCAGTTTTTCACCATTGAGGACGATGTTGGCTGTGGGTTTGTCATATATGGCCTTTATTATGTTGAGGAAAGTTCCCTCTATGCCTACTTTCTGCAGGGTTTTTATCATAAATGGGTGTTGAATTTTGTCGAAAGCCTTCTCTGCATCTATTGACATGATCATATGGTTTTTCTCCTTCACCGTATTTGTTAATACGGTGTATCACATTGATTGATTTGCGTATATTGAAGAATCCTTGCATTCCTGGGATAAACCCCACTTTATCATGGTGTATGATCCTTTAAATGTGCTGTTGGATTCTGTTTGCTAGTATTGTGTTGGGGATTTTTGCATCTATATTCATCAGTGATATTGGCCTGTAGTTTTCTTTCTTTGTGACATCCTTGTCTGGTTTTGGTATCAAGGTGATGGTGGCCTTGTAGAATGAGTTTGGGAGTGTTCCTCCCTCTGCTATGTTTTGGAAGAGTTTGAGAAGGATAGGTGTTAGCTCTTCTCTAAATGTTTGATAGAATTCGCCTGTGAAGCCATCTGGTCCTGGGCTTTTGTTTTTTGGAATTTTTTTTTTTTTTTTTTTTGCGGTATGCAGGCCTCTCACTCTTGTGGCCTCTCCCGTTGTGGAGCACAGGCTCTGGACGCGCAGGCTCAGCCGCCATGGCTCACGGGCCTAGCCGCTCTGCGGCATGTGGGATCTTCCTGGACCAGTGCACGAACCCGTGTCCCCTGCATTGGCAGGCGGACTCTCAACCACTGCACCACCAGGGAAGCCCTGTTGAAAGATTTTTAATCACAGTTTCAATTTCAGTGCTTGTGATTAGTCTGTTCATATTTTCTATTTCTTCCTGATTCAGTCTTGGCAGGTTGTGCATTTCTAAGAATTTGTCTATTTCTTCCAGATTGTCCATTTTATTGGCATAGAGTTGCTTGTAGTAATCTCTCATGATCTTTTGTATTTCTGCAGTGTCAGTTGTTACTTCTCCTTTTTCATTTCTAATTCTATTGATTTGAGTCTTCTTCCTTTTTTTCTTGATGAGTCTGGCTAATGGTTTATCAATTTTGTTTATCTTCTCAAAGAACCAGCTTTTAGTTTTATTGATCTTTGCTATCATTTCCTTCATTTCTAATTTATTTGTTTTTAATTTAAAAACTCTTAGCCAATTATTATCATTGTTTGAGTGAAGCCCTTCTCGCTAACTTTATTTCCTTCTTTTTTTGTGGATTTCCTTCTTTTTTTGTGGATCCTTAACCACTGCGCCACCAGGAAAGCCCTGTACTGAACATTTTGCTCTCCTCCCTACTTATCTCTTGAAGCCTTCTGCTTTGTGACCTGTCCACATTGCTTTATGTATGTCTAGTTCATTGTTCCTTACTACTGTATATATATTCCATGTCGTCCCTTTTTATTAGCCAGAACATTGGATTTACCAGAACACCTTTATTCCCCAGCCAAGACTACTCTACAAGAAATATTGTCTTCATTTTCTACTGAGTAAATCAGTCATTAAATTATGACCTTATGATGCAATTATAGCAATAATGATGGCCATGCCCACTTGCCCACATCGAGAATTATAGTAGGAAAGAGCTGAAAGCAAGCTCTTTGATTTTATGTCTCACTGTTATGTGTATGATTGCCCATGTGCGTGTGTGCTTTTGGCAATATGTACTTTCCTGTGTTTTAAATAAATATTCCAATTTCCATAATTTTAGTGAATTTCCATGGTGCATGAAAATATAAACTCAGGGCTATGATGTCAATTAGGACAATTCATATCCCATAATAAAAGCAGCCTTGAGTTTAGAGGCAGGCGATCTACATTCAAGTTTGGGTTCTGCCTCTTGTTAGCTGCGTGATTTCAGCCAAACTGTTTAACCTTTTCTGTAAAGTGGAGAGTAATAAATACAGGGTTGTCACGAGGATAAATGAAATGACAGTTGGACATGCTATAGAAATGCAGCATTATATCATATTTTTTTGTTTCAGATATGGAGTTTTAAAACTGAATGTAACTGGCAAACATTCAAGGGCCTGCTCTGATGGTGCCCCTTTCCCATTTGTGCCTATGAAAGATGTTTCTAATTGAGCTGGACACAGCCTCACAATCCTTTTCAACTTAGCATTCATGGAAGACTACCAACTCATTAGGGATAACTTGCACCCCAAATTTTAATTTTTAGTTTTTGCCATCCATCATTTGGGCACTGTGTTGAGTCCACTAGGGAAGAGCAGAGATGAACATGTCCTAGGCTTGCCTTCAGAAAGCCTAAAGTTATGCAGGGGCAGCAGGCATAATTAGGTCCAAAACAAGACAAAGTATAATCTTATGATGAATCACCCAAGTGCTATGGATACACAGAAAAATGGGAAATGGATTCTACGATGCACATCATTGAATGTTTCTTGGAGCTGATAGCATTTCAGCTAAGGCTTCAAGGTCAGAGATGATTTGGGAGGTGCACACGTTGTGAAGAACATTCCAGGTAGGAGGAAGGGTCTAATCAAGTTTAAGATATAAGAAGTGCAAAGTGTGTGTGGAGAGTAACTAAATCTGGCTTAAATCCAGGTACCATACTGTAAAATAGACAAGATACACTGAACATTATGATAAGAAGTTTAGAGTATACTCTTCTACTTTTGCTACCACTATTAGTAATGTTACTAGTACAAATTGGTATTTATTGAGCACTTAGGCTGTTCAAGCACTGTGCTAAGCATTTTAGATACATGATCTCATTTGATAATCATAAAAACTCTATAAAATAATATATCAGTTAGCTATCACTGTGTAACAAACATTTCCAAAATTTAGTAGCTTAAATTTACAGTCATTTATTATTTTTCATGAGTCTAGAGAGGTTCTGCAGATCTGGATCAAGCTTGGCTGATTTCAGCCTCACTCATATGTCTGTATTCAACTGATGGGTCAGCTTGGGCCTGGCAGGTCTGAAATGACCTAAGCTGGGCAGCCTCTGTAGAATGCTTTCACATCCTTTCAGCAGGCTAGCTTGGGCTTGCTCACATGTCTTTTGTAGGATTCTGAGATAGAGACCAGAAACATTCAAAGCCTCTGAGGTCTGGGTTTGGAACTGGCACAGTCACTATTCTATCTGGCCAGCCCAGATTCTAGGAATGGGGAAATAGGCTCCACCTCTTGATGGGAGCTTCTGTGAAATCACATTGTAATCAATCTACCACAAGTAGTAGCTACTATTATTATCTTTATATTACAAGTGAAGAAACTGTGGTCACAGGAGGTTGAGTGTCTTGCCCAAGTTCATGTAGCTGGTAAGTGAAGAACCAGAACTTGTACTTAGCTTAGTTAGCAGGGAGAGCCAATATAGATCATGAGCATAGGAGTGATGCTTTCGGCAGACTGGAAGGAAGGAGTATTTCTATGGCTAAAAGCTGGCACCACGGAGAATGCAAACCTTGATTATTCCAACATCATTCCACACCACTTTCAGCTCAAGTTGGCTTTGGGACATAGCATTCTCTTGGAGCACTGGGTGGTTATGGTATTGGCTTTTGAAAGACACTCTTACTGAGCCTGCCTTTGCTCCAGTCCCTTAATCCTCTGTGCCTTTCAGGAAGCCGAGCGCTGTCCTTTCAGGGCACCTTCCCAGTATGTTCTGTGATTATTAGGCATCTCCAAGCTGAAAGGACCTGTCATTCCCAGGACTCATGCCACCCCAGCATCCCTGCACGGCAGCTAACATTGGCTGAGCACTCCGGAGACTGTGGAGAATTAGCGAGAACCTAGCATCCCAATCGCCTCACTTGCCATCGTTCAGAGATCTGGGTATGGTAACACGGGACCCTTCCTGGAGCCAGAAGCAAACCTGAAATCTAACCTTAATCAGATGTGGGCTTCAGAACTGGATACCTGCTAACTCTGGTGACTGGACGTTAAAAGGCATAACGTGGCTTGATTTTCTCCTAGGTCAAGTGCAAGAGACCTTTCATAAGTAAAGTTATTCAGAGATCACAAATTCAGAGCCACGGTTCCCATTACCATTGATTCCAGGTGGCCATCTGCCCAGGAGAGTCTGTGTAGCTTAGTGGGAGGTTAAGAGCACATGCTTTGCCAAAAGACAAACTCAGGGTCGAATACTACAGCCCATTTCCTTTCTGTGAAGTTCCTAGACAAGGAGCTTAATCTCTGTGGGCCTTGGTTTCCTCTTTATAAAATGAAAACGTTAATATCTGCTTCTCAGGGTCGGCATCAGAATTAGGTGAGCTGGTGAAGACCTCCCAATGGCCACTCTGATCAAGAGCAGGGTTGCATCGTCGGAAGAGGGAGAGCTGAAATCTTGCAAAATCACCTAGGAAGAAGCCAAGTGCATGCAAAGAATCTGACCATTCCTCTTCCAAGCCTTGATATTCATAATTAACAGTTCTGCCCACTACTAATGTGCTCTGCTTGAGGAGACCCTCTGTATCAGTGGTTCTCAAAACTGGCTGCACATCACAATCACTTGTGGAGCTTTCAAATATCTCAATGCCCAGGTCCATTGCAAGGCCAGTGAAATCAGAACCTCTGGGGTGTGGCCCAAGAATCAGTAGTTTTCAAATTCCTTAGGGTAGGAACTAGGGTAAAGTACGGGAGCTGCCTAGTGTGCGGAATTTAAGGAGGCACCCCCGGTCAGGTGCCAGCTCTGTGCTTGAAGGACCCTGAGAGTGAGTGCCTCCTTAAATGTTTCACACTAGGTACCTTACTCTGCTCACCCTGGTCCTGGCTCTGTTCCGAAGGTGATTTTAGTCGTCAGCCAAAATTTTAGGAATTGTTAAATCTGTGAACTTATGTCATATACCCATGGGCCACAAAAGTGACCCTGTTCCATTCTGCTTTCTGGTTCTGTCTTCCTGCCTCTCCTCCACCCCCTCTATTATTCTCTGACAAATGGAATGAATTATTTGCCCCAGACTTCCAAATCACCGAAGTGTCCAGCAAACACAGTGTCCTTTAGTTAAAAGGACTTATTCTCTTAAGTATAGAGTTGAGCACATTTTTTTTCTTCATCATTTTAGGGGACCCCCCCACTGCACCCTAGTGACTTACCAAGAGTTTTAATAAATGATGTATCACTAACACTGGGCTTTTATAAGAATGGTCTACTAAAACCCCCCAAAACCCTCTTTATGTTACAGCCCTGATTGTTACATTTATTATGTTATGTTGTAGTAGGCTCTCCCTGTGAAAATAAAAATCAAGTTCATTCATTGTTATGACACCTCATCACATAGAAAACCACCTGGCATATATAGTAGGAACATTCAAGAATGAATGAACGAATGAATGAATAGTCCAATGTTTAGACTCCATTTTATCTTTTCCCTTTGGACCAAGTGGTCCAATTTCATCATTGTTCTCTCTTGGAGCTGCTTGAAGGCAGGGATGGATGGTCAGAATCACGTTTTGTACACAGTAGGAGGGCAGGAAACATTTAGTACAATGAGACAAAGCACCAGTGCCCCTGGAACCCATGCCCTCTCTCTCGGCCGGGGAGTAGCTTAAAGAAGCTTCCCTGAAAAGGTGCTGACAATAGCTCAGGATTCTAAGAAGAGAAAAGCCTAGCGCTGGCAACAGGAGCTGCTCCTGACCTGTAGTGGGGAAGGCTGGCCCAGGCTGTGGCTTGAGAGCGGGCCAGCAGAGGGGGGCAGCTCTGGGACTCTCCTGCTTGGGGAAGGCAAGCCATGGCTTGGAAGAGAAGAGAAAGGAGACCTCTTCTTGGCTCCCCAGCTGGCATCTTAGGGTCTGAGGTTGAGTTTGGAGAGGAAGGGTTGGAGGAGAGGCCCTGAAGCTCAATGTAACATCAGCTATGCTCCCAGCTGCCTCTCTTTGAGGACATACATCTAGGAAAGAGGCCTGCAATTCAGACCGGTGGAGCAGCAAAAATCTTTTTTTTATTAAAATGCTTTGTGCTGCAGGATACCGGGGAGTTAAGCTGATCTGTCTCTGAGAGTGTGTTTGCCTAGAGCGCACTATTAGATACTTTGTCTTCTTTAAAATAATACTAAGAGATGGGCTTTATAAAGTCTCTCTGTTCCTGCCCTATATTGCCATCTGCAGAAACGGGGCCAGGAGAAGAGACCATTGACCCTGCTGGGAAGGGCCTTGGCGTACCACGAAGTGAGGGCTTACCCGCTGCCTGGATCCCCAACAGCGGGCAAGCTGGAGCAAACAAACTGGTTTGATTCAGGAGACTAATTTGTGAAAACGCAGCGTTATCCGCCAGGACAAAGATAGTGCTGCAGCGTCTCCACCTCCTGCTCCAGATGCTATCAAATCGTTCATAGTAGCATTCCTCTTGGATAAAAGATTTTATCGAGATCATTTATTTATAAAGAAAATAGTGCCTATAATGGCATCATTACGTCCCCCGTTAATCAGCCCTCTCGTCTTTCACACTGTGTTCAAACTCATTAGTATTTGGAAGATAAAATATATACACTTGGTTATCCTTGGGCACCTCATGATTTAAAAAGGAAGAAGAAGAAAAAAAAAACCCTGACAGCAAATCCTTGAAAGTGATTGCTTTTTACGGGTTCTGTGCACGGAGTTTTGTGTTTCTCTGAGCATGTAAAGGCGTCTCATAACACACATTACACTGGTAGCCTCGGCAGGTTTTAGTCATAAATATAACCACTCTCTTAAGTGGTGCAATATGTATTATTTTTCTCCTGTGAACTTGGGGCCTCACAACATTATTCTCCAATTGCAAATAATAAAATGTGGGCGAGATCGGTATTCCTAATTCAAGAATCAACTAGAAGAAATGTCGTGTTTAAAACTGCATGAACACAGAGACAGACTGATACACTGGTGGGTAGCAAGCAACTTCTCTTTCTGCCCCAATTTGAAGAACTGCCTAAGCCCTGCATTTCTCCATTTAAATATCTCTTGCTTGGGTTGCCACAAAGAGCCTTTGTACTTTATTCTGAAAAGCTGTAGGCATAGGATTATGTGTTCTCCCACATCTTATTTTAGGTACCAGCAGCAAAGTATACCAAAGGCAAATTTATGTTTAGGGCTATCAATAAAACATAACTGAGAGTCTGCTAAATTAGTAATCATGAAAAACCTAGCCAGATCGCTCATTCTCTCTCTTCCTCTCTCTCTCTTTTTAATATTACAAAGCAACTTTTAAAGTATTTGCCTTTGGTGTGAGGGAGGTCTCCTAAGACAATGTATATTTAAATATCTCAGAGGTACCTGCAGGCCCTATTTTTGGACTAGGGTATCAAGGGAGAGCTAAACTAAAATCTAATAATGGTTTTAAGTTAAATGCCTTCAAGTACTGCCAAGGGCCTTTACTATCAGATGTCCATCACGAGAGGCATAATTTATCAGCAAGATGGAAAAGATAGTGTTTGTCAGCAGTTATTATTAACTCAAATGAATAGATAGTCTTGCCCTGGCCTCTGAAAGCTCTGTTTCAATCTCACGGACACCAAAAAACTACACATGAAACCATTTAGCCAAGAGGGAAAATTACTCCCCATCTTACCACAATGACTCTGGATTTTTCTGAAGGGAACATAAACAGTAAAGCAGAAAGGAAGATGCCCGCCATGAGGCAGTGTCGGGGAGGGTGAGGTCCAGCCCAAGAGAGAAAGCTCTTTCTTTATGATGGGTTTTATATCCAGAGGGAAAGCTTTTCTCGTCATCGGGGGTCACTGAGCCATCTGGTACCCCCAGAAGGCGGCACGCAGACAGGAGTCTGGGTGTGGTTTCTTTTTGGTGCCTAAATCATTTGCAAGAAGTCGAAGGACTAGAAAACACAGACAATTATCTCTCTCGGCTGCTAGGATATGAGGGCTGGAAGGCCTCCGAGATCAGCTGGCAGAGTGGTTTTCATTTCCTTTTTAGCCTCAGAACTCTTTCTTCTTTCAAAATATCATACTGAACTCTGATTATAAAAGAGATAAAAGCAGAATGCTCTGGTTAAGGTACGGATGGGGGTTCAAAATCCCACCCTCTGAGCCCCAGACCCTCCTCCTACAATAGCTTCTGTGAAGTGACTAAGGGCTCAGCAGAACATAAATTTAAAACCACTGCTTTATTAGCTTCGCTCGCTCCCAACCCTGAGATTCAGAGAGGGGAAGGGACTTGTCCAAAGTCACAGAGCTGACACAAAGGGCAGAGAAGCACCGAGTAATGCCAGTCATGGGCTTTGCCTGCTTTAGTTATTAAGATTCGAAAGCACATAACTTGGACTTCCCTGGTGGCGCAGTGGTTAAGAATCCGCCTGCCAAAGCAGGGGACACGGGTTCGAGCCCTGGTCCGGGAGGATCCCACATGCCACGGAGCAGCTGAGTCTGTGCGCCACAACTACTGAGGCTGTGCTCTAGAGCCGTGAGTCACAACTACTGAGCCCCAAAGCCACCGCTATGAGAAGCCCAAGCACTGCAATGAAGAGTAGCCCCCGCACTCCGCAACTGGAGAAAGCCCACGCGCAACAACGAAGACCCAACACGGCCACACCTTGCTTGCAACATGCTTTGCCAGCTTCAGAAGCCGTGCATATTCACGTGGTTCTGTCTTGCGCATTTCTTACTTTATTCTTCCTGGCAGTGAGCAGCCAACCTTATCATCAGCAGTTTTAAAGATGACATGTAACCCTAATGATGATTTCCACCTCATCATGTTTTGTTTTGTTTTTTTAACATTGGAGGCTTGCATGTATATTTCATCTCTTCAGTTTACCATAACTCTAATAGAGAAGCTGTTTGGAAATCCATGGTGTGTAGGTTCAGCACCTCCCAACAGTTCTACTCACTTCAGCCACGTGGCTCCAGCGGGAGCAGCCTGGTTTTCACAAAATCCCACCCCACTGACCTCCGTGGACCAGCATTGGATGCTGAGTGGAACCGTATGATACGAAGCGCAGAAGTTGTGACTCAGCCATGTTCCCTAACAAGGGGGATTTTCATTTGCGGTGAGGGTTTGGGGTGTGGAATCATGTGAACATGGTGACTAACGCTTGATCTAGAGCAAGTCACTTCGTTGCTCTTTCTGTCTCCGTTTCTTTATCTATAAAATGAGGAAGATAATAGTACCTGTCTCATAGCGTTATCGCAGCTAAACACTTGATAAGAATGCAATTTCTGGGCTTCCCTGGTGGCGCAGTGGTTGAGAATCTGCCTGCTAATGCAGGGGACCTGGGTTCGAGCCCTGGTCTGGGAAGATCCCACATGCCACAGAGCAGCTGGGCCCGTGAGCCACAACTACTGAGCCTGCGCATCTGGAGCTTGTGCTCCGCAAGAGAGGCCGCAACAGTGAGAGGCCCACGTACCGCAATGAAGAGTGGCCCCCGCTTGCCACAACTAGAGAAAGCCCTCACACAGAAACGAAGACCCAACACGCAAAAATAAATAAATTAATTAATAAACTCCTACCCCCAACATCAAAAAAAAAAAAAAAAAAAAGAATGCAATTTCTAGGACCTGGTCCCAGAGAATCAACTTTCAATTCACTCACTATCAGTTCAGGAATGTGTTGGTATAAGTGAGCAGGGAAGTGGCCAGAGGCTGCAAAGAGTCAAGGAAGATGAGAGCCAGAAGGGTATTAACCATTGACCTTTCTCGTGAAAATTAAAATGGAAATCCTTCATCCAGGCAGGTGGTTTCAGTCTGGGGCCCTGATGGGCACATGCTGTTGTTATCTTCTGCTTGGTGTAGCATCTCTGTAAATTTCTGAGTCCCTTGATACGATAAAAATCTTAATATTCTCTGAGTCTGTGAGCATCTTTCCATCAATATCATCCTCATCCCATTGTGACGACAATACTCTTATTCTCTTCTTTCCATACACTCCACTAGCTAGTTGGGTTGAGATTTTAGCCCTGGCAACCAAGGGGCCCACACTTGTAGATACATCTAGGCCCTGATTCCAAGCCCAAAGATTGAATTCCCTCCTGTTGACGCATGTCTTTTACTGAAGTACCATGATTGGGTTGATCTACAGGCAGAATTTAATACATTGTCTCAAACATTTTCTAAGTACCTCCTGGGAAATAAGGGGTAAATAGCATTATCCTGTGGTACGGGTTCCAAAAGAGAGAGGAGAAAAAGGTCTGTGGGAGTCTGAGGCCAAGGGGGATTGCTTCTGGCTTGGGGAATTGGGAAAGGGCTCACAGAGAAGGTGGCTTTTGCTCTGGGTCTTGAGGAGAAGGGGAACATCAGTGAGAGAGGTACGGGATCAAGACAACGTGAAGTATGCTAGAGGCAGCGACTTTTCCTTAATGCGACGCATCCTTGAAGCCACAGAGCAAGTACCAAGTGATAATAATAATGGATGGCATCTTTTGGATGCTTCCTATTGGGCAGATTTCTTTTGTGTGCTTTACACATATTCTTTCACTGGATGCTCACAGCACCCTGTGATATCCTGAATTATTCCCACTTTGCCTAAGAGTTCGCCTGTGTCAGTGGTAGGACTGGGATGCAGCCTCCTACCAGGTCATTGGACAGCTCGTATCCACTAACTATGCTTAATGGTCCCAAATGCATAGTTCCACGCCCTGGGGAGATGCTGGTGAATAGGAGAAGCATGGTCTCTGTCCTCTTGGAGTTCACAGTTCAGTGTGTGTTGGTAAGAATCCAGACTCAGCTCTTTCTCATGTTGTTGTTTTTCTGGATACTGGTTAGATATGGCAGAATCCTCACCCTTTAGTGTTGTGTTTGTGTGGCTTTTAAGTTTGCCTGAGGACCTTGGTGGTTACAGCTCTAGCATGCATTTTCCCACCATCCCCCACTTTCCCAACAGCCCCTGATTTTTGTGATTCTGGGCAGGCTGATAGCACCCCTGGCCCAAGGTGGAATGTGAGTGAGACCAGGTTAAGCCAGTCAATGCATTCCCTCTACTGGCTTCAGTTACTGGGTCAGGAGTGGAAGGGTGAACTCAGTTGGCCTGATTATATTGGTTTTCTGGTCTTTGGGAATACTGAGATAAAGGTTCTCTTTCTTCCTCTCCAGGACATGAACAAAGAAATAGGGAGCTCCCTAAACTACTGAAAGCCATCTTAGGACTGGGTGAAGAAACTCTGGCTGAGGTTGGAGTCATAACCAAGCAAATGGAGCTGAAAAATCAAGAGAGAGAAGCTGGATCCTGGTGACATCGCTGGGCTCCTGGATCACGCCTCACCTGAAGCCTCAGTAGTTCCACCTCTGGATTTTACAGTCACGGAAGACAGTTTGAGTCAGGTGTCAATTGGAATCCAAAGCCTACAGCTTAGGAGGCTGTGGGGGCCACTGTTGGCATGGAAAAGTCTCCTGTGAATCCCAGTCTGCTACCTGGTCTTCATGTGACCTCTGTTCTCCAAGTCTCAGTTTCTTTATCTGTAACTGGAGAAGACCAGATTGAAAGAACAGCAGTGACGAGGATGGTCATGATGGCCGCCACGTCTCAGGCACTGTCTGCTTCCATCTGCTTTGCTGAGGGCTTTTATACACAATATCTCATTTAGTTGGTCCAAGAGCCTCATGAAGTAGTAATATAGGGAAGCTGATGCCCAGAGAGGTTGAATTACAATGCAATTAATAATTGGCAGAGCTGAGATGTGATTCAGGCATCTAACAATGACTTCTTTTTTTTTTTTTTGAGACCAGCTTTTTCATTGCAAAACTCCTTGTATGTCTGTGAACATCTAGGTCTACTGCTATGTTATTCGCACTTTATTCCCCCAGCACCAAGCATAATGCTTGTCAAAGAGTAGACGTCTAATTCATATTGGTTGAATGAATGAATGAGTGGCCAGAGGAACTCCAAGAGCCCATTCAGCTCTAAAGTCCTTTGAAACCTGCCTTGTGCTCTTTGCCTAATGAGAGTTCCCAGAAGCATTTCTCGAGTGAAGGGCAAACTCCTTTCTCTTCCTCTGAACCGGTGTTTGCTCCACTGTCTGTCTCCCACTAATGAGGGGACACAGCCCAAGGGGACCGTGTCTCCAGGCTAATGACGTTGTGGTTGCTCTGACCACACGGTTCAGAATATTCAGGCCATTGCTGGTGTTTTACATCTTGCCACTGTTGCCCTTGTCAACTTCCAAGGGCACGAAGCCACGGCCCAGTGGGCTGGCCCTTCCAAGGTCAGCTTGATGGCAAACACAAACTTAATTGAGCTGGAATAATAATATTTTTCCTTTGCCTGATGTGCAGGTGACAATACTTAAAATATCGACATGCCTTAATACTTTTAAATTCAGTTGTTTGCTGATCGGCCGCCTCTACTTAAATTGACCAATCTATCTTGCCCAGCTGGAGATCAAGGGATCAGCACTTAATTTCATTCCCTGAATAAAGAATTTTTTTTTATATCCACATGGAAATATCAGAACATGAAAGGTTAAATCAATATGGAGTTTTACATTGCTTAAAGGGCATTTGCATCAAAGCAGCCCTGAATGCAATTCACTTGTTTAATGAATTTTTTATGCTTATTTAATGAATTTCACAAAGGTTTGGTGTTTTTCATAAAATGGATAAGGACTTCCAGTTTTATGAAATAATAAAAATGGAACTGAAGTTATGAAATGAGCAATCTCATTAGTTAGGCATGATATATTCATATGAAAATGTACATGTCTCTGTATTATTGCCTGGGCACCATTATGCGAACAGTGGCTTGTTATAATAGCATGGCAAATATTCCTGTAGTTAAGATATCAAGAAGTGACAGAAGGAAATTGCATTTTCTCCCCATTTCTAATAATGACATAATTAATGCTCATTTAAAATAATTACCTGGGCATTGTTTCCCAAGAGTGCTGAGGCCTAACTCGATGGTAAATGGGTCGTGAGATACTTTTGAACCTCAATAACTCAAATGACATCCCTTGCTTTATAATTTGTTATTTGTTGAAGTAACAGTGATCTCCTGACTTTCCATTTTGATGTCCTGGTGCACAAATAGAATATTCCAGACTAAATTGATCAAACTGTCCACATACAGAAGAAATATCTTGTGTCCTAATGGAGAGAGAGGGAGAGAGAGAGAGAGAGAGAGAGAGAGAGAGAGAGAGAGAGAGAGAGGGAGATTGATTGATTGTGTAATCAATTCCTCAGCTTTTTTTGGGGGGTTGTATATTTCCTTGGCTTTTTACTGGGTGTCCAGAGTTTGGTGAACTGGTTTTGTCCTATTGACTCATCTTTGATTTTCAGAGGTTGGAAAGCATATAGGTTACCACCTGAGACTTTGGAACACAGCTCTATGCCTTACAGCTATTTGACCCTCAGCCAGTTACTTAACCTCTCTGAACCTCAGCCATAAAATAAGGATCATACTTGGTATGATCCATGGTAGTTCCTGCCTCAGAAGGTTGTGGGCAAGATTAAGGAAGTCTATGCATGAAAACTTCTTAGCATGGTGTCAGGCATCCGGTAGACACCCTGTGATATCAGCTGTTGTCATAGAAGCTGTTGGTAAGAAGCTGCACCTTGACTTTGCTGCCTGTTCTGGTGTGGAGTCTGGACAGAAGTTATGAATCAGGGCTAGGCAGGCCCTCAGTGGGGAAACTCGAAACTGTTTCATCACTCTTTCTTTACCTATTCAAGAGGACAGGCAGCTGGAATGCTCCTCTGGCATTCAACACTGGTATCAACCTCAGCAACATTAATAATACAGTGCAACCGAATTAATTCTGGCTCCTCTGATTTCACAGAGCGGATAAATTCAAATGAGCACGTCAGTGAGCATGTCTGGGGCACCCACTGGGTGCTGGGCTTTCCCTAAGAAAAGGGGAAGGCAGAGCTCCCCATTCTCAAGGAGTATGTAATCTTGGTAGGGCAACATGGGAGAGCCAGGATACAATTTTACTACCAATAAAACTTCTTATATCTGTATAGCACTTTCGTAGTTTTCAAAAAACCTTTCAAGGGACCAGCTTACCCCTTAGGACAGTTTTGACAGTAGGCTGAAATAATTTCATTGGATGCAGAGAGGTACATAGCACTGTGGTTAGCAAATTGGTCCCTGCAGTTAGAACTGAGTTTTGGAACCAGCTCTGCACAGTTCTAGCTGTGTGGTTTCCCGCAAGTCACTTAACCTCTCTGAGCGTCAGTTTCTTCGTCTTTTAAATGGAGATGATAAGAAGACCCAGTAAATTTGTTGGCATTTAAGACACATCGCCCTGACTTTCCTCCACACCCTGAAAATTACTGTGTGTCCAATGTGCCCATATTCCGGGGGGAAATGAGTGTTAAAGAGAGAAAGTAATGGAAGATACTACCCCCCAGTGGTGGAGTTAGGGAATTCAAAACCTCACAGCAAAGGTAAGAGTACCGTTGCCTTTTGGTAGTGGAGACAGTGGGTAAATATTTACTTTGCAAAATTTTTTAAATAAAAATTTAAAAAAACAGGTCACCTGAATGATTAAAGTTTCAGTTATTTCTGCTGTTTTCTAGATACACTGACATATTATAATGTGTATGTATACATATATATATATACACACAAACATATGCACATGTGTAATTTTCAAAGCTGTGTCATTTTATACTCTTTCAAGAGCATAAAACGATCACTGAATATCCAGAAATTATGACTTTCTACTGAATTCCACTAAGTACAATAAGTCTATTGTACTTATAATAATAAATGTAAAATAGTAAAACTATAGAGTAATATTCTTTCCCATATAAAATCACTTTAATATCATCTTTAATATAGACAGTAAAAGTACTCAGCTTCTTCCTCTTCCTCTACATTTTCTTCTGGTATTCGGGGGAATCATAGTATAGAGTGTTAATAATAATAACACTAATAATATTTCTTTAAACTCAGGTCTTAACCCCCAAGATGAGAGACCCTTCTAAGACAGGGCACTCTCTCTCACCTTCACATGTCTGCATCTTCACTGAAATTTCACATCTTCGGTTCTCCATCGGAGCACACATGGAGACCTTTGTGACCTACACAAGCCCACAGCTCTAGCCAGAGAACTCACAGGTCAGGGGCAGGCCCAGGAATTACACTCTTCATCTGTGTAATGAATTACACCCCTCTCGTAATTCTGATTTGTCCCTTTGATTCGAAAGCAATAGGTAAGAAACTCTGAAGGAACGCAGCACAGATTCCAAACAAAAATGATGAGGGAATAAAGATAACCTTTATACAGCAAGGCTAGGTATAAAATCTGCCTTCACTCACATCTTTTCACTCATCATTTTAGATATCAGCGCCTCAAATTTGACAATGGCCTCATTTTACTTTACAAGAGAAGATGCTTAGATTTACAGGTAAGCTCACCTATCCCACCCCACACCTCCATCTCCCACACTGGCTCTCCAGGTGTTCAGGCCCACACCTGGGAATCACCCTTGACTACCCTCTGACTCTCATCACAGTCAGATGGGGGCTCCTCCTCAACACCCCTGCGCCACCCCGAACACACACAGCCCACGTCAGCAAATCCTGCTGGCTCTACCATTGGTATCTACCCGGAAACTTTCCCACCGTGTCCATCACTCCAGGTCACCGTCACACTCAGCCTGCATCGTGCAGCAGTGTCCTACCTGCCCTTCCCTTTCTTACTCCTGCCCCCTCAGTCTGTGTCCCAGAAAAAAAGCCAGAGTGACGCTTTTAAGATGTAAACCAGATCCCATTATCCCTGTGTTCAAAATCATCTCAGAGTAAAAGCCCAAGTCCTTCTGGCAGCCTGGCCATCGCACAGGTCTCCTTCCCCAAACTCCCAGGCCCTGTTCACCTTGCACTGGCCTGGCGCTCTGCCTGGAGCTCTCCTTCCCGCTATCTGTAGGTTTCATTCCCTCCCCGAGAGGCTTTCTTAGCACCCTCTCCTCTAAGGAACTCTCTACCCTTACTCCCTCAATCTGCTTGATTTTCTGCAGTTCTTAGGGTCACTTACCATAGCACATGTTTACACGTTTCTTCGTTTGTCTGTCTGCGTTCCTCACCAGAACTTGGGGGCTCAGTGCTATATCTTTACTGCCTAGAGCAATGTGTATAGTAAGTGGTGGATGCACATTTGTTGAATGAATGAATAAATGAATGAATATCTAGGCCCCAGGACAACCCATATTCATTGTCTGCAGCTATCTCCCTGTCTCTGCCCCAAACATAACTCGGGGACAAACAGGAACTCACTTCAATCATGCCTGCATCTCCAGGCCTGGGGAGGGGAAGTACCCAGTGTGGCATGAAACATATTCAGACCCCAGGCCAGCCCTTAAAAATGCTTGAAAGACAAAAGCCCAAACAGAACAGAAACCATCTAATCCTTGAGCTTTTTCCCTCCTATTGGGCTTGTCCTCCTTCGAGGAGAGAGTCATTTATAAAATTCAGTTCAATGAGGTTTCCAGCTAATTGAGGCTTTCCTGAATATCCTATTTGGTGCGTTGATTAAGCACCTCTCTGTGCTTTGTGCCACAGAGGACTGGGAAGTAAAACAGTGAACAAGACGAGGCCTGTGCCCTCCAGGGGCTGACAACTCCAGCCGGGAGGGAGACAGACACACAAGAACTCATAACCCAGGGCAGAGAGAAGGGCAAGTTAAGCAGAGCTGACAGCTCTGTGCTTGGGGCCAGGAGGGTCCGTGACATCAACTCTTGTTCGGTCCAATTTATTACCACCGCTATTACTAATCTAATAATAATAATAATTTCTAGTAGGCTTGCCTTCTTTGATATCAAAGGGTAATTTTTCTACTGCCAAAATGAATGATAAAAGAAAACAACTCCTTGGAATTAAAAGCAGTTGTGCTTGCTGATGGTGGAGAGAGGCATGGGCTCTTTCTTCTTGGGAGAGTGGGGAGGCGGGGGTGCTGGTGACTATCTCTTTAAGGACCCACTCCCCCCAAGGACCTCCTCTAGCAGAGAGAGTATCATGGCATATGCAGGAATCAAAGTCACATTGGGTCGGTCTCTATCAGCTCCGCCATTTAATGTTTAACAGCTGGGAGGGAAAATGTCCTGAAGCTTTTCAAAATAAATGAAGACATGCATTCCAGGTTTGTGGTGAGAATGGCGACAGGGCTGGCATCTCACACGTTCTGGGGGCCCGAGTCGGCCAAGGCGCACGGCGGTATCCAGGAACCCCATACTACCCACAAGAAGACCTCAGGGGGGATTTCTTGGGGCCTGGCTTGCCTGGGCATGGTTCCTAGATTTCAAAGACTGCTTGACACAGGGGATGGGTCAGCATTTTCCAGCCTCATTTTCTGTCGTATTCCTTTAGCCCTGGACCCACATCACCATCTTTGTCAAAACCATTCTCGGTCGCTGGGCGCGATGGATCTGCTGTTAGATATTAGGGCAAACGTTGAAAATAACTATGGATAGACTATAGCAGAAAGCAGGCCTTTGTCCTCTCCTGTGACTCATGAGTAATGTGGCATGCATGTTATATTTCAGGGGTACCAAGTGCGATTGGCCTTGGGACGGTCAGGTAACGTGTGCGAAGTGGGCCAGGTTTTAGCACACGCACGCATTTTGTGAGAGGTGGAGTGTCGGCCAAACGGCAGGCCCTGTCTCCACAACGGAGAACAACCATTACTCAGCCCCGTCAGCTGCTGCCAGGGAGGAATGCGGTGGGCCCAGGCAGGAATTTGGATTTTCATGTGATCCAGCAGCCCGGTGAAACATGCCTGTGGGCCACCAGGGCTGCAGTTTGCAAACACTGTCATATATCAGTCAAAGCTGTCTCTAAAAGCTTGATTATAGGTGGCATTTCCATCTACGAACGTTCTGCCTTGTTGGGTTATATGTGGGGCTTTTAACACAAATAATCCTTCATAGCTGTGCAGTATTTGACCATGTAGGAAAGAAAGTACCTTCATAATGATTACAGGTCCCACTTTACAGATGAAGAAGAGCTTCTTTAGTGATATTTCTTTAGAAATCCTGAGCCTAAGTTCTTTCTCTAAGTATAAAAGGCTTTGGTTTTTTCCCTGCTGTTTAAATATGCCATCGTGCGGTGTTAAACATGGCCACAAATCTTTGGACCCTTCTCCTGTCAGAGATTGGTCTGTTTCCCCTCACTTTGCATCTGGGCTTGTCTGGAACTCTTTGACCAATAGGATGCAGAGGAAGTGACATTCTGCCAGTTCTGGGTGTAGTTTTAAGAGGATTGGTGGTTTCTACTTCCTTCTTCTTGGAGTCTTGAGCTGCCTTGGGAAAAGTCCGACTAGCCAGCTGGAGAAACCATGTGGAGAAACTCTGAGACTACACAGAGAGGGAGCGGGCCTGGCTGAACCAGCCTTCCAACTACCCCACCAGAAGACCAGACTATGAGGGAACCTTCTTGGTCCCTCCAGACCACCCAGCTGCCAGCCGAACACCATGGAGGGACCCTTCCAGCCCATGGCCTATGGCACAGAAGCATCTCTCGTCTGAGGTCTGCTCGAATTGCTGACACAAAAAATAATAATCACATTAAATAATAACTTGGTTATTGTTTTAAGCCATTAAATTCCAGGGAAGTATGTCATGCAGATAACCAAACCTTACCTGCATAACTGCCATAGCACATCTCTGAATGCGATACTATTGTATCTATCATCTACCTATACCTATCTATCTATCTATCTATCTATCACCTATCTATCTATCATCTATTTATCTATCTATCTATCTATCTATCTATCTATCACCTATCTATCTGTCTATCATCTATCTATCATCTATCTATCTATCTATCTATCCCTATTTATCTATCATCTATCTATCAATCTCTTATCTATCATCTGTCTATCATCTATCACCTATCTATCTATCATCTATCATCTATCATCTATCTATCAATCTATCACCTATCTATCTACCTATCATCTATCTATCACCTATCTATCTCTCTCTTATCTATCTGTCTATCTTCTATCTATCTATCTATCTATCCCTTTCTATCTATCATCTATCACCTATCTATCTCTTATCTATCTATTTATCATCTATCTATCTATCATCTATCTATCTATCTATCTATCTATCTATCTATCTATCATCTATCTATCTCTCATTTACATAATATATCAATATCAATATAGTAATTTTGAAGAGGGCAGAAAAGCACAAAAAAGAATTGAGCTATCTGAAGATTGTCACTAGGAATACCTATCCCTTCAGACCTTTTCCTTTTTCTTTTTTTTCTTAACAAAATTGAGATCATACTGGGCTTACTGCTTTGTAATCTGCCTTTATCACTTAGTATGTTGTGACCATTTTCCCATGTGATGAAACATTTTTTCCGATGTGATTTTTAATGGCTGCACAGAAAATTTGTGTGATGAATATACCATGATATATGTAACCAATTTCATATTGTTTGAATGTTTAGATTGTTCCAAATTTTCTGCATTTTCTGCATTATAAATATTGTTGCAATCAATGTCCTTGACCATAACCACTAATTCATATCACTGATTATATTTTAGGATGCACATGTGCAAATGAAATGGTTAGGTATAAAGTTTATGTATATTTTTCAAGCTTTTGAACATTGAGAATTTGCTCTGTGGACTACAGCAGTAGTTGAAAAGGACAATTTTTTAAACTGTCTTTTCAAATTCTGAGTCTTATTATTATTAGTTTTTTACAAAATATTAAGTAGAGTTCCCTGTGCTATACAGTAGGTCTTGTTGTTTATCTATTTTATATATATAGTAGTGTGTATATGTTAATCCCAACCTCCTAATTTATCTGTCCCCACACCCCCCTTTCCCCTTTGGTAACCATAGGTTTGTCTTCTATATCTGAGTCTCTTTCTCTTTTGGAGATAAGTTTACTTGCATCTTGTTTTGTTTTTTTTTTTAGATTCCATGTATAAGGATATCATATGATATTTGTCTTTCTCTGTCTGGCTTACTTCACTTAGTATAATAATCTCTAGGTCCATCCATATTGCTGCAGATGGCTTATTGCACTCTTTTTTATGGCTGAGTAATATTCATATATATATATGCATATATATGCATATATATATATATATATATATATATATCTCACATCTTCTCTATCCATTCATCTGTCGATGGACATTTAAGTTGTTTCCGTGTCTTGGCTATTGTAAATAGTGCTGCAATGAACATTGGGGTGCATGTATCTTTTCAAATTATGGTTTTCTCCAGATCTATGCCCAGGAATGGGATTGCTAGATCATACGGTAGCTCTATTTTTAGTTTTTTAAGGAACCTCCATACTGTTCTCCATAGTGGCTGCACCAATTTACATTCCCACCAACAGTGGAGGAGGTCGTCTCTGTCCAAAACTGCACAAATGTGGATCCTTGATTCATACCAAGCAGCACTCCCACAAGATATTCCATGAAAAAAATCTTTCTGGGTCAAATATGTTTGTACAATGATGCATTCTATACTTCCCTCTTACAGACTCGCTACACCCATTAGCTTATTTAAGGTTCTGGAAAGTTTTGCCTAATGAAATCTCATTTTATTTAATTCAATAGCTTCCAATTATATTTGACTACCAGAACTCTTTTGTTTTTCTTTTACATAATGCTGTAAAATACACAAATTTCACTCAAGCCACAGGCTCAGGTTGTGCAAAAATGCAACATTCAAAGATGTCTTGTGTTAGTCTAATTTATACCTTGATCCCTCTTTCATTTAATAACACAAAACTTTATTTTTCCTAAAAGATTTGTCACTGATTTTTTAATGCATTGAATAGATTATCTTTATATAGCAATACAGTCATAGATTATAATTTTAAAAATACAGTGAAAAGTTTTTCTGTCACCCTTTCCCCAATCTGCCCGGTTTCTATCATTACTCTGAGCACCCATTTTTGTTTTGTTTTGTTTGTTTCTTGTGTGTCCCTTAAAATATCTTCTTGCACACTCAAACAAATACGAGTTTATTTTCTTATTCCCCTCCTAATAAAATACTGCACCTTGATCCTTTTCACTTAATATATTTTGACAATCCTTCTGTATCAGTGCATAGGATAATTTCTGAGTTTCTTACTGATGCATAGTATTTCCTTGGATTATAAACACTCGCATTGTTTTTAATCTTTTGCTGTTATGAACTATGCTGCAATAGATAGCTTTGCTTTTATGTCATTTCTCTCCATGAATTTCTATTTTCAGGATAAGTTCTTTGAAATACAATTGCTGGGTCAAAGGATATCTGCATTAGTAATTCTGATAAATCCCGCACCCCTATAAGGGTTGTACGATTTATTTTCATCCCAATAATATATGAGGCATGCCTGTTAACCACTGTCCTTGACAACAGAACGTGTTTTAAACTTTTGAGTTTTGCCAATATGATAGGCGAGTAACAGTAGCTCAGGGCAGCTTCAGTAAAAGTCACTTACATTAATCTTGTCTATTTTTCTATTGGGTGGTTGGCTTTTTTCTTATCTAGTCCTGTAAATAGTTATTACTTGTATTTTGCTTTGTTGGGGAACTTGCAGGATTAAAAAATTTTTTTAATCAAATTTATCAATCTTTTCTTTTATGACATCTTGGTTTTGAGCCATCATTAGAAAGATCTTTGAGCTTCCCAGGTGATAAAGAAATGGTTCCATGTTTTCTTCCAGAACGTTTACCGCTTAATTTTAAAAATTTAAATATTTGATCAAGTTTTAAGTGTCCAGGTGTGAGGTATGGAACAATCTTACCCTTTTTTTTCTTCCCATTGTCTGTACAGTTGCTCCAGCCTCACGTGTCAGGTAGCCCATTGTTCCTCCGCTGATTCCAGATGTGGCGGCAGCCATTAGTCAAGTGAGGGTAAATTCGGTCAATTCATATTTTCCCTGGGAAACAATAAATGCCTTGCTGTCTCCCTGGTCTCCACCCAGGAACAGAGCCACAGGGACTCCCCTCTGGGGTCCTCATCCCTCTCTGGGGATCTATTTCTCCCCCCAACTACCTCCCCGCCTCTGCCCCCGACTCTCAGCCCCTGTCTTGACTTGCTGGGGGCTGGGGGCTGGCCCTGGCTGATCTCATTTTCTCTTAAAACCCTTATCAGGACATTTAGGGCTGCACTTTTTGATACTCAACTTGAAAACCTCAGGTTTCAGAGACTCAAGACCTTTCTCTCAAACTATTGCTTTTGTTTTGCATTTCCAGTGTCTATTTTGAAACTCAAAAGCTGAGAATGTTCTCTTTCTCCCTTCTGCCCCCGGAGGCCAGTCCCCTGGAATGCTGGTCACTGCTGTCATGGTGTGGTAGGGTGGGCGACCGGAGCGGGGACAGGAAGTCCTGATCAAGGAGACCTGGGTCAATATTGCAAACTACGGCTTCATCGCGCCACCACACGGAGTAACTTGGTACTTGGGGAGCGATGGTTGGAAGTTTGAGATGCTTCTGTCATTTGAACTATATTAAGGGGAGCACTGCAGGCCCCATGCTCGTCCTGGTTCTACTAGCTCACCTTGGGGAAACTGTGTGACTTAACCTCTTTCTGCCTTAGTTTCCACGTCTGCATTGTCCTTCCCCAGGCTCTGCGAGAGACTCCAAATATGTCACGGAGCCAAAGCACTTTGTAAACTTAAACACACCATACACATGTAAGGCATTACTACTATCTTCCTTCTCATCGAAAACATTTTTCCTGGGCCCCCCTGTGTTCCAAACACCATTCCGACGCATGTGTTCTAACACATAACAAATACCTCTTTGAGATGTTTTTAATTGCATGTTAGCTCCCTTTCAGACCTGATTCATTTCTGATCTGAACAGCAACAAAGGGAGCTTTTATTGCTGAGGTTCATTTCTGGAAATTAAATTTCCATTTTTAACACTAATGCTACTGTAATTCGCGGTGGTTTCTGTCTCTTTTTATTGTGTCTGACAGCGACCAGCCTATCAGCGTAAGTGGCTGAATACGCGTATGTAAATGTACAACATAAAAAGACATTTTTGAAAAGCAGGGGAAAGAAAAACATTTAAAGTAGGAAATTAGAGCAGTTACTGGATCCCACACCATGGTTAATGAGTGTGCAGGAAGCAAACAGTTTCTGGCTCGGGGACCTCAAGCGTTACAGCCAGGGCAACGCTTCTCCTGTTTTTGGAAGGAAATCAGTAATAGTCTCCACACATGGGAAGCCTTCAGTTTGCATTTTTTAATGCCTCCAGGGAGGACAGGGTTTCTAGTTTCAAATCTGTTAAATTTTTCCTTAAAAGACGGGTTTTGTTCAGAAACCAAAACAAAAATTAGCATATTAAGAATATATGCAGGTCACGGATTTGCACCGGTGCTGGAAGATTTCATCAAGTGTGGCTTTTGCCAAACATCAGTGGGTTCCTGAGAAGCAAGGTGGGACTCGGTCACTTTGTCTAATTAGGTAAAACCTCTTAAAAGCCCCACACCCCATTTTTATTAATAATTAAGTACGTAAAATCTGGCCAAATGCCCGTCTACGCGTTAAAAGTGGCCATTCAAAGGTGTTGAGGTGGGAGAGATTTTCATTTTCTTCCTCTTGTTATCCGTGTTTTCTAAATTTTTTAGAATGGAAGAATATGGCTTTAGAAACAAGAAAAATAGGAGGTACTTAGGACAAAGCAAAATGAAAACTCACAAGTAGTTTTGCTTTTCTATTTTGCGCCTGGAGCCCAGGATATAACCTGAACTCAATTCCAATTAATAAAAACCCTCTCACTGAGCACCTAAGTGTGATGTGGTGCTTTCCTTCTGTCTCCAGTATTCAAATTTGTTTTTCCTTTTACAAGAGAGTCTTTCTGAGTAACCCCTTATGCCATCCAAAGACTGAATGGCTATGAGAAAGTTTGAAATGGCTGGTTTGAAAGTAACAAAGAAAATTATGAAAAATAAGAAAACTTAACCTCCCTTATGTAAATACGGGCTGTTTTGTGCCTTATTTATACTATTCTAAGTGTTGGAGATGTTACTCCTAAAAACTGCCTATTCAATTAAACTTTGGAGCATGGCGGTCCTGGAGTCAGGATTGAGTCCCATCTTGCTGTGTGAACTTGGGCAAATCATTCTTTTCGCTGTGGGTGGACATTGGCTTAGTTGTTGGGATTAGGTTCTGAAAACTGGAACCTGGAGTGGGAGTGTCCAACTAGGCAAAAAGACAGGAGTGAGTCAAACCGAGTCACTGGGGAGGGCTGAACCTCTGCCGGAGATCGCTTGCTGTTCACCAAAAATCAACTTTTCTTCTTTTCCTCCTCCCCTTCCTCTTTTTCTTCTTCTCCGTTATTATCATCTCCATCTCCTCCATCATCAACATCATCATTACCATCGTCATCATCATCACAGAGCTAGACCCCATTCTCATTCCTCAGTCTCCCCTCCACTTAGGTCTGGCTATGTGACTGAGTCTAAGCCAATGGAATATAAGCAGAAATGCTCTCTCCCCTTCCTCCAGCTGTATGTGGATTATGACAAGACCCTCACCCCCAGCAGTTGGTAGAGCCACACAACAGAAAGAGATGAGGTTCCTGAATCATGACATGGCGGAAACTCCACTGTTTAGGAACATCTGTCTAAAACTATTACATAGGGACTATTATCAATACATAAATGTTGATGGTATTTGAGGTATCATGTTTTGGTGTCCATTTGTTACCGCAGCCTGGATTGCTTAATGGACGCAGAATCAAACACCACCACCAAGAGCCGGAGGCAGGAGCAGTAGTGTAGAGGAAAGAGTTGGGTGCATGGGGTCTGAGTGACCCACTATACTGACATATATGTCAATAATAAGTGAGGTGAGGACAAGACTGTCAGGGCTCCATGGCTGGCCTTTATTAATCTGTGGGGATTCTTTTTTTTTTTTTTTTTTTTTTGCGGTACACGGGCCTCTCACTGTTGTGGCCTCTCCCATCGCGGAGCACAGGCTCCGGACGCGCAGGCTCAGTGGCCATGGCTCACGGGCCCAGCCACTCTGCGGCATGTGGGATCTTCCCGGACAGGGGCACGAACCCGTGTCCCTGCATCGGCAGGCGGACTCTCAACCACAGTGCCACCAGGGAAGCCCCTTTGGGGATTCTTAAGGGTCAGGGGTTGCTTGGTACAATTAGCTTCTCTGGGCTTTCTTTTCTCATCTGTAAAATGGGGAATGTTGGATGAGATTAAAAACAACAAAAGCGCTTCATTTTAAGGGCCAGCTCCAATAGATTGGGCAGAGCTGCTTGGAGCACTGTGTTGAGAAAGATTCTGAGGTTGAGTCATGGATCTGCAGGGGAGTACCACAGCCAATTATTGGTGCAGGCACAGGGAGGGAGAGAAGGAACCCACACACCGATGGCTGCCATGGCACGTTGTCCTCTGACATCTATGAGTCTCATCATGGCAGAAATTTCAAGGGCTGCAGTAGCAAATGTGTCCAGCTGAGGGTGACCTCAGAGACTGGGCAGCTGGAGTCAATTCATCGCTAGTGAGTCCCTTAGTTTAGCAGTTTTCACTTCAAAGATACCAAGCTGTCTGCCTTACGGATGCCTGGAAATTCTATCCAGGTTTTTCATTTTCTTTCTATTCTGTGTGTGTGTGTGTGTGTGTGTGTGCGCGCGCGCACACGCGCACTAGGTTATTCTAAAAGACCTCAATGAAAAAGAAATACCAATGAATTTGACCCCCTGGGAAAGTGTTCTCATTGGGTTCTTCCCAGGTCAGACTGATTCAGACAAAGACTTTTAAAAAAAATTGAGATGATGTGGTAAGAGGCCTGGGAATGAACAAGTTTTGTTATAACTTGGAAAGATAAGCCACTCCATCAACATGGCCCAGAGGAAGGAAACTAACTCATCTTTTCATGCCCAGGGAGAGTTGTATCATGCAATTAGGCTTGGTAACCAGGGACCTAGGAGGCAGGATTCGAGTTCCAACGTTGTTGTCAATTTGCTGTGTGGTCTTAGACAAATGACATTCCCTCCCTGAGCCTCAGTTTCCTCATCTGTAACATAAGGATTTTGGACTAGAAACATGGTTTTCGAATTGAGTCCCTTGGTTCCCAAAGATTCAGAGATGATGTTTGGGGGCAGGAGGGTGCTGCTGAGCTTGTGGGGTCCTGGGGCCCCCTTTCTCATTTCCATCAGAGTGACCTTCTTTGTATCTATTCTATACGTGGGCCAAAGTGGCACTCTGTGGTTCCCTGCCTGCTCCCCAGCTAGGTGTGTCCTCCCTGTTGAGAGGTTGACCCTTCTGGCTGCAGCACACTCCAGGGGGCCGGGAGGAGCTGAGTGGAGGAGGGAGTGAGCCGGGCGCTGCTCCAGCAGCAGGGGCTGCCATCTGAACGCTGTGCAGCTGCCTAAATATTTTGCCTCCAGATTCTCCCTGCAGCTGCCCATGCTCCGGTTCATCTTAATTAAAGGGGCCTCTCTCATTCTGCCTCTGGCTTTTTGTCAGTTCTTCCCCACCTCCTCGACTTAATGTCAAATCTCCAAGTTTGGCTGTGGTTTTATTTGGACTTGATTTTATTAGTGTAATAGTAGTGGTAGTAGTCACATATTCATCATAATAATGAATATCGTCCTAGGTTTATAAACCACTTCAACTTTGAAAACTACTTTGACCTACAATAACCCATTTACAGAGAACCCCACCCCCATTCTGCCTTTTCTTTTTAAAGTTTTTCCTTGCACTGCAAATGTGATAAACAGTTATGTTTCATTAAGAACACCCACTTTGGTGGCTTCCCTGGTGGCTCAGTGGTTGAGAGTCCGCCTGCTGATGCAGGGGACACGGGTTCGTGCCCTGGTCCGGGAAGATCCCACATGCCGCGGAGCGGCTGCGCCCGTGAGCCATGGCCGCTGAGCCTGCGCGTCCGGAGCCTGTGCTCCGCAACGGGAGAGGCCGCAAGAGTGAGAGGCCCGCGTACCACAAAAAAAAAAAAAAAAAAAGCTAACTCTTTTATGTATAAAGCACAGATACACAGTACATGAATAGATATGTAATATATCTGTGATTTTAAAATTTCATAGGTGGGACATTGAGGGGCAATAAGAAAATGTTGAGAAACACTGTTCTGATTCCTCTCCCTAGATTAACACATGGCTCTGTAAGTGTCCTACCACAATTTCTAGTTATTGTTTTATTGTGCAACAAAACTGCTTCTGTGCTCTGCAATGCCTTAGCTCTTTCCTGATTTATCACGGCTATCCTTCCGGGATGCGGAGGCAGAACTGATGCGCCTTACGATGATGCATCATGAAGAATCATAATTGATTCACTGATTCCTCTGCTTATGAGCGCTCGGGCAACTCTGGTGAATGTGTTTTCCTGAGCACAAGGATAGATTCCTAGAAGTGCAACTGTGGGGTGAGAGTGGCTGCGCTTTTAGAGTTTTTATAGCTCCTGCCCAGTTACTCATGTGATCTTCACAAGTATCACGAGTGGGACCTTTGGACGTGGAAGCCAGCTCTGAGAGGCTGGAGCATACCTGGCAGAGAGCAAGCAGCCCAGCTGGGTTTAGACTTCTTGTCTCCTGTGCCGTGGAGCAGGTACGTTTTCTTGGGAGCCTCTTTCACCTGCGGGGTGAAGCCTCCCTTGCTGGCCCAGGACTAGCTCATGGGGGATCTTCACTGGGCAGCCTCGCAGGCCCACCTCACCTTGTTGCTGGAGGAGGGCACTCTGTGCCCCGAGAGGTTTGTAGCCAAATGCATCCTAACTGACTTAGCGAGGCATTGGTGGAAGTCTAAATCTGAGTTGTTCAAGGGTTTCTTCCTCTGCCAACATTTACTAAACCCTGAGTGTGTCTCTTCTGAGTAACTGTGGTCCCACAAGAGAAAAAAGGATTGGTACTTTCGATCATTAACTCTGTGTCACATACTACTGTAAGCTCTTCCCATGCATTGCCTCATTTAATGCTCCCTAGTGCTCTACCAGGTAAGTACTATTATTGTGTCCATTTTAAAGATGGGGAAACAGAGGCTCAGTGGCTTGCTCAAGTTTCATAGCTGATAAGGAACAGGGTAAAGGATTTGTACTCATAGTTGCCTAACGTCAGGGTCCATGACCCTTGGACTATCTCTTCTCTTGACTATTGTGGTAGATCGAATTATTATCCCAATTCATTACCCCTCTCTGTACCTATACCCTTTGTCAAGTGATTTTTTAGGGCAAAGTGACCATGACAGGTGATCCCCCTTTATGAAATTGAACTGGAGAATTTTATATTCTCTTGTGTGGAGAATGCGGGCATCAATACTGCTACCTCTCACATGCTAAGCAAGTGCTCTACCACATGAGCTAATTCCCTAGCTCCTGTTGTAAGATTTCTTTTCCAGCTTTTCCTACTAGAGGTATAATGCCCCAGATCTTCACTTTGGCTTTGGTCATGTGACTTGCTTTAGCCAGTGAGATCGGGGCAAGAATGCCTGTGAGCTAGCTTAAGCCAAAGCCTTAAGTAGGCACTTGGTCATCATCAAGCTTCCCAGGAAGTCGCTTCCCTATGGCTGGGGCCCCAGGATGAGCCCAGGAGGAGTAGATCTCAGCCTGTGCTACAGCGTGAAGCAGCCGAGCCCAGCTGATCCACTCATGTGGGAAATCAATTCTTGCTTTGGTGCGTCTCTGGTAAGATGTGGCTCCTGTTCGTTCTGCGTTAATGTTGAATGATTGCCTGAAAGGCGAACTGACACCCTCTGCTTCATGTTTGAGGCTCCCTGTTCTGCAGCACCTGCCACAATCCTGGGGAACGTCGTGGATGAAATTAGGTGGCAAATGTGCATCTCAGCACCAAGAGTCCACGTGGACTCAGGCCCGCGTCCTGGGTTCTAGCCTTGGTCCTGCCTGTTACGAGGCTGGGGGTCCTTCTCCAAGTCCCTTGCCTTCTCTGTGCCTCAGTTTCCTCGTGAGTGAATGAGGGGCTGTGACTGGGTCTCCTCCAGCCCTAACATGAATGGAATTCCAGGTGACTGAAGACTTCAAAAGACATCATGTGTAACTTTATATTGAAAAAGGGACAAGTAGAGATCAGGGCTTAAATCCCATGCCGAGTGAAGAAGCAAACATAAACACCTGGAGAAAGATGTTTGAAAGTCAAGGAGTGAATTCTTGGAAGGATATTCTTTTCTAGCAAATGGTCATGTAGAAAATGAGCCGTCAGGGCAGTCTAATGCTGTGCCATGTTAGATCTGTTCTTCCTTTTTCTTTTAAATTTATTTATTTATATTTATTTATTATTTTTGGCTGTGTTGGGTCTTTGTTGCTGCGCGCAGGCTTTCTCTAGTTGCGGCGAGTGGGGGCTACTCTTCATTGTGGTGCGCGGGCTTCTCTTGCTGCAGAGCACGGGCTCTAGAGTGCTTGGGCTTCAGTAGATGTGGCGCGTGGGCTCAGTAGATGTGGCGCGTGGGCTCAGTAGTTGTGGTTCATGGGCTCTAGAGCGCAGGCTCAGTAGTTGTGGCACACGGGCTTAGTTGCTCCGCGGCATGTGGGATCTTTCCTGAGCAGGGCTTGAACCCGTGTCCCCTGCATTGGCAGGCAGATTCTTAATCCACTGCGCTACCAGGGAAGCCCTGTTATTCCTTTTTGATCTAGCAGACCTTGAATTACCCAAGGCAAGGCTCCCTCTGTATTTGTTAAATCTTGGCGCAGCAGCAATTATGAGCAAATCAGGCAGGCCTGGGATGGAATCTGGATTATTTCAGTTCGTAGCTTTGTGACCTTGGGAAAGTGGCCCACCCTCCTTGAGCCTCTTACACTTCCTTATGTGTAAAATGGGACAATCGGAGCTTAGGCACGTTGAGTTCTTACTAAGGGCCAGGGCTGATTTTAATCACTTTGCTGGAATGACGTGATTTAGTCCTCACAACAGCCCATGGAACAGATCGCTATTTATTACCATCCTCATTTTGCAGATAGAGAAGCTGAGGCTTAGAGAAGTTAAGTAACTTACAGAAGGTTGCACAACAAGCAAATGCTGGGGTCTGAGCCAGGACAGCTCTTAACCACTACCCTGCATTGTCTGCCTCATAGAAGGCATAAGGTTAAGTGGCTCCACGGAGCGCCTGATACACAGAAAGTACTCAGAACATCCTAGGAAAAGACCCAAGTAACAAAAATCAAAATCACCGGGGGAAACTTCACCCATTTCACAGCCTTTGGGTCTTGTACACATCAGCCTAACTGGGAAGAGTGTCTTTTTGCCTCTCTCTGAGCTGATTCAAAAGACAGAGAATTGGGCTGGGTTTTGCTCCATCTTTTTTTTTTTTTTTTTTAACAACCAAGAATGACTGAGTGACCAGGGGGTTTCTGTCATCTGTGGTAATGAATGCCCCCAAAGGGCAGAAATAAAGATAGGTGCCGTTATCAGCCCTGGGTCCTTAGAGGAAAGTTGTTAGATGGTGGCTGGTACAGAGCAGGTGCCCGGTTGGGGTGCAGTGCCTGCAGTGGAGATACCCTCTCCGGCTTCACTGCAGGTGTGCGAGATAAATTCCCGAGAGACATGTCAGTTGTCTCGTGGTGGTGGAGCCAGAACAGAGAGATGGCAAAGCCGAAGTGGCTTGATTCGGGGGCAGGGAAGAGGCAGCTCTCTGCCGTTTCTAAGTGTCACTGGTGACTGTCCTCCCTTGTGTGGGGAGGCTGCCATGTGGGGAAATCTGCACTGAGCATCGCAGAGGGGTCCAGCTGCGAGCTCGAGTTTCCGGGTCAGGTGGTGAGTTGGGAAGGACTCACATCCAGAAGTTAATTAGATTAAACTGCTGTATCACGGGAATGAAAGGGTGAGTATCAAGTAACCAGTACCTCAAAAAAAAAACCCCAAAAAAACCAAAACCCACTGGAATCAGGCTAATGCTGAAATTAAGAGAGGTGAAAGAATAGTAAAGTGTGATTTACAGGTCAGTTCTCTTTATTACCCCAGACTCTTGTGTGCTCCTTCATTCATTCTTATATTCATTCATTCAACCAGTGTGAGATCACCCAGTTGTAGACTCAGCGTGTTTGGGCACCAGCAAGTAGGGGAACTCCCTCACTCCAAGGTTCAGCTTCAATAGACTTTTCCTGAATCTCATAAACTGAAAATGTAGAAATATGCTTTTAAAAAATTTTAGCACACATATACATTTTGTGTTTTGTGTCTTCTTCTTCTTCTTCTTTTTTTTTTTTTTTTGTGGTGCACAGGCCTCTCACTGTTGTGGCCTCTCCCATTGTGGAGCACAGGCTCCGGACGCACAGGCTCAGCGGCCATGGCTCACGGGTCCAGTCGCTCCGTGGCATGTGGGATCTTCCTGGACTGGGGCACGAACCCATGTCCCCTGCATCGGCAGGCGGACTCTCAACCACTGCGCCACCAGGGAAGCCCCCCTGTGTCTTATTCTTATTATTAATTTGAATTACATATAGAGTTGGGGACTCCACTATCTTTTCAAGGCTCAGAGTCTCAAAAACATCTAAATCTGGTCCCACATTCTATCGGCATTAATTGAGTGCTAAGTACAAAGTACTGCGCTAGGTCCTAGGACATAGCTGTTGTATTAGTCAGGGTTCTCTAGAGAAATAGAACCAATAGAATACATATATGAAGAGATCTATTATAAGGAATTGGCTCACACGATCGTGAGGGGTGACAAGGCCCAAGATCTACAGCTGGTAGCTGGAGACCCAGGAGAGCTGATGGTGTAAGTTCTGGTCTGAAGGCCAGCAGGCTGGAGATCCAGGAAGAGGTGATGTTTCTGTTAAAGCCCAAAGGCTGGAAAGAACCAATGCCTGAGTCTGAAGATAGGCAGGAAGAAGTTCCCCTTACTTATAGGAGGGTCAGCCTTTTTGTTCTATTCAGGCCTTCAACGGATCTGACGAGGCCCACCCAGACTTGGAAGGGCAATCTGCTTTACTCAGTCTATCAATTTGCCAAGAAACACCCTCACAGACACATCCAGGTTCACGTTTGATCAAATATCTGGGTACCCCATGGCCCAGTCAAGTTGACACATAAAACTGACCCTCACAGCTACGAATACAACTGCTTGTTAATCACGTGCTGTGGTTGTCCAAGTGAAAGGTAGTAGAGGCCCAGATGAGGGTGGCCCTGGGAGAAACAGGATGAAGGGGACACATCTGGGGAAAAGAGAGGCAAGTGAACGGATCTTGCCCAGTGGGATGGATGCAGACAGAGAAGGGGAAAGATTTGGAGCTTTTAGAGTCAGAGGATTGTTGGTGGAAGTTTGCTAATGGCAGGAAAAGAATTATTTCAAGCCAAAAAGTGGGTTAAGGAGCAGAAAATCATGGTAAGGCTTCAGTAGGGTGATCACCATCCTGGTTTGTCCAGGATAGTCGCAGTTAACACCTGGAACTAGACCTGTGGTCTTGATGTCCCACGTGTTTACTTAGCTTCTGTCCCCAGCACAAGTGGGTCCCCATTCAGATGATAGATTGTACCGTCACCTCCAATCTTCAGGTAGGTTGCTTTCGAGCTGCCAACATATTCCTCACTGTTGGAAAAGGCTGCTTATTGTCTAACTTCTATCCTTCCAGCTGTAATGAAAACCTGCTCTTATAGTCCTGAGGTCAGTGACATCAACAACCACAGAACAGCTAGTGTTAAGTTGTTCCAGAAACTACCCTGTGCCAGGGGCTATCCTGGGCACAGCGTGGGTGGTGAGCTACAGCGGTGAATAAGACCTAGCCCTTGCATCCGGGGAGCTCTGTTCTGAGGGAGTACAGACAGTAAGCAGATAATTAGAGCACAGTGTAATTAGAACTTGGAGAGAAGTGACTCAGGGTCTAAGGAAGCCCCACTGAGAAGTCTTTTTATCGCTGGCCATTGCCGCAGGCAAGTCTTTCCGAGGTGTTCAATATTAATTAATGAGCTGTAATTGAGCACCTGGTCCCCTGCTTTCCACCCTCGCTCCCTGCAGCCCTTTGCACAGCCACCGAGAGAGATCCATGTAGAAGAGAAACTCATGAGATTGCTGTTTCTTCCAATATCCCCATGCCTCGCATTATATGATACTAGCATCCCAGTCTTTCATCATGGCCTCTTGTCTCAGCTCTGGCCCCTGGCTAACTCTCTGAGCATTCCTTCCTTGCTGGTGGCATATAGATAGAGCACCCTCCATCTCCTGGGACTTGGAAGGCAGAGTTAAACCCAATGGGCAGAAACCAGTGGGAAAAACTGGTGCACAAGGGAGGAATGAGCTGACCATAAAGCAGTGAATTCCCTGTCACTGGAGGTGTGCAAGCACAGGGAGGATGCCTGTAGTAGCTGAACTTTAAGGTCCCTTTTAATGTTATTCTATGCTAAAGGTCTTTTGCTTATAGGTGGGAGAAGTTCTTCCCTCCTGTCTCCTCAATCTTCGCCCAGAGAAGGGAATACGTACTGATCTAAATTGTCTGCTCTCAGGACCTCAGTGGGTGATGGAGCAGTGGCCAGAGTTACAGGGCTGGCTTACCCTCGGGCACATTGTTTCCCCAGACTGGAGAAAGGGCCATTGGAGCCCCAGGCTGGCTTGCCATCTGTTCTCTCTCTCCTATGTTATTTATTTATCAGATTCGCACACAACAGTTACTGTGTACCATGTACACAGCACTTACTAAGTCCTTTCCAAACATTAACTTGAGTAACCAAGTAAACTTAAGTAAAAGAACTCTGGATGGTAGCTACTGTTATTATCCCCATCTAACAGAAGAGGAAATTAAGGACAGAGAGATGCGGAGCTTGCCCAGGGTTACCCAGCTAGTCAGTGATCAGTCAGGATTTGAACCCAGACAGTGTGGATCTAGACCATGCTTTGAACTACTGCAGCCACGTCACCTTCTTTTCTCCTGAAAACTTCAGTTTTTAATGTCTTGCTGGTGGTCAGATTAGGTCTCATTGGAGAACGGAGTGTCTCCCTTTTCCAAACACTCCCCAGCCATGGGCTAATTTTGTCAGCCTTTGGGACGAGGCCTGCAGGGCTCACTTCTGTGGGCTGTGCTCTCTTACCTGGCATCAGCCGGTGCAGAGACCGGCCCTGGGTCACAGGAGACCAAGAGAGAGACTGTGGAGGGCTCCAAGCAGCAGGTCTACTTTCTCTTGTACGGTAAACGCCTACTCATCCTGGACATTTCAAATGAATTACCACCCCCTTGAGAAGTCTTACTCGACCCCCTGCCCCGTCCCGCCCTAGGGGTTTTAGTTAGGCTATGCTGCATTACCAACCAACCTCAAAATCTCAGCGGGCCATCACAGCTAAAGTTTATTTCTCAATCATGTCCGGTCATTTGCAGATCCAGGCAACTCTTCAGAGCCCTGTTCCTCCATGTGTGACCCTCAGTTATTTCCATCTTGTGCCTCTACCTTCTCAACACGTTTGCCTCAAAGGGGAACAAGAGGCTGGAGAATCATGGAGAGGTGTTCCAGTGGGTCATTTATACCTGTGTTTTTGGCCAGAACCAATCACATGTCCCCATTGGGCTGGGAAGTTAATCTCCTGAATGTCCAGGCAGGGTGAACACTCGTAACACCCTCCACACTAGACCAGATTTCCTTCTAATTGCTCTCATGTCCACATGTACCTTCCTTTCCTATATCAGTTTCTAATTACAAATTTGTGTGATTATATGATGGACGTCCAACTTTCCCCCAGCCTCTACGGGAATGTAACTTAGAATGTTGCTTATTGTTAACGGAGTGGATGGATGGATGGATGGATGGATGGATAAATGGTTGGATGTTTGGATGGACAGAGGGATGGTTGGATGGATGCATGGATGGATGGATAAATGGTTGGATGGTTAGATGGATGAAAGGGTAGTGAGCCCTTTGTATAAAAGACGACACATTCACCATTCAGTATTACTTGGATGTGTCTGATATTTCCTCCCGAGTTTCAGAGCTAGTATAATCCTAAGAAGGGTTAATTAAGATTTCCTAAGGGATTTACATCTGAGATCTTTCAGAGAATTAATTAGTTTGGTGTTAAAGTTGCAACCAAAATCCCCAGGAACAGTTGTAATCCCTGAACTGAGACCCTGCTTCATTCTCCGTTCCCAGGCTTGCTGACCTGTTGGTCCTCGCCATGGCTGTGAAGGACGGTGGGAGTATGTGAAGTCAGAGCTGGGAAATGTTCGCTGCCTCAGTCATATTATAGCTGCAGCTTCCTCAGCTCATAATCTCTGGGCATAGATGGCAAACAAAGAGACGCTAGGACATTAGCAGAAAAGGTGCCTACCACTCTAAAACAGTACATGGCATTGAAATGTATCTGCTTTTTTGATGACTGGGCCTCCAGGGGGCCCACTCCAGGGCAGAGCTGGCTTTGCAATATGTTAAAGGGGGCCCTTCAGAAGGTGGAAGAAGATGCTAAGCTGCCATCATCCTTTTTCCTTCCAGGACTTCAGGTTTCTCTTCAATCTCATCTAGAGCTTCATTTAAATAATCTACTTGTCCCTATAGCTCTGACACTAAGAAATCACCACAGAGAAAGATTTAAAATTAGTCATAATAGTCTTGCTGATTGGTTGACACACCTCTTTCTTCTGCTGTCCCACCGGAAACAGGACTCCCCTTGTCACGTCTTTACTAAGGAGATTCAGAAGCCCAGGCACTCGGCTCAGGAATACCTTTTCTCTGCTTTTGCTTTCACATCCTTTCCTGGAGGCAATGGATGCCATATGGTGGAGCTGCTGAAAAGGTACGAAGGGGTCATGGGGTAACAGGAAATACCAGGGAAAAACAATAATTGGTAAGTATTTAAAATTATCACCCACATCATTAGCTATTACTATAATTGTTATTACTATAATCGCTATAGACATATTGAGTTGTGGGTTCTTTTATTAATAAGTGAACTCCCTTCACCTTGTGCCCCCCCATCCAAATAATGCCCATTTAATTAAGGCTTAACTTTTGCTTTACTGCCGCAAAAATATTTCCTGACCTCCAGCGCACACGTTTCTTCCCTCCTCCTCAACTCCTGTCCTGACGACCCTCTCTGCTACACATGCATGCATATTTTCTTTTTTTAAGGCTGCGCCGGGTGTATTTGCACCATGCGGGCTCTTAGTTGCAGCATGTAAGACCTAGTTCCCTGACCAGGGATCGAACCCGGGCCCCCTGCGTTGGGATCGTGGAGTCTTAGCCACTGGACCACCAGGGAAGTCTCTCCACGTATATTTTCAGTGAACTTTTCATGTGTATATCTATCTCATTTTGTGTTCTTGTTCTGGTAATCTATTGCTGCAAATACTCCGAAATTAGCACCAAATGCAATCATCATATTATGTTTATGGAGTTTTGGTGTCAGGAATTAGGCAATGACAGAACTGAGATGGTCTGTGTCTGTACCAAGATGTCTGGGGGTCTCTTCTGGGAAGACCCCCAAGGGTAGAAGTGACTTGGTGGCTTGGACAGGAATCACATGGAACTGTCTTTACTCATATGACTGGCATTTAAAAAATATATATATATATATATATTTATTTATTTATTTTTGGTTGTGTTGGGTCTTCACTGCTGCACACAGGCTTTCTCTAGTTGAGGCGAGTGGGGGCTACTCTTCGTTGTGGTGCACGGGCTTCTCATTGCAGTGGCTTCTCTTGTCGCAGAGCACGGGCTCTAGGCGCACGGGCTTCAGTAGTGGTGCATGTGGGCTCAGTAGCCGTGGCTCGCGGGGTCTAGAGCACAGGCTCAGTAGTTGTGGCGCAGGGGTTTAGTTGCTCCGCAGCATGTGGTATCTTCCCGGACCAGGGCGTGAACCCATGTCCCCTGCATTGGCAGGCGGATTCTTAACCACTGCGCCACCAGGGAAGTCCCATGGCTGGCATTTGATGCTGCCTGTTGGCTGAAACACCTACACACGGCCTCTCCATGTGGACTGGGCTTCCTCCCATCTTGATGGCATCAGACCTCTTACATGACAGCTCAGGGCTCCAAAGGCAAACGCCGCAAGGGAACCAAGCAGAAGCTACTGCCTACTATGAGCTTGCCTGGATGCCACATATCACTGCTTTAAGTCCCAAGCCTGCTCAGATTCAGGGGGGAGAAACGTAGACCCCACCTCTCAGTGAGGAATGTCACAGACACACTGTAAGAGCATTTGGGGTGGGAGGTACTGTTGCAGCAATCTTTGGAAAGTATCGTCTGCCACAGTCCTAGAAACATTCCCTCTGGGATGGAGACCATGACTTAATTTTCTTTGAATCTTTTCCAGACCCATTACACAGTATCTTGAAAAAAAATACATGTGTAACAATATTTACTGGTTGATTAACTGGCCTGTGTTGGAGGCAGCCACATGACTCTTATGGATTAAGACAATTGGGATTGAGTAGCATTTTATGATGGACAAATCACTCGTATATATGCGTCATTCAAATATCATTTAAATATCACAAAAGCCCTGTTAAGGAGGTGTGGGTAGCCTAACTCATGAGTTCGCAGGTGCCTCAGAGGGTTTAGACAACTTGTGTCATGTCAACACAGCTGGTGAAGGACACATTTGAGTCCAGGATCTGCTTCCCAGCGTGGGACTCATCCTCAGAATGGCAAATGCCCAGTTGAAACACAGGTGAAAAAAAAAAGGCAGGTAACTAAGACTCTCCAAATGTTTGTCTTGAAGGTTTTGCCAGTCTCTGATCCAGCCTCTACAGGCTGTTTCTACTTCCTGCTGTGCCCCTTTCCAGGAGGCTCAATCAGGAAAGGACTCCAAGTTCAGCATCGAAAGCCAGGCTCCTGGTAACCAAAGATGGTTGGCAAATGGTCTTTGAACAAACTTGTCTCGTGAAATGCCGGGTCGGTTTCACAAGTACATAAAATAACAACGGAATCAAAGACATAAACAAGAACAAGCCTGTAATCGTCACAGAGCTGGGCAGGCATGGGGGAAGGAAGGCGGCTTCTGATGCCTTTGCCTCTCCTGCTTTCTTTGCAGGCGATTCCAGCGCTTCGGCCATCTGTTCCTTGTTGTGGGTGGTTAAGTGAAATGGGCTGCCAATACAAATAGCCCCACTTGAGGTTTGTTTGCATAAATTGTTTTGAAAGCTTCATGACGAATTTTCAGGATTACTTGCAGTGGTAGGGACCTCGACGGAGGCGGAAATATAAATTTAGAGATGCCAGTTGGAATCTATTAATTTGCTTGCAGCCCGTTACCCTAGCTCTGTTGCTTAACTGGCTGTGTGACCTTGGGCCAGTGAACTAACCTCTCTGGACTTTAGTTTCCTTATCTGTTCAATGGGAGGTGATAGGCATAGTAGCTACTTTATGGGATTATGAATTGGAAACAAGGTGATGCATATAAAGTGCTGAGCATAGGGATTGGCATATGGTAGGTACTTAATAAATGGAATGGATTAGAGTCTTTTTGCTGAAATGAGAGGAAGAACAGCCCCCCCCCCCATTTGGTGCTCAGAGTCAGATAGCCCTGGGGTTGTGTCCCAGCTAGGTAACTTGCTACCTGGGTGACCTTGGGAGAGTTATATTGTCTCTTTGAGCCTCAGTTTTTAAATTTGGGGAATAGGACCAATAACAGATCATGAAGACCACTTGAGGCAACATATGTAAAGCACGTAGCTCTACGTCAAGCGCTCAGGATGGCTGCCCTTGTGATTATTCCATGCCGACTATGGCTGAGCTACTTCTGGATGAGTTTGAGCCCTTTACTGTCTATGTCCGGGATGGGACATCCATCCTGTCTCCTGTGTCTCCTGTATTTGTTCCGATCTTGGCTGGAGCTGCCTGGAGAAGTTTCTTCAGAAGGAGCTATGTGGGAAAGAGCGATGGGCTCACTGGGAAAGAGCGATTGGTGCTCTCTGCCAGAGGAATAGGGGCACCCAAGTGAATCTGTTGACCTTATGCTAGACTCAGGCAGGGAAGACATTAAGACCACTGCCTGCACATATTCAGCTGGTAAAGAAAGAAGATGCACAGAGTGAAGGCGTCAGATGGAGAGATGCCATAGCCCATGACTGCCAGCTACCAAATGTTACAAATCTTGAGCTGGACGTTTGACTCCCCTGTGCCGCTAGTATCTTGGGGAGCATGTTGGGGGAATCTCCAGGGAAATAGTTCATTTGGGGTTGATTCTCTGGGGCTAAGAGAGAGAACGAGACAGAAAAATGAAGAAGAGAGGAGCAACAAAAGCATGGGATTAAGAAAGACAGACAGAGAAGCAGACAAGAGACACCAAGAGAGGGAGAAAAGAGAGAGGGATGGGAAGACGAAGAGACATACAGTCAGAGAGATGTGGAGGAGAAGGAGATAGAGATGGAGACAAACAGAGAGACAGAGAAGGAGAGACTCAGAGAAGGCGAGACAGAGACCAAGATGGAGACATGGAGAGACAGAAACAGTCTACAGGGAGAGAGGAAGAGAGATACTCCTACAGAGAATGGAACAGAGGCAGAGTGAGATGGAGTAGGAGAGATGGAGAGATCAACAGAGACAGAGAGAGAAGAGAGAGGAGGAAGAGACCAATGGCTACCCCTAGCTCCCACAGCCAGAAGCAACAGGGAATGGCGTCCAGTTTCTTTCATCTGGAGAGTCCAATCTGCACACCCAGGGACCATCAGAAGGGTTGGTGGCCCCCATCTTGTTCCCGGGACACCAGCTGCCCATCAGCCCTCAGCCTGGCACACTGGCAGGATCTTTCCAGCTCCCAGGGGCCTGACCCAGTTCTTTCATCTTCCAGCTCCACGGTCCCATCTCATAAATGCAGACCAGGAACTGCCCAGATGGAGCGAAGGGCCAGGGCTTGTGGCCGTGCCCGTCGAAGCATTTCTGTCCATGACAGTTAAATTGTTGAGGCCTCTGTTCTTCATTTACATCACAGACACGAGGGTCCTCTGACGACCTCCCCCAGATGAAAGCCAGCTGCCCCCGATCTCATCCACCGTGCACTTGCTTCACTTCAGAAGGTCTTCTGACTTTCAACTCAAACCTGCCGTCTGCCTTGACAGGCTATAGCGCTTAATGATATTTTATTGTGTGATTTCACCAAACCCTAGAGTTTTGCACTTATTTTAAGCTAATGGACTAAATCTGGACCCATTTGCTAAAACAAGTTCTCTTTTAGTAAGGAGTAGAGTGGTTACACATAAATCAGGGTTTCAGGTAAAATATTAGGTTTCTATTGCATCAAACCCAGTAACAGGCTGTCCTTTTATGTGGTTGGTAAAGCAGCTGACACAAGACATGTTTAAAACTTGCCTTCCTACTGGGAGGGATTCACGGCAAACTATTTCGTCCAATGCCCTCAGTCATTTGATAAATGTTTGCCGAACTTCTATCATATGTAAGTCCTTGAGGCATATGCAATTGAAAACCATGATCCAAAGGAGATTACATGCTGGGTGGAAATAGGTATGAAGAAGAAAGGGCTCAGGGCGTTATGGTGGAACAGAGGGCACAGTTCTCCGTATATTCCCTGGCAAGTGAATATACTCTCAGCTTTGTGGGGTACGTGGCTTTGAGGGTAAAGCTTCAAATTTGGGTAAGATTTTAGAGCAGTGGCTCTCAAACCAGAGACGATTTTGCCTTCGATGGGACCCATGACAATGGCTGGAAACATTTTCAGTTGTCACATCTGGGAGGACGGGGTGTCAGGGATGCAGCTGAACAGTGTACAGTGTACAGGACAGTTCTCCACAACACAGAATGATCTGATTTAAATGTCAGTGGCTCTGCTATTGAGAAATCCTGCTTTATTTTTATTTTTTGTGTTGTGACTTTGTTTTCTTAAAATTTTTTATTAAAGTAGAGTTGAGTTACAATATTATATTTGTTTCAGGTATACAACATGGTTCAATATTTTTATAGACTTTACTCCATTTAAAGTTATTATAAAATATTGGCTATATTCCCTGTGCTGGACAATGTATCCTTGTAGCTTATTTATTGTATATACAGCAATCCCCTATCGCCACTTTCCCCTCCCCCTTCCCCTCTCCCCTCTGGTACCCTCTAGTTTGTTCTCTATATCTGTAAGTTTGTTTCTATTTTGTTATATTCGTTAGTTTGTTTCAGTTTTTAGATTCCACAATAAGCGATAACATACAGTATGTGTCTTTCTCTGTCTGACTTACTTCCAAAAGCATAATACCCTCCAGGTCCACAGGTCCATCCATGTTGCTGTAAATGGCAAAATCTCATTCTTTTTAATGACTGAGTAATATTCTATTGCATATATATATATGCACACACATATATACACACACACATATATATGTATATATATCACGTCTTCTTTATCCATTCATCTGTTGATGGACCCTTAGGTTGCTTCCATATCTTGGCAATTGTAAATTATGCTGCTATGAACATTGTGGCACATGTATCTTTTAGGATTTGTGTTTTCATTTTCTTCATATATATAGCCAGGAGTGGAATTGCTCGGTCATATGGCAGCTCTATTTTTAGTTTTCTGAGGAACCTCCATACTGTTCTCCATAGTGGCTGCACCAATTTACATTCCCTCCCACAGTGCACTAGGGTTCCCTTTTCTCTATATCCTTTCCAACATTTGTTATTTATGGTCTTTTTGATGATAGTAATTCTGACAGGTGTGAGGTGATATCTCATTGGGATTTGGATTTGCCTTTCTCTAATAACTAACAATATAGAGAATCTTTTCATGTGCCTGTTGGCTATCTGTATGTCTTCTTCAGAAAATTGTCTATTCAGGTCTTCTGCCCATTTTTCAACCCAGTTGATTTTTTTTTTTGATATTGAATCATATGAGCTGTTTATATATTTTGGATATTAGCTGCTATCAGTCATATCATTTGCAAATAGAGAAATCCTGCTTTAGATAGAAGGAAATGGGTGTGGTGGTATATATGATCCAGATGGGCAGGTGGTCAGGTGTAACTGTGCAGGCTGTGCACTGCCCAAGTCCAACAGATGCTAGTCACATTGCCTCTGATGAAAGCGGGCCTCTTGGAGTTGTGCAGTGCAACGGCCTTGCAGGTAGAGGGAAAAGTACAAGCAAAGATCCAAAGGCAGAACAGTTTCTGTGAGGTTTGGCTTGAAGATAAGGTGCTTGGAGGGGATTGGAAAGGAGTGAAAAGTTAGGGTTGGTTCTGGGATCTAGGACTTTGTTCTGTAAGCACTGGGGAGCCATTGAAGGCTTTGGAAAATAAAATGAAAAGATCTGGGATGTGCTTTGGAAAGACACAGATCATGAACTGAGCCCTCTCATCTTTCACGTGCCCAGGCTACCCCGAGGCCCTGTTTTTGTAACATATAATAAATGAAGCATGGTTCTTTAACATTATAATGATTTTTTCATTTGCGGTGACAATGAAACCAAAGGAAGGGAAAGGATTGTAAACTGGAAAGCTTCCTGAGGATGACTCTCTGAGAGCAGAGAACAGAGATTTAGGTATTTGCTGTCAAGGTGACGGGACCGTGATCCAGAGGCTGTTCTGGTGGGTACCTGGGTGGCTGACAGGCAGGGTCAAGGGCATTACACTGAGAATTAGCTGTGCTGGGCCCTAGTCTCTCCCTGCTACCTCTTGTGGCTCTGAGCAGTCCACACCCATACCCTGGCTCCCAGTCTCCCCAGCTTTAAACTGTGTATCTTGTTGTGGTGAAGTCCATATAATGGGTAAAAGTGATGATGGACTAATCAGTTATGGGGTGAGGAGCTGCAGGTTTTATTTACTATTAAAATGTAGTTCACTGGTTGGTGACTTAAAAGGCAGTGCAGTGTGGCTGTCAAGCAGGTAGCCTCTGGAGTTGCCTTCCCAATCAGAAACCAATACTGCTCCCTAGTAAGTGGGTGACCTTCAGCTGAAGAACGAACCTTTCTGTGCTTCAGTTTTCTAAACCTTTTTCTTTAAAAAAAAAAAATTATTTATTTATTTGGCCGCACCGGGTCTTGATTGCGGCACACGGGATCTTCATTGAGGCATGCAGGATCTTTAGTTGCGGCATGTGGGCTCTTAGTTGCGGCATGTGGGCTCTTAGTTGCGGCATGTGGGATCTACTTCCCTGATCAGGGATCGAACCTGGGCCCACTGCATTGGCAGCGTGGAGTCTTAACCACTGGACCACCAGGGAAGTCCCAAGTTTTTTAAATCTTTGCATCAGTGGGGAGAGTACCACCCTGTAGAGTTATTATGAAAATTAAATGAGTTAATGAATGTAAAATACTTAAATAGTAGCTGGCAGAAAGTAAATGCTCAATAAAATATTTGGTATTTTGATCATCATCATTATTTTCACTAGTCTCTTTTCTGTGCTTATCCTTTAGGGTTTGAGAGGTGACCCTTGAGAACCAGTTGGTGTGTCCTGTGTAAAAGATACTTAACAGATTAAACACAGAGAATGATTCTGACCTAGTCTCTGAAGAAGGTTGTTTCTTTATGTGCTGTTTTTATTCATCATCACCATTGTGCATCTTCTCTGAGTGTTTATTGAACACGAGGGTCAGTCTCTGGGAGTTAAATGTTTCCCTGACTCGAACCCATTAGAGATGAGCTGCCCTCCCATTTCTGTATCTGGCATTGGGGGTGCAGCAGGGGGAACCCAGTCAACTCAGAGTGGAAACAGCCATTGGCAGTTGAGTCCCAGCAGACTGGAGGGAAACGTCTTTGGTTATGCCCAATAAGTATAAAAAACTAAAACAGAAAAAAAAAACCCTAATTTGGACAAAGTGATTTAAATGTGTGTGTTTTGAAGGGACCTGGAATAGGTTAGAGGAGGGAACTGACAAGTCTGTGTTTCTGGAAGATATGAGCTGAAGCTTTATCCACTGCTGCAGGGCATTCACAGCGCCCCCTGCAGGAGGAAGCTTGTCACCTCATCTTGCTGTGCTGCTTAAGTCCACGTACAATGGATAAAAGTGGTGCTGGGCCAACCAGCCGTGTGTGGGGCAAGGATCTGCTGGTTGTATTTACTACTAAAGTGTTTATTTCATCAGTCGATGGTTTACATGAGCAGCTAGAATACAAAGCAACTGACGAAAACCATCTCTCCCCCTCAAAGATGAGATATTTGAACCTATTGTCCAAAGGTTTTGGTAAACCCTGGGTGACCAACTGGAGTTGTCACATGTGTTGGGTGAAGTGTAAACGAGGCTGAAGGGAGTTCCTCACGTGGACTTCGGAATTGCCTCAGTAAGACCCAGCTGTTACCTGGCCCTCCACTGCTGTATCTCATTTAAATCCACACAGGGCAAACTCCCCTGCCGCAAAACTGGGTCCTTTCTGGCAAATCTTCTCAGCATTCAGATGGCAAGATAATGCCAGATTCACCCTGGGAAACTCTCCCGAGCTGGCCTTCCTTGAGTCAAGCCCTATGTGACCCCACCTTGGGGCCATGACCTTACATGGCCACTGGGTGTCGCTGTGCCACTGAGCTGGGCCACAGAGAGCATTTATCTGGCTGTTAAAAAACCCTGCCTCTTAAGGAAAACAGTGGAACGTAACTACTCAGATGGGTCTTAATTATAATGCAAACCTTGTCAAAAATATGATGTTTACTATAGGAGGCATTTTACATGACTATCTTTCACATGCTAGGAGATATTTTAGATCCAGTTTCAAACAAAATAAAAAGAAGAAAAGAAAGGCAAGAGAAAAGCCGAATGAACATTCTTGATTCCTAATCCCCCAAATTATGATATTCTGATATATTATGTGGTTGTATTGTGGGATGATGAACACCAGGATGGAGTTTTTTCCTTCTTTTTTTTTTTTTTTTGTTTCTGACAGCTTTTATTCCTCCCCCAGCCTCTTCCAAGAGCCACAGAAAAAAATGTTTTTCAAATGAACACAGGCACGGATGTGTCACCCCATGATGGATTGCTCACTCCGGTTCAGCTTTTGATAATTAAGTTCTACTCTTCACAGACGAAGGCTATTCTGCCAAATCCGAAATACCCTGGAAAATGTAGAATTCGAAACTTATGAGAGAAAAGATTAAAAGAGCTAAATATATATGCATGTCGTTTGGCTAGGTGGTGGGGTGGGCTGCAGAGTGGGGGTGTGATTCGATATACTAATCCCTACAGGGACACATGGCGAGGAAAAATGGGGAATATTTACACACAGGGACAAGGTTGAATTAAGAGTAAGTAGATGACTTAAATAAAAAAGAACAGGGCTTCCCTGGTGGCGCAGTGGTTGAGAGTCCGCCTGCCGATGCAGGGGACACGGGTTCGTGCCCCGGTCCGGGAAGATCCCACATGCCGCGGAGCGGCTGGGCCCGTGAGCCGTGGCCGCTGAGCCTGCGCGTCCGGAGCCTGTGCTCTGCAACGGGAGAGGCCACAGCAGTGAGAGGCCCGTGTACTGCAAAAAAAAAAAAGAAGAAGAACATTTAGGACAAACATCACTATAATAACCCTGACTGATGGGGACTGTACTTCAATTAGGGTCTCAAAGGGGAAATATTAGATACTCCAAAACTTGAGACATTTCATATAGGTTTATCCTAAACACAGGTTGGCAGTACTATACAGAGACTAAAAAACCCTCCTGGTTCCCTAGAGGTGGGGCAGGTTTTCTCAAAACTCTGATTTCTCTCTCTATAAGTCTTTCGTTTGGTGACCCAAGGTTATACACCATTAAATACAATTTGCTAACTGGAATCTTCAACCCCTGAAGACTGGCTCTGAATCATGAGCTGCGGAATCCACGCGGCTGCTCCAAAACTCTACTATGAAGTCCTGGCTGAGGTAGAGGGAGCCTGTGCAACCCCACGCGGACAGCATCGCACGTAGGCACATTGGCCTGGAGGCCACCATCTTGTTTTGCTGCATTTGTGGTTCAGCCGCTACACTCAGGCTGTGACTGGTGGAGACTAGCCCATCCTTTCACCATGGATCAACACCACGGACCACAACAGGCAACAGGAGTGGCTGAGTGATTTATTAGAAGAGACTGCAAAAGATACTTTAAAAGCAAACTCCCTCACTCCGCAGTGTAATGTACCAAGGGGGGGAGCAGAAGGGCCAATAACCCATGTAGCCATTACATTCTTGGCCCGGAGCACCCTCTTAGCTGGCTCGCTCAAGTGGGCAAGAGCTGGGTTTCACAAACCGTTCCTATCTTGAGGACTCCTGGTGTTCATTTGATCGCCCTGAAAGCTGGATCCTTATCTGCCCCAGTAATTTATCTCTTTGGAAGGAGAAAGCAGAGGCAAAGACAGATACAGTCGATAAATACACTATTTTGCAGTGTACAATTAGCCTCAGTTAAATGTTAAAGTGCTACTGACGGGGGCTGCCTTTTTGCTGTGAAACAGATATTTTAAACTAACCCCAACTGGAGCTAGCTCTCCGCCAACCCAACCACTTTCTGCCTGCGGTAGTGGTGGAGAGACACTTACGTCTGGCCAATGGGAAATTTCTCAAGTCTGGAGGGAGGATGAGGGGGATAGAGATGAAAGAGGGCACGGTCAGGCCAGGTCTCTTTCCTCTTTGCCAAGAAGCTTTTGGATTTTGTATCCAATTTTTTTTTTTTTTTTTGCATCCGATTGCAAACCTGGCCTTAAGGGCAGTCTGGCCTGACCCTGGGCTCAAGGAGAGTGAGATAGCTTAAACCTGCTTTCTGTCAGAACTCCCTCCCCACCGAGATGGCTTGGTGGGAACCCAGAGATAAAAAACGGGAACTGACTTCTTGCATGGGGCACGAAAACAGCAGGAGGAAAAGAGGCTTCCTGCCCCTCTCTGTCAGCCGATAAGCCTAATTGGCCAGGTCTGCTGCTGCGTGTTGATTACACCTCCTAACGAAACACCATTGATTGGCACATGGTGTAACAGTGGCCCCCTTGGGCAGTGTTTCCACCCCTGTTATTTGGACAGCAACCTCTTCCTGTGGTACGGCTTCCTAGCATTATAAATTGGGTCAAAGGTGGGAAACGTGCACTCATCTTGGGGACATCAGGGCAATTTCTGACTACTTTAAGACCTAGCATGTTACCTCTTTTGAGCAGAAAAGATGCCTTAATTGGATTCAGGAAGTACTGAGTTACTAATACTATTCTGATGGTGGCTTATGTTTTCGTGAAGCCTCAGAATTAAGAGCAAGGCTGTTCAGGGATCCCAAGCCCATGTGGCCAGGCTGGGGAGCAGCCTGGGCTGGCACAAGGCACACACACGGGCTCTCAGGGCTGAGATGGGAAAGCAAGAGGAAGGGAGGTTCAGTGAGCTGTCTCAAGCCATAGAACACTGTGGTTCCAGCTGAATGAGCCTGGGCAAAAGTTATACCTCCCCCTGTCCCCTGCCACACACACATAAGGCTTAGAAGAGTATGTGGTCCAAAGCAAGTGTTCAATGTATTTTAGCAAATAGTAGGATGCTATCTCCCATTGTCATCCCCGTCATTCCTCAACTCAAGACCAGATTTTGATCTATGGGGGCACAAACGTTGAAAACATTATGGATACGGGGACTGGAGAGGGAACACAAAGAGCTCCTTGCCCGTGTCTTGAGATCATTCTGAAAGCACTATGGTGCCACTTGGTCAACTTAAGTATACGTATAACCCAAGGCCCAGTTGTCCCGACCCTGTGTATATGCCCCCATGGAAATTCCCACACAGGTCCTTGTAACGAGCTATCGAGAGGAAATCCGTGGCGTTGTATTTTCTGGGGGCGGAGACTTGTGGGCCATCTGGGCCCCCCTTAGGAAAATTGAGAGTGCCCGCCATAGAGAACTGAGAAATAGGAGCTACAGACAGTAAACACACAGCAGAGGGGCTGGGGTTTTAACGCACGGTGTTACGGTGAGAAAGTAAGAAATACAATGAGACTATGCAATGTGATGCCATTATGTCGATTAACTATACATCCACACCAAGAATACATGTGTAAGGGCACACGCAGTCATGAAGATACACTTCAGAGGGGCTGACTATAGGGGCGGACGACAATGGATATTAATGGGAATAGTCAGATAACCAAATAAATACAAGGAAGTGGGTCTTGCCCAGATGGATAATGGCAATGTATGGTAACCGAGGATAAATAAAATTAACTCACCCCTCCACCCTGCCCCTGAGTTTCAAATAGAAGATTGATTACCCCTACATGTTATGAAAAGTAAAAAGATTGTGTATTCTTACATTATACCACATATGCAACAATGTAACATATTATATATATATATATATATTAAACTATGAACTAAATGGAGAAAAGTTTAATAAAGTTATGCTTTTTCCCCATTTACAAGACTTTTTTGGGAATAATTTTGGAATAATCCAAAAGATTATTTTGGAATAATTTTAGATTAATAGAAAAGTTGCAAAGAAAGTACAGGCACTTCCTGTAGACCCTTTATCCAACTTCCCCCAGTGATACCATCTTACAGAATCATGGTATATTTGTCACAACCCAGAAACCAACATCAGTACCTTACTATTAACTAAACTCCAGACTTTGTTCAAATTTCACCATTTCCCCACTAACGTGGAATACAGGAGACTGCATTACATTTAGTTGTCAAGTCTCCTCCAATCTGTGATAGTTTCTCAGTCTTTCCTTGTTTTGCTCGACTTGGCGGTTTTGAGGAGTACAGGCAAGGTAGTTTGCAGAATGGCCCTCACTTTTGATTTGTCTGATGTTTTCTTATGATTAGACTGGGCCTTTGGGTTTTGTGTAAGAATATCACAGAGGTGAAATACCCTTCTGTAACATGATGTCAGGGGCATACAATGTCAACGTGATTTTTTCACCTGGGACACTAACCTTCACTTGGTAAAGGTGGTATCTGCCAGGTTTCTCCACTGTAAAGTTAGCATTTTTCTTTTTTTATACTCTATTCTTTGGAAACAAGTCACTGAGTCCAGCTCATACTCAACAAGGGGAGAATTAAGCTCCACTTCGTGGATGGGGGCAAGTTTCTACCTATATTTCTCAATGCACTTTTTCCTTTTTTTATTGTGGTAAAATACACATAACACAGAATTCACCGTCTTCATCATTTTTAAATGTACAGTTCTCTCAATGAATTAAAAAATAGCTTTATTGAGACATAATTCACATACCATAAAATTCACCCCTCTAAAGCTTTGAAATCAATGATTTTAGTATATTCACAGGGTTGTGCAACCATCACCACTAAATATCAATAAGTTTAGAACATTTCCATCACCTGCCCCCCAATGAAGCCATGCACCCAATAATAGTCACTTTTCATTTCCACCCTCCCCCCAGATCCTGGCAACCACTGACTCTAGATCTGTCTGTTCTAGACACTTTATATAAATGGAATCATCATTTATCAGCTGATAGATATTTGTGTTGTTTCTATTTTTTGGCTATTATGAATAATGTTGCTATGAATATTCATGTATAAGTTTTTTTTGTGTGTGTGGAGGTATGTTTTCATTTCTTTGGGGTAAATACCTAGGAGAAGAACTTCTGGGTCGTAAGATAGCTCTGTGTTTATCATTTAAGGAACGGTCAAATTGTTTTCCAAAGTGGTTTCACCATTTTGCATTTCGACTAGTAGTGTATGAGGGTTCTGATTTCTCCACATCCTGGTTATGATCTGTCTTTTGGTTATAGCCCTCTTAGTGGGGGTGAAGTGATATCTCACTGAGGTTTTAATTTGCATTTCCCTGATGACTTATGATACTAAACACTATTTTCATGTGTTTATTGGTCATTTGCGTATCTTCTTTGGAGAAATTTCTCTTGAAATCCTTTGATCATTAAAAAAATTGGGTTACTTGTGTTTTTATTATTGAGTTGCAAGGGCTCTTTATATATTCTGGATACCAGGCCCTTATCAGATATATGAGTTGTGCATATTTTCCCATTCGTTTGATTGCCCTTTCACTTTCTTGCTGGTATTATTTGTGGCACAAAAGCTTTAAATTTTGATTTGTCCAATTTATCTATTTTGTTGTCATGGTTGCTTGTATTTTTCAGGTCATATCTAAGAAACCATTGCCTAATCCGAGGTCATAAAGATTTACTCCTATGATTTCTTCTAAGAGTTGTATAGTTTTAGTGTTAACATTCAGGTCTATGATCCATTTTGAGTTCACTTTTATGCATGGTGTAATCAAGGGCTACAACTTCACCCTTTTGCCTGAGGATATCCAGTGGTTTCCGTACATTTGCTGAAAAGACTATCCTTTCCCTCATTGAATTGTATTAGTATTCAATGCATTTCTGAAATGTCAACATTTTTCCAAAAAAAATTGTTGGGTGTCTCCACTTTGCCCGCCCTAAGCCCAAGCTGCCCAGTCAACCATTGTTTCCAGTAGCATTTTAAAGATATTGTTTCATGGAAGAGCACTTGTGGGAATTCCCTGATTGTTCAGTGGTTAGAACTCTGCACACTGCTGAGGGCCCAGGTTCAATCCTTGGTTGGGGAACCAAGATCCCACAAGCCTTGTGTCGTGGACAAAAAAAAAAAAAAAAAGAAAGAAAGAAGAAAGAGTACTTGCTTTTGGTGGATCAGACAAACCTGAATTTGTTTTCTACTCCTACACTTACTGACCTCACCTCTCTGGAAAGTCACTGAACTTCTCTGAGCCTCATCCCTTTATCTGAGAAACATGCCAGGTGGACTGTAGGTGGGAGTGAGAGGACCTAAGAAAGTGCTTTGTAAACTAGAAAGTGAAGTGTCCTGTGTATTTTTTACTGATTGCTGCGTAACAAATTACCCCCAATCTTAGTGGCTTAAAACAATAGACATTTACTATCACACAGTTTCAATGGGTGAGGAACCTTGGCATGGCCAGACTGGGCTCCTTGGCTGAAGGTCTCTCCCAGGCCGTGTTGGAGGTATTGGCTGGGTCTGTGGTCACCTGATGGCTCTCTTGCAGAAGGATCCACTTCTAAACTTGTTGGTGTGGGCGGGACTCAGCCCCTCATAGGCTGTTAGGTGGGGGTGCCTTCAGCTCCTTGCCTTGTGTGTTTCTCCACTGAGTCACTCCCAACATGACAGCTCGCTTCATCAGGGCAAGTAAGGAGAATCACAGGGTGTGTGCACAACGGAAATCAGCCTTTTATAACCTAATCTGGAGTGATCATCCATCACTTTTGCATATTCTCTTCGTTATAGGTCCAGCCCACACTTGGCAGGAAGGGATGATACAAGGGTGTGAATACCAGGAGGTGGGGATCATGGAGGGTCGCCTTAGAAAGCAGGCTACTACATCCTGTCAGGGCAGCAGGAACAAGGCATTTCTAGATCTCAGAGCTCAGAGGTGTGTCTTGTACATAGTGGGTCTTCAGCCAATGTTTGTTGAAAGAAGAACTCATTTCTGTAAAACGTGTTCTAACCAGCTGCTTTGTATCATCAACTTCAACCATTAGAAATTCAGTTCCATGTGTAGTTAGGCAACTAAAAATATAGCCCTGGTCACTTGCCTGCCTCATTTCCCCTGAAAACTACATTTCCCAGCTTCCCTTGCCAACTGGCTTCTGGTTAGGGCAAGCCAGTTGGGGGCACTGGTTGAGACTGAAGAATAGGAGAAGGGGAGAAGCTAGGGCATTTGCCTCCCACCCACTCCTGTTTTGGGTGACATCTCTAGTGGGCTCTGAGGCTCCAACTCCTACCATTTGGGCTCTTCCTGTGGTTCTAGCTCCCAGGCTTGGTAACACTGCCTTTGCCCTTCCAGCACTGCTGTTGTCATCTGTGAGCTGCTTCACCTTCCCCTGTCTGGCTCTTCAGCTCTCCTCCACCTTTGTACCTAATTCTCTGCATTAAATGCCACTGATTAGAGACCCTGGAATGGGCCCAGTTTCCCAAGTCAGACCCTGACCCATGCATCCTTTTAAAGTTTAGAATATCCGGTCTCCTTTGATGACTTGATCTCGTTAGGTCCTAACAACATCCTTCTGATCGGGTGGGAGAGGTAGCAGATGTGTCTTCACTTTACAAACCCTCATCTGCACTACAGCTCAGTTTGGGAAGGGGACCTACGTAAGGTGACACCATAGTGTTGAGACCCAATCTCGAATACCACACCCTCTGCCCTGGGCCCCTTCCAGATGTCACTCCAATTTCTGTCAAGATCCTCTGATGCCCAAGTGCTTTCATGTTCCCTTATGAAACCCCTGGCTCGCTTCACATTCGACGGTGGTTCTTAACCCTATTTTTGTTAAGGGAGCTCCGGGGTAATGACCCTATAACTTCCGCCCAGTACAAGAGCTTAGGAAGAGAGTGAGGAGGGGCTGAAACCAGCTCATGCTCTGTTTGCTAAGCTGGGCATCTTGGCTCGGGGCTGAGCCTTCCCAGAGGAAGTGGCACCTTTTTCTAACTCATTATCCCAACAGGAGTGCCTTTTTCTAAATTTCCTGAGGGCATAATATAGATTAGCAGCAGCTCTGGTCAGAAACCCCTTTCAGATGAAATGCAAGCAACATGACCTCTCCTCAGAAAAATACACATATTCATACAAAATTGTGCATGATTTTAGGGGTTCATAGGCTCCCTTAAATGTCATGGTGCAGCCTCTAGGGATCAATGGAATTAAGCTTCATACCAACTTGTATAGTGTTTCAGGATTTCCCAAATGCTGTTCACCACCTAGAAAATGTTTAACACATCGCCACACCACTTTTACTATTGTTCATTTAATATTTCCTTTATATTAACTTCCTATAGTTTAATTGAACTGTGAAAGCATACTTGATAGCACTATCATGATATCTGTGAAGTCACAGGTTTGGTGTAGTGGTTAAGAGCTTGGCTCTGGAGCCAGACTGCCTGGGCTGGCATCCTGGCCACCACTTTTAGCTGTGTGACCATGAGCAAGTTACTTGACCTCTCTGAGCCTCGGTTCTTTATCTGTAAAACGAGGCTAATAAGACTACCTTCTGCATAGGGTTGTTGTGAAGATTAAATAATTTTGTGTATGGAAAGTCCTCTGAACGGTGCCTGGGACATAGTAAGTCCTCCATCAATGCTATTATTATGACACCAATATATTATGCATTTTCCAGTACATTTAAAAACAGACACACAATATTAAGATAAAAAAGCATCATGTGTGTGTCACCCCAAATGATCTTATGTACCCCAGTAGCTGACACATTTTGCGCTTTGGAAAATGCTGCTGAGTAGTCGTGACCTCTCACATGTATGTGTGCGCGGGTGCGTGTACACACACACACACACACACACACACACACTCCCACACACACACACTCCAGCAAAAGAAGCAGGAAATCCCAAAGAGGAGATAAAGTAACTGATAGTGGCTTTGGAAGGATACTGAGAGGGCATCTGAGGGTCTGTTTGTTTCTGGATTACGGTGACAGAGCAATAAAGAAAAACAGACTCTATTTATCCTACTCGATGCCACTTCCAGAGAGGCCAGGAAACACATCCGCCCCTATCTAGTGACTGTTGCCGTGGGGCCCCCCTTGGTCCCTATCCTGCTAGCTGGCTGCAGTGAGCTGCCGAAGGCCTTCCAGTCAGGTGTGGGAGCTTCTGCTCTGCCCTTCTCCGTGGGGGGCACTCGCCCCTGGAGCCTGGATCTGTGCACAGAGAGGTCTGCTTTAGCAGAAGGGTGTGCTGCTGCTGTGGCCTAAAACACCTGTCCACAGTGGCGAGTGGGAAGAATTTGGGCCAAGCCTCGGGGGAATCATTTGTAATTTTGTCCATAATTTCTTACATCTTCTTCAAAAAGGACCCTGATTTTGTTCTAGGGAGGCTCACCCTACTTCCCTAATGGTTCATGTGCTTCAAGTTCCGGGGGAGGAGCTTGTGACTGAAGCTAAACCAATCAGCTCTGCCCATCCCTCCTACCATGGTGTTTGGTTTAGGAATGGGCACATGACCCAAGTGGGTCCAATCAGAACCAACCTGACTCAACCCTGGGACCTTTCTTTGAGCTATCAGAGAAGGAGCCTCTGTTCCTCGGAACCAGCAGTAGGAATAGAGGAGCCTGAAATGGCCAGAGGTGCCTGAGGATGGAGCCAACCCAGGGGGAACAGAATCAAGGGATGGATCCTTCTTCTATTGGTTGAGCCTGGATCACGCTGTGCCAGAAGTCCACCTTCCTCCTAGATTTGTCTTTTGCAAGTGAAAAATACAAAACCGGATCCGCAGACTCAGCCCTGGGAAAATGAGCCGTTTAACAGTTCCAGCTGGGCAGCTGGGGACTGCTGGTGGGTGCGACTTTAAAAGTTGGAAACCAACGTTATTTGCTTCTTCACTCTGTGGAAGAAATTATGGCCACGAGCTATACGTATGTCACCTTTATTCAAGATGACCATTCAACCTTAGTCTGGGCCATTCCACAGGAGTAACAATCTCTTATATTCATTTGGTATCCCCAGCTTGTAAAGTACCTTCAATTGCATTGCCTCTTTGGATGTCCCCGTAGTGACCCTTGGAGGAAAGCTGAATGGGAATTAGTAGCCCCAGTTTATAGATGGGCAAACTGAGTGTTAAGGGCTGAAGGTTCCCGTCCAAGACACACATCTGATTAGTGACAGGCAGGACTTGCATCCTTGTTCTACCATGAAATCACTGCTTTTCCTAATTCACTAGTAGGAAAGCTAAGTATACTTTGCTCAGGAGGCCACACTGCATGGGGTGGGGGGCAAGAGGGTGGACTCTGGACTATACTAGCTCCCAGCTGCTTACTAGTGATGTGATTCCAATACTAGTTTTCCTTTTGCGCGCCGGTTTCTGCATTTGTCAAAGTGGATGGTAATAACACCCACCACATAGGTATCATCCTCTTTTGACAATGTTAAACCTCATTGTTGTGAAAAGTAAAAATCCCTATAAAGTATTTACAGGATAAATAATCCAAGTGAGCGCTTATTGTAACGATTCATTATGAATCAGAGTGGCGTCATAAAGCCTCAGGCTTGGCTGGAAAACAGCAGAGGGACAATTCCTTGGCAGGATAGGGGAGGCGATGCCTACAGCTCTTGGCAAATCCACTTCTGTCCAAAAGACTTGATGTAGAAACTGATGCTCTAAACTGACTGGTGATCAGTTTTGAAGGAGAGATGATAATTCATTGGTGTGACAAGGGAGGAGAGGGAAAAGGAGGTGTGTGTGACCGGGGAGGTCTGAGCTCCAGCTCTAAAGATGGTGTATCTGTCAGTTGCATCCATCCCCTTTCCACTGGGGATGAGCCCTCGTCCAAAACACCTGCAGGGCTCAATAAGACACAAATTGCTGAAACCCACCCCCAGAATTTCAGATTCCATAGGACTGATTCCATAGGGACCTGAGAATCTGCTGCTGGTTGGGGGGCCCTGCTTCAGAACTTGCCAGGGACACCCCATTTTTATTGAAGTATAGTCCATTTACAATATTGTGTTAGTTTCAGGTGTACAGCGGAGTGATTCAATTTTTTTTTTCAGGTTATATCCCATTATAGGTTATTACAAGACGTTGAATATAATTCCCTGTGCTATACAGTAAATCCTTGTTGCTTATCTATTTTATATATAGTAGTTTGTATCTGGTAACCCCATACTTCTAATTTGAGGGACATCCCATTTTTAACATTAGAAATGGTCCGGAAAATTTGGTGGAATTAATTTCCCACTGACCTATATTTTGATGTTAAGATAATATTTTGTTACTCTTGGTAATCTTTCAGTAGGTATCCTGATTCTTAGAACTAGATGTTCTCTGTTTTTCTTTTTCTTTTTTTCTAAATTTAACTTATTTATTTTTGGCTGCGTTGGGTCTTTGTTGCTGTGCGCGGGCTTTCTCTAGTTGCGGTGAGCGGGGGCTACCCTTCGTTACGGTGGCTTCTTTTGTTGCGGAGCATGGGTTCTAGGCACACAGGCTGTAGTAGTTGTGGCACGCAGACTCAGTAGTTGTGGTGCACAGGCTCAGCAGTTGTGGCTCACGGGCTCAGTTGCTCCGCGGCATGTGGGATCTTCCTGGACCAGGGATCGAACCCATGTCCCCTGCACTGGCAGGAGGGTTCTTAACCACTGAGCCACCAGGGAAGTCCCTAGACGTTCTCTGCTTTTCTAACTCACCTCACTTAACTGATGCCACATGCCAGGGGAGAGGGTGTATTCTATGTGCCATGTGTGGGTATGAATTGTTTTGGGGAGGTCTCCCTAAACCTGGTCTAGGCTTGCTTCTCCTACTCAACATACACATCCTCCTTCCCAGACAAGTCCAAGATCACCCTCTGGATTTCCTCTGGCTTTTCTGGAAGAGCGTCTCTGTGGCTGCTGGTTTTAAAAAAGCCCCAGTAATAGCTCATGATTATTGAGCTCACAGGTGACACCAGGCTTGTGCCGTAACTTTACCAGCATCACCTCATTTAAGCTTCAGGCAGTCATGTGAGGTGGACGCTAGTACGACTCCCATTTTACAGATGAGGAGACTGAGTCTGGGAGAGGTTAAGTCACTGATACAAGGACATACAGGTGGTAAAGACAGGAATCAAGCCCAGGTACTCTGATTTCAGAGATGTAAAGTCTTTGCTGGCTTTATATTGCTTTTATTCACCAAAATATCACCAAGGAATATTGCCTTGCATTTTAAAATTTGATTTTAGTGCCCCTTCACGTATCACCACACTTGACCTTCACTATCACTATAGGACACACGACTTTATCCTCATTTGACAGATAAGGAAACCGAGGTGCCTGAAGTTTAGGCAACTCAAGCATGGACTTGGAAAGAGTAAACAACTGGGGCTGGGGTCTCTGGTCTTCTTCAGGGCCCAAGGGTTCGAGTTCATGTGACATGAATTATGATTTATTCACATGTTTCCAAGGATTAGTTGGGGGTTGTGGTATGTTTTTCCACAAACCACAACTATAAATGGACCGTTCGAGTACAGATTAGCCTGGAGAAACCATCACGGATTCCATCTGAGTAAAAGCAATCAGCCTTTGAATATCTCCAGGGATTCCAAGAATTGGAAATATAGGTAATAATAAACATGAGTATTCACAACAATAACAGAACAACCAGCACACTACGTGCTTTTCTAGGAGGCATGAAAACTTGACCCCAGGAAGTGCATACAATGGGTCTCACACCCATTTTAGAGATGAGGAAACCAAACCTTAGAGTTGTCAAGCTATTTGTCTAAGGTCACACACCTCACATGTGGCAGATCCAGGACTCAAACCCTCGCTCCGCTTTCTCGGCACTTACTTGGGGCTGTGCTGCTTCCTCCCATTCACTTCCTCTCTTTAACCTTCCTGACCTCCAGGACACCCACTTTTGCTATGGGGTATCTTTTTTTTTTTTTGGCGGTACGCGGGCCTCTCACTGCTGTGGCCTCTCCCGTCGCGGAGCACAGGCTCCGGACGCGCAGGCTCAGCGGCCATGGCTCACGGGCCCAGCCGCTCCGCGGCATGTGGGATCTTCCCGGACCGGGGCATGAACCCGTGTCCCCTGCATCGGCAGGCGGACTCTCACCCACTGCGCCACCAGGGAAGCCCAAGCTATGGGGTATCTCGGCTGAGGCTCCCCTCACCTCTAAGTGGTCTTGCTCACTGCCCATTAATCCTCATTATCACCTTCATAATAACATCTCTCCATAAATCTTTCACCACTTGGCACTTGATTATAATGTAATAAAGGACCATAATCTAAATTGATATCTTACATTTATTGCTGTTTAAATGATGAGAGAGAAGAAAAAGTTCATACAATATTTAAATATTTCTTTTCCCTCGAGGGCTGTGAATAGAAAGCTCTTTCAACTCCACTGTCGGTAATTTTTTTCCCCCAGTTTGAGGCATAACAGGCGACTGAGAACATTCCGGTGCTGTTGGTCTGTCTGCAGATACCAGCATGCTATGGAGTATGGTCTCATTTCTATACGGTCCCTATTGATTTGGGAAGCAATTGCTTGGTTTACACTAACTTAAGGCAAAAAACAGGGAGTTAATCTGCAGGCTGTGGAGGTGTCTTGTGGGACCTGTATCGGTCATCTATCACTGCAGTAATGCTGCATAACAAAGCAGCTAAAACATTATTTAGTTTAAAACAAAAAGTGTGAATTTGGGCAGATGAATTTGTGGATTAGCGATTTAGGTGAGCTTCAGTAGGGGTGGTCTCTGCTCAGCTCACTTACATGTCTGGGGTCAGCTGCAAGGCAATTGATCTAGAATGGCCTTGGGTGGGCAGCCTGGGGTGACCCAGCTGTGCTCCATGTGTCTTAGCCCCCAAGAGGATAGCTTAGACATGTTCTCATGGTGAAGGGTGAGAGGCAATAGCATACATGGAAATGCTCCAGTGCTTTCTCAAGCTTCTACTGTGTCATGAGCTAATGTCCCCACAAGTGTCCAGAGTCAAGGGGGTGGGGCAGAATACCCGACCCAGATTGGGAAGGCACTACAAGTTACACAGCAAAGGGTGTGAATACCGGGAGGGGCCATTAATACAACTGATTTACCTGGAGCCCCAAGCAGGGAGGAGAAGTGGGCTTGTGTGGATCGGGGATCAGACTGCAAGCCGTCACACACCAAGGCGGCGCTGTCGCCCAGCAACTGCTCAGCATCTCATTTGTGTAGCTCTCTGAGCATCTTTTCCCTCTTGCCTCCACTGATGCTTTCTCTGCTGCCTTTGTCCATGTTACTGTGTGTCTTTGTGCCTTTGCTGGAACGTCACTGCCCTGGCTTACAAGACTGTCGACATCAGGCACCAGCCCAATAGTGTGTGTCCTAACCTCACATTCCTGGGACAGACAAGCAGTTGATTCATCCCAGCCTCTGGAATCAAGCCCCTGTGTTGGGAATCTTGATTCTTCCCTGCACTATTTTGCTAGGGCTGCTGTCACAGAGTACCACGGGCTGGGTGGCTTAATCAACAGACATTTATTTTCTCACAGTTCTGGAGACTAGAAGTCTGATATCAAGGTGTCCACAGGGTTGGTTTCTCCTGAGGCCTCTCCCTTTGGCTTATAGATGGTCATTTCCTCCCTGGGTCTTCACGTGATTTTTCCCTCTGAAGACATTTGTGCCGTAATCTCCTCTTCTTACAAGGACACCAGTCATAATGGATTAGGGACTATACTAATGACCTCATTTTAACTTAATCATCTCTGCAAAGACCCCTATCTCCAAACAAGGCCACATTTTAGGTACTGGGGGTTACGATTTTAACATATGAATTTGGAGACAATACAGTTCAGCCCGTAACATTCCATGAAACTTGTTCTTTTTCCTTCTTCCCCAGTTTGGTCAATGGCACCATCGACCATACACGGGTCCAGGATGAAAACTTCAGAGTCAACTTTCATCCTTCTTACCCCCCGCCTCTCATCCAACCCATCATCAAACCCAGCAAATACTGCACTCAAAATATTGGTCAATTCTCTTCTTCCCATTTCCACCATCCCCACCATCTGTGTGCAAGTCACCATCCTCCTTCTGGATGCCCATGGTTGCCCCCTCCTACCTACCAGTCACTTTCAATCCCATTGCCCTGTTTCGTTTTCTCCATAACATTTACTACTGTCTAAGATCATCCTCTTGTATACTTGCTTATACCTGTCCCATTGTAGCAGTTGGTAAACTCCGTGAGGACAGGGGACTCTGTCTGTTTCGGTTAGTGCCGGATCCCCGTGCCTAGCTGTCTACTGTGATTGGCGACTGGTAGGTGCTCAGTGTTGAATGAATGAAAAGGGGTGAATCATGTAATACAGACGTGGCGGCAGGCTCCCCACTTCCCCACCGCCTCCTTGTTCTGCGTTGGTGGGCGGTTCTGTTAAAAAAAAAAAAAAGGAAATGAGAAGAGAGCACCCTCGAAAGGCATTGACTACAGCCCCAGATGCCATGTCTGGGTTAAGAACCCTGGGCCAAGGGGCTGCCCTGGCTGAGCAGGGCCTTAGCTGAACCCACGAAGTCAGGGTTGCTTGAGGCATGCCCTGTGTGAACAGGACGATGAATGAGGCAGACCCTGCTTCGACCTACTTAACATGAATAGCGAGGATTCCTCTGTAATGAATACAACTGCTGACCTACAATTAGTACCGAAGGCTGTCCTCTAATTTAGTCCACAAAGCGGTCCCAGCAGGACCTCAACTTAGAAATAATTTGTCAGCAGTTAGAGTCATAGAATGGCAGCGCCCAAGACTTAAGAGTGATAAAGCTGCATCCACTTAAAAAATATTCTGTAATTCTGCCTTCTCCCTGGCCTGCTCCCGTTAATCTAAATGTGTTTATTTATGATGTCTAGGCTTCCTACTTCCCAAAAGGATTTGATGTGGCTTCCATTAAAGGCGCATTTCAAATAGGGAGAATGATTTAAAGAGAGAAGAGAGCAAGACAACTCCAAGAGGCTGCCCTGCAAAGCCAGAGGGGCAGTGAAGGGGGCCCTCTGGCTGAGGGGCGGAGGCAAGCTAGGAAGCGGGGTGGACATGGGGGTGGGAGGTGCAGACCTTTGAGATCTGAGGATGGGAAAGGTCTAAGCCCATCCCATCCCCCCAGGCATGGGGAGGGAGAGTGTACCTGAAATCTCTACTCCCAGCGTAATGTTTGATGTTTCCTGTCTGTTGACCTCTTGAGCTGTCTTCTCCAAAGTCATGTTTTCATTTTGCCAGAGAGGAGAGCCTGTCCTAACGCTCTGGGCATATTTTCCCAGGTGCAGGGGTGAGGAAAGGGAGTTGAAGTGGGTGTGTGTGTGTGGAGAATGGGGGTCGATCAACACCAAGCAAAGCTAATACTTATATAGACCCCACCCTGTGCTAAGTACTGTTCGGAGCACTCTGTATGAATTAACTCAATCTTTAGATAGTGATCCTATTATTATCCCTACTTTATAGATAAGGAGTGGAGGCCTGGGGAAGTTAAGAAACTTGCCCAAGGGCGGCACACAGCAGAGCTAAGATAGGAACCCAAGCGGTGTGACTCCTGGATCCCGGGGCGGGGCGCAGTAAATGTTGTCCACCACGACCACAGAGCTTTTGGATTCTACATCTTTCCACTGTGAAGAAAGGACTTTGAAATGGTCTGTTTTTCTGAGAATGTGTCATAATTATAATCATGGCAACACTTACTCCTTTTCCTCTCTGCACTCAGACCCATAGCATAATAAAGCATTTCCCAACTTTCTCTCTTCCTTCAGTTTCCCCTTGTTAGCCCTGCCAATGACCTCCAATTCCCCATCCACCACATTCTAGGTCTTCTGAGATTCCTGGAGCTCGGCACAGATTGGCCATCTGAACTTGGGCAACTTATTTCAGTAATCTGTGCCTCAATTGCCTCATCTGTAAAATGGGGATAATAATAGTCCCTAAGTCTTACGGTTCCTTTGTGACTTAAACGACTAATACGTACAGAACAATTTACAGGGCAGCTGGCAATCAGCAAGAGCTCAATAACATTAGCTACTACTGTATACATTGTATCAGTTCATTGGGGCCATGGAGATTTCAGGTAGGGTTCTGGAACCGAATTTTAATAAATGCTCTACAAGGGCATCCAAATGACAGGGAAAGTTGGGGAACACTCTTCTAAGGCAATATATGCTTTTTTTTTTAAGATACGAAGACTGAGACGCAGAACAAGGAAGTGGCCTGAGAAAGGTCACCCAAAAAGAAATTGGGGCTAGAATTCAAGTGACCTAGCTCCCTCCTGGCCAAGTGTCTTTTCCAATATACCTAAACGACTAGAAGTTTCTATACCTCAACCATGTCACCAGAGTCCTGGTGGGATTCAGTGTCTTAAGAAAAATAAAGTCGACCTTGGTTCAAAATGGCCCTTGATTTACCATCTCTTTTGAACAAAGACTCTCAGAGATCAAGTTTAACATATGATGACATATGGATACCCTCTCGTGACATCTTGAGGGGTTGTGGTGGCCTTGGAAATGTGCTGCCTAGGAGTCTCTTCCCGGGGCAGACTTGCTGCCCAGTTGTGGGAAGTGAGGTCAGTAGGCAGCCTCCAGCTGCCTTTAGGGTCTACCTGAGCTGCAGACCCCCTCGCCCAAGGTTATGCCCTTCCTGGTAACTAACCGGGTGAGGTAGGGGTACTAGGGTCTGATGCCCCCTAAGGGGCAGTTCTCACTCCAGAGCTCCCTGCTTGGTTGCCTAGGTCTTTGTTGGGCTGCATCATAGTTCATCTTCTTACTGTGCCCGGTCCTGTTTCCTCTCATTCCCTTCACAGGTGTTGATTCTTAAAAAAAACATTTTGCACCCCAAACTCCATCTCTGCAGAAGGGTCAACAACAACGGTGGCGGTGCGGAAAGGGGGATTTTGGCCGTGGCGATGAATTTTGCCAAGGGGCACACGATGGGGAAACAGACGGTGTTATCACATAAAATGCATGCTTTTAAGGAAGCCTTGGCTGACAGAAGTGCAGGAGACACCTAAACATTTAAATCACCTTTTCCTATTGATTAAGGTAAATACTTTACTGATGGTTTTAATCAATACCCCTATAAATCCTCCATCTGTGATGGGTTCACTCTGCATTTAATGTTTCTGTCTTTAACTGACTTACATCCCCCTCAGCCCAAAATGATGAACTGAAAGTTAGAAATCATCTTGGCTCTGACAAAAATGAGGAGTGTTCTTTTTTCTCTTTGTTTAACTTGAAGAACTAAACCCTTTGAACATAAGTCAGCAAGCCTGATTTGGTCACCAGTGGCTGGTCTCATTTCTTTATCTCTCTGGGTCTCAGTTTTCTCATCCGGAGATGGGGGAAATGGCTGCTCTGCCCATGAAAGATAACAGCTGAGAAAGCCCTGAAGCTGAAAGGGAGTCTTATTATAAATGACTCAAAGCAGGGATCCGCAAGAAAACTCACAGAATCTTCCACGGTATCCACAAGGAGTGGCCATGGTGGTCTTGGACCCTGTTAATTCCTCCCACAGACCTCCTTCTGCACTGCCATCCACTGATTGATTTGCCCATTTAGTCAGCTGAGTGTAAATATCCACCTGTCAATCACTCCATTACGCTAAGTGCCCATCGAGCCCGGAACGGTGATTTACACCCCTCTGTGGAAAGCCCTGGCCCTCCTAGCAGCTGTGCCGTGTACACGGTTAGGTGGAGTGGGGCACACACAGCGTGTTGCATCCTCAGGTCTACACTGCAGAGCGTCAGAGACATGGTCTTGTCCTCAAAGAGAGATCTGGATGACAGATGTGACCTATTCTCATATCTCTTTTCCATCCCCAGTTCTGCTGAGGGGATGACGTTAAAGCAGACCTCAGAATCTAAAGGAACTAATTTCTGCCCCCAGAGAAGAAAGATCTGCAACAGTGGTGCTCAACTAGAGGCCACTTTGACCCCCAGGGGACACTGGCAATGTCTGGAGATGTTTTAGAGGTCACAACTAGGGGTGTGTCCCTGGCATCTACTATGTAGAGGAGGCTAGGAATACTGCTAAAAATTCTATGATGCACAAGACTGGCCCCTATACAGAGAATTATCCAGTCCAAATTGTCAACAGTGTCACTGTTGAGAAATCCAGATCTACAGGGAAGAGAGAATGTTGAGCATCAGTAGGCATTAGGCAGCTCAAGGAAATGCCCACAGACACAATGATTTGTTGCAAGATCACTTGGGGACAGGCAGGAGTTAGGGGGGTGGATGAGCACGATGGTGATGTTAGGAGAAGAAACATCTGGTCAGAATTTCTCAGAGCTGGTACAGTCTTCCGTAATCTTCACTTTACAGAGATGGGTTCTGAGGCTCAGATTGGGGACCAACTTTTTCAGGTTGGCAGCAGATCTAGAATAGGAATCCTTGTCTTTTGATTAGCACTTCAGGGCTCTTTTCAACATCAGAGAAATCACTTGAAGTGATTGATTAGTAGTGGCTTTCCAGATTGCTCTTGCCTGCTGAGCATCTAAGCCTAGCAGATGCTGGGATTGATTTGTGATGTCTGCCACAGGCATAGGAAGGGAAAGTAGTAGCACTTGGGCAAAATAGTTACCTTCCTTGCACTTTACCATTTTTCTTATCCTCAATCATCACAGTTAAGGGCAAACACATATAAGGACACTTAAAAATATTTAGAATCTTTTTAAGCTAAACAAAAAGAGATATTTTAAAATATCCTACTTGCTTAAAAATGTATTTTTCTGGTTGCTTTAGTAATACATGCTTATTTTGGAAAATAAGAACGAATAAAGAGAAAAAAAAATTCCCAATATTCCAAAGATAGCTACGAGGATATTCTGATAGACGCCTTTAGACTTTTATGGTATACCATATGTATTCTTCCCCTAAGTTTTCCTAAAATTAAATTTATCATGATTCATTGTTGTTTTTTTTAAAAAATTAACACTAACATATGTGTGTTATTCATGTCATTAAATATATTTGTAAGCATTGTTAGTTCATGGCTGTAATGATATACCACGCTATGGATGTGTTAACATTTTTTAAATAAATATTCGGTAGTTGGATGTTAGGGTTTTTTCTAGCTGGGTTTTAAAAAAATTAATTATTTTGCTATTTTTACATGATAAACAACTCGTATGTACTTTTTTTGCATATGATGATTTTTCCATAGAATTAAAATTTGTAATGCTGTAATGACTGGTTCAAAGGTTATGAGAATTATTAAGGTCCTTGATACATTTTATTAGATTTCTTTCAGACAAATGACTCTGGATTTACTTCTATCAGGAAGGAATATGAAGGCTAGTTTCTCTGAATTGTCAACAAAAATGGCAATTTAAAAATGGTTGTATTTTTAAGCAAAAGCATAGTGTCTTGTTTTAAAATTTGTATTCGTTAGTGAGGTTGAATTTTTAAAAATGATTTCAGTTATTTGTGTATTTTTCTTGTGTGAATTATCTGTTCATGTCTTTTTTCCATTTTTTCTTTGGGAAATTTTTTTCTGTTTTTCTTTTGTATAAATTCTTTAGATTATACTAGCCTTTTAAAAGATTTGTATATTTGTTATAAATATTTCCATCAGTCTTGTTGGACTTTTATGTATGTGTGTATGTATGTATGCATGCATGTATGTATGTTTACATTAAGAAATTTTAGTGTGTTTTGTCAACTACTTTTTTTTTCTTTTGGAGTTTATCCCACTGCTTTTAAGGTCAGTTATTTCTTTTCTATCTTAATCATATATAAATATGATTAGTGTCCATACATGCACACATATGCAGAGAGAAGCTTTTATTTTAATTATATAAATATGATTAAATATACAGATATAGTTACATGTACAGAATTTCCTCTACTGTTTCAGTTTTTTGTTTTTGTATATTTAGCATCTGAAGTTTATTTATGGGGCAAGGTAAGAAACTAATTTTTTTTACCTCGAGTATTTACCAGTTTTCCCAGTGGTTTTTAATACCTAATTCTGCCTTCTCTCCCGGACATGATGCCATCACATATGGTATTCTTCTACTTAATAGAATTTGTTTGTGGGTTAGTTGCTCCTTTGCATTTTTCTGCCAGTATATGTAGTAATTATTAGTGCTATTCACCAACATTTCTGGTTTGCTGGCTACCAGGAGTATGGTCAGATTTCACTACCTAGCAACTGTATTCCTTAAGGTTGCATGGAGTCATATGACTTGCTCTGACCAATGAAATGTGAGCAGATATGAGGTGGGTCTTTCTGGGCTGGAACATTTACTTGCCAGTGGGATATCTTCCAGAACTCTACTGATTCCATCAGCAGGAGTACAGAGGAGTGGAGCAGAGCCCCCAGTGGACCTCTAGTGAATATGCATCAGAAACAAGATATAAATCTTTGTTTCTAAGACACTCATATTTTGGGGTTGTTACTACAGCAGAACTGAGTGTGTGCTGACTGAGATGTATTCTACTGTTTTAATTATTGTATTTGTAATACAATACATGGTCAAGTAAATCAGTCCTTGTTGCTTCTTACCCACAACCCCAAAATGTTCTGAATAATTTTACCTATCTGTATTCCTAGAAAGCCTTTTGATTCATTGCATCAAGTATTATTACTTCTCCTTGCATTCCCAGATGAAACAGTGAGATTTGGTTTGAACTGTATGAAATATATTACTAAATTTAGAAATAATTGACATTCATTCAATATTTCACCTTCCCATCCAGAAACATGGCATCTTTTTTTTTTTTTTTTTTTTTTTTGCGGTACACGGGCCTCTCACTGTTGGGGCCTCTCCCGTCACGGAGCACAGGCTCCGGACGCGCAGGCTCCGGATGCGCAGGCTCAGCGGCCATGGCTCACGGGCCCAGCCGCTCCGCGGCATGTGGGACCTTCCCAGACCAGGGCACGAATCCGTGTCCCCTGCATCGGCAGGCGGACTCTCAACCACTGCGCCACCAGGGAAGCCCGAAACATGGCATCTTATATTTTGTTTACAAATTATTTTAGATATCTCCATAAAATATTTTTATGGAGAGTTCTGTATATTTATCATAAACATTATTCTTAAATTTTTACATACATTGTTGCTTTTCATCTGGGGTCATTGTATCATTACTATTTTCTAACTGGTTTTTGCCGTTATTTAAGAACACTTTTTATTTTGTACATTTCGTTATGAATTCAGCTACCTTACTGGATTTTAATTGGTTTTCATCATTTTTCAGTTCATTGTTTTCGATTACTTTTCAACAATTTTCAAATTTAAATAGTACATTCTAATTTAAACAGCTAAGTTTTATTACACCAAATAGAAATAACATTGTGAATGAATCAAATAAGACAAATTATTTTTACAATTATTAATTTGGAACTATAATTTATATACTATTAGGTTTTCTCTAAACTCATATTCATTTTTCACATTTTATAGAGACTAGTATAGTGAACTTACATATATCCATCTCCAAGCTTTAAAAATTTTCGAACATGATCAATCTTGTTTTACCTGTACACCCCAATCCCTATCCACTCTACACACACATTACACACACAAACACACACACACACTTTTTTCCACTGAATTATTCTGAAGAAAATTCCACAATATCATACCATTGCACCCACAAGTATTTCATATATTCTAATTTTTAATCTAAATCATGACTTTTCCCTCTTTAATTTTCCAAATTGTACTGAAATAATTTTCCAAATTATACTGAAAACCTGCTGTTGGCTTGCCCCAGTCTGGTTCCATCTTTCTTTTTAATTGAACAGATAATACCTGCTTATGATAAACAATTTTTTGAAGTTCTCAAGCAGTAGAAAGGGATATACAATGCAAAGTGAATTGTTGTCTTTTCCCAAGGTCCCACGTAGCTCTTCATCAAAAATGTCACTCATAGTTTTCTCTTGAGTATTCCAGGTGGACATCATGTCATCTGCAAAAAAAAGTCTGATTGAGGCTAGAACTTCCAGCACAATCAGGATTATGCTGTTTGCCTCTAGTGAGTAGGGGATGTCAGGATGCATACCCATGAAATTTGGTACCAGAATATGTTTTTAATCACTGTACCAGACTTTAACACAGTAAAGAAGTGTGCTTCTTTTTCCAGGTTATTAAGACCTGGATGTTGAATTTGATCAAATTTCTTTTTGTTATCTATTGCAATGATTGGATGGTTTTGTCCTTTGATTTATTGATGTGTAATTTCATCTTACTAGATGGTAAAGCCATTGTTTAATTCCTGAGATAACTAAAATTTGGAATTTTATTTGGTTAGTTATATTTTAACATGTTGCTGGTTTCAATTTGTTAGTTTTTTTTTTAATTTAGAGAATATTTGTATCTATATTTACAAGTGTGACCGGGCTATAGATATCTGTGCTATTTTTGTCATATTTTGCTCTACTATCAATCAGAAAGCTTTCTAACTTCTAATTTTGGAAAGATTTTGGAACTAATTTGACCCCCTAGAAGTATGAAAGTATTCACAGTAAGACATGACAGTCCTGGAGATTTTTTCAAAGGGAACTTTTTGATAGTTTTGAAATGTCTTAAATCAATTTTGATCAATTATATTTTCTTAGAAACCATCCATTTCATTGACATTTTTCAGGGAAATTTACTTAATATTTACATTTATAAAAGATAGTAGCTACTTTTTAACTTGATTTCAAAGATAAATATGTGTTAATCTTAGAACATTGATTTGAGAAACAGAAAAGCATATTTAAAAAATAAAAATCACATGTATTTCAAGTTCCTTTTAACATTTCAGTCTATAAACTTCATATCTATTTGTCAGGCTAGCTTCCCATTTTGCTTAATGAAACATGAAAGATTTTGTATGTCATTAGTTTTCAAAAATGTAATTTTAAGCACTGTAGACTATCCTATGCTACAGAGGTAACGTAATTTATTTATGCAATTTCCTACTGTTGGACATTTAAGTTACTTCTATTTTTTCCTATGAATAATGCTGGGATATATAGCTTTGTAAATATACATATGTATACTTATGTGAATCTTTCCTCAGCATATATTTCTGGAAATAGAATTAGTAAGTCAAAGATTATGAATATGTGAAAGCTTTTCGGTCCTAATTTCCAAGTTGTCTATGCTTTTACCAATTTTGGCTATTATATTTCAAATATCTTGTTTTATTTTTTATCTTTTTCATTACTATTCAGATTAAACACTTTTTCATATATGTATTGGGCATTTTTAATTCTTATCGCCCATCCTGTTTGTCTCTTCATATTCTTTTCCTATTTTCTATTAGGTGCTCATATTATTCTTATTAATTTAGGTGATTTGTTGACTCTATACATCGAAAATAGTTTTTCCTAGATTGTCCTATACTTTTGATTGTTAATTTCTTGAGCGTACAGAAACTTTTCTCGTTTATGCAGTCTATTAATTTTTTTCCCTGTATGCCTTCTTCCTTTGCTTTCATACTTAGAAAGGACTTCATTATTTCATTTTATAAAGGTCTTATCTCTTGTTACATTCCCTTTCTCATTTTATTTGGGTTTTTTTCTTGCTTTCCTTTTTATTATTAAATTTGCCAGAGTAAAGCCTGTTTTCTTATAGCTTTAATGAGTCATCTCAGACATTTATACTCTGCTTCTCTTTCTCAAATCCATCATTTTTCCTCTTTATCTGTTTAATTTTTGTCCAGCTTTCCTTAGGTTTATTTTGCTGTTCATTTGCTATGTCCTTGAAGCAAATATTTATTCATTTATTTTTATTCTTTCTCATTTAATACTAAAACAATTTATGGCTTTACATTTCTTTTCTCTAAGTGTAGCTTTGGCAGTTTTCCATAATCTTTGACAAAGCGTTGTTTTGTTCTTATTTTATTATTTTCTAAATAGTCCGGAACTAAAGTTTTTATTTCCCTTTTGACTCCATAACTATTTATGAGAATTTTTCAACTTATTTATTTATTTATTATCCAGGTTTCTATTATTTTCTTTGTGGCTGTTAGAAATGTCTCCATTTATTTTACTTCTATCAGGGAATGTGGCCTGTAAACTTCTTTTTTTGGTTGAGGTGTTCTTGACAGTGCAGTACGTGGAAAGCTTTTGAAAACGTTCTACTAACACTTGAAAAAGTATTTATAGGGAACAAAGCTGGGTATACTATATATCTCCAGTCTTATTAACTCAATTATTCATGTTTTCTTGGTCTCCTTGAGGTACTGAAGGCATTGAGGTTTGTTAACCCTCTGACAGCTATGTCTCTGTCATTTCTTCCTGACATTTCTGAAACAACTACAATATTTCGGAGGTTTCATAAAGGTCTACTATATCTTCATTGGAGATTTTATTTTTATCATAAGAAAATGACACATTTAAATGAAAAGACTCAAGTTATCATTTGCTTTCTTTTTGCATGAATTTGTCTTCTTTTTCTCTATAACCCCTCTTCTAAACCCAGTCTCACTTCTTAGTCATGATCCGTGGAAGTAGAATATAGTCAAATTTTCCTTTTACTCCCATCTGTGAGTCTTTTAATAGGGAATTTAAAGTCATTTACATACACTGGGAGCCATGGTTAGCTATAGCTGGGTTGAGGCCCACCTGCACCCTAGGGTGTGCATTCAGAGGACTGAGGGATGCCCTGGGGACACAGTCCCTCTCAGGAAAAGAGAGGCACTCAGGAAAAACTACCTACAGGTAAAGCCACAGAGGTTGGGGAGGGGAAGTTGTTTTATTTTCATCATTTTTCAGTTCATTGTTTTAGATTACTTTTCAACAATTTTCAAATTTAAATAGTACATTCTAATTTAAACAGCTGAGTTTTATTACACCAAATAGAAATAACATTGTGAATGAATCAAATAAGACAAATTATTTTTACAATTATTAATTTGATCTCTCTATGATCAAATTATGAGATTTGATCTCTCTATGATCAAATTATGAGAGATCACACTATGATCTCTCTAACTCGCATATTTCTGAATCTTGGCCCACTATGGGTCGTGTGTGATACAGAGAGACAGGGGAGGAATGGGATGGGGTTAGAAGACGGGAGTGGGGGGGACGTTAACATCACTACCAGCTCTTTGGGTGCATAACCCCTCAGACAGCGTGGTCTCAGAGCCTGTCTAACACTTTGTAGCTCAAAAGAGAAAAGATGAAACTTCTCCCATTGTTGTCATACCCACTCGGTGGCTCAGACACCTCAAGGGTCTCAGTACCTCTGAGGTCCTTGATGCATGCCCGGTGGAGAGCTCTGGAGCCCAGGACATGTAATCTGGCAGCTGGTTGGACTTGGTAATGAGCCCACGAGGGACTCCCCCAGAGGGTTCAAGAAAACTTGACAACCTGAAGGGTACATTTCTGGAACCTAGGACCCTGCATGTGGAGACAGAAGCAAACAAGTGAGTAATTATTATAACCAGCACCCTATTTGCAGCCCTCATAGATAGGCGATGCCGGGAGTGGTGTGTGTGTGTGTGTGTGTGTGAATTTATCTTCAGAACTAGCATACATGTTCTCATTTCTTTCATTTTATTTTCCATTTTAAATGGTGTATTCATTGATCTTCTGCTATATCCCCAAAGGATTTTTTTTTTTTTACTTCTTCTTTTATGATTTGGAAAGTTTACTTTTTTTCTTTTTTTTTTTAAATTAAGTTTTTACCATTCAATTTCCAAGAAAGAGCTCTAGCTTGAGTTTGAACCACTGGCTCCGCAGGGGTTCACACAAGTCTGGCGAGCTTTAGGGAGGCATCTGCCAGGAATCTGTTTTTGTGTGAGGCTGAGGAGTTTCCTGGGAAAGAAAAATGTGTTTTCTCCACATTTATCACCTTCCTTGCATCTTTTTCATCTATTTTTTCTTTCTTCTACATTCTGGAGAGTTTCTCCAGCTTATCTCTAGCCTATTCCATGACTTGATATTCACGTATCAATTCTCTTTTTTTCTGTATGAAATCTGGAATTTAATTCGCGATTGCATTTTTAGTTTCCTTATGGTTCTTCTGGATATTGTTTATCTTTATTTGTATCTCATTCTGTTGGTCTTAACTTATCGTCCTCTTCAGGCTCTCGTGATGCTCTTGAGAATATGAAACATTGCTCTGTAATTATTATCTCCTTCTTGTAGGTTGTGTTTTCAAAGTCTGGCTCATCCCCTGTATCTTCAGGATTTATTTATTCTCTTTCCCTCCCCACAACATAGGCTTTTCTCTCCCTGTTTTTCAGAAAAGTTCTCACCAGACATAAGGACGTATTAAATATGTCTGTCCAGTTCTCTGTTCACCAGCCTACTGGTCCAATCCCATTCCCAATCCAAGCTGAATGGCCCATTGATGTGCCCAATTTTAGCCTGACCTACCCTAAGTCACAACTCCAGCTGGCTTTCATCTCTTAAGGCTCCAATGAATCAAGATGGGGCTGTCTTCTCCTCCTTCTGTCTGAGCCTCTCTCCTGATCTTAATGTCTGCAGAGTTCTTCTTGTCTCCAAGCCTTTCTCCCACACCCTTAGGAGCTTCATTTCAACAGGTAGATACGAAGTTCTAGGACTGGGAAAACAGATGAAGAAACAGTCACTTGATGAATGAATGAACACACTTCCTCTGCAGAGAAGTAAGCATAGGGGTTCAAGGGAAGAGCTGATTACAGGCAAATTCCACTCCTTTCTCTTTCCTAATATATAACTCTTTTTAAAAAATTAATTAATTAATTTCTGGCTGCATTGGGTCTTTGTTGCTGCATGCGGGCTTTCTCTAGTTGCGGTGAGTGGGGGCTACTCTTTGTTGCGGTGCACGGGCTTCCCATTGTGGTGGCTTTTCTTGTTGCGGAGCAGGACTCTAGGCATGCGGGCTTCTGTAGTTGTGGCATGCGGTGCCACATGTGGTGCATGGGCTCAGTTGCTCCGCGGCACGTGGGATCTTCCCAGACCAGGGCTAGAACCTGTGTCCCCTGCATTGGCAGATGGATTCTTAACTACTGCGCCACAAGGGAAGTCCCATAACACATAACTCTTTACCGTAGGCAAAGGTTTTAGATGCTCTTGTGTGTATCTTTCTGTCCATCACTCCAGAGCACATCATGCTACATCACTTCTCCATGCCTTTGCTTGTGCTGTTCCCTCTGCCTGGAATGCCCTTCTCTCTCTTGCCCATCACACAGTACACTTGTTAAAGTCCTGCTTATCTTTCCAGGCTCACTTAAATGTCATCATCTTCCCTCTTTAAACTTTCCTCCTATGTTCTCATCCTTGTTTGTGCACCCGTAGTGCTTACCCAGGTGTCATAGAGCTTATTACCTTCTCTATTTTAGTTATCATTTAGTTGCCATCTATCTCTCTGAAAGATGGTCAGTTCCTCAAAGACAAAGGGTTGGCTTTATTCACTCTTGTGTCCCCATCCCTGGCAAGTGCAGGCTTGGCACAGCGCCTGACACAGACTAGGTCACATACATGTTTTTTGAAGGGTTTGATGATGCTCTGGTTAGATCTTGCAATTGACCAAACGGCCCAGGGTCTCTTATCACCTTGGTGTCAGAAGCACATCTCAGGTCAAAAGATCCCAAATGTCATAAGACCAGGCCTTGATGTACTTGTTTGTGGTTTCTTGATGTGAGGGTGATGCTGGCACACTCGGGCCATGTGGGTGCTACCTATCCCTTTGGATAGTTCCTTAGATGTAGTCTGTTTAGCAATATCAGTGGTGTGTTTCTGGGGAGAGTCTTGTGAATCACAGAAGGCCTTGAATGCAGCATTCCAGAGTTTGCATAGCCTAAGAACGCACCACTAACTCGTTGTGTGCTTCTGGTCCTATTTATTTACCTCCCTGTTCCCTGGTTTTCTCCTCTTTAACATGGGGATAAGAATAGTACCAACCTTGTAGGGATGCTGTTGGGATTAAATGAGTTACTACATGGAAAGCAGTAAGTACAGTGCCAGCTCATCATAGTCACTGTATTAGGGAGGCATTTATTGTTATGTTTATCAATGAAGATTGATTGATATTATCTACCTGTGTTAAGAAGGATTCTGAGGCCTCATCTTGGCTCAGTTAGAAAAAATACGCTGTCCAGTGTGCAAGAAGAAGAGGTAGCCCATATGGCAAGTATTTGCTGGCTTTGCTATAGGCACTAGAAAATGGCAAAGTTTTTACGTTAGTAGGTACTAGGGGAATATGGTGTAGATCTGGCAGCTTCTAAACAATTTCCGGAGTTTAGTTCCAAGGAGAGGTCAAAGGAGTTCCTAAACACTCAGAGGAGAAATGACTGAGTGTACATGCACAAACACATTCACACACCTCATGCATGCGTGCAACACACAAGGGGATGAAGCCATCGCCTTTAATTTGTGACCCATGTTTTCCTACCCTCTGTGCCCTTTGCCAGCTTCCCGTGTGGGGAAGTAAGGGGTTAAATGTCTCTAGAAAGGCTTCTGGGCCCCTTTTTGCATACGAGCATTTCCATGTTAATAGAACATTTTAGAGAAAACGCTCTCTGTCAATTGATTGTATAAATATTTTATCTGGAGTAAGTGGCAGCCAGGAAGGTCTTTCTAAAGATTTTCCCAGAGAGCAGTGTGAAGGATAAAATTAGGGTGTTATTGTGGAAAGAAATAAGACACAACAGGGAGTTATAAACACTTGATCCAAAGTGTAAAAAATGGTCCCCTCACCTCTGTGCAGCCTGGAGCCTGGGCCGATTAAATCCATAATGGAATGAGTAAGTTTGGGCCACATAAATTTGTCTCCCTTCCTCAGGAATCCTGCCCGCCGACCTGCTAGATTAATGGCCAGGAGCCTCGCACATAATGAAGTGCGCTACCCTGGCATCCGCTCATGAATTTATTATGGTGTCCACAATTGGGCTGGATGCTGGAGACATCTTTATAAATCCTGCATTTAGCACTGCCGAGATGAGCACTTCACTCCTAATGGCGAACTTGATTTATCACCAGGGGCCCTGCTCCTCAGCCAGGCCCCTCCCTGGCGCTTCTCGAAGGAAATCCAGGTCATCTTGCTGATGGAAATGAAATGTGAAGGTAATTAGAGGATGCCAAATGGAGATGGGAAAGGGGGCACCGTGGACGTTTTAAATACGTTGGTCATCTTTTTCCTTGGAGCAATTATATCAGGCTGATTTATTTTTACAGTTTATAATCACTTAACTACCTGTGGCTGGGGATTTTTTTTACTTTAACCTCAAGCTTTGGAACAAGAAACAGGCTTTCGATTTCTCTTTCTTAGGATGGTATAAGGGGAATTCGTTCCAAGTGCCTCGGGCTCTGAGTTCCTTTGCAGTTCTGTAGTCAGAGCGGCTGGCTGCTGGGAGAGTCCTAGTCGGTCCCTCTCTGGGGTACCCTAGCTGTGCATAGCCCTCAGCAGCTTTCGGGACCCATCTCCAGGTGAAGATGTAACAATATCTACTTTTTCTGGAAGGTCATGGGGACAGGCCCACGACAGGTGGAAGAAGAGTGTTGTCGAAAATGTCACGGACTTCAATCCTGGCTCTTTGACTTCCTGGCCAGCTGACTCTGGATGTCTTTCTTCTCTAAGCCTCAGTTCTTCTATCCATAAAATAGGTATCATAATCACAGTAATATCTTCCTTAGGCTGCTATGAAATTATACGGGAAAATGTTTGCAAACTCTTAGTAAAGTGCCTGGCACGTACTAACCACCCCAAAATGTTCGATAATTATAAAATATTCAGGGCCACCACACTATAACTAGGTCAGCCCATGTTTACTTTGAGAATTAATTATGTTTTAGATACTGTGAATATAGCCTGAAGGCTCTACCTGCCACCTAGGCCTCTCTGTCAGTGGGGAAGGTAGTGCAGTAAAGATGATTTCAGTACAGAGTGGCAGGGACAGGGACAGTAAGAACAGGTAAGATGGGAGCACCGTGGAGGAGTCCTAAACCCTAAGAGTGGTTTCAGAGGTGCTGTATCAGGAAGGGCTTCCTGGAGAAGGAGAACCTTACTTTTAAAGCGTGAATTACAGTGTACACAGCATTTTTATATGTAGTGTCTTACTTAATCTTCATGACAGTCTTGTCGGGTAGACAGTTTATAGGTGAGGAGATGGGGAAGAGAGAGGCAAGGTGACCAACAGAAGGCAGCAGAGAATACCAGAGAGAGCACTGGACTCCGGGTCGACTCACCTGGATTTGAATCTTGGCAGGGTGTAGGCTGCGTACCAGTTGGTGGTGCCCTTGCCACATAACATCATACGTATTAAAAGGCATACTCATTTTCCATTTAATATAAATTAAATATAACTGTCTAAGAGTTTGGTTGAGATGCAGTTGACTGGGTGACACAGTGTGTGTTTGTGTGTATGTGTGTTTATCACCCAGATGCTTTTAATATTTTTCTCTTCATCTTCGGTTTTCAACAGTTATTTTATGATATGTGTTTTTCTTTGTATTTAATCTGTTTGTAGTTCACAGCACATCTTGAATGTATCTCTTGATGTCTTCTGCAGTCTTGTTAGATTCTCTGCCATTATCTTTCCAAATATTGTTTTCTCTCTATTCCCTATTAGTCCCCCTTTCTGGATCTTTTCAGACTGGATATTTTCTACCCACATACTTTCCAGAACATCAATCCTCTTTTTAGCAGTATCTAATCTTCTGTTAAATCCATTTATTAAGTTCTTAATTTGGGTTATTGTATTTTCCACCTGCAGAGTTCCTATATGATTCATTAAATACAGATTCTAGTTCTTTGGTCAAATTCTCCATTTCTAATTCTATTTTCTTGAACATAGGAATCGAAGTCATTTTAAAGTCCATATCTGATAACTCCAATATCTAGATTACCTGTGAGTCTGTTCTATTGTTTTTCTTATTCTTTTGGTCCAGCCTCCTTTATGTCTGGTTATTTTTTAATGAATTATCAGATATTGTGTATTAAAAATCGTAGAGCTATTGACTGCTGTTTTCTTCTTTAGAAAGTTAACTTCTGGCAACCAATTAGAGGAGAAGCAGATCATCTTGGTCCAATAAGGTACTGAGATGACTTGAGGTTGCATCTCAGCCTCTCCATCCCTGCCACTTGAGAACTAGCTGATGCCTTCAGGGGAAAAGAAGTAGAGAATGTAAATATGGTAGAGCTTTGCCTCAGTGGGTTTCTCTTCGCTTTAGATCACGGTCCCTCAGGTCTTGGGTGCTTGGTGTTTCTCTGAATCCTTCAAACAGAACTTTAAAAAATATTTATCCAGTTTTTAAAGTTATTCTTATGGAAGGGTGATCTGCTACAAACTCATAACTAGAAGTAGAAGTCTAACATATATTAATTATGACTCTGAAGTTTTCTTTTTACATGTTGGTGCATACAATTTTAATTTTTGTCTAAACTTATTTTCATAGGCTCTTTACAAGCTTGTAAGGCCTGTACTCTGCAACTTACCAACCGAATAGATTAATAATGGTAATAACAATAACTAATGTTTATTCACTGCTTATTATATGCCAGAAACTATTCTAACTGCTTTAATATATTAACTTATTGGATCACCACTAAGTCCATTTCATAGTTGAGCAGTGAGGCACAGAGAATATGGCATCCAGCCTCCAAGATGGCCCCAAATGCTCCCTGTCTCCTGGCTGTCACACTGCTGTGTAGTTCCCTCCCACACTGTAACAGGCTTGATCTATATGACCAATAGATGACAGCAGAGGTCATGGTATGTCAGTACTGAGATTATGTTATAAAAGACACTGTGGCTTTTGTCTTCATTGCTTGCTGACACCCTCCATATCTCATATCACTTGCTCTCTCTCTGGACCTCTTGCTTTGAAGAAGCCATCTGCCACATCACAAGTAGTCCTATCTTACGGAGAGGCTCACCTGTCAAGGGACTGAGTGAGGTCTCTTGCCCACAGCCAATGGAATGAGCTTAGAAGCATGTATCCCAGCCCCAGTCAAGCTTTCAGATGACTGCAGCTGCCGTGAACAGCCTCAGACTCTGAGCTAGAACCACCCAGCTAAGCCACTGCTGGATTCCTGACTCTCAGAAATGGGGTGAAATATCCCATGTTTGTGGTCTTCAACTGCTAAGTTTGGGGATAATTTGTTATGTAGCAATGGGTCATTAACCCAGAGAGGTTTAAAAAAGTTCACATAAATAGTATGTGGCTGAGTGGGATTAACTTGGGAAAATCAGGCAAACTATTGTGGAAAAATAAAAGACTACAATCTGAGCATTTAAAATGAAAATATTTAGAATTTAAAAACAAGATTCCATTGTTTTTAAAGGCTGAATTATGGGAAGGAAGAAGGGAGAGCTCACCCACCAGAGGCTGGGGACTTCCTCACCCACTTTTGGACATTTTCTATTTGGACAACCTAAGATCTCCTGAAAGAAACCCTTGGCTGACAGCCAACAAGAAAACAGAGACTTCACTCCTATGACTGCAAGGAACTGAATTCTGCAAACAACCTGGACCAGTGTGGAAGAAGACCCCAGACCAAGCTGGGGCCAACACCTTGATTTCAACCTTGTAAGACTCTGAGCATAGAACCCAGCTATGCTATATCCAGACTTTGGAGCCATGGAAATAGTGAGATAATAAACATGATAATTTAAACCGTTATGTTTGTGGTAAGTGCTATGTAACAATCAAAACTTAATACAAAGTTAAAATGCACCACTTAATTTTTAAAAAGCAGTCAACTAGTATAATAAGTTTCTTTTGATGGATTCCTTTCCCCATTTGAAATCATCGATGGTGGCTGAAAATAAGTTTTATAGTAATCCCACGTCTAGTTTTGTCCTGAATATCTTTGAGTCTCAAGAATACCCAGATTCCCTTAGATAAAGTAGTCATTAATAGCTCAGTTTGCAAATTCTGGGTGCTCTTCAGTTGTCCAGAGCTGGAAGGAGAAGCTTAACTTCAGGGTCTGTCCCGAAGTGATTTTGCCTGGCAGCACAAGTTAATGATTCGGTGGTCCTGGGTATATTAAATTTGCTATCCAACATCTTGAGAGTTGTAGGGACTTCTAAAACTTACAGTCTTAAAAATATCTAAAACTGTGTTTTAAAAAGAATTTTAAGTGAAATGTTTAGGTAATCTTGAAGGGCTTCTCTCAAATCCAGGGCTCCAGAAGACACAGGTAAAATCCCAGATTGACAATTTACCCAGGGACCTTCCAGCTGCACGTTTTTAATTGATCTGAAATTATTTTAGTCAGAGTGCTTTGGCCCTTCTTTCACACTACCTTAGAAAGTCATTAGGTTACCAGTATTTATACACACACACACATATGTGTGTATATATGTATTTATATATGGTATTCTATATGTGTATGTGTAAATATATGAGGCATTACATATGTGTGCATACATATGTATGTATATGTCATATATAGTATTATATATGTATGTGTATTTCTGGAAAGGGAGCCAAAGTCTGAGTAGGAGGCGGAGCTAAGGGCACTGAGGGGCACAGGTTAATGTGTGTGTCTATATCTAATTATTTGAGAATTTGTTACTCTATTTTTTTTTTCTTGTGGTACGCGGGCCTCTCACTGTTGTGCCCTCTCCCGTTGCGGAGCACAGGCTCCGGACGCGCAGGCTTAGCGGCCATGGCTCATGGGCCCAGCCGCTCCGGGGCACGAACCCGTGTCCCCTGCGTCGGCAGGCGGACTCTCAACCACTGCGCCACGAGGAAAGCCCTGTTACTCTATTTAAGTTAAGCTTTAATCCTCAGCTGAATTTTCATTTTGTACTTGGTGAAGAAGACCATCTTACCGGGGAGGCCAAACAGATTTGATGCCGGTTACAGCTGGCCTGTAAACCTGACTCCAGTTGCGCAGTCTGAGAAAGGGTCTAGAACAGGGTCTTTCAACCTCGGGATTACTGACACTTGGGGTCGGATAGCTCTTTGCTGTAAGGGGGCTGCCCCGTGCACTGTAGAATGTTTGGCAGCATCCCTGGTCTCTACCCTCTAGATTCCAGTAGCACTGCCGTCACCCTCACCTCCACCCCAGCCCCTAGTCGTGAGCATCACAAACACCCCAGATAAGAACTTCTGCTCTAGGGGAAAAAACCAAGCTTCAGGCTTATAGCAGCTGTTCTAGAAATAACACATTTTCTTCTTATCGTAGACCTGTCACCTGGCTCTCAGTATTCAAGAATCTTCGGTTCTCTTAAGCAGGAAAGTTTTGTTGACCTCTAAACTACAGTAGACATATTCCAGAAATCAGATGATTTCAAAAATTCCAATTTCAGGAATGGAGAAACTGAGGCCCAGAGAGGGGTAGGAACTTACACAGGGGGACACAGAATCAGGGACTGGGATTTGAACCTTTCCCTGGTAGATAAGTTCCTCCATCTTCTCTGTCTCTCTCTCTGTCTCTCTCTGTCTCTCTCTGTCTCTCTCTCTCTCTCTCACACACACACACACACACACACACACACACACACACACACACACACTCATCCTCTCCTTGCCACCCCAGGAGTCTGATGGATTGAGGCTAACACACATTCAAGGCAAGAAGGGAGGCGCTGTTCCATTGACTAATCAAATACACATAAAAGCTCCTTCTGAACTATAATTACGTTTGTTCGCTCCTTGGGTTGATTTATTTTTTATTTTAATTGTCAGCCCTGCTCCACCATGATGCTAATAGAAATGTTATTGCAGCCAATATGTGCTAAAATGATGTCTAAAGATTATTAATGAGAGCAATAAGAAGGTGTCTTCACAATAAGTCAGCATTAACAGAGTAATTCATTTTACCTGATGTAATTGGATTGTAGCGTTTCAATAGCCTGGGACTTCCTCCTAATTGGGATTAGCTGTAGCTTCCTCCTTTTAGGAGGACATTTAACTCTTCCTCTTCTACTTTCCAGTTTTTTATGAAGTAATTCAATGTGAACTGTGGGCCATTTCTGAAGAGGGAGCCAAGATCTGAGGAGATGCTGGGTGGAGAGGGGAAGGGGTAGAGCTGAGAGCATGGATGGATGGCCGTTGGCTGAGAGCCTAGTCCTCCCTTCCTTCCTCCTCCCCTCCCCCTTCCTTCCTCCTCCCCTCTCCCTCCTCCCCTTCCTTCCTCCTCCCCTCCCCCCTCCCCTTCTTTCCTCTCCCCTCTCCCTTCCTTCCTCCCCCTCCCCCTCCCCTTCCTTCCTCCTCCCCTCCCCCTCCTCCCCTCCCCCTCCTCCCCCTATCCTTTTCCCTCCCTCCCCCTGTTCTCCTCCGCCCCCACTCAGTTTCCTCAGCTCCTCCTCTTCCTGCCCTTCGAATCTTTCTCTTCCTTTCCGAGTGAGTCTGGGGTCTTAGAACATGGGGCAGAGAACCGAGGCTAGCACTGTGCTGAGGGAGACAGAGCTTAGCCATAGTTGCTAGGAAACATGTTGCCCGTGAGGAGGGAAATTCATCCCTAGGCCCTACTTGGTACCAGGATTCAGGTCAGACCCTCTGCATTTCCTATTTCACTGAATTGTCTCACTCGCTGTGGAAATGCTCAGTGTCCTTGCTTTTCTGGTGAGGAAATTGGGACTCAGGGACAAAAACCATGCCACCCAGCGACACCACCTGCCACCCTACTCAGGGATCCTGGGACATGGGGGCACATTTCCTCAGATTGCGGGCCTTGTGGTAGCAGGAAAGGACTTTAGGGGGTGCCAGCCAAAGGGTTTTTACTGAATAGTCATGTGTGACTTCAGTGGGAGTTAAGGAAGAAAATGGGAATTAGCACGTCAAACCCTTTCAATGCAAATTCATTTCAGTAAAAATGTGAGTCAAAAGGTAAAAACTAAGGAAATCTTTAGAATGTATGGTCTTTAGTTAATAATAATGTAAATATTGGTTCATACAATTTTAACAAGTTTACATTTTAATTTTAACAAATGTACATACGAATGTAAGATGTTAGTAGGAGGACTGAATGTAGGGTAGACGGGAGCTCTCGGTACCATCTGTGTAATATTTGTAAAGTTGAAATTTTCCTATATATCTAAAACTTTTAAAATTAAAATTTACTTAAAATATTAAAAAAGTACTTACGATTCAGAACAGAAAAAGTGAGTCAGTATAAGGAGCATTATGTAAATATATAATATATGTAATATATGGGCAAATCTATCTCCATTGGGGACCTGTGGGTACCATACAGCCTGACATCTTTCACTGGATCAATCTCTGTTCTCTCAGTTGCATCAACAGAAACCAACTCTACCTTATTTAAGGAGCAGAGGAATAACTGGAAGGATATTCGTGACTAGGGCCATGGACACGTTTGCACTGAGCACCAAGGTCAAGCATGGGGCCTCAGGGCCCCCAGAGGTCGTCATCAAATGACTCTACAATAAACAGCAAAGCTAGTGGCAGTGAATCATCACAGTGATAACAGTCATCTTCATCATCATCATCTGAATGGCAACCAACACATACTGGGCTGTTATCATGTCCCGGGCACTGAGCACCTGACATTTAATCTTTACAGTCCTTACAAAAATTGTCTTTATTATCTGATCTTGATTGTGTCCACTGAGGCACAGAGAGCATAAGCAAGTTGCCCAAGCTTACACAGCATTGCCAGGCAACCTGGAGAAACAGGCTGGGATGATGGCTCAGAGCAGGGAGGCCAGGTGGCAGCCAGGACATAGCTGAATCCTGCCACAGCCTCAGTCCTGGTCACCACTGCAGCCCCATGGCCTCTGCTGACCTTTGATCAGGATGTGACTTCCACTACCAGAAGACCTCTTTACTCTGTGCCCTATTTGGGAGCACCCCCTCCAAGGATACATCTCTGTTTGGTTAGTCCTAAATCATATGGTCACATCTTAGCCACAAGGGCAGCTAGGAAAGTGGATGTCCAGCTTCTACATCGCGATGTGGGCTCTGCCCCATGAGCGTGCATGAGGTGCAGAATTCCTGAACACGGCTGTTCTCAAACTTTTTGGTCTCAGGACCGCTTGGCCCTTGAAAACATTGTTGGTATTGAGGAGCCCAAAGATTTTTTGTTTAGGTAGTATGTATTGATATTTAGCATGTTAGAAATTAAAAATGAGAAATATTTAATTATTATTTTAAAATAACAATAATGAACCCACTGTATACTTACATAGATAAGCTAATTTAGCGAGCCACATTATTTTACATTTTTGCACATCTCTTAACTGTGTGGGTTAACAGGTTCTCATTTTCTTCTGCATCAATCAGTTGTAACATCCCAACATCCTGTAGCCTGTGGGAAACTTCCCTGTATACTTATGAGAAAATGACAATTTAAAAAGGCAAGTAATGTTTTAGTATTATATGAACATATTGGCTGGGTTTCAGGAACCCCCAGGGGTTCCCTGACCTCACTTTGAGAACCACTGCCCTAACACACAAAGCAACTCCAGTGATCAGACAAAAGCTAATACTTAGGTCATGTCCCCTGTACCTATGACCTTCCTGAGGCTCAGCTCCTCCCTCCTCTCTTCCCTAAATGTGGGCAAGGCTTTCACAGTATAGAACCCTGACACCCTGGGGAGTTGTCAGCAGAAAGTACTGGACAAGAGGAGGATTTTCCTGACCCCTTGGTATCCCATTAATGCTGGGAGGAAGCTTGTCTTTTATTCACTGTGGTCCTACTGTGTTCTGGGCACAGAGCTGGCTCTGGGGCCAGAATAGTGGATGTGGCATTGGTCCATCCTCTCCAAGCAGACAACTGACCTCACCTTTAACTGCAGGTACTGCAGTTAAAGCAGGGGGTGCTGGAACCCCAAGGAGGGAGGGGCTTGTTGTGCCTGGGGAGGGGCACAGGCTCCCTCTGTGGGAATACTCTTCCCCAAGGCCCCCTTCAACCTCAGGGCAGTCCCAATGTCCCCCTCAACCCAGACAACCTCATCCCCTCTGCACGCAGCAGGCTGCTTAAGCATCGCTGTGATTTCAAGTCCACCAGATGAGGGCAAGCGAGAAGGGCAGGTGACTCAATGCTCCAGGGAGCAGCCCTCCACCAATGACACATGGGGAGCTGATCCCTCAGCCCCATCCCCCTGGGGGGGGGATAACAGAGGAGCAGCCCCTACAGTGTCCCTGAGGTCCCTAGAGGGCCTCAGGGTCACTAGCTGGATTACACACTCTTGGTGGTGTCCCTCCCTTCCTTGCCTCACTTCCCACTCTCCTGCTGGTACTTCCTGGGACCATCTCTTAAATAACTTCCATTTGAACCTTTATCTCAGGGTCTGCTTCTGGGGGAACCAGGAGGTACAGTTTAATAACTTTATGAATTCTCCAGTACAGAATGCAGTTCAGTTTAGCGCGGCACATTTGCGTGATGATTTGTTTAACATCTGTGCCCCGACAAGGCTGTAAGTACCTTGGTGAGGGAACTGAGACTCTGCTCATTCTTGAGTCATAAGTACTGAGCACAGGTCTTGGCACATGGCTGTCCCTTGAGAAACGTTTGTTGACTGACTGAATAAGTGAATGATTGAGCGGATGAAACCTTTCACACCATATGCCAGCTGTTCTAGAAAAACCCAGCCACTGTTGTTACAGAAATATTGTTTCTAGGTCGGGGGTTGGCAGACATTTTCTGTAAAGGACCAGATAGTAAATATTTCAGGCCTTGGTGCCATACATTCTCAGTTGCTATCACACCCACTCAATACTTCTGTCGTAGCATGAAAACAGCCATAGGCAATGTGTAAACAAACGGACATGCCTGTGGTCCAATAAAACTTTATTTACAAAAACAGATAGGCCTGAGGGCCACAGTTTGCCGATCTCTAGTCTAGGACAAAAATGTTAATTGTTCCCTGTGGGGTAAGTATTATGTTTGGTTCTTGTGGGGAACACTTGTCTTCCTTTTGAGAACCCACGCCCATCCCACTCGGGAACCTCACCTTTCCCCTCTCTCCGTGTCCATGGGGCTCCTCTGAAGAGTGAGAGCAGATCACCTCAGGGCCTTAGGACCTTGGCTCTGCCCCTTTCCCCACATCTGGTGACTGGCTGCCCTGTTGGGTTCTGCAGCTGTTCTCATGGTCTGTTTGCTGACCTTGGTCAGGGCCTGGGATCCACCCTTGCTGACCCAGCCAGCCCTATGTGGTCTGTGTTGCTCTGTGGAACCTCAAGTCACACCCTCCATCTTGCCCTGCACTTGTGTTGCTCACTTGGAGGCCGCCCCAGTGAGATCACCTTGCTCCTTACCTGGAAGCCTCACTGTTAGGTCTGTATTAGTCAGCTCAGGCTGCATAACAAACACCATGGACTGGGTGACTTAAACAACTGAGATTTATTTTTTCACAGTTCTGGAGGCTGGAAGTCTAAGCAAAGTGTTGGCGGGGTTGATTTCTTTTGAGACCTCTCCCCTTGGCTTGCAGATGGCCAACTTCTCCCTTTGTCCCCACATGGCCTTTCTCTCTGTGTGGGAATCCTTGGTGTCTCTGTGTGTGTCCAAATTTCCTCTTCTTATAAGGACATCAGTCATATTAGATTAGGGCCTACCATATGACCTCATTTTAATTTAATCACCTCTTTAAAGACCCTATCTCCAAATACAGTCACTTTCTGAGGTACAGAGGGTTAGGACTTCAACATATGAATTTTGGGGGCTACAACTCAGTCCATAACAAGGTATGTTGTCCACATCTCCCACTGAAAACTCTGATCCCTGCACTGCCCAATGGAGATAAGGGGACCCAGGATCTAACTTAGGCCTCTCTCCACCTAACGACATCAAGCCTGCATTTTATTTCTACTACATTACTCCACATTGGAATAGGACCACCCCTGGTGGTGATCTCTGATTTCCAAAGGGGAAATTGGAACACCAGCCCTCCCAGTTTCACCTTTCTCCTCATCCCAATACCCTCACCTCTGGGATTTTGGTCCAGAGGGAGGAATGCAGGCATATCCTACTGTTTTTCATTTTCAGAATAGCATTGTGGATAACAGCATTTGGAACTAGTGGGCCTGGCTTCTAATCCAGCAAGATCTTTAACCTTCTAGCACTTTAGTCTCCTCATCTGTGAAATGGGATGACAATTATAACTATCCCAAAGTTTGTTGTAAGGATTAAATTAATACATATAAAGTGCATAGAGCTTTAACATATATTAATCAATACATATGCATACGTTTATATACATTTATGATGTCTATAAAGTGTCTGGTGCACAGATAGCCCTCAGTATGTGTGACCATTGGTATCCTGACCTCTGTCCTTCTGCTGCTCACCTTGCCCAGGGCAAGAAGGGCTGCCCTTACTCCGCTTCCTGTGTGTCCTCCTACCTCATATCTGTCCCCTCCCAGAGGGAGCATTGGGTCCTCCCCACTTCTGTGGGGCCATAATGCTGTGGTGACTTCAGGGGAGCATGTTTAATGGGGCGGGGGCAGCATATAAAAATATGTTGATGTAAGATTTTAAAAAATCATCCCCATTATATATGAGTATTCCAGGCACTGGACTGATCCTATGAGAAGACACAGACATTTAAGAATGTCTGTGTTCCTCCCTCCTAGAGTGCCACGTAGAGCATTTTTCAGTGCTGGAGGCACGTCAGAGAGACCAAGTTCAAATCTTGGCTCTGACCTTAACTACCTATGTGTCCTGAGCACCTTGCTTTGCCTCTCTGAGCCTCAGTTTACTGGTCTGTATATTGGGTTAATGCCAGAGTTGATAAGACAATGCATATAAAATGGGGTCACATATAATGGGTGTTAAATAAGGTTATAGGTAAGTTCAACAGTCTGAAGGTACACCTGATCATGTAGATAAAGAGGCTGCTACAGTGCCTGCCCTGCACATAGTACACACAGCTTCTGACATGCTTGCGGAGGTACACACGAGACGGGGCTTATGGAATGCTGAATTGGTACTAGCCACTTCTGTTGCAGGGGACGAAATTGGAACAACCCAAATGTCAGATGTAAGCCTGAAACTGAAGTCACTGCCCTGGGTAGATTAAATCCCACCCCTACCCGCCCTCACCCCAGGGAACCAGGGGAGCTGGGGCAGCATCTCTTAGTTGCTGAGCACACAGAGGACAGAAGCAGCCTGTCTATCTGTCAGCTGTGCTTTTAGGATGAAAACCAGGATTTAATGTTTGGGGCCATCAAGATGCCAAGGAGGATTCACTGCCAGGCCAAACTTGGGTTCTGTCCAAAAGCCACTTGCAAGACAGCAGGGAAAATGTGATGGTCACAAGCCAGGCCTTGTGATGATGGGGGTTTTGCCTTCCGTTTTCCATCAACCTGGGGTGTCTATGGTGGCCTTTCTCTGGAGTCTGGCTGTCGGGGGGCTTGGGGAGTGGGGAGTCTCTGGTTTTCCATCCCGAGAAGGATTTCTTTCTTACAGGTTGCGGCGAAAATCAGCAGTGTCCGGGCCGGGAACACAATATAGGAAGTGGTGCGCCCCCATCCCGAGTCCCCCACGACCTCCCCTGACTGCCACAGCTGTGACGTTGAGCCTCTGATTGTCCCGCTATTGATCCCCCCTCCCGTAATGAACTGTAACAACAACTCCATTACTCTGTGCTCGCCCATTGGCTAAGGATAATATAAAATTAGCCAGCGTGCATGGGGCCTCTTAGGATCGATTTCCCTACTCAGATTACTTGTTACGAAAGAATAGAGCTGTCTCCCCCGTAATTGAACAAGTTAACTCCTTGTCTCATAAAATGTAAGCCAGTATTGATTGGCTGTTGTTGGCGTGCAGAGGGGGGGCTTGGAGAGAGGTGGGAACACCAGGGCGTGGGGATGCTCTTCCCCTCCCCCACCCCTCCCTCATGGCCCCGCCCCCCCTTAGCTTTAGAGGTTAGGGCATCAAGCCTGAGGCTGGATCCTCGGTCTGAATAGTTATGGCGAGGGGGTCTCTGAGCCCCGGTTTCACACCCTCGGTCCCCGTCTTTCTAAGCCAAGGATGTTTATGCGTGTCAGAACACCTGGGGCTCTGGACTTACATGGACCTGGGTTCAAATCCTAGCTCTGTCAAATGCTAGCCATGTGACCTTGAGCTGGGCACCCAGCCCCTCTGTTTATGGGGATAGTAGCAGTAACCACCTGAGAGGTTATTGAAGAGGGTCAGATGAGCTAACTCGTGTACAAGGCCAGGCACGCACGCAGGCATAGGCAGCTAGACACAGGAATGGTTATTAGTGTTCTTGTGCTTGTTTTAATTTATGTCAGTAATAGAAACCCATTAAGGTAACATATGAAATTAAGACACACATGGTTTTCTGTTGGGTGGGTGAATGGAGCCTTTAAGGAGCGGGGGCAGAAAGCCTGGTTTTAAATACCTCTGACCATCTTTCATGTGCGGTCAGAAACCACAGGCGTCGTGATGGGCAGGATTATTCTGACATGTTTTCAAACCGGAGAGATGACTCTGTCATTCCAGAAAGGCAGGGGCTCGCCTCGCCGACCACATGAGCTTGCCAATCCCAGCTGACCCCAGCCCCCCTCCCCTGAAAGCGTGGCAGCCCCATCATCTTACAGCCTCGGTGGATGTGGTCAATGAGACCACCTGCCACCAGGAGGGGGCTCGCGTTCACTGGATTTGGGACCATTTCCCAAGGCCCGCACATCAAACGGCAGTGGGCAATGTGTGCCCAGGAAGGCTAATTTTCAAGGCTATCATCTCCCTACTGACTTTGGCTGGGATGTCAAAGGCAGAAGGAGGCAGGAGGCAGTGAAGAAAGGAAGTAAACAGCAACCTAGGACCCAGGTCTGGGTTCATGGTGTAGGCTCACGGAAAGCAGCAGCCGGCAATTACGGTACCGACAGATTTCGCCTTTACCTAGGTGTGAGGTATAAGGCTCGTTCTATAGCTGGGAAGAATAGTAAACTCACTCAGGAATGACCTCTATATTAGCCATGCAATTTGGGAATTTTTTTTCTAATAATAATATGTCAGTAGTAATAATACCAACATATACTGTGTGGGCTTACAATGTGCCAGGCTCTGTTCTAAACACTTGACCAGGGTTCCCTTACAGAAACCTGCCAGCAACCCTTTATCTAGGTGGCATTATTACTGTAACGGGCATCACTTGGTTGAGACCTACTCTCTGCCCAGGCTATGGAAAGGGTACTGTACGGTCATCTCAACGATGCTCGCCATGTGGGAGATAACATCTCCATTTTCTAACGAGCAAACAGGTTAATCACCTTGCACACAACTATTAAGGAGAACTGGGTTTAAAACTTAGGAATGCCAGCCTCAGAAGCGGTGCTTGAAGCTACTTCACTTCACTGTATCTCTCTGATGTGAAAATTAAGACTGATGAAAGTGAGGGGGGGAGGAAAGAAGGGAGGAATGAAAGAAAGAAGGAAGGAAGGGAGGGAGGAAGGAAGGAAGGAAAGACTGCCAGGTGTGTCACAGGCCACAGGAGACTCTGATCCCAGTTCTTAGATTGGATGCTGAGTGACTGTGGCCCGAGCCCACCCCGTGGTTGAGCTCTCTTAACTGAGTGAATTCTTAACTGAGAATTGTGGAACCATACATTGCATGGGGGTACCCAAACCTGAAGTCAGTAAATGAACTGATCTGCAAGCGTGGTTATGGCAAAATCAACAAGAAGCGAATTGCCCTGACGGATAACGTGTTGATTGCTCGATCTCTTGGCAAATACGGTATCATCTGCATGGAGGATCTGATTCATGAGATCTATACTGTTGGAAAACGTTTCAAAGAAGCAAACAACTTCCTGTGGCCCTTCAAATTGTCTTCTCCGTGAGGTGGAATGAAGAAAAAGACCACCCATTTTGTAGAAGGTGGAGATGCTGGCAACAGGGAAGACCAGATCAACAGACTTATAAGAAGGGTGAACTAAGGTATCTACCATGATTATTTTTGTAATCTGGTCAGTTAATAAACAGTGACTGCTTTCAAATTGAAAAAAAAAAAGGTTCTCAGGTTCTTGCTATGAGTTTAAACAATCACATTTATTCATTTCAGAGAAGAATTTTGCTTTTCCTATGGAATGAATTCATTTTTAAGTGTACAAGTAATATATGCCTATTATAGAAAAAGTTGAAAAATAGAGACAAACGAAAAGAAAATTAAATTATCCACAAATCCACACTCTCACCCTTGTGATGACCACTGTTGTTTATTCTGTTGTATGTTATTCCAGACTGTTTTCCTATTTGGATGAAACATGTATGCACGTGTACACACACACACACACATTTAACCCAAATGGGACATTATTCATCCTATTTTGTGACCTACTTTTTACTCATCACTGTACTTTGGACACCTTATCTTGTCAATGACTGAAATTCTAAATCACCTTTTCTAAAAACTACACAGGGCAGTTTTTTCAAACTGCAGCTCAAGACACATCAATGTGTTCAAAAATCAACTTGATGAGTCAAAATCAATATTTAAAAATAAATGAAACAGGAACTTCCCCGATGGTACAGTGGTTAAGCATCTACCTGCCAGTGCAGGGGACATGGGTTCGATCCCTGGTCTGGGAAGATCCCACATGCCGTGGAGCAGCTAAGCCTGTGCGCTACAACTACTGAGCCTGCGCGCCACAACTACTGAAGCCCACACACCTAAAGCCCATGCTCCGCAACAAGAGAAGACACTGCAATGAGAAGCCCGTGAACTGCAATGAAGAGTATCCCCTGCTTGCTGCAACTAGAGAAAGCCCGTGTGTGGCAATGAAGACCCAACGCAGCCAAAAATAAATAGATAAATTTATATTAAAAAAATAAATGAAACAGAAAAGAATATCATTGTACAGAAGAGAAAAATATTAGTGTGTATTGCATTAGTGAAGATCAGTACTTTTATAAACACTCTGTGTATTAAACATATAGGTATATATTGGGTTGTAATATAATATGTATCTCTTATGTGAATTCCAGTCAAAATTTTTGAAAATTTCTGATATGCTCTCAGTAGAATTTAGCAGAATCCATTTAACCCATCTACTGTTCTTGAACATTTATGTTGTTTGTACATTGAATTTTGCATGTTTGTCTATTTATTTCCTTAGGATTTCTAATGGAATTAGAATGGGTCATAAGGGTGTGTCCATTTTTAACGAGTCTTCCAGAAAGAATGAGCCAAGGTATATTCCCACTGACTGGGTATGAGGCCACCTGTTTACCCATACTCTGACCACCACTAAGTTTATTATCATTTAATATTTGCCAACCTCATATTATTAAGAATAGTAACTAGCATGCTTTGCAGTTTACTGTGTTCCAGGCTCTGTGTGAAGTGCTTCCTTAACTCATTATCTCCTTCGAGCCTATGTTAACCTTCTGAAATGAGTGCAACTATGATTCAGTTTTGCAGATGAGGGAGCTAAAGCTCCAAAAAGTCCAAATTCTGACAAAGGAGAATTTAAATTCAAACCCGATTACAAAAGCCGTGCACACCTTTCATTGTTCTCATCGACCTCCCTCATTGTCATCACTGATAACATAGCATACCTAGCGAGACTGAGGATCTTCCATATGCTTATCAAATAGTGCTGATTAAAAATATTTTCAAATATATTTGAATGATTCTTCAAAGTCCTGGCATTGCATCATCTAAGTTGCACTGTCCAAGGTTTGGCCCCAGGATTTAAAAAAACACAATTTCTTAAACTGGGTATGCATTCAGCAGGGATGGTCTTGGAGGATCTGGAAGGCACAGGATAAACAAGCGATATCTTTGTGAAGCCTTAATTTAACTCACCAGTTTGAGGGGAAATGTTATTTTGATATCAACATAACCACTGATTTGATATGGTGTACAAAAATTTTAAAGTTAAAACACACAACTTCGAAGAAATTTAATCTTGCTGCAGGGAGTTGTAGCAATCAGTATAAGCTAGGTTCTGCTGTGGTAACAAAAGATCCCAAAATTTCAGTGTCTTAAAAAAACAGATATTTATTTCTCCCTGACCCACCGTATCTATTGCCTATTGTCTGGGGCTCTGCTCCGTTGCATCCCCCCTCCAGGATCCAGGCCAATGGAGCAGCCTCCATTTGGAATAGTGCTTGTCACTGTGGGAAAGAAGAAAAGTGAGCTTTGGAGGGTTTCATGCCAGCAATTAAATGCTTAGCCCAGAAGTGACATATGTGACTTCCACTGGAAAGTTTTTGGCCAGGACTAGTCACATTGTCCCACCCAACCACAAGGAAGCAGGAAGTACAATCCTACGATTTACTTGAAATGTAAAGGGTCAGACATATTTGGGGAATGGCATAATAATTACCATGGTTGTTTAGGCTCTTGCCTCCATTTTTCTCTTGTTCTCCAATGGTCTTCTGAGGAGGAAAACAAGGTTATTCATCAGAAGGTGAGAAGACAACATCAGAACGTCTATATCTCCTATTTAAAAAAAAAAAAAAAACCAAGGTAAAAGATTATCTCTCTATCATGTAATAGAAGTGTGGAGGTAAGCAGTCTGGAGCTTGTGTGATGTTCCATGGTGACGAGGATCTAGGGTCCTTCTATCTTCTTGTTCCACTATCATGGTTCTATCTAATGGTTCAGGAAGACTGTTCAAACTCCAGCCATTATGTTTGTATTCAAGTCAGCAGGAAAGAAAAATTTTTTTTTAAATTAACAGCTTTATTGAGATATAATTCACATGCCATACAATCCATGCATTTAAAGTGTACAATTCGGGGGCTTCCCTGGTGGCACAGTGGTTGAGAGTCCGCCTGCCGATGCAGGGGACACGGGTTCGTGCCCTGGTCCGGGAAGATCCCACATGCCGCGGAGCGGCTGGGCCCGTGAGCCATGGCCGCTGAGCCTGCGCGTCCGGAGCCTGTGCTCCGCACCGGGAGAGGCCACAACAGTGAGAGGCCTGCGTACCGCAAAACAAGCAAACAAAAAAACCCATTAAAGTATACAATTCAATGGCTTGTAATATATTCAGGAGTATGTGAAACCTTTATCATAGTCCATTGATTTTAGGGCATTTTTGCCATCTCCAAAAGGCACACTGTGTGCTTCAGCTGTCACCCCCTCTACCCTCAACCTCCTCCATCCCTAGGCAACCACAAATCTACTTTCTGTTTCTATAGATTTCCCCGTTCTGGGCAGTTCATATGAATGGACTCATGTAATTATGTAGTCTTTTGTGATTGGTTTCTTTCACTTAGCATAATGTTTTCGAGGTTCATGCATGGTGTAGCATGTATCAGTATTTCATTTTTTTTCTTGACCAAAAATATTCCCTTGTTGGGATATAACACATTTTGTTTATGCATTCATCGGTTGAGAGACATTTGGGTTGTTTCCACATTTTGGCCGTTATAAATAATGCTTCTATAAATATTCATGTACAAGTTTCTGTATGGACATATGTTTTCATTTCTCTTGGATATATACCTAGGAGTGGAATTGCTGAGTCAAACAGTAACTCTATGTTTAATTATTTGAGGAACTGCCAGACGATTTTTTTTTTTTTTTGCGGTACGCAGGCCTCTCACTGTTGTAGCCTCTCCCGTTGCGGAGCACAGGCTCCGGATGCGCAGGCTCAGCGGCCATGGCTCACGGGCCCAGCCGCTCCGCGGCGTGTGGGATCTTCCCGGACCGGGGTACGAACCCACGTCCCCTGCATCGGCAGGCAGACTCTCAACCACTGCGCCACCAGGGAAGCCCCCTACCAGACAAGTTTTCAAAACTGCTGCACCATTTTACATTCCTACCAGCAGTGTATGAACGTTCCAATTTTCCCACATCCTCACCGATATTTGATTGAATTTTTGATTATAGTCTCCTAGCGGGTGTGAAGTGGTATCTCATTGCAGTTTTGATTTGTATTTCCTTGATGACTGATGGTATCCTGAAGCTTTTCATGTACTTATTGGCCATTTGTGTATCTTTTTTGGAGAAACGTCTATTCATCTCCTTTGGCCACTTGTTAAATTGGGTTATTTGTCTTTGTAAGAGGTCCTTATACATCCTTGATACAATCCCTTATCAGATATATAATTTGCAATTTTCTTTTCCTATTCTGTGGGTTGTCTTTTCACTTGCTTGATGATGTTCATAGAAGGACAAAAGTTTTTAGTTCTGTTGAAGTTCAGTTCATTTTTCTCTTTCACTGCTCATGATTTTGGTATCATACCTAAGAATCCTTTGCTAAGTCTAAGGTCGTGAAGAATTTCCCTTATGGTTTCTTCTGTGAGTTTTATGTTTTAGCACTTACATTTTGGTCTTTGATCCATTTTGAGTTACTTTTTTATGTGGTATGAGGTAGGGATTCAATTTAATTCTTTTGCATGTGGTTATCCAGTTGTCCCAGCACCATTTATTGAAAATACTATTATTCCCCATTGGATAGTCTTGGTATCCATGTTGAAAATCAGCAAGGTTGCAGGATACAAGATCAATATGCCAAAATCAATTGTATTGATGCACCTAGAGTGAACAACCTGAAAATGAAATTAAGAAAACAATTCAGGTCTTCCCTGGTGGCACGGTGGTTGAGAGTCCGCCTGCCGATGCAGGGGACATGGGTTCGTGCCCCGGTCCGGGAAGATTCCACATGCCACGGAGCGGTTAGGCCCATGAGCCATGGCCGCTGAGCCTGCACGTCCAGAGCCTGTGCTCCACACAGGAGAGGCCACAACAGCGAGAGGCCCGCGTACTGCAAAAAAAAAAAAGAAAAAAAGAAAACAATTTAATTTATAATAGCAACTAAAAGAATAAAACACTTAGGAATAAATTAAGTGGAATAATCAAGTAATAAAATTAATAATAAAATAGGTTAAAATAAATAAATTAATAAGATAAGTGAAAGATGCATCCTGTGAAAACTATAAACATTGCTGAAAGAAATTAAAGAAAATGTAAATAATTGGAGAAAGATCCCATGTTCATAGATTGGAAGATTTAACATTGTTAAAATATCTCTACTCCCCAAACTGACCTATAGGTTCCTTGTAATCCCTATTAGAATCCCAGCTGACTTCTTTACAGAAATTGACAAGTTGATTTTAAAATTCAGAAGGAATTGCAAGAGACCTCAAATAGTCAAAACAACCTTGAAAAAGAAGAGGGAAGGAGGAAGACACGTGCTTTCAGATTTCAAAACTTACTTCAAAGCAATGGTAATCAAGACAGTGTGGTTAATATATGTATATGTATAACAGATTCACTTTGCTGTACACCTGAAACTAACACAACATTGTAAATCAACTATACCCCAATAAAAATTAAAAACAAAACAAACAAAAAACCAGTGTGGCATTGGCACAAAGAGAGACATGTCGTTTAACAGAATGGAATTGAGAGTCCATAAGTAAATCTATTTTTTATCAAAAACTTGGGAAATAAATGAGAGTTCAACAGTTTTTAAATCTACAGACTGCCACTGGTTCTTTCGTTCTGTCCTATGTCATAAAGGCTGTATGTACCATAAACTCTAGAAGGCATCCTTGGTGGAGGAGTGGAGGTCACCACGAGGAGGGGTGGACAGCTTCTCTATTATCCATTTTTTGGTTTGTTTTCAGTGCATTTTGAGGACATGTGCATGTGTCCTGTTAATTGGATGTACAGATGATCTTATCTTGTTTTAGTGAAATCAGCCTTCACAAAAGGGACAAGTGGCTGAAGAAGATTTCTGCAAAGAAACCAAGATTAATGTTAACAATGTTGATGCCAGTAGAAGAAAAGGAGAACGGGGCCATTCTGTCACATCCTCGCCTCACACAGGCTTTTGACCAGCCAGCTGAGGAGATGAAAACAATGGTTATCTAATAAGATCTGAAATAAAATCCAATTGTTTGGCCAAAACCAATTGAAATTATCAAAAAGATTTACATCCCTATAGTTGATAACAACCTATCCCTAAGGGGATATTGTGCTGTGAGATATTAGCTAATGAGAGTATGTGGCCCTCACAGTTAGAAAAACATTTAAAAATACTGCTCATTTCATCATCTCATTGTTTCAAAAATTTATGTTTTGTGTCTAGGCATGCTTTATAATGTTCATGCATTTATTCCTTCACTCAACAAAGCATGGATCGGGAGACCCTGGGGATATAGTAATAAAGCAACCATGTGGCTCTTATGGAGCTGATATTCTCCTGGGGAGAGGCCAACAATAAAGAAAAAGCATAGAGAATATAGTGTCCACTATAGATTTTAAAAATTTGGTAACCACATGCCTAGATATTTAAACATGCTCCTTCGTCGTGGATGTTATTTTGAAGGAAAAGTTTGAGAGGAGCTAAGATTAAACCTAACTCCAAAATAATGATGGCTTAACACTCACTATCCTCCCAGACCCTGCCAATGCTCACTTCTGTTCACCCTTCTCCTCTTGTATTATCTTGAATAAAATAAAATTCCAAGAACCAGCATTTTGGTGGTTTTGATATACATATTAGTTATCAGTTGATGTGTTACAAATTACCATGAATTTAACAGCTTAAAACAACACCTACTTATTTTATCACAATTTCTGTGGGTTAGGAATGCAGGCACGGCTTAGTGAGGTTGTCAACCAAGACCGCAGTCAAGGGGTTGGTCAGGCTGGAATTTCATCTGGAGGCTTGACTGGGGAAGGATCTACTTCCAAGCTCACGTGATTGTTGGCAGAATTCAGTTCCTTGGGGACTGTTAGACTGAGGGTCTCAGATTTTGACTGTTGGTCTCAGTTTTTGACTGTTGACCTGAGACCACCCTCAGTTCTTTGCCACATGGGCCTCTCCAACATGGAGGCTTGCTTCAGCCACACATGCAAGCAATAGAGAAAGTCCACTAGAAAGATGGATTCACATTCCTATGTAACTTAATCGCAGAAGTGACATCCTGTCATCTTTGCCATATTCTTCTTTCTTTTTTTAATTAAAATTTACTTTTGAGATAATTGTAGGTTCTCATGTAGTTGTAAGAAATAATACAAAGAAATCCCATGTACCCTTTATGCAGTTTCCCCCAATGGTGACATCTTGAATATCACAAGTAGGATACTGACATTATGCAGTCAAAATACCAAACATTTCCATCATCACTAGGATCCCTCATGTTGCCCTCAGTGGCTGTATCTGCTTCTCTCCCATCCCCACACTGTCTGTAATCACTGGCAACCATTTAATCTGTTCTCTATTTCTATACTTTTGTCACTATATGAATGTTATGTAAATGTAATTGTATAGTATATGCATACATTTATATCCCTCCTTTTTTTTTTTTTAAGAAGATGTTGCAGGTAGGAGTTTATTAATTAATTAATTAATTTTTTTGCTGTGTTGGGTCTTCATTTCTATGCGAGGGCTTTCTCTAGTTGTGGCAAGCAGGCGCCATTCTTCATCGCGGTGCGCGGGCCTCTCACTATCGCGGCCTCTCTTGTTGCGGAGCACAGGCTCCAGACGCGCAGGCTCAGTAGTTGTGGCTCACGGGCCCAGTTGCTCCGTGGCATGTGGGATCTTCCCAGACCAGGGCTCGAACCCATGTCCCCTGCATTAGCAGGCAGATTCTCAACCACTGCGCCACCAGGGAAGCACCCTCCTATTTTTTTTAAACAGACTGCTTCCAGAATCAGAGCTAAACTCATAGATAATATTCCTAAATTGACACAGTGCCACATTTTTTTGTGTCACATTAATCTGGCATATTGGTCTGATTTTTTTTTTTAATTATCAAATCACCCCTTATGTAGTCAACAGTTTCATTTACAAAAACTCATTCCAACTTACTGAATTAGCTTGGATTCCCTGGAAACTGACTCTGAGGGGGAGGCTTGTGTATAGATGGGCCTTTGGGGTTTGGACCCAGTAGACACCCCTGGAAGGAAGTGAGGAAGGCAGTTTGGGCAGAAGGAGAATCTGCCCCAAGGTGCGGTTGCAACTGAGGGTTCAGCAGCTCACCTTACAGGGAGCTCTGAAACCAGACAATTTTTCAGAGTCGTCCCAAATTAAGGAAGGAGGCTGGACCCTATATATCTCCATTCTAGTTCCTTTGATTCTTCATATACATTTTATTTATCTTTTATATTTATTTTTTTATTTTATTAAATTTATTTATTATACAGTAGGTTCTTATTAGTTATCCATTTTATACATATTAGTGTATATATGCCAATCCCAATCTCCCAATTCATCCCACCACCACCAGTCCCCCTCCAGCCCGCTTTCCCTCCTTGGTGTCCATACATTTGAGTGAAGTAAGTCGGAAAGAGAAAAACAAATATCGTATATTAACGCATATATGTGGAATCTAGAAAAATGGTACAGATGAACCGGTTTGCAAGGCAGAAACAGACACAGATGTAGAGAACAAACGTATCATATACATTTTAGAATCACCTTGTAGATTCCTACAAAGCATGCTGCTGAGATTTTGATTCGAATTGCATTTAATCTATAAATCTATTTGGTAGGAACTGACACATTCAGAATTTTGGATCTTATCGTTGAGCATGATTTATTTGGTCCTTGATTTCTTTTATCAGTGTTTTATAGTTTTCAGCATACAGATCTTCACTTTCACCGTATTAGAAGCAAAGCGAAAGTCCCTCCCAGACTCCAGGGAGGAGATTACATCAGGGATGAATACCAGGGGATAGAGATCATTGGAGGCCAAGTTAGAGTTTGCCTGCTGTACACCTTTGGGTGGTAGTGACCCTCATATCTTCCTGGCTAAGAGGGCTGTGGTGTTCATGGGCCCCAGTGCTCTGAGACTAAGCCCTCCGAGTGGTTCAGAAGTAGGAGAGATAAGTGGGGGGAGCCCAGCATGTGTGCGTGACCTGGTCCTAACCTCCCTGCCCACCTCATCTCTCTCAGTCCCTTCACACTATGCCTTGTACACACTCCATGCTCTCCTGCTTTTGCCCCTTACTGAGCCTTCAGCCTGGAATTAGATCACCCACTTTCTCCGTGTACCAAAAACCTGACACTCATTCTGAGCCTAGGCTCAAAGACCACCTCCTCCAGGAAGGAGTCCTTGAGTCCTTGGAAGACTCAAATTCTCCTCTGAGTTTCTACAATATTCTGATCATACCCTGTGCATGACACATTTCATTCTGCCTTGTTTTTTAATCATTTGCGTAGGAATGAGTAACATTCTTTCTCTTGTGACAGTACACCGGTTCAGGCAAAAACGTACTTTATGGGCTCACAAAATGGAAAAGTCCAGGGGTAGACTGACTTCAGGCAGTTGGATTCAAGGGCTCAGACAGCAGTATCAGGACCCAGTCTCTCTCCATCATTCTGCTCCACTCTCCCCTTTGGGCCCTTCTTGGTGCCCAGGGGCAACAAGGTGCTTCCTGTGGTCCCAGACCTAAGCCAACGAAATCTACCTCCAATCAAAAGAGGGAGGGCCCCTTTCTGCCCACAGAGGGTCCCGGCTTGTGACTAAACCACGTGTCCATCCCTGTACCAATCACGGAGGCCAGGTGACATGGCATGAGTCAAGGTGAGGCTAATTTCCCCGAGAAAATCCAGGACACTGGAACCAGAGGGCACAGAAACGGATGTTCGGTGGTGCCGAAGCCTGTGGTGTCCCCACAGACTGTGAGACCCTGGAAGGCAGGAACTTTGGCCCTTTGTTTTTCGTTCCAGCACCTGGCCCAGAGCTCAGCACATACTTAGACTCTACACGTTGAGCCAATGCTTGTCCAGCAGACAGACGCAGCCAAACGGACTAGAACAGGAGTTGGCCAGCGTTTCCTGTAAGGGGCCAGATAGTAAATATTTCCAGCTTTGGGGTCTCCCTGTTGCAGCAGAGAACAGCCACAGACAACACAACGGATGTGGCCGTGTTCTAATAAGACTTTATTTATGCACAGTGACCTGTGAATTTCATGTCCTTTTCACGTGCGTGTCCGGAAATAGACCAGGCTCACAAAAGGCTCAGGAAGCTTCCTTTTGCTGCTTCCGGAATGAGGAGCGCAGGTCAGTAGGCAGAAAAATAACCCACCGCGGGTGTCACACCCTCGCGCAGTTTCACACCTTGCCGAGTCGACTTTGTGTGAGGCCCGTGAGGCCCATTGTTGTGCCATCAGCACGTGAAAAGGTAACATTTAATTTAGGTCGCGCATCTGGAGCGGGCGAGGCGCCTTCATCAGGCGGTATTTAAATTTCTGTGTTCCACACCAGTGCCTCTGAAATTGTTAAACTGCGTCGCCCTTGCAGCTTTATTAAACCTCATCCGTTCTAGCCAGGCGTGACGAACGAACGAGCAGACTTTCTTCCGAGTGGAGTAGATTTGCCGGGCGGGATGCCGCTCCCTCCCAGCCGCTCCTGGGAAGCCAGCGCGGTCCCGGCCCCCGGGCCCTTTGTGCGCGGGTGCCTGGCGCCCAGCAATTGTGTCTCTAATCAACTGCCTCTAAGCAGGTGAGCGTTTATCTCAGTCAGTTACCCCTTATAATTACTGTATTGAACCTAGTTGTCTATAAAATGAATGGTTTGTTCAGACACTTTACCCAAAGAGTTCATTAGGGGTTAAACAAAATGCAATCCCATTTGCAAAGAGTATAATAAATTGTTTCATCTGTGAATTTAGCTGTTCTCCCTAATGCAGACATGGGTGTTACAGTGGCTTTCCCTTGATAGGGTTATGGGTTAATGAAATGCCTTTTCTGTTGCTTATTTTCCTCTCTTCTGTGCTGAGTGATAAGTAGCTAACCAACGAAGCTTGTAATTACAATCTTACAGAAACCGGGCCGATCTGTATATAAATCTCACCATCCAATTACAAGATGTAATAATTTTGCACTCAAGCTGGTAATGAGGTCTAATACTCGTGCATGCGATAATCCCCTCTGGATGCTGGCTTGATCAGATGTTGGCTTTGTAATTAGACGGGCAGAAAATCATTATTTCATGTTCAGGAAAAAATTAGGTTGGTGGGAAGTTAATTTTCTCACCGCTCTCTGAAGCGTAGACAAGAATTTAATGATTTAATCATGATTGTTAGCTCTTTTGCAATCAATTTGTAATGATTGTGTAGCAACTCTCTTCAAGGGAAGGTGCTTTGGAGAGGAGTTTGCAAACAGCTGTCCAGGGGGGGCTGACCTTCGAGGGATGCTTGACGCCAGGCCATTAAAACTGTCTTCAGCGTGACTGACAGGATGTGGGGAGGCCCAGCCTTCCAGCTTGCAGATGTGCATCCCTTCCAGCAGGGTCTGAGGAGATGGAGCATCTTAGCACTAGAGGCTGCCAGGGTTCTGACTCCATCCTCAAGGAATGGGATGCAGGCTCCTTAGCTGCCCATGCCTGGGGAATAATTTTGCTGCTGTCATGCGATGTAGATCCCGGTTTACAAACTCAAGTGTGCAAGAAGCTACAGCGTATTTTTCCACTTTTAAAAAATTTACTGAATTCTGAGAGACTCATGCTGCCCGGTTGGTGGGAGCTATAACTTACAGATAAATTGAGTTCTCTACCCCACCTCCTGAGAAAGGTTGACATCCAGGACCGTGCACAGTGCAAAGGCCCTTCCTGTCTCAGCCTGCACCGTCCCTTCAGGCTCTTGAGACCATGCAGCTCCCCTTCCAGGAATGAGACACAAGAACCTTTGGGGAGGCTGAGAGCCGTGGGCCTAAGGTCCAGCCTCCGGAGCTGGGTCAGTTAGGCAGGCAGACCCTGTGAGGTTTCACATCATGGGGACCAGGAGCCAGGTTCCGACTTACAGCAGTTTCCCTGCCCAGGCCTCAGGCCAGCTCACTGTTTGCCAAGTTCAGGCTCCTCTGAGAGGCCGCCAGCTCACCCCAACGACCCCATCCCATCCCTTCAATAACTTTACCTTTTTCAAAGGGTTAGAAGTGCCTTTAACGTCAGGCATCTTCTGTGTGCAGCCCTGCTGAAACTCCTGAGGCTGAGAATTGCAAAGCCTGCCTACCTGCTTGAAGGAGAAGACAGAGGGAGAACAAACTCTAATGAATATTTCAATAACTTATTTTCCTGTATTGACTCAGACCTCCTCCTGTGTGTTCACTGGATGATTTATTTTCTGAGTGCCCCAAACACATTTTCCCTCCCAGTATTGGATGGTGTGATTATCACTGGGAGGTGTCTGGGTGTTCCATCCAGTTCAATCCTAGAAGTTTTTATTATGCTCTAGCTAGATGCTTAAGGCTGAGCAGAGGATATCCTGTGTGTGTGTGTTGGGGGGAGGGCAGTGATAAACAGTATTAACATTTATTACTCATTGCATTTTATTGAATTTCCCTGACTCCATCCATTGTAAAATGCATCATTATTTTACGTACTAAGAAAGTAAAAAGTTATTGCCAAAGAAGATACGTATAGTGCTTCTATAATCACTTAGAATTTTTATCTTGTACTTAATGACAGGCTCTTTCATAGTTATATAAACAGAGATTTTTATCAGAGATCATTCATTTGCACACATAAAAAGAAAATATGAGTGGAATAAATTGGCGAAGATATTCCAGAACCATCTTCATATTCAGAGACCAGATTTTCTGAGCTCAGTGTCTTTGATGTCTGTGTTTTCTTAAAAGAAGCCTGCACTATTATCTTCAGGAATTTCTTTTAAGCAGTGACATCTTTGTGCAAATTTTGGTGACCATGTGCAGTTAACGCCAGTGATGTCATGATTGCTCCTGGCCAACACCCATCCCAATCTCGATGTTAAGATGTGTAACAAAAAATGCTCATCTCAAAATTGATGAAATACAGTAAGTATCTGGCTTTGGACAAAAGTACAGTTTTTCAACCAGGGCAGGTGGAGTGAGGACAGAGAGACTCTGGGGCAGGCGGTGGGGAGTGGGAAAGAGAAAGCTCAGATCCGGGCTAGCATGTTTTCATTCAACAGAGTAAGAGGTGAACTCAGCTGTGCAGCCGGGGCGGAGGGCGGTAGGGCTGAACTCTGAGTTCCAGAAGCTCAGAGTCGCTCTAAGGCCTCCTGATGGGACGAGGAAGGTGGCTAGAGCCCTTGAATGTCCCTGGCTAGTTCTAGCGACACCGGAAGCCCAGAAGAAACGAGGAGGAAGCTGGTGTTGGTGAGCCTGTAGCATTGAGGGCAAGAAAGACAAACGGAGCATGAGAGTGGGTCCCGTCGAAATGGTTGGCTAAAGTTTCCACCCCAGGCAGGTGGGTTTCCTGGTTACTCCATGCTCATTCCCTCTGCTGGGCCTCTGCCCATGCTGTTTATCCCACCTGGCTGCCCTTGTGCATTACTTCTCTTTCTCCAAGTACTGCTATAATGCCTTTTACCATCCCTAGGGAGTAACTTGGCTTGAGGCATTGCCCCCTATTAAAATATAGCTCCCTGAGAGGCTTTTCAGTGTGAATTACACTGTCTCTCACCCTCAGTGCCCAGTCGCCCTATGCTTGTTTTCCATTTCCTTGTTTTTTGCATGTTCCCTTTCACCAGAGGACCTTTGCACATGTTTATCCCACTACCAGGACATCTTTCTTTCCCTGCTCATCGTTCAGGTTTGGGCTCAAGCAGCATCTTCTCAGGGAAGTTTTCCCTGTAGCCTGAGCAGATTACCCCTTCCAGTTATGGGTCTCCCTAGGCTATGTGACTTTTCTGCCGGACTCTTGTCGCAGTTGCAAATTACGTTAGTTACGTGTCTTCAAAGATCTGTATCTCCCACTAGAGTTTTAGCTCCTAGAGTGTTAGGGCAGGGGCTGTATCCACTTTGCGTTGCAGACCTAACGCACTGTCTGCATGTGGATAGTTGCTCTCTCGCACCCTCTGTCTTCATATATATAAATGATGGATGCGTGAATGGATCATTTTTAGATGAATTAATAAGCGCATGGGTGGAAAATGTGAGGCATTTCTGGGTGTAGCGGGAAGCAACCTGCTTTGGAGGCAGGGCAGGGGAGTGATGAATAAGAGCATGAACTCTGCTTGCAGATCCCCTTGCTGCCACTTCCTAGCTGTGCCCGTCACGTCACTGCTCTGAACCTCAGTCCCCTCATCTGTCATATGGAAATGACAATAATGGGGCCCATTTCATAGGATCCTTGTGAGGATTAACTTATTTAATGTACGTAGAGAGATCAGCGTAGTGCCTGGCATGTTCTTGTTCTTTTTCTTATTTATTCTTATTTGCTACACAAAAAGGCATAGCAGGATACATTTCCACCTACCAAAGGGAACTAACAGGACCCTCCTTGAGCCCCCAGGCCCCCTGCTGCACTGTCCCGGGCTCCTACCTAGCCTGGAACTATGTGACCCAGATACCATCAGGGCTCTCTCTAGGTGATGGGAGTATAGATTTCCTCTTTCTACTTCTTTTCACAAGATTTGAGAAGTGGACATAATTCTTTTATGATCATAGGTAACCGTTATAATAATGAAGACATTTTAAATGAGCACAGACTTCTAGCTAAAGATAATAAAGTCATTTTTCTCTATTTGTCTCCCTTAAAGTCTACATAAAACAGCCACGAATAAGTAAAAATAGAGATCAATTTGAATTTTGATGGAACCGGAACAAGTCTGCATCCCCAGACCATCTCTCTTGTATCTGGAGCAAGGCTTGGCAGAGGGAGAGAGCTTCCAGGTCCTTCTTCGTACTTCAGGAAGGACCTGAAAATAAGCTTTGCCCTCCTGAATTAGAGGAATGTGGTTGGAGAGACCAGAAGTGAGGATGGGGTGTCTAGAAAGGTGTGGAGGCATTGCTGTGCAGGTCCTGTTGAACTTGAATGGAAGGGGAGGTGGGCAGGGTGGAGAAACCATGGGGACGGGCAGTTTCTCTTGTCTGGGGACTGACCTCCCAGCAAGGGAGTTCACGGGAGGTGAGGTGGGGTGAAGGGTGAATAAGCGGTGACCCCTGAGCTCAGCACAGAAAACCTGGGACAGATGCACCCCCTCTCCATCATGGAAAACTGAGGTCAGAGAAAATTATAGGCATGGAATGGAAGAGAATGCAAAATGTAAATATGAAAATGAGAAAAGCTGATAGACATGGAAGACAAAGGAGATCAAACATGTACATAAATGCTGGACTTGAAGATGAGAACAGAATGGCGCATAAATTAATACTCAAAAACAAAGTTAAGCAAATCCTTGTGAAATAAAGACTTCAACTGTATGTGGAATGGGAACAGGAAAAATTATGTAGAAAAATTGGTGAGTTTCCTAAAGTTCCAAAAAAACAAGCAAACAAAAAAGAGAGTTGTATTAGCATCTTGGGTGAAAGGTACTGGGGGAAGAAAGTCAAGTGTGAGGGGAAAAGAGTTGGTAGGTGTCAAACTTCTCCATAGCAATTTGCAATTCGTAAGATAATGGAGCAGTGTTTATGCTCTGATATGAAAAAGTAAGACTCTCAAATTTATGCCCCATCAAGCTAGCACTCACATATGAAAACCACACATATTTTCAAGCATGTGAGAAGTCAGTTATGTAGGACCTGTGGACCCTTCTTGGAAATTTAAAAAAAGAAAGAAAGAAAGAAATGCTTAACAAAATCCAGCCAACCTAGAGATGAATCAAATAAAGTAAAGAATTCTGGGGTGAGAAGTAATAGAAAGGACTGAGGTTGGGGTGTGTGTGATTTGCCCCACTGTAATAACCTAAACTCAGACTAAAGTACTACAGAGATTGTGGGTACAGAAGAGAGTGTGCATGGTATTAACCTAAACTATAAAAATAATAAGTAAAAAAAAATCAGTGGTGTATTAGTTTGCTAGGGTTGCTGTAATCGACTACCACAAACTGGGTGGTTTAGACAGCAGAAGTGTGTCGTCTCGCAGTTCTGGAGGCTAGAAGTCCAAGATCAAGGTGTCAACAGGGCTGATTCTCTCTGAGGGCTTCTGGTGGTTTGCTGGCAACCTGTGGTGTTCTATCTCTGCCTTCACCTTCCCATGGTATTCTCCTTGTGTGCGTCCTTCTCTACATCCAAATTTCTCCTTTTTATAAGGACAGTGGTCATATTGAATCAGGGCCCAATCTGTTGACCTCATTTTAACTTGATTTCCTCTCTAAAGACCCTATTGCCAAATAAGGTCACTTTCAGAGTTACTGAGGGTTAGGACTTCACCATATGGATTTGGGGGGACCTAATTCAACCCCTAACAAGTAAAGAGGAGGAGAAATGAGAAGAGTAAGTAAGGGCACTTATACAGTAAATGGGTACTATGTAAAATTGAAATTTGTAGCTTAAGAAACAAAACGAATCCAACCTCTCAATGTTTTAGTATCTTTTTTTCTTAACTTTAAATAAGTCTTAGAACAAATAGGTCTTGTAGCAAATGAACAATTAGCCGGAAGTATAGCAACTCCTTCCCATTTACTTCTTTTTTTCTGTTGCATTAAGTTAAAATAGATTTCTTTTAATTAAGAAAAAATTTGTAATATAAAAATTGCTTTAGGGGCTTCCTTGGTGGCGCAGTGGTTGAGAGTCTGCCTGCTAATGCAGGGGACACGGGTTCGAGCCCTGGTCTGGGAGGATCCCGCATGCCGCGGAGCGACTAGGCCCGTGAGCCACAAGTACTGAGCCTGCGCGTCTGGAGCCTGTGCTTTGCAACAAGAGAGGCCGCGATAGTGAGAGGCCCGCGCACCGCGATGAAGAGTGGCCCCCGCTTGCCACAACTAGAGAAAGCCCTCGCACAGAAACGAAGACCCAACACAGAAAAAATAAATAAATTAATTAATTAAAAAAAAGAAAAAGAATAAAGTCTTTGAATGCAGAGAATGTGCTTTAAAAAAAACTTGTTTTAAATTTCAAAGAGAGGAAGCAGATCCACAATGGGTAATTCTAGTATACTCTGGGAGGTGTTCCATCAGAGCAGTGGTTCTTAACCAGTGGTTCTCCAACCTGAGGCGGGACTGGGGGGCATTTGGCAATGTCTGGAGTCACCTTTGACTGTCATGACTTGGCGAGTGGAGTGCTACTGGTATCCAGCTGGTAGAGATCAGGGGTGCTGTAAACATCCTACAATGCACAGGACAGCTTCTCCCCTCCCCATCCAAAAATTATCCAGTCCAAAATGTCAACAGAGCCATGGCTGTGGAATCCTTCACTAGTGGGATGGACATCCAACAAGGCGCTGCAGTTTCCTGACACTGCCCGGTATTCATATACATTTGACATCAGTGACTATGCTCTGTCTCTCAAAGGAATTTTTGTTTCAAAAAGCTTGCGGGGATAGGGCACTGCTTATCTGAAAGGGATCATCTCTAATGGGACCTGTAGGCACCATATCAAGCAAGTAGAGGAGAAAACTTGGGGCAGGGAGAATTTTCTGGATGGTTCCGAGCAGTACCAACGGGCAGATCACCACTCTCTGCCGTGCGACCTTGACCAAGACATCTTATTCTCACGGGCTGGCCCGTTTTGCGAGCCCTTACGCCCCGCCCCCCGCCCCCAAACTCCTGCAGCCCCTTTCTGTGGCCCCCTTTCCCCATCAGTTCCTGAAGCCTCCTGCTTGCCCATGTCATGCCATGAAGCCCCCTCCCCTGGAACTGCTCTCACTTGGCCATCCCTCTGGAGTGCCTTTGAAGATTTCTGGCTTCTCTAGTTTGGAAGCCGCACACAGGGTCAGGCATTTGAGCCCGATAATCACTCTGTTCTGCCAGGGCCCGAGTGCCACGAAGCCTCTTTTCATGCCTATTTAAAGCCTCCGAGGGGCTTTCAAGTGCTCTTTGATAAATCATAGTAAGTGTTATTCCGGCCACTGCGGCGCGGTACCTGCTCGCGCCCTTCCCGTCTCCCGGGCAGCTGCTGCCCATCACCGCATTTCACTGGCGACAGTAATTCATTCCACTCGAGCTGACGAGCTTAGTTCCCATTTATTTGCACATTATGAGCTGTGTCACTCCACTTACCCTCTAGACAGTAAATGGTTTGAAAAATGCAACTGTAACAAATATTCAGGAGAGGATAAGAGAGAGGAAAAAAGAGTGAGAGAGAGAGAGTGAAGGAGGGAAATGAAACCTTTGAATTCAGAGTCCAAAAACCCAGATAATGAATAAATAATGCTCTTGAATTATCTCAATCAGCAACAGCAACAGGGATGCCATAGAAACTTCCAAGCCTTCCTCGGAAATAAGCCTCATTCTCTTTCTGCTTTTGAGTCTGAATTCTCTGAGAGTGGAGCTAAATCAAATACCATTCTCAGGTCAGGAAAATAATGCGGCTGCTGTATCCGCTTTTACCTTTAAAATCAGAGAGGCCTGGGCTGTTTTCTCTGCCTGCTGGGGGCCAGGGGCCCACTCTGTAGCCCCACTTTCCTTGTGATGATTGGGATGACTTTCAGGGAAACTGAGGCAGCTCGGAATGGTAATGCTTCTTCTAGGTCTCAGAGCTTATACAAACCAGAACTTGAATCCAAGTCTTCTAAAGCCCTGGTGTGACTTGGCTGATGTAGCCTGCATGGCACCTTTGTGAGTAGCGTAAAAAGCTGCCCCGTGACTCCTAACTTGTAGCTAGGATATGGCTTGGTTGTCTGATGGTGCCTTGTGTGAAGAGAAGGTGCCCCTTCTTCTGGGGAGATGTGGCCCCACGCTAGGACAATGGTCTGGCTTGCAGTGTGTAGGCTGGAAGCCTTTGTGCAGTGCACATCCTGTACAACCGTATGTGACATCTTGCCATGATATTCCGGAAAGTCCACTTTCTGTGGGATGTGGGGAGTGGGTACCAGAATGTTTAAGGCTAACTCTAGGCTGTATCTAGAGAGCTGAAGCAGGAAGGGAGAGAGGCTACAGAATGCCAGGGCCAGACCCCGGAGGGTTGTCTGCACTCAGGCTGCAGTTGGAGGAGCAGATCTAGGCAAGGGGTTCAGGGCTGAAGATGTGCAAGTGCAGTGTGCCTGTGGTTGGCACATGCTGTGAGGTAGGCCAGCCACTTAGAGGAAGCAGGTGGGGCTGAAAGCATGGCCTGTCTCTGGAGCCACGACAACTGCCTGGAGGCTAGGATTTGGCAGTAGATGCCAGGTGATGTCGTGACTAAAATCATGATTTGAACCCTGGCTCTATCACTGTGGTGGATGAGGTCTTTGATCAGCAAGTATTTACTTCTTCCTCGACCTCGACGGTCAGAAGGTACTTGCCTTTGATGTTGGGCTGAGCCCTACAGCTTGCTTTGGCCAATGAGGGGTTGACCAGTTGGGATACAAGCAGAGGCTTGAAACATGCTTGCAAACTTGTCTTCTCATCCTCCTGTTGTTGCCCTGGGAACACATTCTGGGGAGCCCAGTGGTCCTGCTAGGAGAAACACATAGAGCAGGTCTGAACCAAACCCAGATCCAAGCCCAGCTGAGCCCAGCCTAGATCAGCCAAACTGGAGCCAAACCTCCGATCACTGTGGTTGTTTGCTGTGCAGCAATAGCTGACTCAGAAAACTACTTGCTGTGCAGTCTTTGAAAAATTCTTTTATCTACCAAGGCCCTCATTTCTGCATCTATAAAATGGGGAAATGCAGAGCTACTGTAAGAATTTAATGAGATAAGAGCATAAAGTACTTCACATATGGTATATAGTCAATAAATATGATTGTTATTATTATTTGAAAGCGATCCCTACTTCCTTCACTCTTCCCTTGCTTCCTTCCCAGGCATCTCTCCCCACCCCAGGCATCACGATCACCACAAGTTGGGAATGCACAGGGGAGGATGAGTTGCCAGCTCCTGGCCCATCTTACCAACTACTGCTTTGTGGGAAGAAAAAACAACATAGAGCCTACTCACTGTCACGATAAGAGTGAACATACGGATTATTTCCTTGTGCAGAATCAGGCCCCAAAAGGAGGTGCAAGGGGGCCTAAAGGTGAGCCTTCCTGAGCACTGGCCCAAGGCCTTTGCCCCAGTGAAGCATGGGAACAAGCCTATCCCATGGATGGAGACATGCACTCAGAACTCCAGCCTCAGAGCGACAGTGCTGGCCCAGGAAGTCTTAAATGCAGAAAGGAGCTTCCTTAATTAAGCCTTTGTGTGTGCACCACCCTTCACAGTTTACAAAACAGTGATGCTTATGATCTCCTGGGTACCTTGCAGTAGCCCCAGGAGAGAAGGTTATGATCGTTTGCACTTTGCAGATGCGGAAGTGAGGGCAAGGAAGTGGCCAAGCAGATGTCAGTGGTCCTCCACTGACCAGGCCTCTCCCACCGACCCCTGGCCCTTGCTAAAGAGGCTGCTGGGAACAGCTTCCAGGGCGAGATCAACAGACACTGTCACACTCAGCAAAGCTGAAACCTGCCAAGGTTTGCAGGCATGTCTGTTAGTGAACGTTCACAGGCATGAAGAGCAGGGAGAATTTCAGAGATTGTCGGGGGCAGTGTCGTCCCCAAACTGAATCATTTGTACAATATCCTGGGGTTTCTGTCATGTCCACGTGACTTTGTTCCTTATTTTGATGGCTTTTTCCTTAATAGACCCCATGTTTTTACTTGAATACCTTTATTTTTTTAATTTTTTTTTGTTTTTAATATTTATTTATTTGACTGCACCAGGCCTTAGCTGCGACATGCAGGATCTTTTAGTTGCAGCCTGTGAACTCTCAGTTGTGGCATGTGGGATCTAGTTCCCTGACCAGGGATGGAATGCGGACCTCAGCCACTGGACCACCAGGGAAGTCCCTGAATACCTTCATTTTTAAATAAAATTTTATATATCTGTGAAGTCACGGATTTAATGTGCCACTGTATTTTTTCCAAATACACATTAAAATAGATCTATGCCTATTCAAACAAAAATTGTTTGTCCACAGACCTCCTAAAATACTCATGCTCATGCTACCAGGGAAGTGTTACTATGGGAAATGCTGATCTAGTCTAAGGCTCTTATTTTTTGGAGGGAAACTGAAGCACAGAGAGGCAATGGGGTTCACCAAGGTCATGTATCTGGATAGAAGGAAAGGCAGAGCCTGGTCTCCAGATGCTTAGCTTGGGCCCTTTTGCCTCACCAGCAGGTCCCCAGCATGTTCCCTCGAGGCCAGTTCTATTCACAGCTCCTGTTCTATGTGATAAAGGATTCTGGGCCCAAATGAGCTTGGGAAATGCTGGGATAAACCCCGTCAAGAAGGTTTGCTTGGCACACACTGATGTGACCCCAAGAGGGTCAGTCATGATGTTTCCAAACTTCTCTGGCCCTGGAATACGTTTTCCTAGATCAGATTGCATAGGCTTCTGGAAAGGTAGCACGCTGGTGAGCTTGTCTGAGGCTCTGGGCCCAGCAGTTGAGGCCCAGGGACCTCCGTAGAGACCCAGGTTCACCTTGTCTAGGAAACCAAGTCCCATCCTGAACCCTGAGTCAGGAATGATTCTTGCCTCCCAAGGGGGCAAGAAAGGTGGCTGCCGCTGGGAGGGCTGGGAACCCCAGGGGCTTGGATCCTGGAAGCACCAGGGAGGCTGGGGTGGGAGAGGAGCCTGGCTGTGGGGTCAGCTGCTGTGGCACGTCCTGGGCCTGAAGACCACCGGCCCCATCCTGACCCCACTCCAATCACGCCAGTCTTCCAAACCCGCCTCATCAGGGGATTTACCATGGCTTTTCCTCTCACCAGCTGTGTGACCTTGGGAAACCTATGAGCTCTGAGACTCAGGTTCCTCATCTATAAATTGGGATATTTCACATTATTGTAATGAGAAAATGTACATAAAGTACCCAACGCAGGGCCTGGTGGTAGATGCCTGTAAATGACCATTAGTAATATTATTACCGTCATTATCGGCGGCAGCAGGCTGGAACTTGCCCCACCCCCTCCTAAATCTGTGATTCTGATCATCCCGTCTCTCCCTTCCTCATTTCCTGGTTATCACATATCCCATGGGAATGCCTCCTTGGCTTTCAAAAGTACAAGGAATCGTTTGGTAGACAGAGAAAGTACCTTTCCCTATTTTCTGTAGATCACATTCATTTCTCTTTCAAGCACCACTGCCCTGGGCAGGTGGGGTACTTGAGCTCATCACTTTGGAATCCTGCCCTGTGTCTTCCGGTGGCCAGGTCAGTCTTGCCGGATGTGAAGTCATATTGAACTGGTGTCCTCAGTGGTCCACAGAGGTCCCTGTGGAGGCTTCGAGGCAGACACTGTGAGTTGCCTCTCTACTGCACCACCCTGTACCTTTCTTCAAATGTGAAAATGTTGAATACATACTTATATCGAAATGTCCCCTGGGAGGTTTTTAGGAAAAATGTTTTCTCACCTTACCAAACAAGGAGGGCGTCCCTTTGTTTATCCCTAGTTATCTCTTTGATATTCTCTGGCCCCTCCCATCTTGCACTGTACACTGTAGTGTGAAGACATGATGGTTGGGGCTGCTGCAGCCAACTTGCAACCATGAGAAAAAGAGCAAGGGAATCCTATACTGCTGACCAAGATCCTTGACACCCCTGAGTTGCCAAACCGCTACCACCGAGTAGACACAGGTCATAGGAGATGGGTTCAGTCAGGGGCAAGTTCAGTCTTCTAGGGCCAACAAGCACATATTGCTGGGTCCTGGGTGCTGAGTTCTATGTTAGACGCAGAGATAAGGAAGAAAGAAAAACCACCACAATGACTTCCGTCCCTCATAGCATCTGTGCAGCTAAATGACATCTTAAGCTTGCAAACTTCCATTCAGCTCATCTTCCCAGGACAGGGTTCCAGACTCAGAATCTGGTGGTTCATTCTGGGGCAACTTATTAAAGTGATTCTGACCCGAGTTTCCATTCATGGAAATTGAGGCTAGTTACCCCTAGCTCGTAGGGTTCTTCTGGGATGATGGCAGTAAAGAGCTGAGCACGCTTCAGTTAGTTCTTGAGTTAATGATTTGACTATTGCAGTTATTAATAAATATCATTGCCCTGGTGTCAAGAGGCCTTTGCCAGAACCCTCTTAACAGTCACTCATGCCTAGACTTCCCTGACTGGGCACACGTTCCGGGTCCTGGGTCCCAAGGCGCATGTGGGCCTGTCTGGAGGTCAGGGTGGCCTCACACAGGGGCTCCACATCCTTGTGATGGAGGCATCGAAAGGAAATTAATTCTCTCCATTCGGAGCCCTCCTCTCTATTACCTATTCATCAAAAATTGCCCGGCGTTTGTGCATTTTTCATTACAAGAGTCAACATTTGCCACGTTAATAAAGCAAGGGGCTGCTTTTCTCCCCTCAGAAATAGAATATGTAACAACACAGCCCCTTTGATGTTTCTCGGCCAATACAATATGTATCTGAATGAGGATGAAAGCCGTCCTGTTAGGGCCCGGCCACAGAGATGCCTTGATGGAGCCGAGCCGGGGAGGGGGCGTGGTGGTATGTCTGGAAAAGGCTCCGCAAGGCAGGAAGTGGGCTGGGCTTCCTCGCCATCCCAGCTTCTGAGAGGCCTCACCTGGTGAGAGAGGTAACAAGAAGATTCTCTTTCCCTCTAGGGATCCCCGCTGCGGTAAATCATGACACCCAGAAGCTAGGAGGTGACACGGGGTGCCTGGGGAGGGTATGGAAGCCCAGTTCCTGGACCCAGGGCGGGAGTGGAGGTTAGTTGCCAGGTCAGCTCAGGGTGTCTTGGATGCGGGACAGCCGGGGGTGGCAAAGAAACCTTCTCTCCAGGTTGTTTGTGTGCGTCACACGGAACCGTGTACGTGCACGTGCCTGTGATGGGAGTGCGCGTCTGGGGGTTCAGAATTATTTTTGTCCTCAAAAGCCACCGCATGTCCTGAGCACCAATGATGCCAGCGCTGTGGGAGGCACTCGGGGAGATGAACCGATGGGACCCTCCCTGTCTTTGCCCACATGGAGCTGACAGTCTAGCTGGGGAGAGGCCCCCATGATGAGACCTGAATATCCAAGGTTCCATTCAAAATCTGGATGGTGCCGGGAGCCAGGCCACGGGGCAGGGTGGACAGAAGCCCCAGAGGACCCAGCAGCCCGATCCCAGGCCCTCGCCCTCGGCAGTGAGACAACTGCAGACCGGCTCCTGACGGGGCCCAGGAACAAGTGACCCGGGCAGGAAAGCAAATGGGGAGCACTCCCCTCCCTAGGAACCCCGTGTTTGCCACACCCCATCTTCAGGGAATACTCTGACCTCAGAACCATCAAAAAATCAGCCCCTTGGGTAAACTACACCCGCCCCCATGTCTTCAAAGAACCAGCAAGGATGGCATGAAAGGGAAAGCCATCGATTCCCTGTCCCATCAGCTTGTCTCTCCCCATCCCCAGCCAGTTCTCTTTCTCCTTTTGGATAATCCCATGAAATGGCTCACAACAAAGGCATGGGAGGGTGTACTAGCTTTTCTAGTCACTGGCTGTGTGACCCCAGGCAAGCCACATACCATCTCTGAGGCTCAGTTTCTCTTTTTTTTTTTTTGCGGTACGCAGGCCTCTCACTGCTGCGGCCTCTCCTGTTGCGGAGCACGGGCTCCGGACGCACGGGCTCAGCGGCCATGGCTCACGGGCCCAGCCGCCCCGCGGCATGTGGGATCTTCCCAGACCGGGGCATGAACCCGTGTCCCCTGCATCGGCAGGCGGACCCTCAACGACTGCGCCACCAGGGAAGCCCCAGAGCCTCAGTTTCTTTACCTGTAAAACAGGGATAACAACAGTGCCTCTCTCACAGAGCTGTTGAGGCCTGAGTGCATTGCCTGGCGTGCAGCCGTCCCCGGTAGTGACGAGCAGTCACGGCCTGCTCCTTCCTCCTGCCCCCCACTCCTGCCCTGCAGGTTGGGGCCTGCTGGGCAAAACTGCAGCCAGAGTCTCCCAGGGCCTGGGAGGGCTGTAACACGTTAGCACTGTCTGGTGGGACCTGGTCAGACACTCACAGCCCTAAAAGAGGCAGAGAGGCCCGTTGCAGGCTCTGGGCTCACTGTAGCTGCTGTGGTCAGCGCAAGTTTGCTGTTATAAGGAGCAAACCTGTTTGCGCACTGGCTCCTTGTGGTGTAGCCTGCTTCAGCAGGCCCATTGTCAAGGCTCCTCATTCCCTCTCCAGAAGGCCACTGATACCAGTGGGAACTGTGGACAGTCAAGGTGGAAGGAAGGGACCAGAAAGCTCAGAGAGGGCCACTGGGCTCATTGAAGAACTAGAAGCCATGGTCTGAAGACGAGGCTCAAAAGGAAGCCTTTTCACCGTGCCAAGCCTCAGTTGTCTCCTCTGTAAAATGGAGCTCCTGTTACCCACTGGCCCCTACTCTTGATACGCCAGGGTCAATTGAGGTAATGTGTGTGTAAGAGGTCAGTGGAGTGGCTGAGAGCGCCAAGACCAGAAGCAGCCCTGCCAGCCTCTAGCCAAACTCTGGATTCAGTTACTGGTGAGCAGTATGGGATGGCCACAGAACCTTCTCGACGGAGCTGCCATGAGGATTCAGAGAGCGCCTATGCACGAAGAGCCCAGGGCTATTCCAGGCACCAGCGTGGAATACCTGTGCTCTCAGGGGCTCCCACTGAGTGGGGCAGAAAGACAATGAACAGATATCTAAGGGGTGCTGTGGACAGAGTGACCATGTGTCTCCTGATTACATTGGCTGTCTCTGCACAATTACTAAGAGTGCCCCTTTCACACTCAAAAGTCTTCTGGTTTGGAAGATCCGTTCTGTACTTCCCTTCACTATGAAGAAAATGGAAGAGAAGGATTAGTGAAAAAGTGACCTAGAAGAGCATGTTTAGATGGATTAGAAAGGCCACTCAGAGGATATGACGTTTTCATCAGACCCGAGTAAAGGGAAGGAGTCAGCCGGGTAATAATCAGGTCAATGAGCATTTCAGGTAGAGGGAAGAGCAAGGGCAAAGGCCCTGAGGCAGCACTGAGCTTTGGGTGTTGGAAGAACAGGAGAACTAATAACGTTGTTGAGCAGAGGAGAGAGTGGTGCCAAAGGGGGGCCTGGGGTAGGCGGGGCCTGATCCCAGAGAGTCTGGTGGGCTTTGGGAAGGGAATTTAAATTTTGTTCTCTAGGTCAGAGGTCAGCACATTTTTTTCTGTAAAAGGTCGTAGAGTAAAGATTTTAGACCTCATAGGCCATAAGCTCTCTGCCGCTCCTACTGTCCTACTCAACTCTGCTGTTGTAGCCCAAAAGTTGCCATCTTCAATATGCAAACAAATGAGTGGGGCCGTGTTCCAATAAAACTTTATTTATAAGAACAGAGACAAGGCCCGATTTGACCCCAAGCCGTAATTTGCCAACACTGCTCTAGGTCATGGGAGACCATGCATAGATTTTGAGCAATGGCTTGATCGTTGTATGACACCATCTGATTTACATTGTTAAAGTAACCTCTCTGATTGCTGTGAGGATAATGAATGGCTGTGGGTCAAGAGAGATAACCTGCTTGAAAAAAAAAAAACTACTGCAAAGATCCAGGTAAGCGCTGATGGTCTCAGGAACTAGCAGAGGAGCTGGAGAGAAGTGATGGATTTGGGAGCTGTTTTGAAGGGAAGAAGCCGAGAAGGCAGGTCTGTTACTGTGGGTGAAACACAAGGTGTGATCATCAGCATCGTCATCTGTACCGTTTTGCTCGTCCAAGGGGCTGGCTAGCCTGGCAGCCACCAGGCCCATGCAATAAGCTTTGCAGAAATCACCTCCTTACTTCAAATCACTTACAAAAGTTCAGGCTGCAATTATAAAGCTTCATAGCTGTGCAGCATCCATAAAAAGAGGTAATTTTAATATTTGGTTCAACTTCAAAGCAATAACTTAGAATTATATATACCCCATTAAAATATAATGTTTCTCCCCCAAACTAATCAAATGGCTAAATCAATTGTTGGTGGATTGCCAGTGGCCTGAGGATCAATGGGAATAGAAAATGTATTCTATATTTTCCCTGGTACATAGAGTTAGAGCACATATTTTATTAATGTTCATCCTTTAGAGACCAGATTTGTGTGTTCGCTAAAATAAACACTCCGATCTTTAGGGTTTGGTTGGATGGAGAGTGCCGGAGAGTGTAAGGGCAAAGAACGCTTCACAAGGAAGCAGCCATTCCAGAGCCCTCGTGGGGTGGTGGGAACCACCCAGAGCTCAGATCCTGGGAACTTGTGTCTTGCATCTCCCATTCACATGTTGAATGACTTTGGAATACGTCCTTTCTCTTCTTAGTCGCTCCATTTGTCAAATGACGAGTTTGGACAAGATCAGTGAAGGTAAACAGGATTGGGGCTAAATTAGCTCAATTAGTAGGCAATGCATGGAGCCTTGAATGGGGAAGGATTCTGAATCTATGGCTGGGTTCAGAGGGAGGGAGTGCAGCCATTGATTGGTAATGTCTGTCATGGGCATGGGTTAGGCATCCTGCAAGCCAGGGGTTTGTGACCCTTGGACTAAATGGATTCTAAGGTCCCTTCTGTTCTAACAGGTTGAATAAAGGTCTATTAGTCTGAGTAGGTAGTCTCCTCTATGACTTGTAGGATCTTCTCAGGCCCTCCATGAATGGTCTCTCACCCTTCCCTATGGCCAGCTTTGGCTAGACTGGGAACTCACTGAGAATAATAGATTCCAAACTCTGTGTGCAATAAGTCAGTTGCTACATTTCAGTGATGCTTACTGGGCACCAGGCACTGCAGAGCTAAAGGTCCATAAGCCATGGCTGCAGCCTTATATGAGCAGGGACTATGGAGAAGGGCATTCAATTTAAAGAAGGACCAACAAGTAACATAAAACTCTAAGGTGGCCCAAGTCTCCCTGAATTTTCCATCCATACTTGGGAAGACCTAGTCTAGAGGGTGGGTCACTCCCCTCATCTCCTGAGTCTCTCTTTTCTCTTGGTGAGCTGTCGCCTCCCCTTTAGCAGTTGCATTGTTTGGTTGCAAGCAACAGTGACTGACCCAGGCAACAAAGAAATTGATTGGAAAGCTATAGGGAAGAGCTCACTGAGTTGATGGAAGGCTGGAGAATTGGCTCAGAAAAAGGCAGCACTAGGAGTTCAGGGTGCTGGAATTGAACAATCATGTGTGGCACTGCCTTTGAAATGTTTTCCACTCACGATTCTTTGTCTTGGGAGGGAGTTCAGTTGACCAGCCTTGGACTACATGCTCTCTTTTTGGTAGGAGACTACAAGCAGCCTTGATTTATAAGCTGACACAATGGAGTAAAGAGAATACCCCAAAGAAGACATAGTACAGACACAGGAGAAGGAGGATATGGATACTGGGAGGTCAAAACCAGAACACATCTGGAGGAACAGCTCTGCCACTCTGCCTTGGCAGCTGAAATGAGACTCTTCTAACCCTAATCAAGGGTCAGCTTAGGCTGCTGGTTCTATTTTCGGATGGCAGAAGCTTGGTCACTGTGTTAGTTTCCTGTGGCTGCTGTAACAAATAACCACGAGCTGGGCGGCTTTAAGACAAGAGAAATTTGCCCTTTCACAGTTCAGCCAGAAGTCCAAAATTAAGCTGTTGACAGGGTAGCGTTCCCTCTGCAGGTTCTAGGGGAGGGTCGTGCTTTGCCTCCTCTACCTTCTGGTGACTGTCGGCATTCCTTGGCTTGTGGCTGCATCGCTTCCGTAGTCACGTTGCCTTTTCTTCTGTCTGTCTCAGATCTCATCCTGCCTTTCTCTTATAAAGTCACTTGTCATTGGATTTAGGGCTCATCCAGATTATCCAGGAGGATGTCTTCGTGGGCTACCTCTGCTTCCAACAGTCATCCTGGGCTCCAGCAGGAGGCCCTCGGGACCCACAAATGCATTTCGTGGTAGTCCTCCAGGGACCATCCAGAAAAGTGGGAGCCTGGGACCCCCGTTGAAGGCTGGCTTTCCTCCCAGTGCTGAGTGGTTGACCATCAACCCTTCAGTGCAGAAGAACTGAATTATAGGCCCTTGTTCTCCCTCACAGTGCCGTGACCAAGATCCACAATTAAAACTCGGTCTGTGCACAGACTTATGGCCTTGGGCTTTGCATTCACTCCAAAAGCAGAGCTGTCTTACCAGTTACCGTACTCCGAGGATTTGAGGAATTGTGGGCCCCTGAGCCCCAGCAATGATGGGAGTGCTTAAGGCTACACAGCACAAAGGCAAAGACCTTCCCAGAATTGGGAATTGCCCCACTTTGAGCCAGTGGCTTCTTTTAGAATTTGGAACTTTATTAGCAAACATCTAGTCGAAACTTTTCCTATTCCACTGAGGCCCAGGGAAAGGCAGAGGCCTTCCCGAAGCCCCACAGAACTCTTATCTCCTGGTTCCTTTCCTGGGTGCTTTCTCTGACACCCCAAGTGGGCTGCACTGAGCAGTGGACAGGTCAGATGAGCAGAGCCTGTGTAGACAGCTGGGGGAAAGGAGCCTACCAATTAGTCTGGGAAAGTGACAAGCACATGAAAAATGACTGAGAAAATAAACCTAGACATTTCACAAGGAAAATTACACTTCCACACAGCCTCAAAATATTCCCCATAAAATATCCCGGCAAAATATCTCCAAGGACACACGACATGTTGGGATTCTGTCACAGGCTCCATTTAAGTGTTTTCACCTGGGCAAAAGTTTTGTTTTTTCCACTTGAAAAATAAGAAGGATCAACTTATAGGCTCAAAGGAAATACCTCCTCAGAAGGAGAACAGTTGTGTTTGCAGAGAAACATTTATTCATTTAATAAGCATTTTCTGAGTCTCATCATGTGCTCGGGCAGCAAGGATACAGTAGTGAACAAGAAAGACACAGTCCTAGCCCTAAGGATGGAGATGACGATGCTGATGCTGATGATGGAGCTGGTGGTGGTGGGATGATGATGGAGGTGGTGATGGAGGTCATGATGTTGGTTATAATTTTTAACTTCTATTAAGAATTCACCCTGTGCCCTTGCTCATTCATTATCTCATTGTATCTTTGCAACAAGCCTGTGAGGCAGGGACTTTTATTAGCCCCTTCTTACAGATATGGAAACTGGGGCACAGAAGTATTAAAGAACATTCCAACGCTACTCCTTTAGAAACTGATGGAGCCAGGTTTTGACTTAGCCAGTCGGGTCTGATAAAGAAGATAGACGATAAACAACTTGTCTCTTAAAAATAAATATTTGATCACAAACTGTGATGACTTCCACAAAAGACAAGTATGATTATTTTAAGAGAATGAAAAGGAAAGACTTCTTTGTGTAGGGGTTTTAGGGAGAGTTTGAAGGGCAAGTAGGAGTTAATTCAGTAAAGAGGTTGGGGAGAGGGGAATGTATACCGTGTTTTTAAATGGACACTGAAATCCTTTCTTTGCAGTGGAATTCCACATAACATTCTATGTAATAAAACAGGACAAGGGCACAGCCTGCATGGGGAAGCCTGGAGGTACCCCCGGTCCACTACTGTCCTGACTCTCCTCTCTAGGGTCTCCCCCTACCGTCCCCATCCTGCGGTGACCCAAAGCCCCACAGGAGACAGTGTGGGACCCACCAAGCTGGAGGTTGAGATTTCAGCCAGGGCTGGGTCTGCGCCTGGGGCCAAGGGACAGTGGCTCTGTGGGCCGAGGTGTGAGGAGTGGTCAAAGTCTTCTCCTCGGACTTCCCTGGTGGCGCAGTGGTTAGGAATCCGCCTGCTGATGCAGGGGATGCAGGTTCGAGCCCTGGTCCGGGAAGATCCCACATGCCGCAGAGCAACTAAGCCCGTGTGCCACAACTACTGAGCCTGCACTCTAGAGCCCGTGCTCCGCAACAAGAGAAGTCACCGCAATGAGAAGCATGTGCACCAAAACAAACAGTAGCCCCCGCTCACCACAACTAGAGAAAGCCCACACGCAGCAACGAAGACCCAATGCAGCCAAAAATAAATAAGTAACTGTATTAAAAAAATTTTAAACAAAACAAAACAAACAAACAAAGAAACAAACAAAAGTCCTCTTCTCTAGCCTGAGACTGGCATTGGCTGCAGCCAGCACAGTGTCTGGTGGCTTCTCATAGTGGTGAGCGGGGAGAGGGTGAAGGTGACGTGGAACAGCAAGAAACACCTTTTAGCCTGGAAGCCAAGAGATGGCTGCTCCCACTGCTGTCCTCAACTGGCCCTATTGCTTGAGTCTCCCAAGTGACCCCAGAGTATCTGCTAGACGGTTACTGGCCATCAGTCCATACCCTTCGTTCTCTCCCACCTCTGCGCCTTTGCTTTGACCACCTCTTCCATTTGGATAACCATGTTTTTCCCCCGTCACATCATTCCCATTCACTTCCGTTTTTCCCAAACTGACGTATCAGCTAAGACTTGGGCTGACTTCCTTAACCCTGCCTTGAACTCCTCTGGAAGGAAGCCGTGGTGCAGCTCATCTGAGACGTGGGGTTGGGGGAGGGGATAGCTGGGGGTTGGAGGAGTCCAGAGGCTGAAGGTCCACGTTTGTTGACCCCTCCATCAAAGGCTGGCTCGGTGACCCTGGCAAATCCCTTAAGCTCTCAGAGCCACACTTTTCCCACCTGTAAAAGAGGACTAATAATGTCTATTCCACAGGCACCTTTGCTGGTGGTTCCTGGATGCGTATTTAATCTTTGCTTGTGGACTGTTGGGTCGTGCCAACCACATCTGAAGCGCCCACCCCTGTGGGTACTGGATATGCCCACTGTGGCCAATATCCCCTTCTTTGAGGAGTGGCCCCCATCACAGACAACTTTGTAAAATCAGATCTCCCCCCTCCACCTCCCCAGGTTGATTGGCTTCTGTCCCGAGGACAGCTCGGCCATGGGCTAGCTTGGAAAAATGGACGAGGCCAATCAGATCCCTGCACCTGGAAATGACCATGAGCCAGGACGACCAGAACCCCACCTGTGGGTATCGAGTTAAGTGGTGAGTGAGGGAAGCTCAGGGCCACAGTCACCATCAGGGGTGGGCACAGACTGAGACTTGGAGGACACTGGTGGGGGAGAGAGGAAAATGGGGGCAGAGACACATGGAAATGCCTGAGAGAAGACCACACTAGCTGTTGCCATGACAATAGGCTACTCTCAGTGACCTAAGTAAAGCTCTCTGCCCAGGGTCACCGCTGTCTGCAAGGGGATGTGATGGAGGAATTGACTTCCACTCACTGCCATACCTCCAAGGAAGGCCCCAGGGCTCAGTAAGGAGCCTGTGAGGAAATCGCAGTGGTTATCACTAAACACGTGCCAGGCATCCTTCTGTGGTCCATCCTCAGAACGGCCCTGGGAGGCAGATACCATCGATCTCCCCATTTCACAGGTGCGGAAACTGAAGCAAAGAGTGGTCCCATGAACTTGCCTCATATGACGAGATATACGAGTGAGTGACCCAGGATTCAAACCCAAGTAATCGTCTCTAGAGACTCTGAACTTAATCTCGGTGTTATCCTGTCAGCTACTGTAATCAGCCAGAAAAGGCAATGAAAGAGAGATACAAGAGTCCATTCACAGGAGTCTCAAAGATAGTCACCAGCCCAACAAGAAAAGGGCAGGAGCTTCATGAAGAAGAGTACAAAGCTTTGCTGAGTCACCAAAAGCTTGAACGATACAGAGACACTGCTCCTCTATGGAAAGATTGAGTATTAAAATTGCCAGTTTTGCCCACAGTGATTTCAAAGTTTCAGAGAACCTAAATCACGAAGCTACTTTTTAAGGAGCTTGATAACACGATTCTAAGTTGCACCTGGAAGATTTAATGGGAGAGAAGGGCCAGGAAGTTTTTGAGAAAAGGAGCATAATTAGGGGGGATTTGCTCATTACCATGTTTGGGGGACATATTATGAAGCCATGGTAATTAAAACAGTGTGACACTGGCTTTGAAGAGCAGAAAGATAAAAGATATGCAATTAAATATTTGCTATGTGATAAAGGAGGTGTTTCATGTAAGTGAGAAAAAATATATCATTTATACCCAAATTAATTCCAAATGGATTCAATGTTTTCATGTGAAGAAATGAAACTGAAATTTCCTCTCAAAAATGCATAACCTGAATTTAATCAAAAGGGAACATCAAACAAACCTGGACTAGGGACCTTCTACAAAATGGTTGGCCTGGAATCTTCTAGCTATCAGCAGCAAAGCAGTCAGAGGGCAGAGAATGAGGTCTCAGAGCTGGGGGAAGAGACCCCAGTGTGGGTGGAGCAGTGACGGCACCCGCAGCAGAGGGAGGGGTGGGTGTTGCAGGAGCTGGTGACTCCACACGAAGAAAAATGGATCCCTGGGACTTTCCTGGCGGTCCAGTGGTTAGGACTTGGTGCTTTCACTGCAGAGGGCCCGAGTTCGACTCCTGGTCAAGGAGCTAAGATCCTGCAAGCTGCATGGTGCGGCCCACTGCCCGTCCCCACCAAGAAAAAAGAAAGAAAGAAAAGAAAAATGGATCCCGAAAGAAGGTTCTGGGAGCAACCTGTGTCACCAACAAGAAGCCTCATCCTTTGCCTCCCTGGTTTTCTGAACTCTCCCCTAGTGATTGCTGATCCATGTCTTAATGTAACATTGTGTAAGCTCAGAAAAACATATTTGTGAAGAACTTTTAATCACAGTAAGTGTCCTACATACAAATGAGTTCCATTCCGAGAGTATGTTCGTAAGTCCGACAAAGTTAGCCTAGGTACACAACTAACACGATTGGCTATAGAGTACTGCACTGTAATCATTTTATAACATGATACTTTTCACACAAATAATAGCTAAAAAACAAACAGAAAAAATAAAACATTTTGAATCGTACAGTACAGTACCTTGAAAAGTACAGTAGTACAGTGCAACAGCTGGCATACAAGGGCTGGCGTCGAGTGAACAGGCAAGAAGAGTTACTGACTGGAGGAGGGAGAGGAGGTGTCAGATGGTACAGCTGAAGGATCGTCAGCAACAGGAGGACGTAGAGGATGTGTGCACGTGACAACGTACGCCAGACACGTGAAGTAACGTGATTGGACATGTGAACGCACCTGAAGGTTCACAACTTGAAGGTTCGTATGTAGGGGACTTACTTATATGTCAAAACAGACGTTAAATATAAAGTTAGGCAAAAACATTTTGTAGCGTTTACTAGATACTAGTTAATGCCAGATACTAGTCTAAGTCCTTTTAGATTTAGTCCTTATATTTACCCTATAAGGCAGGTACTATTATTATCCCCTTTAAATTTGAGGAAATTGAGGCAGGCCACAAGAGGTCAAGCGACTGCGTCCGAAATCACATGACTGTATAGGCTAGGACTGAGGCTTGGTGGTAGGTAGTTGAACCCCTAAAACTGCACTAATAGACACCATGCTCTACTGTTCTGTATAAAATCAATAACATGCCCAGGACAAGACAGAAGGGATGCTCAGAGGCTACCCAACTTGCCCAGAAGCTGGGATTATGGGTATCTGTTTTCTGGATGTATTTGCCTTTGCTGAACTTTTAGAATATTCCAGGCTAAGTCACGACTTTTTTTTTTTCTTACAGTTGGAAAAGTCAACAACGAAATGGAAAAAATTCTACCCACCCTTCTAGTTTGTTCTATGGGAGTCAGTTCTTGGCCCCTCCGAGCCCACGCTGACAGCCCTCTCTGAAATCCCACACCACTTAGGTTCCCTTTATATTGCTAAGGACTTCATTGTCGGCTAAGCGGTTGGTGGGTTTGATTCATCGCTAGGACATTGTGAGTTCCTCAATGTGGTCTCTACTTGGTTCTCCGGGGGAAATGCAAGTGCCCACATCTCAAGACTTTCTTGCTTGTTCACCCTCTGTAAGATAATATGTTTGTGTTTAGCCACTAAGTTTACTGTAATTTGTTATAGCAGCAATCAGAAACTAATACATTCCTAGTGAGGATAGAGTCAGTACATGAACTTGCGCTGTCTGGCGTCAGAGCTCAAACTCTTAGCCATGATATCTGACTGCCTCGATCAGTGTATACAGAATATGGGTCCATGGTGAAATTATTTTGGGGTCCTAGGGATTCAGGAGGCCTTGAGGTTATGCTGAGTGAGGCTTAAGGTAGATCCCAATGAGGGCAAGGGTTTGGATAAGTGAGGGTAAGAGGGAGCAGAGCACAGAGAACATTCTGCCTGAGGAAACTGTGTCCAAAGTTCCAGAGGCAGCAGACAAGAAAGCAGAGGTGGGTGAGATGAAGGGCCAGGTGGAGTGGGGAGCAATAGGAGGCCCACAAAGGCCAGCAGAGAATGTGCCTGGCAGCTGTGGGTTCTGCGAGCAGCCATGGGAATGACGAACAGATAGCCCGGGGGTGCTGAGGGGCCCAGGAGCCGGCCAGGTCTCTCTCCTCATTGGCAGACATGACGCTGCTGTATTCTATGGGGCATCTGGCACCATGGTTTGGGGAAGACATTTCCCCCCAGGTCAAGTCCAGCTCAGGCTGAGTCTTCTGGGCCCTGGAGCACCAGACCTGTGGGAAATAGGATTGTTGGCAGGGCGCAGCCCCTGAAACCTCCCCTGGCTGAAGGAAGATGATGGAGAAAAGCCTTGTTCCCAGTCCCTCTGGCCTCACGATCCAATGCTTATTTCTACCCGAGCTAGGCTGCCGGCAGAGTTTGTCTCAGGTGTCCCTGCCCCAAGCCTTGATCTTCAGCTTCCTGGGACCCCATTCAAGACTGAATGCCGTTCATTCGTTCATCCCTTTATCCATCACATGCTTATTGAGCCCTTACTACGTGTCAGACACCGGACTTGGTTGTTGGTGGGACAGTGATGGTCAACGTCCTGCCCACAGGGAGCTCAAGTCATATCACTCTTGTCGCTCTGGCCAGATGGCGCTGGATGGGGCATGGTGGATCTCCCAGTCTGGAAGATGCACATGGTGACCCACAGTCCTCACACAGCCAACAGGTACATTTTGTTTGACATGCACAGTTTTTTTTTTTTTTTCCTGATTTACTTATCAAGGTATACAGATCAGAAGATTTCCTATATAATAGATACGCGGCTTTCCAGCTTCCCATGAAAAACTACAAGCTCTGGCAAACCAGGCTCATGTTTGCACACAACTAGGGTTGGAACTGAGTAGCAGCTGCCCCCTTTGGTTCACCACAATCACCCTCTTCCTGGTCCCTGAGTCTCCCAGCCTGGAGGACAGGGGTCAGGACCCACTGTCATAGTTGTATTGCTGTTTGTTACTTGGAAACCTCCACCTTTGGAGACAGTTCCCCATATATGTAGCCTCTGTGATCTCTTCAGAATCAGTGCTTGCCTGACATGAGTCCCAGAAAATGCTACATGCTGCTCTGGTGAGCTCAGTAGTCACACGAATATCCACGCACCTGCTGTTGTAGCTGGTGCAGATGAGAGAGCTCCGTGCTGGGACATAGGACCTGCTGATGAGTCTTCCATGGGTTTGCTGTGTGACCCTGAGCAGGTCACTTCACCTATGCCTCAGTGTCCTCACCCGTACAATGGGGAAGTTAAAAACCCTCCAAGCATTCTCCTAGCTCTAAAACTCTCTACACGATTGCACTTCCTTCCTTCCCCATGGCACTGGGAGGGGCTACTCAGATCATAGATGCGGAAGCATCTTGAAAATTCAGCAATTGCACGCTGGCTAGGAGTACAGGCTTCGGAGGCCAACAGCTCAAGAGTTTAACTCTCAGCCCAGCCCTAACTTGTTGAACCTGGGGAAACTTTCTTAAGCTCTCCATCTCAGTTTCCTCATATGTCAAAAGGGTATAATAAAATTCACTCGCATTGTTGTGAGTATTAAACAAGTCGTTGTAGGGAAGGTGCTTAAAGCAATGGTTGGCGCCGAGAAGTGCTCAATAAATATTAGCTCTGTGCCAGAAGCCACTGTTATTGTAAAAGCCTCTGTTCTTGAAGAGTGTCTAAACTCACGGGGCGACAAGGAGTGCCTCTAAAGTACAGTCTGGGGACAAGAGGATTGTAAGGCATTCAGCCTGAATTCAGGGAGTGTAGTGGAGGCTTTCAGACCCGTAGGAAGCAGAGAAGGGTGGTCTGGAAGAGTTCAGAAGGCTTCTCTAAGGAAGGTGTGGATGGGGGGATTTGGCTGAGAAATAGTGGGTGCCAATGGGACGGTGTTTTGTGGGTAACCCTATCCCAGGCGGGAGAAAGAAAGGACCAGGCATTGCTTCACTTGATCATTTGTATTTTTAATGATGCCTCGTGTCAGGCTCAGAGTTTGGTGCCAAGGACACAAGTGAATAAGGCAATTCAGTGCTGTAGCTAAGACCACAGACATTGAGTCAGACGTACTTGGGTGAGAGTCCCAGTGCTGTTGCCATCAAGCTGTGTGATCTTGGTCAAGCTAGTTAACCTCTCTGGGCTTTACTTTTCCATTCTGTAAAATGGGGATGATAATGGCACTTTGTCAGGGGGCCTGTGAGGATTAAAGGAACTAATGCCTGAAAAAAAAGTCAGCCCCTGGTAAGCGATGGTCATCGTTGCTCCCTTGTTTTGTATGTCTCTCGCATTGTAACATTGTGGGGAACATGGCCTGTGTGAGAAATACAGCTTCTGACTGGGAATTGTATATAACTCAAAGGAAAAATGATCTAGGCGGCATGCAAGGTGGGATGGTCCTACACATGAATGAAAAAGATCTAGAACAGTGCTACTCAAAGTGTGGTCTGTGTTCCCACGCCAGCCCAAAAACTCTTTGTAGGAGATCTGTGATGAGACAACTATAGAGGTTGAGGGTAAAAGCTTAGAAGCTTTTTCAGCAGTTTCACATTGACTGACATCCAAAAGCATGCTTGGTAGACTTGTCTCACTGAACAGGATGTAGAACCATTCAGTTATTGTTGAATTAGCATGGTACAGTGCATGTGGCTCAAGTTGCTTACCAGTCATGTGCAGTAGGACCAAGTGTCAATCCATGATGGATTGGAAATATTTGAAAATGGTCCTTTGCAACAGATAGTTTGAGAAACAGTGTGTTATAGTCAGGCAGAAAGCTTAATTTTGAGTGAGTAGATTTGTCAGTCAGGGCCCACCATGAAAACAAAATGTGCTCTAGGTGTTTCAAATATAGAGAATTTAATAGAGGGGATTGATTACACAGGCAATGGAAGATCTGGGAAGCCAAATAAGGGACAATGATACAACCCAGAAATTGGCTACATCAGGAATCTGCTACCATTCCTAGGGCTGGAGGGACAGCAGAAGGACATGGTGCAACTAAAATCAAGATTCAGGGTTGTCCGGAGAGGGCTAGACCCATGGCTAGGGCTTCTCAGCAGGAGCTGGGGCCATGGAAGAGACCTAGGTTCTGCTTTAGATGACACTGGAAAAAAGGAGAGATAAAGAGAGATACCCTGACTTTTATCCTCTGTCTATCCCTCAGTATTCTGTCAGTACCTTCTATTGGTTGGAACCTATGCAGAAGCCAGTTGGCAAGGGAGCTTGGGGACAGAGAGCAGGGGAATGACAATGAATGGATCTGAGAGCAAAGAAGCCAATGACTGTCACAGGGGGCGAGAGAGGGCAGGAAACGAGCCACCCAGAAATGATTTCCAATCAACTACTTCTGACCATGGTGATGGGGCTGGTGATGGTGGATTAAGACTTCTCACTAGCTCTCTGTCTCTTGTTGTTGAGATGACCAAGTAAGATGGTACTCACCTGATACCCTGGAGCGGGGATGGTTGGGGAAGAAGATGGAGTTTCTGTACCACCAACCTCAAGGGCAGGATTAAGAAACACGATTAATGTCTGCTTCTCTAGATTATCTTCCCTCCAACCTTCTTCTTGTAACTTCCAAGTGGGAAAAAAAAAAATCCATGAAGTCTGTGATGTCTTCCATTTTTTAAATGGAGCTGTTAGAGCCCAAAGATGTGTGCATTATGGAGACGATTTGAGAGAATTTCTTAGAAAATGGAGAAAGAATTCCAGAGAAGTTTAAAAAAAAACCCCCAAAATACAAGCAGCAACACCAAACCAAGAGATTGGGAGAATAAAACACTTGTGAAAAAACCTGCCAGGCTGTGATGCAGGGAGAAAATTGATATTAATGAAACATCATGAGTGAATTAAGGCGGCCAAAGTACTCTCAGATGTCTGTGGGGACTGCTCCTCTCACTGGCTTTTGGAAAAAGTTAACATGTAAAACTTCCTCATAAACAAAAGTATTTTAAGAATTTCAACTTGGAGACATTCCTGGCTAGCATCACTCATGCAGTTGGGAATACCTTTGATTAATTCCGGCTGGTAATTAGGTTGGAGAGCATTTGTGCCAAGCGTTCCTAAGAGCTGCGTGAAGGGTGAAAAGGGAAGGCAGGGCGCAGTGGGAGAGCCCTCACCTGGCTTTGCTGCCCTGAGATGAGCTGGATGGAGACTTCTGGTTTTAGGAGTGAGACCAGTATATTAGCTCTTGTCATTTATAAGACTGTCACTGAAACCACCCTGTGTGTGACTATAGAAGATACCAACCGGGGTGTCTCTCCAGCTCATGTCTCCTTTCTCTGAGACCAGCCTCTCCCTACCCTACAGCCATATTGAAATCACGAGATCTCAGCCCTGGACGTAGCAGATTCGACCAGGCGTGGTCACCTGACTAAAGCTTAGCCAATCAGATTCTTCCCCAAATCCCAAGCGCTTGGAACTAGCATTTGCAGATGCTAGTGAGTTTCTTCTTGTTGCTTGAACTGTGGACGTATAAACTCAACGAATGCTGGCTGCCTACCTTTCGCAGAGAAGCCTGTTTACAGAGAAAGAAAGATGAAGAAGATCCAGAGAAAAGAAGCAATTCCAGGCAATGAGGCTTGAGAGAGAACCTGATTATGGGGTCCTGGTTCCTGTCCTCCATGAGGCCCAGTTTCATGGTCTCTCCTTCAGTTTTGAGAGATACGTCCAAAAATAGTCCCCTTTTTATTGCTTGTGCAAATCTGGGTATCTGCTCTTTGCCAGCAAGACACCAACAGTATGAGAAAATGGTGGTCGCCATGTCATGGCCTAAGATGGCATCAATGCCGACAGATGAGACAAGTCAACGATACTTGCTTATTACTCACTTCAATTTAGGAGACGTCTGTGCAATATCTCTCAATTCTGTCTCCCATTTGGGGATGCCAGTAAAGAGAGAAGTGGGGGAAGATGCTGCGCAATTTGATGGCTCCCCCAAACCTGCCCTGAACAAAAGCAGCCCTTGCCCACCTGCCTTATGTCCTACCATTAGTCATCCCACTCTATGTAGGTCAACACAGGATACTACCTGGAGAGGGAGAGAACCCATTGTACAGATGATATGACTGAGGCTCAGAGCTTAAGTGGCTGCCCTTTGCAGCATCTAACAGAGTTCTAGCACCAGGTTTGTACTTGATAGTACCAACTTAGCATCAGCACCAAGCTGAGGCCTGTGACCCAGATACGGCCCTTGGAGAAATCATGCAGCCGTCTTGAGGAAATGAATATTAGTGTCTCCTGACTGTGGCTGCACTTTAAAATTACTAGGGAAGGTTTTTGAAAAAAAAAAAATCTAATGCCTGGGCTATACTCCAGACCAATTGAATCACAGTCTCTTGGTTTGGGACCTGGGCACTATTATCTTTTAAAAGTTCCCAGGATGATTTTAAGATGCAATCAGGGTTAAGAACAACTGAGCTTGGTGAATTACTTTTGGGAAGAAGGAGAGATTAATTGAGCTGATGGGTGCTGGATCTTCATTGTTGAGCACTGAGCATGAACCCCCTGAACTCCTTGCCAGGGATGGGTGAGAGAAAGGGGAGAAAGGGGGAAGACTTGGCTATTGAGTTCAGATGTTTCCTATCACAATTAAGGTCAAACCAGCTTGGACTGTCTGAAGTTCATCACTCATTATACTTCATTAATTTGGACTCAAGGTAAGAATTTATGAATGTTCTCAAACTCTTAGGAAATAGCTTTGTTCAACAGAGGAAAGATGTAAATAAGACAGCCAGCCCTTTGGCCTGCTTAAGGGAATCAGCCCTACACACACACACACACACACACACACACACACACACACACACACACACACACACACACACACACACACACACACACACACACACACCAACAGTGAGTTTGCTAATAACACATTGGATTTTAGTTAGTCATTCAAGTAGGTCCTTGGGGACCACTATTTGCCAAACACTGTTCCTGGCATATGGTAGAGACTCAATAAATATTTGTTGAATTAATGAATAAGTGAACATATTGTCACTGTAGAAGTCACCACATGCTGTTCGGATTATAGATGGTTTTGAAAGAAATGGAATATTTTGAGGCCCAAACAAAAATGAACAGACCTGCCTCCATCTGGAACTTGGTTGGGGGTGGGGGTCATAGGTCAGAAATCCCAGATTTTGGATGGGCAATAATTTCTATTGGTTTTGCTTTCAAGGTTCCCAAGCTCTAACCTGTCCCCTCTGCATATTCCAAGGCTGGGTTTAACCTGACTCAATTTTGGCCAGTAATAAAGGGGAGCGGGGTGGGACATTGGCACCTCACATATGTCCTGTATTGGGGAGGCAACTGCCCCCTCCACTGGGCTCCTCCTTTGGGCATCACCCTGTCAGTGGACACATTGAGGGCCCAGAGCCTCTCAGACTTGCCAACTGAAACACTAATGAGGGCAGAAGAGCATGAACTCATAACCCCCACGACGTAAGGGCATTTCCTTAAAGCAACCAGTTGCAGCAGGGCTGCTATGAACTAAACTGAATTGTGTCCCCCACCCCACCCCCCAATTCCTACATGGAATCTATTATCCCCAGTGTGGCTGTATTTGGAGATAGGACCTATAAGGAGGTAATTAAGGTCAAATGAGGTCATAAGGATGGCACCCTGATCCTTTAGGATTAGTGTCTTTATAAGAAGAGACACAGAGAGCTCTCTCACACTCAGAGGAAAGGCCACATAAGGACAAAGCTGGGAAAAAAGCACAAGGGACTTGAACTATGTAAAAAAATTATTTTGATGTTGTAATCTACTGGACAATAAAGTCCTTGTTTGTTTAATATTAAAAATAGTTGTTATTTAAAATAACATTTTTCCTGAAGTTTCACCTAATCCCTACCTTATCTCCAATTACCTTCCCAGGTACATGTGCCCAGTTTGAAAAGTACATGATAAGCTGAGTTGAGAAGAGGCTTAAATTGAGAGGGAGCCATGATCCAGGTCAGAAGAAGTGTTTGCAGGAACTGAGGGTAATTGTCCCAAAGAGGAGGGGGTTGAGGGTCAAGCATGACAGCTACCTTCAGATGTCAGAAAGGGAACCTGAAACATATACCGAACAAAGGTCTTCAGTCTTAGCAAACACCATGCCCCCTTTTGATAAATATAAAAATCTTGCACATTCTACTTATTATCAGGGTCTTATTTGTATCATGGAAAATAGAATTTTTTTTCATTTTTCAGCTTTAAATATCATAACTTGAATTGTGGGTTTCAAACCATTTTCACTGCTGACGCCCCTCCATCCTGGAGATTCTGATGTTCCCATCCAGCCGGCTTCCTTACCTCCCTGCTGAGTTTTGCTATTTTAAGCGTGTAGCTCCGCAAAGTAGAATCCAGCCAATGGGGATGAGTTACAGGAAGGTAGAATTCAGCACAGAAAGAAAGACATTGTAAAAGAACCCAGAATGGATTGATGTTGTAGGTAGTAAGCCCCTTGTTGCTGGAGGCATGTAAGAAGAGGCCAAGCGACACCGTGATTACCAATTCTGACTTTGTGCTTCAAAAACTGAGATGTACGACGTGGAAACTCCAGGTCTCTGGACAAACAGCCACACCTTTGTAGGTTAGACATTTCAGTGTTCTAAATTCTGTTCTCCATCCTTTCAAAGAGGGGCCGCTCACCTCTGATCCCTTGGGATCCCTAATTCTTTCTCCCATCCAGTTAGGGGAGTTGAACTCAATTTGTCTGAGGACTGGAGGGCCCCCGGGGAGACATCGGAAGTGTGGAGGCTCCAGTGGTGAAGGTGGCACAGGGGTACCATGTGAAAAGGGCACAGGGAGTTCTCTCTGTCACTTCAGCCTTTCTAAGCCAAAGAGCCAGGGTCCATTCATTACACACCTGGAGGTCTCAGTGCCCTACCATGAAAAATTAGCCTGGCCCTGGATCACTGCCTGCTGCCCCACCATGTACGTGTTGCCACCCTGAAAAGTGCGAGTTCACCACTCCCTCCTCACTTTCTAGCCTTAGGCCAGAGGTTACCTTACCACAGGCTAAGCTTAATGCATTTGGTTTGAACAGGAGGGTGTATTTTGTGAACCCTCTCCTACCAAACAGAACAAAATAAGGGATTTCACATAAGGAATCCAGATTTCCAGTTTCTCTGTAACACTCGGATCTGGGAACCTGGACCTGCATCCCCCAGGGCACAATTCACCTCCTGTGCTGCCCTCCCCTTCTGTCACCAGATGTCCCTTGTCTTAGTTTGGCTTCTTCCTAGAGCAGATCCTGGATCAGAGAGCAAGTTAGTTACTTGGGAGGTGAGTCCAGAACATACGAGCAGAACATACGAGCAGAAGGTGGGCAGGGAGGGAGGAAAGCCCATATAGTTACTACTGTGGGCAGCTACAGTCTAATCATGCTGGGGTCACTCTGAGAATCTGTGCAGATCATGCCTCTGTGTCCGTCCTGAGAGGAGAGGGAGCTGGGGTATTTGTACACCAACTCCTGTCAATCACGGGTGGAGGCTGTTCAAGCAGAGAGAGCGCGGGTGGCCAGAGAGAGCCCTGGGGCAGAGAGAGGCAGGTCCTGGCAGCAGGGAGGCGAGTGCATGGAAAGGGTAAGGCCTGCACGGGGTGGGCGTTGTGGGGGGCAGTGCTGGTGGCTTCTGCTGCTCTTCTGTAAGAAGTTTGACTCCGCTACTCTGCTTTAAACCATTTTGTCCAGCCCTGTTTTAAAAGGACGTCTTCTCTCCTTGCTGTCCTCATCTGACTCATTTCCTGTTCCGTGCTATGTGGGCATAGCAGATCCCAGGTGCAGATCCAGGCAAGTTGCTTGCTGTCCCCTAAGACAAAAGTCACCTGCCTTGCATGGCCGTGTCCTCTCAAATCCCCTGATGGGACTGACCTTGACGGGGTGTCCTGGGTTCTCTCTTTCCTCGACCCTATCCAGCCAGTCTTGCTCTTGCCTTCTGAAAGCTTTAAATTCCTCAAGTCCCCTGCTCTCTTGTTCATTCTAAGTTAAGCAGCCAACTGGTTTCGATGGCCAGTTGTGGGAGAGATTAATTGGAGGGGAGGGATTAACAATCCTTTTCTAAGTCAGATCTCCAGATCTGGGTCATTAGCAATGATGCCTTTTTGAGTACTTCCATCTTTGCTGGCATCCCTTCGCTGACCAAAGGAAGAACGGCAGACACCAGACAGTGGGCCCCCATCTGCCCTCACGGCCACAACATTTCCTGGAACCAAAGGGCTGGTAATATGTACAAATGAGAGGGGCAAGTTCTCTGCCAGGCCCTCCCCAGAGGGGAGTTAATCTTCACCGTAGACGTGTTTTATTCTGAGAATCTGTCTTGTAAACCCCGTGCAGACAGCTGTTGTTTTCAGATTACAGAGCCTGTTGACGGTCTCTCCTTCAAAGGATCTACGGTTTGGGGTTTTTAAATGTTGCAAACCATGCCGCCTAGTCCCTGCTGCATTTGTTTTGCCAGAGGTGCCCGCCAAGGGCTTCTTTTTTCTGTGTCTTTGTACGCCAGGGCTTGGAGTCAGGACTGACTGTAGCCTCTTCTGCATCAAGTGAACTTCTTCTGCCCTTTTTCTCATCTTTTTCAGGCCCTTTTCTTTGTTCCTCTTTCTCAGATGCTCTAAACCGAGACTGGGTGAGGCCAGCCTGTCAAATGTCCCCATGGGTCCTGCCTTCTTGGGTATTTAGTTACACCAAGCTGTGGTGAGTGGTGGGCATGGGACAAGTACACAGAGGCACTGAGCCAAAGATATGGGCCTTGAAATGTATTGCTTAGGGTACCAGGCCCCTACCAGTTACTAGCCGGGAGCCCTGGGGCAAGCCACTTAACTTCTGTCTGTTCCTGTTTCCTGGCCTATAAAATGGAAATAATGAGGGCACCTACCTCAGGGAGCTATTGTAAAGATAAAATGTGATAATACACAAAAAGCTTCTTGGTTGGCACACAGTAAGAGTTTGATAAATGAGAGCATTTTTTTATGATTTAAAAAAATGTTTTTATTGAAGCATAGCTGATTTACAATAGTGTGTTAGTTTCAGGTGTCCAGCGTAGTGAGAGCTTTTTTGCTTTCACCCTCATCATCGTCATCTGGGCTTCCAGAAATACCATCACTGGCTTTCAGAGGAGGACTGAGCTCCATCCACTGCGAAGAAACAGGGGTAGTTTCTCAAATTGCAATGTCAGTAGAGGGGGATGGCAAGTCAGAACAGAGAGGACGGCATTCCAGGTGGAGTGTGAAAGTCTCTTATATTGACTGCAGTCAGTATAAGAGAGGCAAAAGGAGAAAATGAGGCAGAAGAGGTAGGCTGGGCCCAGTCCAAATGCCCAGCTTAAAGGTTGTGGGCGCCATGCATAGTTTTAAACGAGGAGACCTGTTTCATCAGAGCAGGGAGTGTCCGTGCTCAGAAAGAACAACTCCGCTTTCTGGGAGAGGCCAAACTTCTCAATTAAGAGCATTCTCCTTTGGTCTTGACAAAAGGGCCAACAGGAACCACACGCTTGGATTTTCCATTTGTCAAATGACATCCTTTGCTTCGACAGCAAAGCTGAGGCCCTGTGTGGTGTGCCAGGGGTGGGAGGGTCGGACATCTTACTGGAGAGTATTGAATTTGTTCAGACCCCTGCAATTCCCCTGGAAAGGGCCATGGATACGGGGTCAATTTACCCTCCGACCCGAAGCCACAAAGTTGATAACCAGCCGCCACCGTCTATGGGGGAGATGAGCTCCGTCGTGGAGCTGTTCAATAAATCTGCTATTAGCAGGGAAAGTGCTTACATGCACTTAAAAAGAATTAAACAACAAAATAAGAGCCGCTGATTGACAAGGCATCAATAAAGCCATATGTGTGCACTGCTGACCTTCCCTGCCCCCAGCTGCCAATCTGTGTTTATTAGAAATCAGTTTCTATAAATAGCTTGTGGCAGGGAGAACAGTGAGCTGCTTCTCAGATGTGGGATTGTGAGTGCTAACTCTTTAATACTTGGCTCTTGGTTTGCTGCAGCTGAAAAGTGGGGCATCGGTAGTGAGGGGCTAGTGTCAGGAGGTGGTTAATAATTTTTTATCCCCCCCACCTTCGAAGCAGAATTGCTAGTTCCCCACCCCAGATCTGTTCTTCCTTTTCGTTGACCAACTGAACCCCAATTTGTTTCCAGGTTGGCTATGTTCTATGCTAAAAAAAAACGATGGCTTTCCCAAACTTCTCTGAAGCTTGGGCTGTGAACACAGTTCTCACCAATGAAACACAAGCTGAGGGTTTCAGGGAAAATGTTTGCCAACCTGATACACGTACTACCTCTTTCTCTTTCTTCCTTCCATTTTCTTCCTGCCTGGAATACGGATGTAAGGCTGGAGGTACAGCAGCCATGTTGTGACTATGAGGTTACAAGCTTGAGGATGAAGACTGCAATGCTAAGGATGGTAGGGCAGAGAGGTGGATGTGACTGAAGTCCCTGATGTTGTTGAGTCACTTATAGCTCTAGGCTGCCTATTCATAGACTCTTTGTTGTGTGATTAAAAACAAAAAACAAAAAAACTCTTCTCTGTTTAAGCCTCTGTAGAAAGGTTGCCAGTCAGTTGCAGCTGAATACATCCCTAACTGATGAAATCTTATTCCAGACTCTCATCTCAAATTTATACTACGAAGATGTGAAGATCACGTGCCCAGCGTTGGCTCCACTGGGTAATTAAGAGTAGAGTGTGTTGGCTCTTGAATCGGCTAGACCTTGGCTCAAATCAAGAAGCCAGATGCCACTCACTAGCTGTGTGACCAAGGTCAAGTCTCTTTACAGGTCTTTGCCTTATCTATAAAGTGGAGTAATAATAGTACTTACCCCATAGGTTGTTGTAAGTATTCGATGGTGAATGGAAAAGCTCCACCTTGCAGGGAATAAGAGGCCCTTGCCTGAGGGTGGGCCAGGGGCGCACAGGCATGGCTTAAGAAGCTCCAAGAAGTGGGCAGACACAGGAGACCAACTACCATGGGGGGCACTGGGCTGGGAGCCCAGAGGCCTGGGATCTGGCTGGTCATATGTACACACCTTCCCATGATCCGAGGAAGAAGTTCCACGATGTGGATTCAGCCATGGACTATCTTCCTGGGCATTTGTCATCTCACTGCACCTTCATTCCACAACCTTTACTGGGTACCACCAGGCCCCTGGCGCTGTACATTACTGTCTCATTTCTTTTCTCATCGCTCGTCTGCGTGGGTGTTTTTAACCCCATTTCACAGGGGAACAAACATAGGCTCACAGAGTTTATCTATTCGTCACCCTTATTTATTCAGTCCTTCAACAAATGTTTCCCGAGAGCCTGCTATGTACCAGGCACTGTGCGAAGCCTTCTCTGAGTTAATCCTTGAAACAATATTATGAAATGGATACTGTGAGCCTTAATTTTCAGGCTCAGAGAACGTATTGATTTCACTCCTTCTCTCGGTGAATTCTGAAATAGACCACCTGATTACTACATCAAGAAGCAGAGGTGGCCCAGAGCACAAGCCAGGCCAGCTGTCTCTGTGGGAGGCTATCTGTACATTGCCTTTCCTCCTGGGGATGATTTTTGGTCCATCTTTTCCCATCTGCAGGCCTGAAGGTGGCGGGTTAGTGGGGCAAGCCTTCAGGTGCCTGCCCCACTGGCCCCTGCCCAGACCCCTGTCCTCTGGCCTGGCTCTCAGCTTTGCAGCGTTGGTGGCCCTACAATGGTTTGTTTCAGATTCTTATTTGCTTTCTAAAGGGGACTTTCCCCCCACCCCCCATTTCACTGATGCAGATTGAGGCAAGTCCTGTGCCGTCTGAAATCGTGGACTAAAGTGTAGTGATCCTATGGTATCCCGCCCACATCTCTTTATTAGGCTGGTGCACTCAACCTTCGGTGACTGTGAGTATTGGCTGCTAATGGCCCACAGGTGCCCATGAAATTGTCCAGACAATTTTCCTTGGCCAATGGTAAGCCCCTTTGCCAGGGAGGTTAAACTCCCTAATTCCTGAGAGCAACACGCATCCAATGACCGACTGATCGGAGGGGACCAAAGCCTGGACACCTTGCCTGAGGGTCGAACCACCCCCTGAGTTGTAATTCATGCTCCAGGCCTCCCCTGAGGCTAGACTCCAGCTATGACCAAGTTCCTTCATACCTCCTTCCTCCACTCTACCCTACTCCCCTCATTCTCTTTCTTCTGAGAAACACGGATCACCCAAGTCCCTGTTCTGGGCTCTGCTTCTCAGGAACCTGACCTGAGGCATCTGGGTAAAACCTTGGAAATCATCTAGCTTGGGTCTTCTTTTTATAGAGTCCTACCCTCCCCTGATCTCCAGCCAGGATGGGTTATTGACGGCCACCGAAGCTCTTACTGCTCTGTCTTGTAATCGATTGTCTGCTTATGCATCTGTTTCTCTTGATTGACTAAAAGATACTCTTGAGGGCAAGACGGAGTCTTGGTTAACTTTGTGTCTTCCTGTTCAGTGCCTGGCCTGTGATGAGCACCCAGTGATAAGAACAGCAACATACTAGTGAATAGAGCTGACGTCAGTATTTGCTGTGTGCCAGGCACTGTTCTAGTGACTACATATAGTACTTCATTTACACCTCGCTACAATCCTCTTAAGTTGGAAATATTATTTTTCTCATTTTGTGGATGAGGAAACTGAGGCTTGAGAAGAGCTTTGAAAGGGAAGAATCAGGGCTGGAATGCTACACCCCTGGCTCCTGATTGGGGTTCTCTGTGTCCCTCTGCTCAGAGAGGAGGCCTTGCCCTCCTAAAAAGTTGAGAGAGAATTTGTTCAAAGGTTCTTAAATAGCATTTCTCATCTCACCCTCGGGGTAAAAGAAAGTAGCAGTGATGCTTGACAAAAGCAAACCACAACAAGGCTAAACATCCTGGTCTCGTAGCGTGAATCATGCAAAAGTGGAAAGGAAAGATGGATTAAAGAATGATGGATCTCAGTTTCAATTGCTATTTCATCAGCTTACGAAATGAAGGCACTCTGGGAGTCCACCACGTGTGAGGAAGGGGAGGCGGCAGGAAGGAAGCTCAGTCCTCTTGCTCTGTAGCTGTTCACCCCATTGCAGTATTTCTCCCTCCACCGGAGACACAGCAGCCCCTCAGACACAGGTCTCTTTGCTCTTTCCTTTCAGGATCTGAGCTTCTTAGAGAATCTCGGCATCTCAAGGCTCTAAGGGACTTAAGGGGTCATTGAACCCACTCTCAATTCAGGAATGAGAATAATGGTTATGAGCATTTACTATGTAATGGGCATGCTGCTAAGTGCTTTATGTATTTATTTCTCTCAACCATCCTAGGAGGTAGGTACTATAGATAACACCAATTTGAGGAAGAAGAAATGAGGTACAGAACATTTAAGTTACTTGCTTAAATTTCTATAGAAAGTAAATGTGTTCGTTAAGGTTGCATTAGCTGTGTAACAAATAATCCCCCAAATGTTAGTGCTTAACACACTAGAAATTCACCTCCGGACCACCACCTCAACATTCCATTGCAGGTGTTTCTGGTCACTGGATGGTGCCTTCTACATGGTGCTTTGGGGACCCAGGCTCCTTCCATCTTGTAGCTCTGCTGTCTCCTAGAGCCTTGTCTGTCAACCTTACCCACCCAGCAAAAGGAGAGAGAAAGCATGGAGAAGGCATACCTACTTCTTAGACTCTTGGCCCAGAATTGACATGCGTCTGTCCCTTTCATGTCCCATTAATGAAAGTCAGCGATGGAGGCAAATCTAGATGCAAAAAGGGAAGGCAGATGCTTCTCAGGGGCAACTCTGGAATAAAAGAGATGAATTTGAATGACCACTAGCCATTTGTCCCAGTAAGCCCTCCCTGAAGGTTGGAAGAAGAGGGAGGAGGGAAGAATTAGACACTGCGACCTTATCTGTTTCCTTTAACCAAGACTGCATAAGCTTTCCCAGAACCCCTCAGCAGACTTCCACTTAGGTCTCATTGGCCAGAACTGGGTCACATATCCATCCCTAGCTGCAAGGCATGCTGGGAAAACAGAATAGGATTGTCACAGTTAGTTTACATGCATCATGTTTCATCACCTGAGACTGGGTATGTTGCCTTCTGGAACTAAAACAGGCTTCAATTAGCAAGCAAGAAAGGAGGGGGTTGGGAATTGAGTAATAAACTCCTTGAGGGTGTCACACATTCATTTATTCAAGATCTATTCCACAAAGTCCAGAGCACCTGCTCTGTGCCAGGCACTGTTTTCTATCGTCCAAGGCCATCCTGACTGCTACCCAACACTGCACTGAAAGTTTCTTCACCAAGCTTACCAAGCACCTCAAAGTAAATAAATGGCAGAGACACCCTCCAGGGCTGAACCTCATGGCCCATCAGAGGCTTTTGCCAAAGCGAGGTCACCTCTCTTCTTCGGGGTTCCCCAGAACAAATCTCAGTGCCCCAGGGTCAGACATGGGAATAGTATGCCCACTTGTGGAGGTGGTCTCCCCAGCAACTCCATCAGCAGAAGGGAACGATGAAGAGCCAGGAGCCCTACCCACCAGCTGTCCCCCTGCCTGGCTCTCTGGAGGGCAGCTGGAAGGGGGCTTTCCCATCATTTCTGATGCCTGAACCAAGTTCATGTTCAGCATATATATAAAGTTATTTGGGCCAAATTTCCATGTTAACTGTTCAGATCAGAAATGCTCAATGTCAGTTAAATTTGGTTGGATTATAAGACAACACAGTCAAGATCAAGAACATGTGGCCTGATTTGATTTAACCCAGAGAAGAAATGCCTTTTCCCTTCTGCTCAGCTATAACATTATACATATAAAGATACATAACGCGCTTGCTCTCTGCCAGAAATGTCAACTGCTTTTGATCTCTCCCTTTAGAAATTAAAGTTTCCCTTGCTCGCCTCTCTGCTTGGCAGGCCCCTTAAGGGCTTTCAAACCAATAAACAAGCCCGGAGCTGCTGAGAGGGTGGAAGCTGTTTGCCTTTTTGAGCTGGAGCCCCGTGGCCCGAAGGTCGTGTTTAATCAGCCTCAAGGTTTTGCTTAACATTGACTTGGAGTTTAAAATAGCATTTCAATAACCTCAGCCCCTTCCTGCTCTCCCCCATCAGCCATGGGAGGAGGGAGACAGAGGCCCACGGGTTTGGGAGTTTGTGTGTTTGTTGTTAAGGTTCTGAAGCAAATGAGCTGTGCTTGGCTGGTGGCCATAGCAGAGAGCTGCCCTCCTTGTCTCAGGGAGGGATTTGGCCCCAGTGCCAGGACCTGGTCCTGAGTGCTTGAAATAATAGGCTTATTGTAGCAGAATGCCAGCTGGAGATTGGAGTTGCATTTTTTTCTTTTCTTCTTCTCAGACTCTAAAGATAGATAATGCTCTTTAGAAGAGGACATGGGGCCACACTTGTGTGTTTCTGTTATGCCCATAGTATCGAGTGGAAGGTGAGAGCAGGAATTACAATCTTACGTACAAACTGACTGCAAACTCTCCCAAGACTGAAGCTGGTATAAAGCACTTAACTGCTGTTCCTTCCCTGGGAGGGGTCTTTCATGCCACGCAGAGTCTCCTGAGATGGGCATTGGCTGCTTCTACTCACTCTGCTTCTCCTCTCTCCAGCCTCCCCCTACGTCTTGACCTTCCCCCTGAAGGATCCTCGTCCTTCCCTGGTGACATGATTCCTCACCCCATCCTTGGAACCTTGGAACCTGGTGTCTTCTAAGACAATTTTCGTTCATTTTACAGAATCTGCCTACTGAAGCATTCTTTCAATGCATTATTATACTTAGAAATACCCTCCTCATCTAGCCAACCAGTGAGTTCATGGACTCATCATCAGTATAGTATCAAATAGCTCAGCCACCCGGTATTAGTCAGGATGTTTAGGCTCTGTTGCAATAACAAAATAACCTCAATATCTCCATGCCTCAACTCAACAGAAGTTCATCTGTCACCCATGAAAAGTCCTGTGCAGATGAATTTGCCCTCCAGTGCACCTGGTCCCCCTGCAGTGGCTTAGTGACCCAGACGGCTTCCACCCTCTTGACGTGTGGCATCCAGGATCGCTGAAGAGACAATCGGAAGGTTGACAGTCAGCTTTTAAGTGCTTTGGCCCAGAAGTAACACTCACCGCTTCTGCTCACAGACCAGTGCTAATCACATGGTCCTATATACTGCAAGAGATCTGGGCAACCTAAGGATATTAGGTGAGCAGGAAATTCCTTTGCCACACATACCCATTCTCCACATCTCCGAACCCTTGTAATCGCTAGGATAATGCTTGCACTCTTTCCAGGCTGTGGGGAAAGTTGCTTCTGAACCTATGGATAGCCGTGAGACATTACTATCAGGACCCCATTTTCAGGGCAGGCTGCTTTGTATTTTTTAATGAGATGGTCAGTCAGGTGCAGCAACAAGAAGAGACACAGGAGAGGCTCGGGAAAAGAAAATGTATTATACTCACAGGTCCTAGAGACAGGAGACACGGCATGCCACGCAGAGCCACATGGGAAAGTCACCAGGGTGACAGGATGCAGAAGACAGGAGGGGTCAGGGAGCACTTAGGCCACAGCCTTTATTGGGGTTTCCAGGGGAAAGGCGAGGCAGGACAGAGTGAACCGCCTCCGATTGGCCAGTGTGAATCATTTCAGCTGGTGTGAGCTGTAGGGGTGGCCCCGGGTGACAAAGGCAGAGGAATATTGCCTCCTGGAATGCAAGGCCAGATAAAGAAGGGACGGCTTGGAGTAGTTAATTTGCATAACAAAGTCCTGCTCCTGGCTGGGCCTTTGCTGCCTCTAGGAATTGGCTACCAGGGAAAGGCAGACTCAACCCAGTCAGAAAGATTTTTTAAGATGTAAAAACTTCATAATATACAGAGAATGAAAAAAAAATTTTATATATGTATATGTATATATATATACACACACACAGTACACAGACCCTAGTAGAAGCAGGTAGTCAAAGCTCAGACAGTTAAGACACAGGATAAGGGGCATCCCCATGTTTTACAGAGGTGGAAACTGAGGCCCAGATACACGAGCAGTTGTGCGCAGGCTCAGAGTTGGTGAGGGACAGAAGGAAACTTGTCTTCTATTTGTTCACTCGGGTCCCTGGTCCTCTCCCATCTCCGTTGGCTGGGTCTCTTCCTTTGCCTCTTTCCAGAAACTCTGGGGACCCCAAGGCTTCCTGTCGGAAAAGAGACCCCAAACTCACTCCCTGGTGAGTACCTGGGGACTTGATGTGCTGCTCTGATTAGGTGGGAACAGAATGATTCTAAACCCAAAAGACCGGGCAGTGCTTACCTCAAAGGATGGACAGCAAACCCTGCGGATGGCTGGAAGGCCACAAAGTGGGGAGAGAGCTTTGGGAGGAGAGCAGGGGGCCTTGCTGCTGCTCCAAAACCACAGCTCACCTCTCCTGGGCTCCCCTCAAACCCTCCACCTGAACTGAAGCTTTTAGTGTTCCCTTTGTTTCTGAACCTACTTTCTTTCCCCATTCCCAGTCAATTCCGAAATATTTTCTTGAAATGTTTCAGTGATTCCATACGAGATGAGGGACAAGCCTCTGGGGTTACCACCCTGAATTACCTTATTGTTCGAGGCCACACCGTGGGCTCTCTAAGGGGCCTGGGTCGAGGAATTCACTAGAAAGCCTGGAAAAGGAAACTCCCACCCCTTGCCCTCACTGATGAGTGAGCCCCTTCCGAGTCCAGGCAGGCGCAAGCGAGCTTTGGTGCCCAAGTGTAAGGGAGCTGGTAATATTCCCTCTGAGCATCTGGAAACAGATGCCTCTGAAAGCCTGCGGATTTCTTGCCTGGCACGCACAACCTGCTAATTAAGTTTTACTATTTACCTCTGGGAAGAAAAGGGGCTTCTTGGACTCTGGAGAGGGTCTCCCCTCACTCCTTTCCAGCCTCCACCTCAATCTGGCTCCCGCAGGGAAGGTGGGTAAATCTTTGGGGTCTGAAGAAGGGGAGAAATTACATAATCCTCTCCCCCCTCCCCCCAGGCTGCCCCTGAAGGTGGCGAGCAGTACTAGAGGGTAGGAGGCAAGAGAATGAAGCAGTTCAGCCCAAACTAACTTGCTCCTTCTTGCTATTTGAACTTGATCTCTCTAAAGGTCATTTTCCTCATTCGTAAAGTGGAGGAAATAATCACACCTACCTGTGAGGATGGTTGGGAAGATTAAAGAAGAGAGGAGAGAGAGGTCGTGTGGGAGAGTCTGCTGGATGCCCACCCAATGTCCATTTTGCCCTTTCTCATTACCAATAGGCCTATGAATCTTTATTTGGGCAGCAAAGTGCCCAGATAAAAGACTATACTTCCTGGCCTCCCTTGTACCTAGGGATGGCCTGTGAGATACGAGTGGAAGTTATTGGTGGTGGTAGAGTTTCCAGGAACATTACAGGGGTCTGCCTTAACGGAGAGACAAGCCTATTGCTCTTCCCTCCCTGCTTCATTCTCCTTGTGTGGAATGCAGACTTGATGGCTGGAGCTCTGGCAGCCATTCTGGCTTAAAAAATCTTGAGAATAGACCCATGTGCTGAAGATGGTAGAACAAAAGATGGGGATGTTCACTGGCCCTGGACTCTCTGTTTCTGGATTTCTTCTAAGAGATGTAGAATTAACCTCTATTTTTCTTCAAGTCAGTGATTCTCAAGCTCTAGCTTGCATTAGAATTACTTGGAGAGCTGGTTAAAACAAAGATAGCTGGGCTCTAGTCCCAAGAGTTTCTGATTCAGTAGGCCTGGGGGTGAGGCCTCAGAATTTTATTTCTAACACGCTGCCAGGTGATGCTGATGGTGCTGGTATGGGTACCACACTTTGAGAATCACTGGTTCAAGCCACCATCAGTCAAGTTTTCTATTGTATGAAGCAGAACCCAATCCTAACTTACATAGCAGGGTAAGGGCTTCACCCTCAATAAACGTGATTAATGTTTTTCTACAGAGATGAAACGATAGTGAGGGGACTGCCTGTTTTCCTCCTGGGACACAGCCATGGGAATAAATAAGAAGCTCAAGGGGCTGGAAGGCAGGGCTAAGCTGCCATGATGGCCAGCCTTAGCCCCCACCACCGAAGGGCAGCCTTGACATCAAGAACCCCAAGGAGACTGGTCCTAAGGCCTATGTGTGGGGCGAAGTTGAGGCCCCACCTTGCACAGACCCATCATATAGCATCTCCTATTCCTCCAAGTTTTCCAGAAACTTAACAATATTCTACACGATGAGAAAACTTTTTTTTTTCCAGTGGGGACCATGTGTAGGTCCAAGCCCTCTGTGAGTATTATCTCATTTACTCCTCCTATAAAGGGGAGCAGTAAACAAATGAGGAAACGGAACCTAACAAAGGATAAGTAATTTGCCTATAGTCACAGAACACTAGTGAGCAATGGAGCTGAGATTTGAACTGGAAAGGCCACACTCCAAATAGCCATTTAAAGCTGGGGTCAGCCCTGCCCTGGCATTGGGCTATGCTCAGCCGTATTTCCAGAAATAAGAAAGCAAGAAGGCTTTGGGGCAGCTCCGGGCAAGGGTGGGGAGAGTGTCTGGGCCACCCTCCCACCCCTGTGTCTGTGGACCCTCAGTGAGGACCGAACACCAAGCCCTGGAGAGGTTGAGGGGTGGCAGCCCCTCTTCCGGGCAGGTGGGCTGTGTTGACGGATTGGAAACCATGTCTCTCTTGAGGAGAGGGGGTCAGTGGCCCCGTGCTGCCAGCTGTTCCAATAAAATATGAAGTTCAGAAGCTCCAAGCAATCTTCTCTCTCCACTGAGTGATGACCTTGTAATTGGCTCTCAAGCTGGCTTGATTTATCAACTCCAACCTGGGCAGCCAGAAAAGGATGAATTAGCTCCTGGGGCCTGCCGATGAGAGCAGGGTCCCTGGGAGCAGAGATGCCATGGGCATGGGGCCATTTGTCACCACCAGGCCCTGCTTAACTGTGGGAAGATGAAGCGAGGAGGTGTCGGATTGCACCGTATAAATCACGGTCTTTTGTAGTACAACCTGGGCCAAGGCGGCCGGAGGCATTCTCCTATTTGGAGGGAGTCCCTGGGCACAGACCCGCATCTCTGCACCCCTACCACTTCATGAAAGAGGCAGCTTGGGCATAGGCTTCAAAGAGCGTCCTTTAGGCAGAACTGGAGAGCTAAGTGGTGTTACAGCCTCAGGGGAATCCCGTGTACTTTTCAGCCAGCGTCCTGGGTTCAAATCCTGATTCTGCCATTTACCAGCTGAGGGACCATGGCTGAGTCATGTAATCTCTCCTTGCTGGACATCATGGTTAAGAGCACTGAGTCTGGACTGGAATCTGGGCTCTGCCCCTTACTGGCTCTGCGGCCTTGGGCAAGTTACTTAATTTCTCTGTGCCTCGGTTTCCTCATCTGAAAAATGAGGATAATAATAATACTTAACTTACAGGACTGTATTAGTTTCCTGGGGCTGCCATGACACATTGCCACAAACTGGGTGGGCTAAAACAACAGAAGTTTATTCGCTTACTGTTCTGGGGGCTGGCAATCCAAATTCAAGGTCCCTCCAAAGTCTCTAGGGCAGAAATCTTTTCTGGCCTCTTTCATCTTCTGGTGGCTTCAGAGTTCCTTGGCCTGTGTCCGTGACACTCTAGTCTCTCCCTTTGTCCTCACATGGCCTCATCCTCTTCTCTGTTTCCCTCTTCTGCCTCCTATAAGGACCCTTGTCACTGGATCTAGGGCCCACACAGATAATCCAGGGTGATCTCATCTCAACTCCCTTAACTTAATTACATTTGCCAAGACCCTTTTTCCAAATAGGTCACATTCACAGATTCCAGAGGTTAGGACTTAGACTTATCTTTTGGGGGGTTACCATTCAACCTACCACAAGGGCTATCGTGAAAATTAATGAATTAAAATATTTGTAAAGTTCTAAGAAGAGGCCCTGGCACATAGTAAGTGCTATACAAGGATCTGATGCATGCATGCATGTATATATAAAATTATTTATATTACATAATGTATAGTATAAATTTAAATATATCTTTCTATATTTAATATAAGTAATATATACCTTAATATATAACATTAATGCATGTATTAGTATGTATACATTAGCACATATAATGTATCTACATGTATATGTGTAGAAAATAATGACACACATTTGTAGTAAGTCAAGTTATTGGAAAGATTAGAGCTGATGATGAGCGTGCAGCAGCTGTCACTCTGCTCAGGGCACAGTAGATACTCAATAAACGGCAGCTTTCATTATTATGACATCGTGCCAGGCCCAGGGTGGGAGGGGTCAATCTGTCCACTAGTCCACACATATTTATTGAGCATCTGTTATGTGCCTGGCGCTTGTCAGGCACTGGGGAGACAGAAAGGGATAACAAAAAAGTTAGTCCCCTGCCCTTATGAAACTTTCATTGCAGTAGGGAAAACAGACAAGCAAATAAATATATGTATAAGGTAATGTCAGTGATAAGGAGGAAGGAAGGGGAAATAACTACGGCAACTGTAACCCCAAATCAACCCCCACTCAGGCCACCTGGGATTCTGGCTGCAGCTGTAGGTGGCTCTGGAGCAACCTGGCAGCGTGTCATCCCAAATGCCACCTCACTCCCCAGCTTTTCTGGCTCCAGCGTTTTCCAAAGCCTTGGCCGATGCCTTATCGGTGTGTATCGTGGGGAGTGACGGGGGGAAGTTCAGGCAAGTTAATGACCCACTCAACCAATGAGGGACAGATGGAAGTTGGTAGATACATGTCACAACGTCCTAACCTTCAGTGGGACAAAACTGAGGCACGTCCTTCTCAGTTCCTCAGGGGGTCCCTGGGGGGGATTGGGCCTCTGTGGTCCACAGAGGTAACCCACTCACTGAAGCACCCTTTTTTTTTTTTTTGCTTTTCTTCCTTCTCCATCTCATTTATCATGCCTCTTTACTGCTTCCTGGGTTATTTACCAAAGAAGGAAAAAAATATGTATGTTTACATAAAAACAGGTGCACAAATGTTCAGAGAAGCTTTAGTTGGAATGGCCTGAGAGTGAAACAACCTAAATGCCCCACATGTGGGGAATGGATAAACACACTGTGCTCCATCCAGATGATGGAATACTACCCAGCAATAAAAAGGAATGAACTGCTGAGACAGCAACACGGTACATCCTGGACGCATCACGTTAAATGAAACGGCTACAATATGTAGGATCCCATTCCCACAGCATTCTGAAAATAGCAAAACACTACGGAAAGAAAACAGATCACTGGTTGCCAGGTGTGGGGAGGGGTCGACTACAAAGTGTGGGGTGGAGGAGGGACGGACTTGGGGGGAGGCTGAGTCTCTTCTCCACTCTGTGGTAATAGTTACACAACTGTGTTTGTTAAACTAGCAGAATTGTACACGCTAAGGGTACATTTTACTGAATGTAAATTATACCTTAATTTAAAACTGAAAACAAAAATCGTCTGAAGAAAAGGTTCTGTTGCTACAGAACAGAAGTTGGAAAATCCCCAAACTGGGGCAACCTAAAGGTCTTTCCCAGTGTGCAGTGTGGATTCCTGGGAAGATTCAGATACCGCCCTACCCTGCTCTGAGTTGAGGCCAGGGGCTTGGTCTGCGGGTCTGACACCATGTGGCTGAGTGTCTGCTGGGTGCCCTGCCTGGGAAACACTGGTCCTTCCCACCCCGCCCCTGTGTGGCCTCCGCTGAATAAACACTGACCCCTGCTGTCTCCATCAGTTCCTCCTTCCTTCCAGCCTGGTCTCGGGGCCAGAGAACTGTGGTCCATCCCCAGGTCTGGGGGAACCCTGGGTGTAGAGGCGGGGAGCTGAGACTGGAGCAAGAGCTGGCAGCCAGGGCTTTCAATGGTGGAGGAGGTGGTAGAAAGGGGCTTGTGTCCCCTCTGGGCCTGGAGCTGGCACAGGGCAGAGCCAGGGCCGGGAGCCGGGGGCTCCCAGGACCACCTTGCTGCCGACTTGCCTAATCCGAGTTTCCCCACCCAGGACTGGGTGTGGGGAGGAAGAAGGCATTGGGGGGGTTCCACAGATGGGGGCAGGCTTGCGGGACAGACCCACGCCTCTCTGGGCCTCAGTCTCCCTAGCTGTTAAGTGGGAATATCAATCCCCGCTCTTCAGCTTCACCCATTTATTCATTTATGTTCTGAGCACAGGCACCACAGTGCATCCTGGGCATAAAGGGCTGAGCATCACTGCCGGGGCCCCTGGCCCCAAAGAGCTCATAGACCCACAGAGACTGGGAAATTCATGGTAAATATGGTACCAACGAGCTGTGGACACGGCCAGACCTAAACTATGGAAGCACCTGGAATTGGTTTACTATTTACTCCTTCCTGGGGATGACTGGAGAATGAGGTGAGTCGAGGCTGGCTGGGAGCTGGGGTGTGGGCTCCAAGGTAGATTCTGGACTTCCTTGGCAGCTTCTCCCTGACCCTCCCATTCCAGAGCCCCCCGAAAGCTGTCCTTGGATTCTTCTTCAAATGAGATGACGCCAGCCCTCTGGGGTGAAGATGGCCCAGCTACCACTGGGGTGATCATGTCCAGAGAAAGAGGAGGCCCATGGGGCCAGTGACTAAGATTGTGTGATCATGTGTGTACAGTTGCCTACCTGGGTATTTGCCTGTGTGTAGCTACAAGTGCATATGAGTGTGTGTGTGTGGATGTGTGTGTGAGGATAAGTGGGCAAGGTTGTGTAGATCTCTGCAGGGGTGTGTGTGGGTGAGGGCAGGTGCGTGTGCATGCGTGTGTCTGTGTGCATGTGCGTGTGTGCATGACATCGTGGCCTGTGTGTGCCTCTGTGTTCCTGTGTGTGCACACAGCCTGGGTCTGTGTGCATGGCTGCATGAGTTGACATATGTATTTCTGGACCTGCAGGGGCATGCCCTGTGTCTGCGTGTGTCTGTTAGGGTGTGTGTGCTGTGTGTTGGCGACTCTGCGAGGGTATGTTTGTGTGTGCATGGTGGGGACAGGGCGACCAACACCCAGATCCCTTCTCACTCCCCAGGACCCTTGTCTGGGGAGGAGGCTGCCGCCCCAGCTGCTGAAGGCTGAGAGCCCAGGCGAGCACTGCCCTCCTTTCTTCCGGGGGTCAAAGGCGGAACCTCCCCAGGTACGAGCAGCAACCCTGCAGGGCAGAGCAGGCGGGGCACAGTCAGCCGAACACTGATGAGCTCCCTTCATGTGGTGGCTCGGGCCTATTTCTGTCTTGTTTGGCTCATCCTGGCCGGGTGTTCCCGTCCAATAATGCCCTGTTTCTCCGCCCGGCTATTTCAGCTGAGGAATGTGCTGTTTGTGTCTCGAGCAGAAACCCAAAAGCCCCCATTATGGTTAGCTGTCCTGTGGCTCGGAGCAGCCACTCACTCATTTAGGTTTCTCCTGGTCTATATTTGTCGATGGATGACATGTTGAACTTGGAAGGCATGGCGTAGGGGGGACCAGGGCCTCTTTAACGAGGTGAAGGCATCATCTCAGCCCTCCCCACGGCTCCGCTAGGGGGAGCTGCCCTTTTTGCTCTCCTCACCTCACCCTGGGCTGCCCAGCCGGCCCTGTGCACGGGCCCCCAGACCTTCTGACTCAGCGCATTGTCCAGACCAGGCCTCCCCTCTCCCTGCTGGCCTCAGCTGCAAGCCTCCGCTCCGCCACCCACTTCATCCCCATAGCATCTTCCCCCAGCCCTGCTCCACACACCCAGAGCCCCATAGGGGCAGGTAGGGCACAGGATCTAGAACAAAACCGTCTGTTATAAACCTTGGCTCAGCCATCTCCTGGCTGGGTTACTCAGCAAATTACTTGTCTTCTTCCTGTCACCTTCCCTTCATCTAGGAAGTGGGAGTAATACTCGATTTCGCTGATTTAAGACACACGTTTTCACGCTCTGACGGCCATACAATCAACAGCATGGCATCGTTTAATTGGCCACATTTTTCCTATGACTTCATGGTACATAGAATAAGATGTGGTGTGTATTTTTATTTTATTTATTTATTTGTTTATTTATTTGCCGCACCGCATGTCATCATGCAGGATCTTAGTTCCCCGACCAGGGATCGAACTCATGCCCCCTGCAGTGGAAGCTCAGAGTCTTAACTGCTGGACCGCTGGGGAAGTCCCTGGTTTGGTTTATAATCAACGGCATTTAGGGGTCTATGAAACATGCTAGTATGAACACTAGCGCTTTAACAGATGGCCCTTTCAAATTAAGGTAACATGAGGAGGTTTGAATAAAGGAACACAAGGTGTGGGCAGGATGTAGGGGAACCACGGCTATAGTAGGATACCTGGGACTAGTAACAGAGGGGTTGTTACGATCCTAGACCTGAAGACAGAGTTTGGGAGAGTGGTTCCCAGAACCTCGAAGGAGGCATTTGGTACAGATGACCACTGAGAGCAGTGACCTTTAGTGGGGGACACACAGCCAGGCTGAGACAGGCTACTGGCTCTCCTATCTGTTAGCTGTGTGATTTGGGGCAACTTATTTATCTGTGCTTCAGTTTACTCCTCTGCAAAATGGGCATACTAATGGTCCCTACCCCATAGGATTGCTGCCCAGGCTTAAATAAGAAAAGACACATCCAGTGTTTAGAATACCTCGATAAAGACTGCCTATCCTTTCTTTCTGTCTTGGTGTTCCAAGCTGCCCTGGTTCCCATCCTAACTCCATAACTAACTCACTCTCCACTTTCCTGTCCATTTTATGAGGTACTTGGTCTCCCTGCAATAAGGCTGGGGTTTTTTTGTTGTTTGTTTGTTTTTTGCTTAATTTAGCTCAAGTTGATTTCTGTTGCTTGCCACCAGAAAACCTTAACTCTACAGTGACACAGCATTGAGATAGGAGTGAGCCAGGGTCCTCCCCAGCAGGCACTAGTGATGAAACAGTCTCTGCTTACTGCTGAGCGCCAGCTCCCACAGGACAAGCTACCATGGAGATTCTCGGATTGACATGGCAGTAGAGGGTCAAGAGCCCTGCTCCTTCCGCTTTTCCCTCCTCCCTTTCCCCTTCTTCGACCCCCTTGCACCTCAGCCCTAGAATCTTCTAGAACACTGGCTCCCCAACAATTGTGTCCACAGCCCACCTTGGCCAAACCAAAGCCCCTAGACACTCTGTCTCATCCTATCCCATAGGCAGAAGGAAAAAGAAGGTGGTGATGACATGGAAGGGCCCCATGGGAGCAGCTGCAGGAGTTTTATGGACGCATCTGCTAGAAGAATAAGGGCATAGGGGTGATTCATAACCAAACTGCAACACCTACATGTTTCAGAGTCTGGGAGTTATTGGAAAATGATGGGCCCCACACTCCGCTGGTGCAAATATGCATCCCTACATGCTGTGGGCTTAACCAACCACCCGCCACAAGCTGCATTGATGACGAGGGAACCAAACCCACAGTGATTCATAATTAAAATGTAAGAATAGCAGCAACTGAAAACCAGGACCAGCCCGAGGCTGCCCCGCCGGGGCCCAAGCGTCTTGCGTGTGACATCTCCGCCTCTGGGAACATGTGGTAGCATTGCCATGCTGCCAAGCCTTGCACGGCAGCCTGACTTCTTCGCCAAATGCTGAATCAAGTCCTCAGGAAGCTCTCCTAACCTGCTAATTTGGGGTTATAGATACCAAGTTTCGGTAATCCTTGTTGACTCACTGGATCTGTTAGTGAGTGGCTATTTGGAGGATTGGGTACCATTTGCTGGAGAAAGGCTCTTCCCTTGGAAAATCATTCAATCTAGAGCCTTGAGTTGTAGGGAAAAGAGCCTGAAATAGTCATGTAAAAGTTGAAAGACCTGCGTTCAAAACCTGGTCATAGGAAGGTCTGAGCCTCCAAGCCTCATAGGAGCTCACGACGGGAGGTTGCATCAGCGGCGGCAGGGCTGCTCTGGCTGCTCTGGGCAAACAGCTTGGAGCTGGCGTATAAGGAGCTTTGCATCGCACTGGTGTGGGAATTTCACCAGACAGGCAGTAGGACTGGATTCAACAAGGAAAATTTCAAGAATCCAGTTCCTCTGTCTCTCTGCTCTGTCTTCTTTGGCAAGGCTCTTCCACGTGTTATTCTGAGAAGCAGATGCACAAGGATGTTATTAGGGAGCTGCCAGTCTGACCCTGATTGGGCGAGAGGGTGGCGAGGTCAGGTGGGAGTGTCCTGGACCTCCAGGCAGGTCTGGGGAAGGGTCAGCAAGGCTGTCGCGGAGTCCTAGAGCCACAGTCACCTGAGTCTCCGTTGGAGGAGTCCTGTGTCTCCCTGGATCCAGCTCAGCTTAGTATCCCTGCCACATTCGCTCATTGGTTGGGAGCAGCCCGTAGGAGGAGTGGTCTGAGTGCAAGGGTGGAGGTCGATCTCAGAGCACAGCAGCTGTGGCCCTTGGACGAGTATGGTCCCTGTGGTTAGAGGTCGGCAGGGGAAAGCCTCCACTGAGCTTTGTGACGCTGCTTCCCCGAACTCCAGTGCTTTCCCGATGGCCTTGGTGGACGCTGTGCCCGTTGGGGCCTCTCATGGAGCCGAGTCCTCCAGTGGGTCTTCTGGCCTCCCATGAGATCCACTTCAGTACGCCCACCTCCCTCAAGCTCCATCCCTCCCTCCACCTCCTGCCTGGGGCAACTCAGACATTTCCACTTTGCTGGGATTCAGACATTGTTTTCTCTAGGCTTCTCATAACCACCCTGGTAGTGAGTCTGCCACATTCTCTGGGGTGTGAAATCCCCAGAACCCAAGAAAATGCCCTCGATCAGTGAATCAGTTTATCTAGTTTTATATTCCAGCCTTGTTGAACAAGAACACTTAAGCCCCACCCCAGGAGCACGCCCCAGGCTGCTGCCTGTGCCACGACACACCGCTTATTCTCGCATTCTTTAGCCGCATAGCCCCTTCCCTTCATCTCAGGCTTAGCGCTAACGTGAGATTTCACCCTAGTTACCAGCTGCCAGGGGAAGCATTTGTTGCCTGGTTGGAGAGAGGCTTCTGTGGCATCTCCCAGCATAGAAGTGTCAGCTCTTTTTAGGGAAGGGCAGGTCACCTCCACAAACCCCGAGGGCCCAAGGAGGTTGTAGAATCCCCATTCTTAAGGACATCCATCCCAATGTCCCTGTTCTATATTTCAGGGTCCCAGGTTTCCCCAGCCAGGGCCCTGGCCTTTGAATCACCATTTTCCAACTACTTTAGCGCTGCATCCAGACATCCCTGGAGTCGTGCCGCTCTTAGAACTGAGCTCTCCACCTTTGCTCAGCTGTATCCACCCTCCCCGGGCAGGGGATAAAGGCCTCTTTGTGAGATACCGCCAAAGCCCTCTGGTCCTTATACTTGCTGTGAACTGCCCAGGAATTGCCCTCAGACTCTCATTATCCATCCGCAGGCTGCAGGGTCAGCACAGCTTAGCATCAACCAGCCGGCTCCTCTGTCTTTGGGGGCATGGCTCAGCTCATATATTTCAAACCCCTGTGCCATTGCACCGGCCTTTGCATCCGCCTCCACCAGTATGCTTTCCCGGGTCATTCCAGTAAAATCTTTGACAATTGAGCTGCCACTTTGTGCCAGGGATTATCCTGCTGCACCCACCGACCAGGACAGCATCCTCTTCTCCCAGCAGGTGCCGGGAGAGTCGGTCCCAAATCCTCATCTTAGCATCTGTTTTTTCAGGCCACTCCTGGTACCACAGAAGTTAGTGTCTGAAAAGATGTCAAGGGAAGAGAGAGGAAAGGAAAGGTGAAGAAGGATCGTCGACAGCTGTGCAGTCTCAGCACGGTTTGTCATGGGCTGAGAGTAGCCGGTGGGAAGCACGACTTTGGCACAAAGGTGGTGATGGATTTCAGAGCAGACAAGACATATGGCCACTTCTAGAGCAACAAGAATCCCATGGAATGCCATGTGCTAACTGGCTCAGATAAGCCAGAGTCCCCTCCTGGAGCTGGGAATGGGATGTATGGATTCTGAACAAGACCTGTGCTGTTAGGAGGAAGGAAAGGGAGGGAGTGCCGGGGAGACCACCGACCGCGTCCACCAACAGAAGTGACGTTAGAAAGAACAAAACCCCTTCTTCTTGCAGATGGAGGAGGCAAAGGTCTAGAGTGGAGACGAGAGAGATGTGCCCAGGCTCTCACTTGGAACTGGGGCAAACACAGGACGGGGAGCTATGTCAGGCCCCTCCCAGAATGGTTTCACTCCATCTCTTCCTGGCAGCTTTGAAGTACCCAAGTCTGCACCAAGCCAGGGGGTCTGGTCCTTGCTCCTTATTGAGCTGGCCCGGTGCAAGCCCTCCCTTCTCAGAATTCTCAGCTGTTTTTGTTTCTTGAGCCCCAACTGGGCTCTGGCCACTTCTCCCTGGAACACTGGATCAGCACCCAGCGGGGAACTCACAGGCAGCTCTCCTGAGATATTTTTAGGGCAATTAAATACAGCAATAACGCCTCACTTTCTCTTAAGGCTCATTTCCTATTCCTCTATTAAAGGGAATAAAAGCCCATCCTGGAAGGATGCCCAATACCCTCTTTGGGGAAGGCGGTAGGACCGGATGCCAGACAATGTTGGTCAAAGTCAGACGGAGTTTGCCTGTGAAGCCCCCGGGAGGCTTGTCTGACACGCAGCCACTCCCACCTCAGCTGGCTCTCCTGAAGTGATGTCTGAGTTCCTTCCGCTGTGACCTGGGCACCAGGGATGGTTCGACAGTGCGGGCCGGCCAGCTGACTTTCCTGGTCTGGCTCAGGAGACAGCATTAGCTCCATCGCAAATGCACCACCTAAATCATCCCACCTTCCTGCAGGCCTGCCAGAGAGTCTACACTTTGGCTTTTTCTCTTGTTGGGTAAGCAGAGGGTTAATTCCACCCTTAAACATTTGCTCTTGGGGGTTGTCTCTCTGCAAGCCACCTACTTTAAAAGAGAAGTACCCCTGGGAAAGAAGATCCAATGTCAATGTATACTTAGTTGGGAAAGAGCGTTGCACCCAGGCTTGGAGGCCTGCATTTCAATCCTGCGTCTGCCGTTTATAAGGTGAATAATCTTGAGCAAATCATTTCCCGTCTCTGAGTCTCAGTTCCCTTACATATCCACTCCGAACACTTATCTCTATAGGCCCTCTCTCCTGGGGCTCTTGTGAAGATCAAACTGAATAATGATTTTAAAAAGTACTTTAGAAGCTGTGAAGTTGTATTAGTCACGTTAGGTTAGGCTGTGCTACAGTAACAAAGAAACCCTGAATCCTCAGTAGCTGAACACATAATTATTTCTTTCTTATGTCAATGTCTCTGGTTCCATCTTTTGGCCTCCCTCTCTCAATTCATGGCTCCCCAAGTCACCACAGTAGGGGTGTAAGATCAGGGGGGTCCACACCCACCTTGACATGATTTGGATCTGAAATGACACTTGTCACTTCTGCTCATAGCCTATTGGTCAGAATTAGAATATGGCTCTGCCTGGTAGCAAAGGGGTTGAGAAATGCAGGGGGCATATGTGTGTTTGGTGAGCTGTCAATGTCTCTGTTGCAAAAGAGTTTTATAATTCAGAAGAATTATTGTTTGCTTTTGGCTTTGTTTCATTTTTTTGTTTGTTTTTGGCCACGCTGCACAGCCTGTGGGATTTCAGTTCCCTGACAAGGGCTGGAGCCCAGACCATGGCAATGAGTGCCGAATCCTAACCACTAGACCACCAGGGAACTCCCTGCATTATTGTTATTTGGAATGATGCTAGCAAGAGCAACTGTCTCTGACTCTGGCTCATTTATAATGGCAGCAGGAAAAGGGATGGTGGAGGAGTAAAACTGCATATGGGATAGGATGAGGGTCCTGAATGCTCAGAGCAAGAGGAAAGGAGTCAAAGCAAATATTTGCCCTGTTGTAGACTGGGCAAGTACGGGGTGCCAGACAGCAGCCCACCTGCAATGCCTTCTCTGCTGCATGTAAGCCAGCCAGCATCAGGTCGCCACAGTCCACTGGTTCTTGCCCAGGGTCTCACTCTAGCACCCCCAGGTCCCCATCAAAGTAAGCCAGGATCCCTTAGTTCTCAAACTCTCTGTGGCTACAGACGGGTTTTGTTTTTAATCTCCAACCTGTCAAGGACATTTGTAAGGTACGATAAAAGAAAATTACTAGAGGAGTTAAATAACCTAGAAATTAATCTAGAAAATAACATGGATAGCCTAGGATGAAGTACTGTAGAAAAGAACCCAGTTAACACAAAGATAATTTTGAAAAATTTCTCAAAACTAATAAAATCCAAATAAAGTAATCTAGAACATAATCTAGAGACTAAAGAAATGAAATAATTTGTTGTGAACATTTGCAAACTATAATTTAAAAAGCAGGATAAGGGAGGGAAGGATAAATTGGGAGATTGGAATTGATATATACACACTACTATATATAAAATAGATAACTAATAAGGACCTATTGTATAGCACAGGGAACTCTACTCAGTATTCTGTAATGGCCTATATGGGAAAAGAATCAAAAAAAGAGTAGATATATGTATATGTATAACTGATTCACTTTGCTGTACACCTGAAACTAACACAACACTGTAAACCACTATAGTTTAATAAAAAATTTTTTAGAAAAGAATTACTAGGATAATGAAAAGAAGGGCATCCTGACTTGTCTGCCTCCTGTTCAGTGAGATGAGTCCATTGATCAAGCCCACAGATGCTGTGCCTATATCACATTGCTATGGAAGTGAAGTGTTCCCCTTGATTTCCGTACTTATCTCGTGGTGGACCAGTTTCCAAGGTGTGTGTGGCTCATCACTGATCCCTGAACACACTTCAGGGGCCCTGTTAGATGCAAGCTTTTGGGGGGCAGAGCCTGCATTTCCCTAACAAGGAATGTGGGGGTCACCCAGCTCAGCAGCCCTCAATGTGGGAGATACAAGACCCTGGCTGATGAGTCATGGAGACCCCCAGCCATGGCCAGGAAAATGCCAAGGAAAATCTCCCCAAATCATTAATGAAATGCTTACCCCCAAGTCAGAGCCTTGCCCCTGTGGAGGGGTGTGTCTTAAATTTTCCTCTCTCCAGATTCCATGTGTCCCCCTCTGCCATCCCACACCCACCCTCCTGAGTCACTCACACGCATTTATGGCTTTCGACTACTCGAGTCTGTGTTAATTAAAGAGCAGACTTGAGATAGGAGAGCCAAGTGTCTTATTTCATAACGTAGATAATGTTAGAGATTTTAATTTACAAGGAGAGCGGAGACCAGGGTCTGTCTGTAGCAGAAAGAGCCACAGAACGCTTCTTAGTTTCTGAATCTGATATCTCGAGACTCTCTGAGTTGCCATAAATTCTGATAAAAATGTCTTCCCAGCGGCAAAAGATAATTTTTATAAGCTTTTGGAAGGGACTAATAAAGCGGTAATCTACCGTCTTCCATTATTTAAAGACCTGGCTTGAGGGATGTGATTTGTAAGGGTTTTCATATATAAATATATAGACGTACATTAATTATACATCTCAATCCATCACCCTCTCTGGAAAGGAACTGTGGCAGAGAGCTCTGGTTTTCCCAGGACCGGCCTCTTGCCTCAGCTGGAGCTGGAAAAATCTGTCTCTGAGACTTAGCCCCACAGATCTCCATGCCTCCAGGAGAAATGATCAAAGGTGATGGTGCAAACACTCTTCATCCCTCCCCTGGACCCGTGTGATAACCTTAGGGTTACAATTCATGTCTGACAAACATGATTCCACTGTGACAAGGCCTGGTGGCGATGAGGGAGGCTTAGTCATCAACTGACAACAGACTCACGTTGGGGATTTTCCCATCTACCCCTTGCCCGAGTATTCTAGCTCTGGAGTTATCGTGCAAACACCAGCCTGAGCATCCAATAACAACAAGCTTAAGCTCAGAGACAGAGAAGGCGGCCCTTGCATCTGACTCCAGGAGCCGGGACCCCTGCTGGGTAAGGCAGAGCAGATTTTCGAGACTGTGGGATTTGTGTGACTTATTCTGTGAGAACGCTCCATGCCCCCGTAAAGTACCTTAGATGCTACAGGGCAAATATATGGTCCAAGTCCCTGCTCATCAGCCTCCTTGTCTCAGGCAAGCCAAGAGGCCTTTGGATGGTGGCAAAGAGCTGACTGAAGATGCTCCTTAAAGGGACAGAGGTGGTTCTGTATTGGCCACATTTCTCCCGTGTCTTTTTACAATCTGAGCGTACAAAGGGACCCAACACCAGGAAGATGCCGGTGGCAGCGGTGGTGTTTCATCCCCTATCTCTTCTCCCTTCAACCTCATGATCTGTGACCCCCAATATATAGGCAAAGAAAGTATAGCACAGATTAGTGAGGTGCAGAGGCAGAGCCGGGATTCAAATCCAGGTCTGGCTGACCCCATATGTTGTGTGGTTTTATCTACAAATATTGACTTATAGATAAGGAGAATACATTTTTAAAAAGAAAAGAGGGAAGGAGGGAGGGCTTGGCAAATTTGAATTGGCCACCTGGATTAGTTGCAGATTGCTGTGCTAAAAAGGAGGAGAGAGTTTGGGGAAATAGCTCACACAAGTGAAGGGTAGGAGCAGAAGACCCTCTGAAGCCTGCAAAAACTCTGCAGGAGACCCTGGATAGGCAGCTGGCTGGAGATCCCAGGGCTGAAGCCAGGAAGATGAAATTAGAGAGAATGTCCGGCAGTCAGTTCCAAAGCAAGCGGTCTCCTCAGCTCCATGAGCGAGAAGCATCCTCCAGGGACGCCTGCTGGCCTCCTCCCAGCCAAGACTGGACCAAGGAATAGTTCCTATATGGCTGGACCTGGAGCCTGGACCAAGTTGCAGGCCTGGCCACTTTAGTTGCAGCCCCTGCTCCAGGAGCCATGTTACAGCTCCAAGGCTTGGGTATTGAGACCTTGAGGGGCATTACGATCCCCTGAGTAAGATGAGAGAAGGGAGGCAAGGATTTTCCGGTTGTGAAGCCAGCAGCCACCAGCTTCCCAGGATGTCCAGACCTCCTCCTGTAAAGCTCGCACGCTGGGGTCACGTGTGGCTGAGGTCGCGGGCAGCAGCTTCCTCACGATTCGTGAACGTCTAGATTTCCTGAAAGTCAGCAGCAGCATTCCCAACCCTTGCTTCCACCTGACCCCCACCACCTTTCAAAAATTGCACCATTTTCCGAGGCCCTGAATTAAAATCCTCCCTCTGGGAAATACCCAGAGCAACTCCTGGCTGCCTGGCCGAACCCTGAGTGAGACAGGAGACCAACTGGAACTGCCTGGCAGGAAGCGTCTATCACACAGAAGAACAGAAACTTAATCCAGTTTTGGAAAACGAAGAGACCTTTCCAAAACTCTTTGCCCACCTGAGTATACAGACTGACAGTCATAACTTACTACATGTTTTTGAGGTAGCTATGGTCCTCAGGGTGGTCAGCACCTCCTACCCCATCGCAGGTCTCGACATTTACAAGGGACTTTCTTGGCCACCACTGATCCCACCTGCAAGCCTGCAAGGTGGGCATGATCCCCATTTAGTGGATTAGAAACGTGGGTCTCTGGGACAGGAGCAAATAGAACCAAGGGCTTAGACCCTGCATTAGTCTGCTCGGGCTGCAAAAAAACAAAAGAAAACAAAACAAAACACCCTGACAGGCTGGGTGCCTTAAACAACAGAGATTTATTTTTCCACGGCTCTGGAGGCTGGAAGTCCCAGATCAGGGCTCGGCACAGTTGGTTTCCAGGGAGAGTTCTCTTCCTGGTGTACAGATGGCATCTTCTCTCCTTGTCCTAACATGGCCCTGCCTCTGTGTGTGCACAGGGAGAGGGAGCGAGCTCTCTGGTGTCTCTTCTTATAAGGACACTAATCCTATAGATCAGGGCCCCACCCTTAGGACCTTACTTAACCTTAATTACTTCCTGAGAGGCTCCACCTCCAAAGACAGCCACACTGTGGGGGACAGGGCTTCAACACAGGAATCTGGGGTGTGGGGGACACAAACATTCAGTTCGTACCATACCTCTAGCCTGGTGCTCTTATTATGACCCTAGGAAACTGAATGCATTAGGGAGAGGCAACCAAGGAGGGTGAAAAGAGAAGGAAAAAAAGATGGAGGTGAAGGTCTTGGCCTAATTTCAACCTAAATCAAAAAGTCACACTGATCTCCAAGCCTTGAAGCAGACACCCTCCAACATATTGAATCTGGAAAGGCTGTCCACAGGCAAACTGCAGAGGCTTTGGCTTGGCCTGCATAATATCTTTTAGAAATTAGAATTTGTCGCCCATATTTAAAGATTGGAAGACTTCCCATAAAAACCTGGGTTTCTGGCTTCTCTTAAAAATCAGAAGGTGACTTCTCACTGGGGCTTCATGTCGGTATAGCAACCATTGGCCCAAGTTCCGGAGTGGCCACTCCTGATGGAGCATCTGACTTATTCCCTTGTTCACCCAGGTCCCCACCACTGGCCTGGGCCCTCCTGGCCCCTCTGGGCACACATTGGCCCCATGGGCCTGGGGAAGACGGGCCACCATGGAGCAGCCCGGCCTCCCTGAGCTTCTTTGCAGAGGTGACCGCACAGCATGGGTCCTCTTTGACTCCAGGGCTGCTCATCCAATGTCCAGCTGCTCCTTCCCCCATGACAATATCGCATAATTCACATGAAAGCGGATTAATATATGGTCAGGAAATTCAGACACTTGATATAACTTCTAAGGGCCTCTTTATTTGTATGAAAAAGGGAGCATCCCAAAATATTCACTTCTCCTCCCCTCTGGGGTTTGAAGATCGTTCCCCAAGACCCTGTCCCACCAACTGTTTGGACGATAACCAGAGAATCCTGTGGGCTGAAGGTGGGCGGATTCCTGGATACCCCATGCTGGCTGCAGGCACCCCAAGCCTTCCATGTAAAGGGTCCGATCTTGGGGTTTATTTATTATTAAAAACACAATCTCTAGCTCTGAATCCTTTGCTGTTTTTTGGCTCTTGCCTGAAGCCTCTCCCACAACCCAGCTTCTCTGATCATTTGTGTCGGAAAGTTTCCTCTCTTGGCCCAGGATGAAGCAGGCCTGTTACCCCACCGTGCTGTTCAGCTCTGAAAAAAATGGGCTGAGGAAATGGTAACGGTTCTCCATCCTCCCACGTGGCTCCCCGCTCCTTAGCTGCGTGACCTTGGGCAAAACACTTTACCTCTCTGAGCTTTTGATCGTTCTTCTGTTAAGTGGTGTTTTAAAATACCACTCAGGGAAAATATACTGTGATCGTGGATGAGAAAAAAAATCTTTGAAAGATATAAAACACTATATAGAGCTTAACCCCAGTGAATTGGTCAGGACCCCTGAAAGGAAACAGACAATGCTTCCAAACAGGGTAACAGAAGGCAAGGTTAATGAAAGGACTATTGACAAAGGAGTGGGGAGGTTTGAGGACTCTGACAAGGGATGGGGCAGCACCCTGAGGATGTATCTGTGAAGATACAAGCAAAGGAGTAACTGTCCCAGAACCCAGGAGTGGGACTGTATTAAGAGGGCTGCCTGGGAGGAGCAGTGGCCTTCAGTACTGTGCAGCCAACTCATGGTGACCTGGCGAGGGTGGGGGAGGTGGAGGAATAAATATCCCAGCATGCTTCACCCCTCACCCTCTACTGTCCTGTTGGGGTCTTCCATTGGTTAAACCCAGCCAGAAGCAAGAGAGTGAGGGAGCTCCTTGCTACTGTCCTCGGGCGTCAATCTCTCAAGCCCCAGAGCAGGGTGTGGAAGAGTGGAGTTTGGATCCGGAGGGGCAAATGGAAGATGTTTGGAATCACTTGGAGCAAACAGTCGCTGTGTTTTTAAAGTGCACCAGACACCGTGGCAATGCTTTGTATCACCATATCACTGACTCTTCCTACCAGCCCTAGGAGGTGGAGACCCGATTATCCCCATTTTACAGATGAGCAAACTGAGGTTTGGGCAGGCAAATGGACCCCCTCAGGATCACTCAGCTACTAACTGGTAGAGGCAGGAATTGAACCTAGGAGCCCGGATTCCTTGAGGATGCTGCTGCATGGTCTCTCAGGTAGAGAGAGAGATACTCATTGTATCATCATCCCGGATCACAGCACAGTATTGTATTGATGCTTTCTGCCTTGTTCAATATTCAGGGGTCCTGTCCTCAGCACCATGGAGATTTGCTGCGCTGGCCTCAAGGGCTCATAACATAACCGTGAGCCCTGTGGAGGCAGGAAGCACGCCACGAATGCAGGCACATGGGGTGGATGGGATGCGCAATGCAGATGGAGAAGCACGTAAGGCTCAGAGGGTAATGAAATCAGGGGAGCGAGGAGACAGTCCCCCGATGAGGGTGGAGCCTCCTGTCGACAGAAGTAGGGGGGGTGGGGGGTGATGAAGATGAGTTCTTTTTGAGGTGCCTGTGGAGCATGCAACTGGACATGTCTAGCCAGCTGTTGGACTGTGTGGGGCTTTGAGCAGGTTATTCAGCTTCTATTTCCCAAGGAACCAAAGAAGCAGGGCTGCCTTCCCTTTTTTTGGTCATCCATGAATTAATATAGAGGACAGCAAGGCACTAGGGAGACTGAAGCTAAAATATAGAAAGAGCTCAGGTCCCTAATCACTAAGGAGAAGTCATCTAGGTACCAGGCACTCCTGTCTTAGACTAATATGTGAGTGAGCAAATAAACTTTTATCATGTCAAGCCACTGACATTTTAGGGTTCGTTTGTTACAGCGGATACAATCAACTCGCCGATACATGGAGCTTTTCTGTGGATCACATCCTGTTTGTAGAACGACTCAATAGGATGGGAAGCTCAGAACTGCCTCCAGAGGGACCCCCGGCTTCTAAGAGTGGCTTCTTCAGGCAAGATGTGCTTCAGGAGAAGCACATCTTCCTCTAAGGAGCCAGCTTTAGCCAGGGTGAGGAGAGCCCAGGCTGAGAAGGCATTTACTCCCCAAAGCTGGGGTCACCCGAGGGATGGGCTTCTCTCAGGGGATCTGTGCAGCTGGGTCCCCGTTCAGCAGAGACCTGTAAGTGGTTGTGGTCCTGGGGCTCCACATATAACTGCTCTGGCTTTGACAACAGGCTTTGGGGTACAATGAGCATCTGTAGAACTCAGTTAGCAGGAAATTTATATCTCATCCCCTCACTTTCTTGTTGTATATATTGATTGAAGCAGTTCTTATTTAGCTTAAAGCCTCCAATAACAGGATGTTTTTTTCGTTTTTTGGTCTTGGTTTTTTTTGGGGGGGGAGTATTTTTTTTTTTTTTTTGCGGTACGCGGGCCTCTCACTGTTGTGGCCTCTCCCGCTGCGGAGCACAGGCTCCGGACGCGCAGGCCCAGCGGCCACGGCTCACGGGCCCAGCCGCTCCGCGGCATGTGGGATCTTCCCGGACCGGGGCACGAACCCACGTCCCCTGCATCGGCAGGCGGACTCTCAACCGCTGCCCCACCAGGGAAGCCCGGAGGGGGAGAGTATTTTTTTCCAAAATGAAGCCACTTTCCGTTGAGTAATTGAGACCCATCTTGCTACCTCCCCCTCCACTGCCGGCCCCACCACCACTCTCCCAGGAGCCCCAGAAGAACCAGTGGGGCGGCAGCCAGGGCTTCCCAAACCATGGCCTAATTCAGTGCTATTTGATATTCCTGCAAACCCAGGACCCACACGATGCTCTGGGACAGTTTGTTTGGAGAACACATTTCTGCCCTTTTGTACTGCAAGCCTGGGACCAAATGACATGCATGTCTTTTCTGCAAATCTGGAGTTTGCGAGTGTGCTGGAGGGAAGACATCTTGCGACCACGTAGACATGCTACAGTTTCTCTATCCATGATATGGGCACGCTGCGACGTGGTCTGGCCACCTCAAAGGGTAGTTAAGGAATCGTGTGGGGAAAATGTCTTTGTCAGTCAGGAATGCCAGCTTCAAGGAACAGAAAAGTTTACGACTATGATCTAAATTAATAGGGGTTTCTTTTTTTCCCACTACAAGCTATCTGGAGGGTGGCAGTTTGGGGCACTGGCTCGGTGGCTCTGTGATGTCATCAGGGTCTAAGGTCTGTTTCATCTTTCAGTTCCCTCATCTTTGCCATGTTGACTTTGGATCTCGTGTGATTGCTTCCTGGTCCCCAAATGGCGAGTGACTCTCTAGATCCCATGTCAGCATCCAAGGCAGAAAGAAGGAGTCAAGGCCAAGGCTCTCTTCTAATGAGGCCTTGTCTTTTTATTTGGTAAGGTGTGCCGTCCCCGGTAGATTGCCCGGTTACCTCTCTCTGGCTGGAACTGGATCAGAGGAAGGAAGGGGGACTGAGTGACGGCTGCTGGGTGGGCAGTGGGTAGCATCTGTGGCAGAACCACAGACCAAAGGCGAGAAGAGCTGGAGTTTAGGCCTGGTTCTGCACTCAGGGTGAGCTGAGTGTGTGTCTTTGGGTTCTGTCCCTGCCTTCTCTGGGCCCCAGGTTACCTTTGGTCCCAGGAGAGAGTTGAACTCAGTCATCTCCGGGGCACTTCCTGTGTCTGTGGTTCTGGGGCTGTGACCTGGACGTGGTGACTGGACTGTGGCAACCTCAGCAGAGGAAGCCCCTCCCATCGCAGTGGAGAAGGCCCCACCCACCCCTCTGCCAATTCCTCCTCCTATACTGCAATGGCACATTCACCTGCTCTGGGGTTCTGCCTCCAGGATCAAATGAATTGTGGCTGAGAGTGTGCAGGGGCTGCCTGGGACAGAAGAGTCCCCACGCGCAGGTTTGGGCTCCAGGAGTGCTGGATTCTGGTCCTAGTGATGCTTCTGATTGGCTGGTTGACCTTGGGCCAGTCTCTGGCTTTCTCTGTGTCACGGAGTCCGATTTATTCTGGGAGGACAGATTCTCCGGCTTAGTTTTTGTTTCACAGGCATCTCAAAGCATGGCCCAGAGATGACTCTGTTCTCCCAAACTTAACGTTTAAGGATTCATTATAAAAATACTTGGCAATGACCTGTCTCTCTATACTTCTCTTGTCCCTTGTTTGTCCCTCCCTCCTCCCCTCCCTCCCTCCCTCCCTCCCTCCCTTCCTTCCTTCCTTCCTTCCTTCCTTCCTTCCTTCCTGGAGCACTTATTGAGCAACTACTATGTACCAGGTGCTAAAGATATAACAAGAAACAAGGCAGACACAGTCCCCGCCTTCCTGGAACTGACACTAATGGAGAGACAGGCACTGAATAAGCATTTACTATCTGTATGTTGGGGATCAAAGCTATGAGTGCATAGATAAGAATCAACAAACATAGCCAAAGAGAAGGAATCAAGGAAGGAATCCTGAAGGATAAGGAGGGCTTAGCCAGGGGTAGTAAACGCTGGTGCACCCACTCTGGATGCTGTAAGCCGGGCTCTTAATGACCCACTACTGCCCCTTCTCCAGAGACTCATCAGCTGGGGAGCCACTTCATCTGGAAATGCCTAAGAGATTCCACGTTCCCCCCACTACCCTCATGAGGGGCAGGACGACAGTCAATAACTGATGTGTGGGCACAAAAACTCAGACCCCTTGCCTTAAGGAGGGGTGTCATCACTCTCTAGAGCTCCCCGTGGATCAAGCTGAGGATTGACTCTTGCAGAACCCACAGCTTTGCCCAGCTTCCTCCCCTGCCCTCTCCTTTCATCACTCTCTTGTAGGGTTCTCCTGGGAACAAGTCCTCAAAAAGCCACTTGTATAAGAATCCCCATGTCAATCTGTTTCTAGGGAACTTATCCTAAGACATCAGGTGACCGACTATTCCAGCACAAAAAACAGCTTATATAAAGCTTTATATAAACCTTTAGTCTCTCCCAAAGCAGCTAAAGTTTGCATAGCTCCAATCCGGGCTTCTTCCTCATCCTCTTCTCTCCTTTTGAATCAAGTTTATCTCCTTAAAGGTCTTTCATCATCGTTATCTTATGGCCTCAAGACACACCTGTGAAATAGCAGGTCAGAACTGTAATTGTTAACCCTATGTGACAGAAGGGTAAATTGCATCCAAAGAGGTTAAGTGACATGGTTAAAGTCCCCCAGCCAGAACCCCGATCTCCAGATTCCCAGCCCGGAGCCTCCCGGGTTAGGACTATTAGGAAGTTTTGGGTGCGAGGCCAAGAATCCCATATTCGCAGTCCAGGACTTGGCACATCAGCTCTTTGTCTTCTGCTGGAATCCCATTTGAGTTCAGCCTGATCTCAGACTGTCTAAATGAGACGCCCATTCTAATGCTCAGAGACGGTTTTATGAATAACAATCAGCATTGGGGACATTTTTTTAAAGTTGCTAATATTAATCTTACAGAAATAAAATCTAATTGAATTCCTCCTGGGTTTCCCCATTAACTTAATGTTATGGACTTTTAACGGATGCTTTAATTAGACATTCCTAGTAATGGGAATATGGCTCAGTTTTCAAACGAGGGCCTAAGCTGCCAATATTCCCATTTGGACTTTTAATTAAGGTGAGAAAGTATTAACCAATTATACCGGGTTATTGCCTGGGCTCTTTGTAGGATGGTGAGGTCACAATAGAGCAGGAACCGCAAGGGCCTTCGGGTAAAGGAGGATGAGTATTGGGGTTGGGACAGCAGGGAAGGGCAAGCCAGGACCTCCAGAGAAAGGAATCCTGTATCAGCTGTTTCTCCATGTGAAGATGCGGATGTGGAACCTGGTTTTAAATATTGATACTTCCCTGCATTTCTCTCTGATTTTTCTGGGTTCGTGGAATACTCAGTTGGCAAATGCATCAACTTGCTTTTGCTGTGTAACAAAACACCTCAAAATGTAGTGACTTTAAAAGCAACGTTTTATTATCTTACAATTCTGTATGACAGCCTTTGGACTGAGTTTAACTGGATATTTCTTCTGGTCTGGGCTGGATTTGGCTCATCGTGGCTGGGCTTATTCGTGTATCTGTGGTCAACTAGTGGACCAGCTGGATGATGATGGTCTTGGCTGGGATAAGCGGGGCCTCTCTCCCAGTGGGTGCTCATCCTTCAGCAGGCTAGCCCAGATTACAGGGTTTTAAGAGCTACCAGAGGGTAAGCCCCTATGCTCAGATGCTTTTCCAGTCTTTGCTTGAATCTCATTTGCCACTGTCCCATTGGCCAAAGCAAGTCGTGCGGAGAGCACATCCCAAGGATGAAGACTTTATAAGAGGTGTGAACAAATTGGGATGTTCCTGCAACTGACCCACCACAGCAGGTTAGGTGAAAAGCAGCTGAGACACTAAACCAGAGGTCCCAAATCCAAATGCCTGCAGGGCATGACACAAGAATGAATGAAGCAGGCCTGGCAGTAGGCACTGAGGGACACCATTGACCACATCCTGACTAAAGGGACTCTTCACTGCTAAGCCCCAGCTGATCACTGCCATGCAGGGACACCGGCCACCCATGGCCAAAGAGTCTCTGTTCTCTGCTGTAACCAGATGTCTGTATTTTAGTATAGAGTCTCTCAATTTTTGAAAGTTGGAAACAAAATTTTTAAATGCTGTACAGCTAGTAGAGAAATGAGAAGAAAGTTTAAACAGGAACTCTACAAGAGGAAATCAAAATGGCCAATAAATATACTAAGTGGTTGTTGACCTCATCAACCACCAAAGAAATACAAGTTAAAGCCAGGATGAGGTATAATTCACACCACGATCTCAGACGCTGCCGGTGGGAGTGAAAGCTGGGGCAAGAAATTATCGATAAGAGTTGAAGATCTGCATAGACCGTACACAGAAATTCCACTCCTTGGCACATATTAAGAAGTGTGAGCCCATATTCACTAAGTGACAGGTAAGAATGAGCTTGGTGGCATTGTACCAAACAGCCCAACATTGGAAACAACCCAAATGTCCGTCAACAATAGAACCGATAAACACATTGTTGCATATTTCATAGCAATACAATGAAGTACTATACAGCAGTGAACATGACCGAGATACCAAGATATGCAACAAAGTGGCTGAATCTCACAGATGTGATGCTGAGTGAAAGAAGTAGGGCACAAAAGGATGCACACTATAGATTCTCTTTCTAGAAAGTTCAGAAAGGAGTACAATTAAACACCATATTTACATAAGTATGCATAAATGCTAAAATACATTTTAAAAGACACGACAGCATTATGAAAAAGCCTAGACAGTGGTTATCTCCGGCGGCGAAGAAAGGGTGGTGATTGGCTAGGAGTACCCCAGGGGCTGTCGATATTCTCTTTCCTCACCTGGGAGGTGGTTTCATGAGTTGGGCGTATGAGTGGGACTTGGCTGGACAATTCTTTTGCTCCAGGTGGCCTTGCCTGGGGTCGCTTGGGGGTGTTCAGTGGGTGGCTGCCCTAGTTTGGAGGATCCAAGATGGCTTAAGTCACATTTTTTGAAAGACTGCGCTTATCTGGACCCCTGTGCCTCCCCATGTGGTCTCTGCTGAAGGGTAGTTGGAATTCTTACATGACTGCTCAAGGCTCTAAGAGTGAGTGGACCCAGAGACAGGAGGTGGAAGTTGCTGGTGTTGGAAGGCCTGGGCCTGGAAACTAGTGCTTCTACGATATTCTATTCATCACAGCAGTCACAGTGCACCCAGGTTCAAGAAGAGGGAGCGTGGCCCCATCTCTCCATGGGAGGGTATCAAAGAATGGGAGGGTATCAAAGAATCTTTGGCCATCTTTAATCTGCCATCCTACAACTACATTACTATTATTGCTATTATTATTATTGATTAATTATTAGTATTATCCCAGGGTTAGAAATTTGAGGAAGTAGCACCAGAACCAAGATCTTCCCACTTTTCTTGCTGAAGAAGCAGCCCTGAAAACCAGCTTCCTCCTTCATCTGGGGCAGGGGCCCTGGATCCTACCCACCCCTCTGTGACTGGTTAGATGGAGGGAGATGAGTGGGTTTCTGGCAGATTTGCGTTCCCAAGGACATTTGTGTCCCCCCCCTCCAATTTCTCTCCCACTTCTAGAGCCCACAGTTCCAGTGCCACCTTCCCCTCCCCCATCCCCACGCCCACACGTTGGGGGTCCTGGCCTGCCCCACTCCCTGTTCCCCGGGCAACGGTGCGCGAGTCTCACGGTGGGTCTGCCCAAGGCTCTGCAGCCAAGGGGAGGCTGTGTTACTCAGCCTCACATCCATTCCCTTTTCCACCCCAGGATGTGTCTCTTTCATTTCTTTTTTTTTTTTTTTTTTGCGGTACGCGGGTCTCTCACTGTTGTGGCCTCTCCCGTTGCGGAGCACAGGCTCCGGACGCGCAGGCTCAGCGGCCATGGCTCACGGGCCCAGCCGCTCCGCGGCATGTGGGATCTTCCCAGACCGGGGCACGAACCCACATCCCCTGCATCGGCAGGCAGACTCTCAACCACTGCGCCACCAGGGAAGCCCTCACTTCTTATTTATCAAATAACTTCTTATAGGGTGGCAGGTTAATAAAGAGGTGATATGCCTGCCGTTTGGAGCTGAACTATCAGGGTTTGATCTTTAGTTCTGCCATTTACTGTGTGATGTTTAGCAGGTTATTCATGTTTCAATGCCTCAGTCTCCTTGTCTGTCCAATGGGGATACTAATAATAATATACCCCTGGCATGGGGCAACTATGAGGATGAAGTGAGTTATCATAAAAAGCACCAAGAACAGTACCTGCTTGTAGTAAGGACGACGTAAATGTTTTCCCTGATTTTTATTATTGCAGAGCGAAAAGGCACCTAGTAAAAATTATATAGAAGAACATACTATGAAAAGTCAGTCTGCCCACAACTGTGTATCTTCTGCCTTTCTCCTCAGAGGCAACCTCTGCTAGTAGTTTCTTGAATCCACAGCCAAAAATATTCATCCAAGTGTGTGTGTGTGTGTGCGTGTGAGAGATTTTAAATATCGTATATATATATATATATATACCCATACCCATACACAGATATATATTTTGCAGAATACTGAATACTTTTAGACACTTGTCTATACTTTGCTTTCTTTCCTTAACTCCGTATCAAGATATTTACTGGCACATCTGGACTCAAGGACTAGAGCTCTAATGGTAGAAGTTCAGGACATTCGGGCCCGTAGGGAAGAAATCCATGGAAGAAAACATCCTTTAGAGGTACTCCCAAATTCTACCCTGTAGGTAGTTCCTGACCCTGGTTATAGCTTTTAAAGATTTTGGCTCAAATTGACTGTGTAACCTCAGAAAGTCCCTTCTCTCTGGCCTCAGTTTTCCTATCTGTTAAATAGGTACTGGACAAGGCTAGCTCCAAAGCCTTCTGGAGCAGGACGTCCAGGGCTTCCAGGGTACGAGAAGGCTCTGTCCTGGCGGGGACCCAGAGCCTTCAGGGTGTCAGCCTTCTTCTGCAGCCTGAGTGTTGCCTGGCCCCATTTCATACAGCCTCTGTGAAGGGGCTGGGATGTGTGTCACTGAGGCGTGGAGAGTCGGGTAACGAGGCCAGAGCGGGAACAAGGCAAATGTCCTGGGACTGCCTGAACCGAACCCAGGGCATCTGGAGACGCCAGGCGGGCGGCCTCGGTTTGTGTTGGACGCCTCACAGCCCGCCCGTGGTAACCGAACCGGCTTTTGTTTGTTTGTCTAAATAGGAAGACAGAGGCTCGGGGCTGCCTGGGATGGCTCCACAAACAGCCCCGCGGCCAGAGTGGGCGGCCGTGGGCTGAGCTGGGCAGCCAGAGGCCTCCGGGACTGAGGAGGGGGCGCCTGGAGGCCAGGCTAACCGAGCCTGTGAGGGGATAGTGTGACAGGCAGGCAGGGCCGGGGGAGCGGGACGGTCATGTTTCCCTCCCCTTGCAGAAGTGGGAGGACAGGACAGGAGACTCTGGACTGGCCCAGAGTGAGGCCTAGGCTAGGCTGCCCTCCCTCCGCCCTGGCTCTGCCCTGCAGCTTCTGACCTCACCCCAGGGGATGCAGACCTGGGGCCCAACCCCTGTGTGTGCCTCCGTCTTGCCCATCAGCTGCAAGTCAGCGTCAAAGGGTCCACTCATCTCTCCCTTCTGCCGCTGAGGGGGCGGTGGCTGGTGAATTAGGGCCTCCCCTTGGTCAGCAGAGGGAGTGGAGGGGACCAGCTCACTCTGAGGCCAGGAGAGCTGGACAGCTATCCGGGGTCCTCCTTGACCCTCGGGTCCCCGAGGCCTCGCTTCCTGTCCATCTCAGGGCGGCCAGGCTCCTAGTCGGGGTGGGGGGTGGGGGAGCAGTACTCCCAGATTCGGAATTAGAGGAATGTTTGTGGGTTTTTTTGTGTGTGAAAGAGAAGGAAATATAGATCTAGAATATAGAGATTCAGTATAGGTATAGAGCTGAGCCATTTCAAAGAGCCATTTTTTATAGCTCAAAAATGGTCTAATACAGTCAATTTCATGTGGTTCAACTTAACAGTTGTAGTGATAAGGATATAAATGTAGTGCTGACATAGATACAGATGTACACACATATACACAGATATAGAAATATGTATACACATTGTAAAATGATACACTAGTCATTGTTTTTATCAGATACAGACAAACCTCACTGACCTCTGCTTTGCCCTCTGTGCTCCCCACTCCACCCCACAAGCACGAAGGTCTTGATATAGCCTCGGGGCCCTCACAGCGTAAGGGCTCGCTTCAACAGTGGTCAGCGCTCCAGGGGTTGCTGACCAGGACTTCGCCTTGTTCACTTGCTGCAGGGCTGGGCAGCAAAAAGAGAACTTTGGCATCAGGCGAATCTGGAGCTGAATCCCCACCTTGTAACTTACTACTGGTGTGACCTTAGTTAAGGCGTCCTTTCCTGGAGCCTCGTTTCCTCGTCTGTGAACGGGGGGATACAAAGAGGACCGACGTGGCAGAGCCTTTATGAAAACAAAATAGGATGATGTACACTGTGAACTGACCACTGACACGTGGAACCATCTTAACAGGTATTGATCTTCTCACTGCCTCTTACCCTTTCCTTCCTGGGCCCTTCTTAGCCAACAGGAGGGGAAAATTGCTTTGGCCCCTGTGCATGGCAGAAACATATGAATATTTTTTACATAAAAATTTTTTTTAATTATGAAAGTAATCCAAGTTCATTTTATGAAATTCAGAGTAGTAAAATAAAAGAAGAAACTAAGAGCCCCTGAATTCCACACTCTGAGACTACCAGTGTTAATATCGTATAATTAACGGGCAATTCTTAATTTACAATTTGCAAGTAAAGAAAACTGGACTCAAACCGGCTTAAGACAAAAGGTAATTGATGAGCTCACGTGACTGAAATGTTTAGAGGAAGCTTGTCAGATGGCAGGCACAGCTGGCCTAGGTGTTAAATGATGTCGTCAGGTATATTAGTCAGCTTGGGCTACCATAGCCAACACCGCAGACTGCGTGGCTTAAATGACAGAAATTTATTTTCTCACCATTCTAGAGGCTGAAAGTTCAGGATCAAGGGGCCAGCAGGGTTGGTTTCTCCTGAGGTCTCTCTCCTCAGCGTGCAGATGGCCTCCTTCTTGCTGTGTCCTCACATGGCCTTTTCCTCTGTGCACATACACTTCTGGTGTCTCTACCTCTTCTCATATGGACATCGGTCCTATCGAGTTAGGAATCCCCCTCCCACTTGTGACTTCATTTAAATTTAATTCTTTATTTTTTATTTTATTTTTTTTATTTAGATGTTGGGGGTAGGAGTTTATTAATTTACTTATTTATTTTGCTGTGTTGGGTCTTCGTTTCTGTGCGAGGGCTTTCTCTAGTTGCGGCAAGTGGGAGCCACTCTTCATCGCGGTGCGCGGGCCTCTCACTATCGCAGCCTCTCTTGTTGCGGAGCACAGGCTCCAGACGCGCAGGCTCAGTAGTTGTGGCTCACGGGCCCAGTTGCTCCGCGGCACGTGGGACCCTCCCAGACCAGGGCTCGAACTCGTGTCCCCTGCGTTAGCAGGCAGATTCTCAACCACTGCGCCACCAGGGAAGCCCCTAATTACTTCTTTAAAGGCCCTATCTCCAAATACAGTCACACCAGGTGTTAGGACTTCAACATATGAATTTTTGAGGGGACACAATTCAGTCCATATCATTAGGGAGCTACCGTTCTCCATCTTTAGCCTGTTTTCCTCTGAGTGGCTTCATCCTTTGGCAGGAATGATGTCCATCAGCAACTCTAGGCCGACTTCCTAGTTCTTTATTTACAACAGAAGGAGAGCATCTCTGTCTGTCTCTACTGCTCCTACAAAGTTCCATTTGTTTGGTCCAGACTGCGTTATGTGCCCACTCCTGAGCCAACTGCTGTGTTCTGATTGGGCAGGCTGGTGCCACATGTTCACACGGGTTCTTGGGGCTCAAGTCAGCCACATGTGAGCATGTGGCCTGGAAGTGGGGGAAGGGCAGTTCCCCAAAGGAAACTGGGGTGCTATTTTCAGCAGGAGGGTACAAGGATGCCAGGTAGACCAAACAACTCATGTCCACCACACACATGGAATATAATCATATACAAATACATTTTCCTGAGAAAAATATGGCCAAAGCGGTGGGGAGCTTGGAGAGGCACAGATGCTAACCACCTACTCAAATGCCAGCTTTACATCTATTTCGTAGTTTTACAGTTTTACAAGCTATGCCTTGTGATTTCTCCCACAGGTGGTTTTGCCTTTATGTCCTTCTTATACAACTACTCCTTACCAGCCCCATCACATGGGCCACCCCTGAATATCAAATTTCCCAACAGACATGCTTCCTCTAGAAAGAATCAAGGTGACTTCAGACCCTGACAAGGCGGAAGGCTCAGGAAAGAGAGACTGGGCCTCAAAGATTTTGCAAAGGAAAATGGCATCCAATTCCATCTGTCACCAAACAGAAGGTGATCACTGCAACCGTGGGAAGATCAGGATCCAGTTCCGCCTCTTTTCTTTTTTCTTTTTTTTTTTTTTTGCGGTACGCGGGCCTCTCACTGTTGTGGCCTCTCCCGTTGCGGAGCACAGGTTCCGGACGCACAGGCTCAGCGGCCATGGCTCACGGGCCCAGCCACTCCGTGGCACGTGGGATCTTCCCAGACCGGGTCACGAACCTGTGTCCCCTGCATCGGCAGGCAGACTCCCAACCACTGTGCCACCAGGGAAGCCCCCGCCTCTTTTCTTACTTCCTCTCTCTGATCCCCAGTGGGCCCACCTGCAAAGGAAGACCTCTGATCTCAGTAACAGACTCTGTATCCCAATACACCAGCTCCTGAAGTCAGCATCCTCATTTCCTGACTCACCCACCTCCCTCAGAGGCATAGTTTGGGTGGGATGACAAACTCCTGAGCAGTACCCTAATGTGTGGAAGCCACAGGCCGAGCGCAGTCCTCTCCCCTCCCCTCTGTAGACGGCGGTCCGTCAGGTGAGGGATCCAGGTGTGGCCAGCCAGGTGTTCTCACAGAGACTTTGTTTACGGAACCAGAGACACAAGGCTGAAGACATGGATGGCCTTCCTCGTGACCAGGCCATTCCTATTGTGACCCCACGGCTGTGCTGGCTGCTCCCCAGGCTCCCCTACCATATCCCAAGCTGGTGATTGCTTCATGTCCTGATCATAAATTTCCTAACGCTAATTTCTTTCTGTGGCTTACAACCCAAGGACCTAACCAATCAGTGCTTTCAGGACCCTTTCAGTTCTGAAGTTGTATGAGGAAACGGCCATGACAGAGACCGCTCTGGAACACTCAAACCCACCCTCTCCTCTTGCTCCAGTCTGCACCGCCAGCTTGATTTCCCAGCCTCCCTTGCAGTTAAGCAAGACCACGTGACTAAGTTCTGGCCAATGGGGTGTGAGCATCCTGTGATGTGCGTCACTTCCTGCCCCCGCCCACAGAGCCGCACTGCAATTCTCCATGGCGAGGACTCTGAGATCAGAGGGCCGGGCGCTGCCGCAGGATGGAAGGGCCTTCCTCATCTTCACTCCCTGCCACCGTTTCGGCGTCACACGAGTGAGAAATGGAGTGTCAGAGTCTCAAACCTTAGAGACTCTGAGGTGCTGGTATGGGCCCTATCCATATCTACCTTAATTCTCCTGGTAAGCAGTCCTATGCCTCCGAGTTAGCAATGAAGACACCCAGCAAAGCCAAGAAGTGACCACCAGCTGCTGCTTCCCTCGTCAGCCAGAGGGGCAAGCTCCCCTGGACTAGGGCCCAGGCCATGTCTCCTGTGACACAGAAAGGCTTGATGCAGAAGGAGATGCAGCTCGAGGTGGGTCACGCTGGGGCTGCGCCTTTAAGTATAACTTCCAATTACATGACGAGTGAATTTCCGTCAGGGACCCAGGGATTTTGAAGCGACTTTCGGTTGTTCTGGAGCCTTCCCCTCAGAGTTCATTGGGTTGGGCTCCTTTCCCCAGAGCACTGTGGGAGGATCCTTCCCTGAGTAGAGGAGCAGATGTTGATTTGCATATATGCATGTTTCTGGTCTCTGATGAGATTAGGAGGTGCATATTTAATCAGAGCCTCCAGCGAGGCTGGGCCCTGGTAGGCAGCCTCAAGGGGGGAAGAGGAAATGTCACAGCAAAGAGGGTGGGGTCCTGGGAGAAAGAGACTCTCAGAGCTGAGCCTTGTTTGCAAAATCGGAGAGGGGCTGGCTGGGCTCTGTGGCTGGCAAACAGGGCTGAAGATGGAGGCAGACCTGGAAGTGAGGTCATGTGCCCCAGCCCCTGCAGTAGCTCTCTATAAACCCTTGGACAAGTCCTGGCTTCTCCTTGAGGCTCAGATGACCCCGTAAAATGGAGGGTTGGGGTGAGGCCATTGGACCCACTAAGGAATGGGCTGCAGATCCAAGTCCAGGGGGTCAAGGGTTCTGTCTTGCAGGGAAGTACCCTTTTCCTACCAAGATGCCCAGCTGAAATAGAGGCCAATGTGGGGTGGAAACTGCTATTTCCCTTCTGATGAATAGGGATGCCTTGCTTTTCCTGGAGGAGAATGCTTAGAAATGATTGCAGGGTGAAATCTGTGCTCCTTGAGGTGTCTGTTTCCCGAAGCAGAAGACTCTGAAGGATGAGTTGTGTCTACATGTGTTCCTTGAACACATCAAGTATTTTGCCTCCTCAGAACCTTTGCACCGGCTGTTCCCTCTGCCTGAAATGCTCTTCCCTTGTCGTTGACTCCTCAATTTCATTCATGTCTCTGCCGAAATGTTACCTCTTTGAATGGAAGTAACATCTGAGGAGGCAACCTGATCATCCTGGCTTCCCACACCACCCCGGTTTCAATACCTCTTGTCCATGACTCTCTCCCCCACCCCACGGTTTCTCGATCTCCGAACTGCTGATATTTTGTGCTGGATAATGCTTTGCAGTGGAGGTTCTCCTGTGCATTTTAGAACATTTAGCAGCATTTCTTGGCTCTTCCCATTAGATGCCAGTAGCATCCACCCTCCAAAGGTTGTGACGATCAAAAATGTCTCCAAACACGTGTCGTGGGGGCAAAGTCTTTCTAGCTGAGAACCCTAGTCCAACGTGTTTTATTTTCTGTACGGGACTTGGCACTACCTGAAATTTGTATTTTGCAGGTTTTTCTGATCATTTGTTTATCATCCATTTCCACTGCTGGAATGTGAGGTCTGCTCAGGCAGGGACCCTGTCTTGCCTTGTTCAGCAGGGTGGCCCTAGCCTCAGAGTAGCACCTCACATGTCAAGGAGCCCAATGAATGCTTGTTGAATAAATAAGCAAGTGAGAAAAAAAGTAGCTTAGGCGGGAGTGTGTTTTAAGATCCCTTTAACGTCTGTGTGCACGTGTGTAACAAGATGCAGAGAGCTGTGCTCCTGCGGCAGCTGGTGCAAAAAGCCTTCCAGGGAGAGGCCAGTCTGCATCTGAACGGCACCATTCTTCATAAAGCCACTCTGAGCAGAGCTCCCCGAGGCTTCTCAAGGCCAGCTCCCACCTGGGTGTTCGAAAAGGGTTGAAATTGCTCTGGGTGAGACAGATACAGAACGCTCTGCTGGTTCTGACCACATTCAGAACAAAAACTAATGTGTGTAGAATGAAAGGCAGAGATCCTACAGGATCTACATTCCATGCCTCTCTGTCTCTCATCTCCTTTATTCTCCCTTTTGTGAACTCTGCCCCTGCCACACTGGCCTCCTTGGTATTCCTGGAACACTGCCAGCATATGCTGCCTCAGGGCCTTTGCACTTGCTGCTGCCTCTCCCTGGAACACTCTTAAACTTCTTACATGGGTTATTTCCATGGCTTGCCTCCTCCTCAACTCCTTGAAGTGTCTACTCAAAAGTTGCCTTTGCAGGGAGGCCCTTCCTGTCCACCTCCTTTATTTAATTCTCGTGTTATCTGTCTTCCCCAGGAGAGTATCTGCTCCTCCAGGCAGGAGCTCTTGATGGTTTCATTCTCTGCTGCATCCCCAGCACCCAGATTATGGCTTGGCATGTTCTTGGTCATGTGTGGGTGTGCATGGGTGCATGGGTGTGACTTATTTAACATTGTGACACCAGGGCAGAAAGCAATGGCTGGCACACAGGTGGGTGTTAAGCCTGGGTTCCCCAAGGCAGACCCTGAGATGGAGTCCGGTGAAAGTGATGCATTAGGAAGCATTTCTGGGAACAATCCACAGGGAGTGGAGAAGTGGGACAGGGAAGGGAAGGAGGCCAAGAGAGGGTGTGTATCCAGCAAAGTCCTACAGAGGGGACCTGGTGCTGGAGATAGCATGGGTCATACATTTGAGTTGTCCCTCGTGGGGACAGGTGAGGCAGAACCTTTCAACCCACACCCTTCAAGCTGCTCTAGAAGGATGTACTTTTCCAGGCGCTTCCAGCTCTCTGTGCATGCGTGTTCCAGCAATTTGAGGGCAGCGCACTGACAAAAAGGCTCAGGTGTTGGCTCTTGGGAATGACAGCACGCCCAGAGCTGGCCTCCAGTGTGCAGCAAGGTGGGAGAAGGATCCCAGGGGATTGTGGGGGGAACTCTGACAGCGTCTGCTACAATAGGCCTGCTCCGTATTGTTGAGTAAACGTTCCAGCCTAGCTCAATTGCAACCGGAACATTCTTGGAGCTAAAGAAATGACAGCGTTTCATGCTACCACACCTTTATCCCTTCCAACTCACAACTCACATGAAAATGAGGATACTAGGACCTGCCTGGAGTTCGGCCTGGGCTAAATGAGTGGCGTGTGCCCTGCGCCCACATTCCTGCTCCCTGAGGCTCAGGCAGAGCTGCTCCAGCTCAAGGCTGGTTTGTCTGTTTTGCATCCTGAGGTGGAGTCCACAGAGACCCTGTCACCGGAACAGACCTCACTTTCATCTGCTTCCTCTGCTTCAACTCCAGTAAATTTCTGATTCATCCTCTCACCCCTCCCTGCCTTTACAGAGGCCGGGCCCTCTGCCTGGAATGTCCTCCTTGCCATTTTCAACCTTGAAATGCATTTGCCTTCCTTCCCTCCTTCCTTTTCTCCTTCCTTCCTTCTGCTCAGATATCACTTCTGAAGTGAGTGAACCCACCCTGCCCTCAGCTTCTATCACACAGGGCTGCTTTCGTTGGTCTCCCTGTCTGGGCAGCAACCATGGCTCTGTCTCTCTGGCCTCTGGTGCTAACCAGGTGCCTGGCTTCCAGGACATGAGTGGCATATGCTTCATGAGTGAACGCAACGTCCAACCACCGAAAACAGACAAGCGGAAGGAGAGATGCCACCCAAACCTGAGTCCTTCTCCATGGCACCTTCTCCCACCCCACGTGGACCTGGGATCAAGCATTGGGAGGCTGCTCTGGCCTTTGAGATTGCCACCGGGGACCCTCCTTTCCAGGGCCCCTCCTCTCCGGCACCCATATTCTGTTCTGTTCCCCCCACCCCAGGTTCCTTCCTTTCAGCTCCCCCGTTCCCTGGTTCCCCTTCCTCCCAGGGGTCCGCCCTGGTCTCCCTCCCATCCCTAGGGCCTCACTGACCTCGCTCCACTTGATTTCCTGTGCCAGAAACTTCTGGAACTAGATCAGACTCCAGTGCCCCAAGAGTTAACTACCTCAAACTCAGCTCGCACTGTTCATTGTCAAATGGATTTCTCAGGCCAGCCAGAGTGCCGGGGAGCCCGGGCCGAGCTGGGTCGAGTGGAGGTTTATTTTTCTGCTGACTACCATCTCCCAGTCGAGTATCTTTCCCAGGACAAATCTCAGGCCCCGTTTTCCCTGGCTCTCTCTCCCCGTATAAAAACAACTTTATCTCTAAAGAGCAAATAACACCCAGCGCTCATAAGAGATGCCAAGAACTGTTTCTGTTTTGATTTTTGAAAATAAAAATTCAACTGTGTTCAATAAAATTCAGAAGCCGCTTCCCTCTGTGGAAATTAAAGGAATCCAAGACGCCGGAGAAGCCACCGACCTTCCTAATTAAAGCTGCAGCAACGGCGGGAATCTGCTTCCTACAACCAGCCCGCTCTTGCTGAGCAGAGAACAAAGCCGACCCCCATCAATATTTCATTCTCTCTTTTCTTCCACGATAACAATGCTGTGTGTTCTGAGCGCGCCCCCCAAAAAAGACATGCAGAGCTATGTTAATTAGGGTTTAAATAATTGACGGCCTAGATCTCACTCTGTTTCCGGAAGTGTGCAAGATGGGTTGTTGGCTCAGCTCATAATTGCATCTGTTCGAAGTCACAGCCTCTGTCTGTCTGTCCAATTTGACAGGTACAGACTTAGGGAAAGACTAGTCCCAGTTCCTAGAAATTGCTTCCATGCTGAGGTTTTGGCTGGCTTTTTGCTTTGAGTTGTAGACTGGAGTCCGATAAGATGTGTTAACTTGGGGCCTACTCAGAGGAGGGGAGCTCTGCACCTCTTCCCGTCCGGGCCACCCCTGGGCCTCTGACCTCATTCTGGGCACCCACTCTGGATGCCTGACATGCAGGAAAGTCATAGCAAACAGTCTTTCAGTGGAAGAAAGGAGAGAAGAGAGGGAGGGAGAATGAAAGGGAAGGATAGAGAGAAGGAAGGAGAAAGGATAAATGGATGGATGGACTCCTGGATAGCTGGATGGATGCATGGGTGGTTGGGTGGATGGGTGGATGGGTGGATGGGTGGATGGATGAGTCTTTCCTGTGGGCCCATGGTGATTTATCTCCTCCTAGATGGGAAATTTAAAACATGGTAGATAGTCTATCCATAGGTCCTTAGGTGCAGATAGTACCTTAGTACCTTGTTCTATAAACACTGATGAGAGGAGCTGTGGTGTGGCGGTTAAGAGCATGAACTCTGGGCCAGACTATCAAGGTTGGAATCCCAGCTCTGCCACTTACTAGCTGTACACCTTGGACAAGGTTCTTGGCCTCTCTGTGCCTCAGTTTCCTCATCTGTAGAATGAGGATAATAATAGATAATACCTACCTCACAGGGTTAGATGTGTTTACATCGAGTATAAACCGCTATCGCTATTCCAGTTCTTCAGTACGAAGGATTGAATTTCAGGCAGTAAAGCAAAGAGCTGTAGGGGAGGAACCTCTGCGGGGACTTCCAGGGACTGCAATACGTAAAGGCATAAAGACAGCCAAGGCACAGAGTTTCGGGGGGTAGAGAGGGAGCTAAGGCTGCGAGTCACTGTGCTAAAGACATATCGAGCAAAGGCTCTTTTGGCTGCTGGAAGGACTAGCGACGGCCCACCATGTGGACGGCCGTTCTTTGTGGGGCATCTGCATCCGTCCCTAGTTGGTGTGGAGCCTTAACGGCATGTGACAGTGTTAATCCCTAGGTCCTCCCTCAAGCGCGCCCTTCCCTGACACCTTGCTTTGTGGTGTCCCCACTTCTCTGGCTGACCCTTCTCAGTATCCTTCAAGGTACCTCTTTCTCAGCCCAGGCCCCAATCACCAAAGTTCCTCAGGGCTTGGTCCTTTCTTTTGCTCTGTTCTCCCCTCCCCTCCCCTCCCCTCTCTTCCTTCCACTGAACCCTCTCCTTCTGGACACAAGCATGGACTCGCATGGACCCACGAACCATTTCTAGACCTTCAGTAGAGGCTAAGACCCCTCATCTAAGCCTCAGACTTGTCCGTCCCACTGCTCACCTGGCAGCAACAACCAGGCTTCTGTCCTACAACCCCTTCAACTCGGCACATCACAAGCGGAACAATGCGAAGTGGTCCAGACCACAAACTCTAGAGCCACACTGGCTGTATTCAGATCCTGGCCCTGACACCTGCCGGCTGTGCAGCCTTGGGCCAGGTGCTTAACCACTCTGTGCCTCACTTCCTCCATCTGTAAAGTGGGAAGAATGACAGTACCTGGCTCATTAAGGTGTAGGGAGGATTAATGACTTCACGTAGGTAAAGCACCTTGGAACAGCCCTGGATCAGAGTAAATGTTACATGGGTTTTTCTACTGTTCCTAATATTGCCTCCTCTTCCCTGCAACGTGTCCCTTCCTCAACTTTCCCATCTCAGCAAATGACACCACCATCCACCCCGGAAACGGGCTGTCTTCCTGGTATCTTGTCCCTTCCTTACGGCCGCGTATGTCATCATCCGATGCAATGCGTTCCCCCTGCTGAATACTTTCAACAACGTCCACTTCTCACCTTCCCACTGCCGCCTTCCTGGCCCTCACCCCCTCCTCTCTCTCCCGGGCTGGGAGCAGCCTCCTAACTGGTCTCTCTCTCTCTACCATTGGCCTCCTTCAATCTGCCCTCCACCCAGAGGCAGATTTATGCCCTCCGGGATAAAGCCCCAATGTCTGAGCGTGGCCTCCGAAGGCCCTCGCCATTAGGCTTTGCTGATGCGCCCTCCTCACTTCCTCCTATTCTATCAGCCACCAGCCAAACTGCTTCACGCGGGCCTTTGGACCCGCTGCCCCATCCACCTGAAATCCACTTTCTCCTCCCGTTCTCTCCCCTCCCCTCCTTCCTTCCCATCTCCTCCTCCTCCCCCTGGTGCCCTCCAGAGCCTTCCTGACTGCCCACGACTCCTCTGCCAGGACTGCACTGGAACATCCACAGCCTCCTGGCTCATCCCTGTGCCGGTCTCAGCCCTACTAGGCTGGAGTCGTCTGTCAGCCGCACCAGACTCCGAGAGCCACACGAGCCATGTATTAATTTTCTATCACCGCTTGAAAAGTTACCACAAACTCAGCAGCTTAAAACAACACATACTTGTTACCTCATAGTTTCCCTGGGTCGGGAGACCGGACACAGCCTAGCTGGTCCCCCGCCCAGGGTCTCACAAGTCTGCATTGAAGATGGCGAGCAGACTCCACGATGCCGTTGGTTGTTGGCCGGACTCAGATGCTTGAAGTTGCGGGCCTGAGGTCCTTGCTTTTTCGCTGGCTATCAGCTAGGGGTTGGGGAGGGGGTAATCAGGGGATGCTCTCAGCTTCAAGAGGTCGCCCACAGTTCCCTGTCACATGGCCTTTTTGTAGCCCCTCCCACACATGGCAGCTTACTTCTTCAAAGCAGAGGAGAAATTCTTTCTCTTCAAGAGGGGCCCAGTCACTCTTTTAAAGACTTTTCACCTGATTCAGTCAGGCCCACCAGGATAATCTCCCTTTTGATTAACTCAAAATTAACTAAAAATCCACTGATTTGAGACTTTAATTACATCTGAAAAAAATCCCTTCACCTTTGCCGTATAATAAAACCTGATCACAGAGTGAAATCCCATCCTATTCTCAAGGTCTTCCCATGCTCAAGGGGAGGGCATTATACAGACCATGTATGCAGCGGGCAGGAATCCTGGCTGCCAGCTCAGAATTCTGTCTCCCACAAGGGGGAACTTGGCTACCATGTTTCTAGCCCCTGGCACATGGCAGGTGCTCATAACCTTCTTTGAACATGTGAATGAATGAATGAATGAATAAATGAATGAGTCAAATGGCTGTGAGGCTCAGACCTTCTTCTTTGGGAAGGAAAGGTAGGATAGAATTACAGATTAGCCTGGAAGGTGACCCCTGATTCACCACCTAATCAACTCCTTTGAAGAGACCTTCAGTTGCCATTTGTCCTGGCACAGACCAGGCTGGACACAGGAAGACACAATCCCTTTCACTCCTCAGAGATGAGCTGGTGGAGGTCACTTGAGTGTAGCCAAGCTACAGAAGCTTGGCTTCCCCAGTCTCCCCCAGGCCACCCCAAAGTGAGAAGAGACCTCCCCTTTGCCAGGAACCAGCTTACTTGTTTCTTTGTGCCCCCATGTTGGCACACATGGTGTCCGGCTAGAGCCAGTGAAGGATCCCAGGGGACACCCTGACTTTGGGCAGGAATCAGGGATTGTGTGCAGTGAGCTGCGAGGAGCCGCTCGCTGAGAGGCCCGTGGTATCCTTTATTTATTTGCATTGAAATATTTATTGAGATGTGAGGCATCTATAATAGATTTGTCAGCCACTCGGGCGGGTCTGCTGGGGGACAAATCTGGGTGGCCTCTCTCCTAGGCATTACTATTCATTCAGTGAATAACTCACCTGGAAAACACTTCCTGGGGATCCACTGCAGACCAGGCACTGTGCTATGGAGTCAGATTGGGTCACTGCCTTTGTGGAGGAGAGGGAGACGAAGAGGGGGCAGGGGAGAAACTCGTGTCCATTGAATGCCTACTGTGTGCTAGGCATTTTACACATATCATCTCACTTGATTGTCACAGCAGCCCTATGATGTAGGTGGCATAATTATGTCTCCTGTAGAGATGAAGAAGGTGAGGTTCAGAGAGGTTAAGTAACTTGCCAAAGGTCACACAGTCTTACTTAAAAGTTCAAGGTCTTTCCATCAAGCCATGCTTCCTGAGACCTGAATTGAAAGCTCTTTATAAATTTCAACAACTAAAATAAGTTTGGGGGTGGGGTGTAAGGATAGGCAGTGGACTTGGGATGGAGCACAGGGAGGAGATGAGGGGACCAAACCCCAGAGGAGAAGCTAGTGAAGGGGAAATCATTGTGGTCCTCATTGGCTGAGCCTTCACTCAGCCCTCACTCAGCCAGCTCCTGTTCAAAGAAGTTTAGTTCATTCCACCCTCCCAACAACCCTCTAGGGTGGCTATTATAACCTTCATTTTATGGGTGAGAAAATGGAGCTCAAGTTGGCAAAGCAACTTGCCCCAGCTCACCAGGTACAAAGTGGCTGAGCTGGGATTCGAAGCCAGGGTTCTGTTTCTGGGTGCATCTGGGAAATGGTTCACGGAAACAACAAGGCTTCCTGGGTCCTGACTCTGACCAGGCAGCTGCTCAGAGACCTTTATATGCATTAGCTCGGCCTGTCCTTACAGGCACCCCTGTGAGTCGTGCGTTGTCAATAGCCCCATTTTACAGAGGGGGAAATAAACCATGGAGCGGTAAAGGCCACCACACGGCCAGGGAGGGACAGAGATGGGATTTGAATCAAGGCAGTTTGGAGCCCAGAGCCAATCCTAAGTGTCGGGGCTTGGCAGTGGCCTGTAGACCAGGGCAAGCACCCCTAGGGAGGGGACAGGGCTTTCCCATAAGCTGGGGCCGGGAGGCACAGGTCCAGCCCCTTGTGCTTCCTGGGATCCCTGCACCTCTGATCCCCTGGCTTCCTGGGATCCTGCCATTTTTGCTATGCCCACTCTCTGGATGCCATCATTTCTGCCTCGCCCTTGCCTTTCTTTGGTAAGCCTCTAATGTGGGACTCTGCAGAGCCCCAGAAAGATCTTTCCAGGTCCTTCCAGGCTCCTGCTCTCCACACAACACCAAATCTCTGTCCTTTAGTGCTGCTTCCCTGTCCAGAGTCTGGTGGACAGTGATCTGGGTGAATATGTCACTCAGGGGCAAACAAACACAGGCACAGCTGCAGACGGCCCAGAGGAGGAATAACACAGGCTTAACCTCTTTGGGGAACCGGCCTGCTTCAGAAAGGAGGGGTATGTGTGTGTGTGTGACTTTATTTTTTTTTTAATTAAGAAAAAGTATCAATGTAATAAATATATGTGGCTTTTAAAGACAGATGATTTTATGAGGTTTAGCGAAGAACAGGCGTCTTCTGCTTCTCCCTGCCCTTTCCTCACCTGCAATTCCCACGCCCCCGAAGCATCCTCTTTCAGCTCTTAAAGTTCTTTTTTCTACTATTTACCATACTTCTATATAATATTCAGCTATTTTTCAATTTAACAGCTTTCTTGGGGTATAATTGACATACCATAAACTGTACATATTTAAAGTACATAATTTGATAAACTTTGACACGTGCTTATACCCATGAAACCATCACTAGTCAAGATAATGAGCCTATCCATCATCTCCCCAGATTTCCCCTTGCTCCTTGGCCATCCCTCTCTTGTCTCCCTAACTCCCCTTTCCCGCTCATCCCCAAGTCACCCATGATCTTTCTGTGACTGCCAACTGTTTGCATTTTCTAAACTTGTACACAAATAGAATCACACCATATGTACTCCTTTTTGTTTGGCTTCTTTCATTTAGCATAACTATTTTGAGATTTGTCCATGTTGTTGCAGTAACAAGCAATTAACAAGTTTTACTGCTGAGTTGTGTACCATCTTGTGGATATATGACTGTTTACCCATTAACTTGATGGACATTGAGACTGTTTCCAGTTTTCAGTAATTATAAATAAAGCTGCTAGGGGCACCTATGTACAAATGCCTTTATTTCTCTTGGACGAATACCTAGGAGTGGAATAATTCCATGATATGATATGCCTAGGTATAACTTTTTAAAGAAACTACCAAACTCTTTTCCAAATGGTCATGCCATTTTACTTTCGCATCAGCAGTGTATGAGAGTCCAAGTTGTTTTCTACTCTCGCCAACACTGGCATGCTTAGTCTTTTTAAGCCATTGTAATAGCTGTGTATCTAATAGGTGTTAGTGGTATCTCATTGTGGTGTTAATTTGCATTTACCTAATGACTAATGATGTTTCATGATGTTTTCATGTGCTTATTCGCTATCTATAAATTTTCTTTAGTAAAGTATTTGTTCAAATCATTGGCTCTTTTTTAAATTGGGTTTTCCATGTTCCTATTATTAAGTTTTGAGAGCTCTTTACATATTCTGGATACAAGTCCTTTATCAGAGGATTTGCAAATATTTTCTCACAGTCTGTGGCTTGCCTTTTCATTCTCTAAACAGTACCTTTCAAAGAGTGGAAGTCCTTAATTTTGATGATGCTCAGTTGATCAATTTTGATCTTCCATGGAGCATGTTTTTGATGCCTTTTCTAAGAAATCTATGCCTTACGCCAAGGTCACAAAGCTTCCCCCCCCTTTTTTTCCTATAATTTTTTAGTTTTAAGTTTTACATTTTAGGTTTATGATCCATTTTGAGGTCTGTGATTAATTTTTATACTTAGGGAGAAGTATGGATCGAGACTCACTTATTTGCATATGGATATCCAATTATTCTCCATCATTTGTTAAAAAGACTGTCCTTTCCTCATTGATTTCTCTTTGTACCTTTGTTGAAAATTGTTTGTCTATATATGTGTGGGCCTATTTGTACACTCTCTGTTCTGTTTCATTGATCTTTTTGTCTGTCTTAACACCAATACCACACTGTATTGATTAACATATTGATTACTTGATGTCAGATAGCATTAGTTCTCCCACTTTGATCTTCATTTTCAAAAGTGTTTTGGCTATTCCAGGTCCTTTGCGTTTCTATATGAAATTCAGAATCAGCTTGTCAATTTCCACAAAGAAACCTTCCTTCTGATTGAGGCTGCATCAAATTGGTAGATCAATTTGGGAAGAATTGTTATCGTAACAATGTTGAACTTTCCAATGCGTGAATATGATATATCTCTCCATTTATTTAGGTCTTTTAACACCTTTCATCAGTGTTTTGTAGTTTTGGGGGCACAGATCTTGCACATCTTTTGTCAGATTTATTCTTAAGTATTTCATATTTTCTAGTACATGGTATATTTTATTCCAATTTTCAATTATTCAGTGATAGCCTATAGAAATATAATTGATTTTGGTATAGTGACCTTGAATATTGCAACCTTATTACATTTGCTTATTAAATCTGGTAATGTTTTTGTAGATGCCATTGGATTTTCTATATTAGACAATCATGGACAATCATGTCATCCACGACCAAAGACAGTTTTATTTTTCTTTCCCGATTTGAGTGTTCTTAAGTTGTTTTTCTTGCCTTATCACACTGGCTAGACCTTCTAGAATAATATTAAATAGAAATGGGGAGAGTGGACATATGCTGGTCTTGCTCTTGATCTTAGAGGGAAAGCAATCAGTGTTTCACCATTAAGTATGATGTTACCTGTGGGTTGTCATATAAGCCTATCATCCAGTAAAGGTAGTTTCCTTCTATTCATAGTTTGCTGCAATATTTAAAAAATCAAGACTCAATATTGGATTTTGTTGAATGCCTTTCATGTATCTGTTGAAATATCCATACATGTTTTTTGTTTTCAGTTTGTTAATATAGTGAATTGCATGGAGTGACTCTCAAATGTTAAACCAACCTTGCATTCCTGGGATAACCCCTACTTGGTCATGATGTAGTATCTTTTTATAAATTGTTGGATGCAAATTGCTAAAATGTTGTTAAGAAGTTTTGCCTCTATAGTCAAGGGGATATTGGTTTGTAGTTTTCAAGTAATGTCGCTGTCTGGTTTTGGTATCAGGGTAATGCTGGTCTATGAAAGTTGGGAAATATTTCATCCTCTTCAATTTTCTGGAACAGTTTTTATAGAATTGGTATTATTTCTTTATTAAATACTTAGTGGAATTCATCAGTGAAGACTTCTTGGCTTAGAGTTTTCTTTATGAGGAGATTTTATTTGTACTAAAATTTAATTTCTTTAATAAATTTGGCTATTCAGAATATCCATTTGTTTTTGAATAAGCTTTGTAGTTTTTTTCCCAAGAATTTGTTTATTTCATGAAAGCTATTGAATTTATTGGTATAAACTTGTCATAATAGTCCCTTATTATCTTTTAAATATCTGTAGAACCTATAGTGATTTCACCTCTCTCAATGCTCGTACTGATAATCTGTGTCTTCTCGTTATCTAGATCAACCTGGATAATGATTTATTAATTTTATTGATCTCAAAATACCATCTTTTAGTATCAGTAATTTACTCCACTGTTTTTAAGTTTTCTATCTCCTTGATTTTCACTTTGATCTTTATTGTTCTTTTTTTTCCCTGCTTACTTTGGTTTCAATTTGTTCCTTTTATTTCTTTTTTCCTAGTTTCTTAAGATGGAAGTGGATGTCATTGGTGTAGACTCTTATTCTTTTGTACTATGCATGTTTAGTGCTATAAATTTCCTTTTATACTTTTTACATGTATCTCATGCCCTTTTATATTTTGGTTTTTTATTTATATTCATTTCAAAAAATCTAATTTTCTTTTGATTTCTTCTTTGACCCATGGTTTATTTAGAAGTGTGTCATTTAGTTTCTAAATACTTGGAGGTTTTCCAGATATATTTCTGTGATTGAGTTCAAACGTAATTCCATATGGTCAGAGAACATATTTTGAATCTGTTTAAATTTATTGAGACTTGTTTTATGGCCCAGAATATGGTCTATCTTGGTAAATGTTCTGTGTGCACTTGTGAAGAATGTGTGTCCCGCTATTGTTGGGTGGGGTGTTCTGTAAATGCCAATCAGGTCAAGTTGATCGATACACCTGTACAAATCTTGCATAGCCTTATTGATTTTCCGTCTACTTCTTCTATTAATTATTGAAAAAAGGACATTGAAATTTCCAACTGTAATGGTGGATTTATCTGTTTTTCCTTGCAATTCCATCAGGTTTTGCTTCGTGTATTTGGAAGCTCAGTTATTAAGTGCATAAATGTTTAGGATTGCTATATCCTCTTGATGAATAGACCCCATTATCTTTATGAAATGAACTTCTTTGTCTCTGGCAGGATCAGAGAAGTGTTTAGTCTAGGGCTAATTATTCCCTGCTATTGAGGCAAGACCCTTCTGAGTACTCTACTCCATCCTCTGAGTTATGAGGGGTTTCCACTCTGGCTGGTGGGAATAGGTATCAGTGCAGGCCCTGTGTGAATGCCAAATACTATTCTATTTAATCCTTCTGGGTGGTTCTTTCCCCGCCTCGGGAAGCTTCCTCGCATGCATGTGTTGATCAGCACCCTGTGACTCCTCCAGGGGACTGTCTGCAGGTCTCTGTGCAGCTCCCTCCTTTCCTGTACTCTTCCCTATACATTTCAGCTGCCTGGTCTCCCTGTATTCTTCACTCCATCTCCTCACCCAGGAAATCCACCCTGTCTCACCTGGGTTTCCTCTCCCTATGGCATGGCCTAGACACTCTCTCTAGGCAGTAAGCTGGGCTGTAGGCTTACCTCATTTGCTGTCCATCTCTCAGGGATCTGTGTCCTTCATTAAGTCATGTGCAGTGTCTTAAAAACCATTGCTTCATATATTTTGTCCAGTTTTATCATTGTTTGAGGTGGATTTTTATCACTGTTAAGTCTAGTTCTTGCGATTCCATTTTGGCTGGAAGTGGAAGTTTTTGGCTATTTTTTCATCTGTTCATTTTTAGGTATCTGTTTTGACCCGTGGCTGTGAAATCTGAGAGCTTAGATTGCTTACAAAAGATTCTCCACCTTCACCTGCACACCTTTTCCCTTCCCCCAGCCTCCCAATATAGATTTGGTTAAAATAGCATTAAATATTCACATTATGATGACTTTGAAAATATTACTCACATCTGACTCATCTGGTATGCTGGGGCTAAGGTCCTTTCTTTTATTTTAGTTGTCGATAGAGTTAATATTTATCTTTTTAAAAGGCTTGCTTTCTTATCTAATGGTTTATTCTTTTAGTTTAAGACTTTCATACTCAAATAACAGGAAGGCCAGCTGAGTCTGGAGGAGGGAGGTTACTGAAGGATCTGGGCTACATGGGCTGAGGCCACTTTTGTGTCTCTGGCATGGCAGAGGGGTAGGGCAGGGACTCAGGCTTTGACACACAGTCCTGGCCCTCTGCACCCACCGTACATGTCCCTGGCATATTCTGGGAAGGAAGGAAAACATGGGAATTGGGGTCAATAGAGAAGGTAAGAAGTATGAACACAGAACCGATCATGGGATTCCAGTCTTACCTGTGTTACTAGTGTTCTGTGTGACCTCAAGCGAACCTCTTCTCTGTTGAGACCCCAGCGACATATCTGTGACATGGGCATGAGGTTGAATGATTGCAAAAGTCTCTTCTAGATGTCCAAGGTCATGAAGGGATGGGGGTGTCCATGGAGATATTGGAAGCCTGAGAAGTTCCCCAGGGACCTGCGTCAATTCAACCAACACTCAGGCAATTCTTTGCATATAAAAGAGAGCAGACATGGTTGTTTGGAGTCACCAACAAATCTAATGATGGGAGCCACAGGGAGTGGGTTTCAGACCAAGGTGGTGATGGATTGAGGAAACATAAGCCCTCTGTAGGTAATGAGCTCCCCATCACTGGAGTGTGTGAGCAGAGCTTGGACCAGCCTTAGGCAAAGTCCTGCATTCCTCCATTACAATCACCATACTGTATTGTCATTGGCTATTTCCTTCACTGGCTCCCTGACTGGACCGCAAGATGCCCGAGTGTGTAGCCCAGTGGTTCTCAACCAGGGCATTTTTCCCCCGAGTGACATTTGGCAATGACTGGAGACATTTTTGGTTGTCCCAACTTAGGGTGGGGGTGGGGAAGGTACTCCTAGTGGATAGAGGTCAGAGGTGCTGCTAAACATGCTGCAAAAGATAAGACGACACACAGCAAAGAATTATCTGGTAGGAAATGTTAGTGGTGCCGAGGTTGAGGAGCCCTGGGCTGTTCCACCACCTCAGCCCACACGCAGCTTAGGGTCTGGCACATGGGAGGCGATCAGTACGGGTAGGAGGAATGAACAACAATGCTGGGCAGGGGCTCTGCTTGCCCGATGTCCCCTGTTCCTACCCCGGGCCCTGAGGGGAGTGTTGCCCAGTGTGGCTTAGGGGAAGGTCCCCACCCCAAAGCACAGCGGGTGGACTTCTGGTCTGATCAGGCCTTCCCTTCCTCGGGTTTGTGAGCTATCCTGGCCAGACAGAAACTGGGCTGCAACCCCAGCCCTTCCTTGATCCTTGGCATTAACTCTTCCACTGTCAGCTGAATGAGCCAAGACTCGGGTTTTCTCTCTATGTCACGGGGAATTGCTGGAGCCCCTCAGGAGCCGAAGGGCAGAGGGTAGCGGTAGTTCATGGGGGAGTGTCGGAGCTTTGCCTTCCTAGACTCGTCAGAGTGCAACCAGTGGGATGACAGTGCCAGAGGGAGAAATTCCCTCATCCATCTATGCAACAAGTATTTATTGAGTATCTACTATGTGCGAGGCCTAGGTGTTGGGAATATAGCACTGAATCAGACAGAAATTCCTGTTCTCATGGAACTTACATTTTAGTGGAAGAGAGACAATTCAAAAAATTATGATAGAAAGAGAGGAAGAGAGAAAAAGAGAAAGGAAGGAAGAAAGGAGGAAAGAACGAAAAGAAACAACAGGGCATACAGATCCCAATTTTCCAAGTTTGTTAAATTGAATACAATTTACTGTTATACCTTATACTATAGGCAATTTTAATACGTTGAAGAAATTCTCCAGTTCATCACTTTCCAAACATCCATTTTACCTCCCTATTCCTCTCGTGTCCTCGTACGTTTCCAGAAATCATTTTGGTATGAACTTCACTCAAATCCCCTCTAATTTTGACCATTGAACAGATTTCATATACTGTGTGAAATGCTGGAGATAATGAAATCGATGACATAGTCTCTGCTGAAAACAAATATGATAAGTAAATTATAGGAGATGACACATTATGATATAAAAGAAAAACAAATCGAAACAAGGCCCAGGGGATCAGGAGTGAGTGGGGCGAGGAGGGGGATAAGCCCTGTAATTTTAAGTGGGGTAGACACGGTAGGCGTCGTTGAGAAGGTGACATCTGGTCAGAGGCCTGAAGGAGGAGACAGGGGTGGGAAGGTGGGTATGTGGGAAAGAGTGTCCAGGTGGAGGGAACAGCCCGTGCAAAGACCCTGGTGGGAAAAGGTAGCTGGTGTGCTTGAGGAACAGCAGGGAGGCCCGTGTGGCTGGGGCAGAGTGAGTGAGGCTGGCAGCTGGGACTCAAAGGTGAGGCCAGGAGGGACACACAGCACACCGGGCCTTGTGGACGCCCTGGCTTTGGCTCTGCACTGGAAAGCCATGGAAGGGCTTTGAGCAGAGGAGTGGTCTGGTCAGCCTTGGAGCTGTCTGACTTTCCTATTGCTGTTGTAGCAACTCACCACAAACTGAGTGGCCTACACCCTCGTGAATGTATTCTTTTATGGTTCTGGAGACCGGAAGTCCAAAGTCAGTTTCACTGGGCTAAAGTCAAGGTGTTTCCAGGCTGGTTTCTTCTTGAGGGTCCGGGAGAGAATCATTTCCTTGTCTTTTCTAGCTTCTGGAAGCCACCTGCCCTCCTTGGCCCATGACTCTGGCTCACATCACTGTGCCTTTTCTCCCGTTGCTCTGTGGACACACCACTTTCTTCCTCTTCTGTAGGTGTGTTTCCCTCTGCCTCCGTGTTAGAAGGATGCCTGCGATTACACCAGCCGCACTAGCCTTCTTGATGTTTCTTAAGCACACCAAACATTAGCACCTTTTCCTTGTCATGGTAAAGGGACCGTGGAGAGCATGAGTGGGTGAGGTTGACCTTGAACCCCCAGCGGGTCAAATCTCCAGGATCCCCTGCCAGCTCTGGGTGCTGCCCCCATGGTACACCCCCTGCCAAGCTGCAAGATGTGAAACGCTTATTTAAGGAAACTGTAGACCTGCTCTGGTCAGGGACACCCAGGTGGGTCATCCCAGATTCTCCCCCTACAGAACCGTAAACATTTTTAGACCCATGGTCCCGTAATTGAGAAGGGTGGCTATCATGTTGGAATTTCGGGTCTGGTGGCGATGCAAGGGAAGTGAATTACGGCTGGGTGGCTCCGCCACGACAGAGGGGCTTCCCTGGGCCATGGGAATGGATGTTGAGGACCTGGGATGCTGAGGTCCCTCTCGGGCCACACCGGAGTCTGGCCCTGATATGACCTAGCCCTGGAGTAGAGTGGCTTAGGAGAAAGAAGTCTAGCAGGTTGTGGCCTCCGTGAGCCTGGGGTTCAAATCCCAGAGCCTCCTCTTCCTAGCCCTGAGACTTCCTGTGCATAAATTAGGTCTCACAGTTTCTTTGTGCGACTGTTCTGAGGATTAAATAAATCAGAAAGTCCCACCAAGCGCCTGGCACGTAGTGGGCACCCCCAAACCCCTCCCTGTTCTGGCTTTCTCTTCTTACGAGCCGCCCGGAGACCCTGTCTTCACTGTCACAGGGATAGTAGCCAGACCAGCCGGCCCACCCTCTACCCGGATCAGCCTCTCTAAGTTTGAAAACTTTCAAGGCAGGAAAACTTCGTTTCCCAGGCCGGCCCCGTCTCTGCTGCCACCATGAAAGCCCCTCCGCTTTCCCCCCACGCGACTGCCGCCGTCGTAGGAAAAACCCTCATCCCCTCTGCCGGGCGCGAAATCGTCACCAGGAAAGGAGGGAGCCGAGGGGGACGCACTAATGGGGGACGCGTCGGCAGAGGAGAAGACACAGTGGATAAAAGAAGAAAGCGCATCCGAACACGAGTTCTTGTTCTCGAGGAGAAGGGCCAAGTCTGACTTTATAGCAACAGCTTTGAGAGCAGCAGCGGTGGGATTTCATGGCAGAGGTTCCGCGGGAAAATCAATAAGCGGGGCCGCTGTTTGGAGAGGCAGCAAGAAAGGCCACTAACGAGGCCAGATTGTAACAGTTCTGCGAGCAGTCACAATGCTCACCTTACACGGCGCGGCCGCGCGTTAGTAAATAATAAATCACAGCGGCCGGCGGCCGGCGGCGGCGGCGGCGGCGGCGCCGGACAGAACGCAGCGCGTTTGACTGCAAAGCAGACCCGGAGCCATGAATTATTCACCGCCGCGCGGAGATAAAACACGGCAGCGGGAGGAGGCGCAGCCCTGCAAACAGGTGCCCGGCGCGGAAATCTACATTTTGATTACGAGCCTGGGCTGGGGCTGGGCCGGCCGGGCCGCAGTTCGGGGGCGTCGGCGCTCAGGGCGCGGGAAAAGCTGGGATTAATCAGGGGCGGCAGCCGCCGCCCAGCAAGAGCGATTTGCCAGACTCCGGAGCTGGGAGCAATTATAGGCGGGCGCGGCAGGGCTGGCGGGAGGGCCTGCGAGGGCTGGCGTGCATGCGTGTGTGTGTGTGTGTGTGTGTGTGTGTGTGTGTGTACGTGCGCGCTTGCCTGCGTGCACGCATGTTCGGGTGGTTAAGCATGCAGGTATGCTTTAGCGTACATACACCATGCATTTGGGTGCGCGTGTGCATATGTGCTGTGTGTGTGTGGTTATGCATGCACGTATGTTCCATTTGTGCACTGTGTGCACAGGTACCGTGATCCACATGCATGTGTGCACATATGTGAATTCTGATTATGTGTATCTGCATGTATGGCTATGCAGACATGCATGCACACGTGTGCAAATGTGGTGCATTTGCCTCTGCATACAAGGTGTGTGTGGGTATGTGTGAGGTTACGTATTCATGTGGGCACGCATGCGCAGTGCATGTGTGCTTAATGTGCTATATGTGTGTGCGTAAGCAAATCTGCGGGGTTATTTCTGCATATAGAGCATATGCAGATATGCGTGTGGGCATATGCAGGGTATGCGTTTGTATCAGCTCGTACCTGCACGTGAGGTGTTTGTGCATGCATACAGGGTGGCTGTGTGTGCCTGTGTAGTATGTGTGGCAGGCGTCTGTACAAATGTGCACTTGTGCATGTGTGAATGTGTGTGGTTATACACACATGTGACCCTGCACAGGGCACCTGTGTGTGTGCATGTTGCATGTGTGTATTCATCCGTGCTTTGTGAAGTTTTAAAGGTTTATGGTGTGCATACATTGTACGTGTGTGTGCTTGTGGACAGTTACGCACACACACGTAGGTGTGCGGCAGCCTGTGTGCAGAGGTGCTCACGTGCACTGTGAGTACTTATACGATGTGGTTTTGCATAGCTGTTTGCTGGCGCCAGTGTACATGCACATGGCTGTGTCTACAGTGTGCAGATGGGCACATGGACCTCAAGGTGTATGTTCGTGCACACGTACACCTCATTGAAACTGGGTCAGCTACATGTTTGAGGCAGCCACGTTCTCTCCTCAGTGCTCCCCTACAAGGAAGTCTTAAATGTCATTGCATCCACAAAGCAAAGCCCATCACAGACACATCTGCAAAGCACTGATGAATAACGTGCACTCTACTGTAGTTTGCCTGGGGAGCTTGAGAGAAGCTTTATACCTTGCGTTGCACTCAGAAATTCTTTGAAAGCCATCTTAAATGACTCTATCTTTTTCCAAAGTGCACCATGGAGCTGTCTCATCTTTTCCTTCCCTCAACTCCCTTCTCCTGGGAGCCTGGGAAAATAACGTACGTGAGACCTGTACACCAGCCCCTAGGACACACAGTAGGAAGTAGTTGGTTCCCTAATACAAGGAAAATGTCAGAAAGCTCACAGCAGGGAGAGATACCTCACTGCTGGAGAACCCAGAGGTCTTCCTGGAGGAAGTGGCACCGAGGCTCAGAAGAGTGGAGAGGATTTAGCTGTACCAAGACAGAGACGTGGATGGGGGTTGAGATTGAGCTCCTGGTGGAGAAGAAGGGAAAATAAAGGCCTCAGGGATATGTCTCAGTCAGGATCCAGTTAGGAAACAGAAACCACTCCAGATATTTGAACAGAAAGAATTTAATATAAAGAATTATTAACCAGGTATTAGAGAACTCAAAACGTAAAAAGAAGACTAAGTTTTCATGGAGTTTGCAACTGCGGGAAATGACTGCCAGCCCTAGAGCCAGGAAAACAAAGGGAGGAGATTGGAATTATTAACATTTAGAAGCTTAGAAGGGGAGCCCTTTGGGCCAGGGATCTAGATCTCTGAGGAGGGGACACCAGTTGGCTGGAGTTAGCATCTCTGGGGGAGGGCCTCCAGACGTCAAGGACCCAGCCTGCTGGAAAGGGGGCACTGTCGCCTGGTGCTGGTATCTCCGAGGGGCTGGTTCTACAAGAATTGGAAAAACTGTACACTGGGCTCAGCCACTGCCTGGGAAGGGAACTGCCGCGGCCAGGGTGAAGAACCATCCCTGGATGATGTTGGCATGGACCACTAGTGGACAGGAAGTAATCCGGAAGGAGCCAATCCCTTCTTCCTCTTCCAACCTTGCAGTCTCCCTCTAGCGACCCTATTGGCAGAGGTAACATGGAGCCAGAATGGTGGCTTGCAGAGCCCCAGCCCCTGCGTCACAAAGCTGAGGATGGAAGGGCCTCTTGGAGCTGAGAGGCAGTAATCTAATTAACCGACACAGCCTGCCCCCGTGGTTACCTGGCAGGGGTAGGCACCCTTTATACCGATTTGAAATTCCACACAATAACAAAACAACTTTGTGTTTCTGCCTAACTTGGGTTTTATTTGTGTAAATATAAACCTGTTCAGCTTCTCCCCGAAATAAGGAGGCAGCATTCTCAACTGACATTGTATCCATCTCTGCAAGATAGTGAGAGGGTGGGAAAAGAGGGGTCATCGTGGCAACAATGAGAAATCCAGACTGACCTTCCTGACTTGAGTCCCACACAGAGGCCTTGGGGGGGGGTCAGCAGATGGCTCAGAGAGGGGTCTGTCCATCCAGTGGGACAGAAAGCTAAAGCCAGCTCTGTGGACCCTAGAGTCTGTAAGTGTTCTGGGTCCTACAAGTTTTGTCAAGCCATTTCCTCACGTTGACCATCAGCTTTGTCTTCTGTTAAAGGGACTGTCTGCCTGCAGTGAGAGCCAGAGAAAGGTGTCAGCCGTAAGAGCAACCTGTGGGTAGTGGGATGGTGGGTTCCAAGGCCGGACGTCCTGTCCACTTCTCTATCGTTGATGTCTTGTGTTCTGGCTCCAATTTAAAATGGGCTGAGTAAGGGTGTCCATGGGTCCCACTGTGGGGAGTAGACCAGGTCTGGTGGGTTTGGGACCCTGAACCAGAAGGGGGATACCACCCTAGCCAGCACAGACACATCCATGCCTTGCAGGAGGGAAGCAGAGATACTCTGATCTCCTCTCTACTGGGTTGAAGAGGGTCTCCTGCGTGTGTCCTCAGAGCTGGGGCACAGAAGCAGAACAGGACCATGGAGACTAGAAGTGGTCTCCCCTTGCCACCTCCTCCCTCATCCTCTGCCTGTGCCTGGCTTCATTCTAATGATGCCCCTATGAAGCATGGTCGGATCTGTTGTGCCTTGCCCACCCCGAGGATGACTGCCTTCTTATAGCTACTCCAGAGCCTGCTATGCTTATTATCCCAAGGAACAGGGGACTGAGGGTAGAATGTCAGGCGTCTGCAGGGCTGCCATGTGCAGTTGTGCAGGCTGTGCACTGCCAAAAGGCTCCCGGCAAAGGAGGCAAGTGGGGGCTGAAATCCATTCTGAAATCCTTTCTGAAGGTAGGGGAGCCGTTATCTAATTGGTACAAAGGCACTTTCCGGACTCGTACTGGAGGCGGGTATTGAGGTACCCGGGACAAAGGAAATCGCCAGAGGTTTTCTGCACGTGACTAGGCTCCCAGGCAACTGAGCAGTCCTCACCCACTAGCAGATCTCTGAGCAGGAACGATTCACAGCTGTTATCACAGCCAACATCCTGTCCATCTGCCTGCGCATAGCAGCACTGAGGCCCCAGAGGCTCAGAAAGTAAGAGTGAATCTCAGGCTAAAGGCAGAGCTGAGACCAGACCCCAGTGGGAAGCTCTGCCCACTCCCTCAGCTCCCAGGCGACTCTGAGCTCACAAGGAAGAAAGACTTTCTTATCTTCACAGGATACAGGCAGTCCTGGCAGTCAAGCCCAGCCACCTCTGTGCAACTTCGGGCAAATGGCCTAACTTCTCTGTGCCGCAGTTTCCACCTCTGTAAAATGGGGATTATCATAGCTCCTCCCAGAACGACTGGGAGGATTAAATAAAGTGATAACAAAAAGAGTTCAATGTGAACTATGCCAAGTTTGGGAGCTATCAGTAATCCCATGTTAGAGATGAGAAAGCTTGGAGAGGCTAGGTAACTTACTCAAGGTCACAGCTACTACGGGGCTAGGATCTGCATCCAGGCAGGCCCTAACTATGGCGTAAGATCATATGAGGAAACCTCCCAGCCCAGTCCCTGGCACACATGAGTCCTCAATAACTGTAGCTATTATTATATTTCTTGAATTGCAGTAGGTCCTGCCCGACGTGGGTTATCTCTGGAAGCCACTGTGTCAGCTGTTGCTATGAGTCCACCAGCAGGGCCCAGCCTCCCATCCTTCCCAATGCCAACACCTGTGCCTGCAGGAACTCCAGGCCCTGGTGTCCCCAACTCTCAGACCCTCAAGCCTGGCTCTGGCCCTCCCTCCTCGGAGGCAGCTGTAGGTCTGCCGTTGACACACACTTAATTAGTTCCATCACTTGCTGAGCCCTGGCAGGGGCATATCAGTCTCTCTCTGTCTCAGGCACTGATGGGCTCCCCATAAGCAGCTTTGGAGGGAGATGGTGGAGAGATCTGAGGTACAGAAATGCATTTTCCCCTTCCTGCTTGCAGATAAAGTGGCAAGTAACCAAGCAGGCTTCTTTCTGGAGGAAGGCCTCCAGGCTGCGCAGTGGTGCATAGAAATGATTTATTTCCAGCCAGGCACTTGGGGCTTGTCAGGGAAAGTTCCCTGATTCCCAGACCTGTGGTCTCCAAGTGCCACCCTGGATGCAATGAGCTTTGGCAAGGTGGAAGGGCCTGGGAGGGGAGTGGTGCACAGGGCCCTGGCTGGATACTCTTGACCCTCTGAGCCGGTCCTATCTCAATCGGGGGGACAGGTGTGTTCCCTAATCCAGGCCTTCCCAGGCTGCATTCTGCTTTAGGCAAGCATGTTGTCTCCTAATTCAGGATGTGCTGAAAATCTCCATCACTTGGATGAGTGATGTTTTGTACATTAACCACGAGAGGTAGTATTGTTTCGTGACAAACTGGCTTTGATTCGGGGTTCCACCACCGACAAGCTCTGTGACCTTCAACACGTGACTTGACCTCTCTGTTCCTCAGTTTTCCAATTTATAAAATGATGATGAAAATGTCTATCTCATAGGGTTACCACAGGGATAAAAGATTATCATAAGGATCACCTCATAAGGTTATCAAAAGGAAAAAAGACTTTATTCTGTGTGGAGTACCTGGAACAGTGTCTGGAACAGTATTTCCCTGGTGCAGAGTAAATACTTAATATCGATGAGTTGTCATTGTTACTTGACTGTTTTCCACACTATACACTGTTTGTCATAAAGTGTGGTGATCTATTTCCCTCAGCCGTTGAGGGGCTCTGCTGTAGCACCGCATCCGGACAGGGGTTGCCGTTGACCCCATGAGAACAGGGCCAGGGACAGAATTTCTGGAGTGAGGGCTCACTCTTCCATGGGATGATTGATTAATCATGGTTGCCCAGAGCTTTGTGCATGCAAGGATTCCGGAGCCTTGTCTGAGCCCCAGAGGAACAAGCAATGTGATTGATTACTGATGTCTGCCCCAGGCATGAGCTAGGCAAGAAAGGGCTTTTAGTTGGCTTCCCCCCACAGGGGGCTGAGCCAAGACGGGTGCAAGGAGTGTATCTGGGAGGTGATGCCAGGAAGACCCGTAAGTGGGGCAGTAAGACAGGGAAGGCAGAAACCCAGTGAAGGGGGCAGTACGGGGAGGACTACTGCTGGGGCGACAGGAGGGGGCTCGTTTCTTCCGAGGACCTGGTGGAGACTGTAGCGCACACCTCGGCATCACCCCACTCGGGGGCAGGGCAGCTGGAGTGTGTAGCTGCCAATTCTCATGGCTCATTCCTGGAGAGTCGCTCTTCTGGCCTTAGTCCCTGGGCACTTGCTGCCAGTCCTGGATGTAGTCTGAGCACACATCCACGGCCAGGAAACTGCCTTCGAGTAGAAAGATCCAGTAAGCTGGAAGAGAGGCCAGGAAGGGTTGCAGCGGCCTTTGGGTGGGCTAGGGGTGTGGCTGGGGCAACGGGTACACAGGTCATGGATGCCTTGTGTGTGTCACCACACACTGCAAGACCAGAGGAGCTGTCACCTGCCCTCCCTCCTCCCTGAACACCCTCCTCCCTGCCTTTCTTTTTCTCTGCCCTCCCTCCTTCCTTTTGTTTTATTTTCTCTTCTTCCTCTCCTTCCCGCCTCCCTTCTGCAAATATTTTCTGTGTGTCTTGCCAGAGCTTATGCTAGGAACCGAAAGTAACAAAATAAATAAAAACTCGCCTTTGCCCTTTAGCTGTTCAATCTGATGAAAACGGCAGAGACCTCCCATCTCCCCGGAGGGGGAAGAAGACACCCAGAGCAGCTAATAAATGGTTTCAAGTGGTTCCTTTTCAGGCACTTTCATTTTTAAAAGGAGGGCCCAAGGGCTGCTGGGACTGGCAATTAGAGGCTGCGTCTCTGTGTTTGCCAAGAGGCAGGTGTGAGGAATCTGGACACTTGGAAAAAGTAAACTTATTAGGAGGAGGAGGATCTAACAGAGTATGAAATTTACAAAAGCCTCATCCGAAGTAACACTAATGACAGGCCACTTTATTGATGTTTAATTCAAAAACAGAAGCTAATGCAAGTACCCTTCCCTCAGAGTGGGAAGGAGGCGGGAGCCTTTCTTCCTAATAATTTACTTAAACTGAATTTCATATGGGAAATTAAGTTGTCTGGAATAAAAGCAAGACCTCACTCCAGAAGTAAGAAATCACCTTGAATGAGTCTATCCTCACAAGGGCAGCTCACTGTCTTCCAAGCCCAGAAAGTTCCATCTGATAGGCAGCCCTGGCGGTAGCACGACTATATTTTGGGGTCTTTGGGGGCTGTATGAGTTTTCTATTACTTTACTGTGTGACAAATTACTACAACTTTAGCTGCTTCAAACAACACCAATTGATTATCTCAGTTTCTGCGAGTCAGCTGCATGGGTCAGCTCAGGTCCCATAAGACTGCTATCAAGGTGTCGGCCAGGGCTGGGGCTTATTTGAGTCTCAGGTTCCCTTTCCAAGCTCATGCAGCTTGTTGCCAGAATTCAGTGCCCTGAAGCTGAAGAACTCGAGGTGGCTTTCATCTTCTTCAAGGTCAGCAAGAAAAAGGTATTTCGGGCCTTCGCCTTCACCTGATTAGGTCCGGCCCACCCAGGATGATCTCACTTTGGTTAATGCAAAGTACACTGATTAGAAACCTCATCACAGGACAGAAACCTCAGGGGAGGGGGCTGGACAGGGTGTGTACACCAGAAGGTGGGAATCTTGGGGACCCTCTTAGAATTCTGTCTCCCACCCAGGCAGAGGAGCTGGATCCAGCTGAACCTTCCTCAGCTCTGAGACTGTGGACAAACCATTTCCTGCGGCTTGGCCTTTGTGCTCTCACCTGTGCAACAGGTTATCGATCCTAGCCCTTCTGACCTGAAGAGGAACAGCAGAAGTGTCTTAAATGATTAGCTGGGTAGTAATTCAGTATTCAAAAATGACAGTGGGAAGTCATCAGAAATGGTGTATACTTGTTGCAGGCATTTTAACTTAAATTTGATAAGTAAATGTGCATTTGCTGATTTTTTTTCACATAGGACCAAGGCAGTTTTGTTGCACGTGACCCTCCCCCATGGAGTTCCAGGAATCGTTCTTACTTGAATTAAACCCACACCATTCCACCTATAATTTCTAATGTTCTTCAGCGTGGAGTGAGAACTTTGCACATGTGAAGCAACATGTGTGCAGAATCTGTCCAGATATTCACAACTTCTGCAGCCTTTCCTAATTATTTAATTCCCTCCTTGTTTGACACACATTTTCTTAGAAAACTGCCATTCCTGAGACCTTCCAAAGCGTTGACCTCCTTGGTTTTGTGCTCCCGTTTCATTGGTTTATGTAATATTTAATGTAATTATGTAAGTATAAGAACAAGCACAACTGGCATATAAACAGGTTTGGGAATAAATTCAACCAACTTGGGGTGAATTTGTCTGGCTCCACCGTGGCATACACGCGTGTGCGCACACTGGAGAGGATGTGACAGCTGGGACATTTGGCCTAGAATAGGCAACAACCAAGCTAATTTGAGAAGAAATATAATATTGGCTAATCTGGCAAGTTAATTAGGAGAAGGGTGGTTTACTCTGAAAATGAGAAATGCTTTGGCAAGTGTGAAGTTTGGTGTCAGTCTGAAGGGTGTTGGGGACCGAACCTACTGTCCCAATGCCTCTTATTTATTTGACTGCCTTGAGGCCAGGCCTCCTGCTTGATGTCACAGGGCTGGGGGTTAGGACCCCAGGGAAGGAGAGGCCATCCCATGAGTCACAGATGTAGACACTGAGGCACAGAGATGTCAAGTGATTTGCTCAGGTGATAAAAACGATGAAACTGGAATTCAAACCATGATCAATTTGACACCAGAGCCATTGCTCTTAACCCTTCAGAATTGGTTCTTGGACATGAATGTGCAAAGAATCCCATGGGGAATGGGGAGGGAGAGCTTGATAAAAATGCCACTTTCTGGGGCCCTACCTCCACCGATTCTGATGCAGTAGGTTTGGGTGGGGCCTGGGGATGTGTATTTCTAACAAACGTCCCAGGTGGACTGAAAGCCAAGTCAGGGGCTGTACCGTGCAAAGCCATGCCCTCCAGTGGTGCCCTTACCTAAGGCCTGGCCTGCTGAGTTCAAGAGAAGTGAGCCGATTCTGAACCCAGTCCTGAGTCTGCTGGGGACCCTGCCCAGAGAGAACTCTTGCCTGCCCCAGTGGAGACCTCCAAGATGGCCCCAGGGCGAACCATCAAATGGGCCAGCAGGCGCAGCATGACTTTCTACCAGCTGCACAATAGAATCATCATTCTATTCTACAATACCCATACCTGGACCCCTCCCCAGAGTTTCTGACTCATCTCAGCTGATTCTAAGGGACAGCCAGGATTGAGAATCACTGAGCTAAAGCAGAAAGATTTCAGACCTTTCTATTGTACCGTTTAAAGCTGTCTGGGACAGGGAAGCCTGCCTTGGGAAGTAATGAGCTGTCCGACTTAGAAGCCTGAAAGACAGAACTAGATGACTGCTACTTGTGATGGAGGATTAAGGGGCATTGGCGGGGGTGGAGGCTGCCACTGGGAGGCAGGTGGAGTGAGTGCTACAGCCTCCAACTTGCTGCTGTCAATGAGCAAAACAGAGTGGACTAGGGACAGGACGTCAAAGGAACATGGAGGCCAGATCCTTCCCCATCAGCCCTGTCATTATAATGATATCACTCACAGTCACAGGGTGCTGAGGTCTGTCCTGGACCCTTTAGATCGTGATCATGTGATTCAGCTCTTGTGAACAGCCTATGACGTTTGTGACGTAGCCTCCATTTTCCAAATGGGGAGTTTAAGTCCCAGTGACGTTAAAAAATCTCGACTCAATCACAGAAGATTTGAGCCCAGCTGGTCAGATACTTTCTGCCTTTCTATTCAACCAGGCTGCTTCCTTTCTCTGAGGCAATACACACACACATACACACACACACACATACACACACACACGCACACACGCACACACACACATGCACACACTTGTTCTCATACACAATTCCTTGCATGAAAATACACTGTAGCGAGAGACTAGCTCAGCCCCCATGTCCCTGTGTCTCTGTCTTGTTCTCCTCCTGTCCCCCTCCTGTCCTCGGCTCTGTCCTTCTTACTTTCTGTGTGTCACACATACTGTCCAGTTTGAACTCTCCTCTGAGATTTCCAAAGAAGCCCCATCCACCTGCTTAAGTTTTATAGTTTCCAGTGAGATGTGCCAGAGGGGCCACCAGCTCCAGCCTTGAAGGAATTGTTCACCAGTTTGGCTTGCAGGGGAGGCCAAGCAGAAACTTCTAAATGCATGAAGGGCGGCTGGAAAACACCCTGGTATTTACAAATTGTTGTTGAAGCCAGGAAAACCCCAGGGAAGAGGATGAGGTAGGGAAGCAGTGCAGAGAGAAACTGCGAGGCCTCAGCCTGTCCAGGCGTGGGTCACCAACATCTACTAGCATCCAAAAAGCCTGGAAGAGGGGATGGCCAGACAGCATTGTCCCCATTGTACAGAAGGGGAGACTGAGGCCAGAGAGCTCCAATGATGCCATTCAGTGAGCTGGAAGTATCAGAGGCAGGAATCAAACACGGGACCTGAGGTCATAGAAACTGCAGCTGAGAATTCAGTGGAGAACTCAGCGGGACTCACCATCCATGGGTTTGTCTAGCTGCGTCCATTCTGATTGGCCAGTGCCCATACCTTACTGATTATCCAATTCCTTCACTTATTGAATCCTACTCTGGCCCCAGGCTGGGCACAATTGGGGGATGGCAGAGATTGGACAGAGAGAAGCTGGAGGTCTCTGGGTCGGCCACAGAACTCTGAGAATACTTCCGGGGCTTGCTTAGATGATGAGGTTGGGTAGACCCCAGCCCAAATTCTATTGTACACAAGTTTCTTCACGAGAAGTTCCCACCAGTGGAAAAGGCACTCTCCCCTCCACCTTGCACTTTCTGTCCCTGAAAATTGAATGTATTACTTGACTCCTTGGGCCATTTTCCAAGCGATCTCCCCATCTGATCTGTAACTTAGCCTCTGACGGATTTACAGGTCCAGCCTTGGTCCCGATTTTTCTGTGCCTTCCCGTGTGCTGCTCAGCACGGATGTCTTAATACGCCAGCTGAGACTTCTTAAATCCACATTGAAACAACTGTTGGGTTTTTATACCGTTGTAAAACTCTTTGTAGGGTATTCATAGAAAATGTTTTATTAATTGCCATATGTTTATTGATTTCTCTTTCATGTCGGTTCTTTTGTTCTTTCTTTGTAGTGGCAAAAGATCTCTCTGCATCATCATTTGCAAGTTATCTAAAATGTCAAAGGTGTTCTTTTGAAGTTTATTACAGATCACATGCCATAAGGCCCGGACGTTGGGTATTTACAGCAAGGGGGGAATTCCTGCACGGACTTTCAAAGCTCACAAAAGAATTGAGATCATATTGGTTTAAAACAAGACACACACACAAAACCCCAATTTATCATTTTTTTACAATTTTTCTCATTTTGAGGGAGTAGGGGTGGGTCGGCAAAGACATACCAACGAGGAGAAATGAACAAATGTTCTGGCTTATTCATAGCATGGGTCTCCCTCTCCGTCTTGCAATCTCATTGTGGTCCAGGTTATGGAATTGCTCCCCAACCTTCAACCTGCAGCCTAGCAAACCTTCACTTGGAGGTCCCCTCAGCTACCCTGCATAAGGGGGATAACCTGCCACTTTTCCCAGCAGGCCAGCTTCCGCCTCCCCATTTCAGTAGAGCCTGCTCCTGCTGAGGTGCTCAGGGGGGACCCCTGCGAAGAGAAATCTCCCCTACAGAGAGGAGGTCCTAGAGGTACCTGGGCTCTACCTCCAGGATCCAGGGTGGGGGATGGATGGGGGAGGGCCAGGAAAAAGAAAGTAAAAAGTTAATAGTGTAATTCCCCAAGTTTTAAGGGAGCTATTGATGTCTAAGTCAGCAGAGCATTTTCTTTTGAAAACCCCAAAAGTCATATTTTAAAAAGCCTAACCGGGAAAAACTCGCACTTTGATCTAGATGGGATATGAATGAGATCCACGCACTTATCAGGGAGGCATGAGGAGCTATTTTCCAAGCTCCCTCCCTTCCCAAGGGAAGGATGACTCCAACAAGCTGGAATCCAGCCCAGGCTTGCACCCCATAATGCTGGTGCACTTGGGTGGCTCACTGATGCTGCAGGAGCCTCGACTGCCTCATCTTTACATGAGTATAATGATTCCTAGCTGATCTGGGTCTCCAAGAACTCATGAGGGTCCACTGACACTTAGGAAAAGGACGTATTGTCTGGACTGCCTTCCTCCTCGGTCTCCTTTGCTAATTGCCAGTGTCCCCCTGGCTTCCGGTCCCCACTGCTTGGTTGGGAATTGGGGCTGGGGGCGGGGGTGGGATTTAGGTTGAGGACTTGATGTTTTGTTGCTAAACTCAACTAGCTGCGCCTTTCTCCCCCAGACTGGGCAAAGAGTCCGTAGCTGGAATCTGGCAAAAGAGCTAAAAGGGGACTGTGCCTGGGGCCCTGAGCTGGCTCTGCAGCAAAGGGAAAAAGAGAGACTCCCTGGATGGGGAGATGGAGAGGTTTGGGGAGGGTGAGGCCAGAGGCTGGGCCAGAGACTCCCAGGGGAGAGTGCTTGAGAGAGGCCTGTTGGAGCCTCTTTTGCTCACTGTCACAAAGCCACCATCCTGGTGGAGGCCTGAGCACTGCCCTGCTTCCCAGCAACCATGGGTCTGATTCCCAGTTCTGCCAGTGTCATGCTTTTTGCTCCTGGGTAATTTACGTCCTGTGTCAGAGCCTCAGTTTCCTCATATATGAAACAGGAACAGGCTGGGACTAGGGTGAGGAAATCCAAGTGCACCCTGGGTATAAGGTTTAAGGAGGCACTCGCTTACGTGCTCGAGCAAGTGCAAGGTTGACACCTGAGAGCGAGTGCCTCCTTAAAATTGGCCTCCCACTTGTCTTGGCCCTGAATGGAAACTTGGCCATGCCCCTGAGTTTTGTGAAGGTCTGACGGGCCAGTTACTGGCTGCAATTGTGTGTGTGTGTGTGTGTGTGTGTGTGTGTGTGTGTGTGTGTGTGTGTGTGTGTGTGTGTGTGTGTGTGTGTGTGTGTGTGTGTGTGTGTGTGTGTGTGTAGAGGTTTGCATCCAGGCTCTAGAGCCACATCCTGGCCCTACCACTTTCTAGCTGTGTGACTTGGGCAAGTTACTTAACCTCTCTGATCCTCAGTTTCTTTGCACCTGAACAAGAGGTATTATTAGCTTCTTCTTTGCAGATTTGTACTGAGGTTTAAATAAGCTAATAGAAGTGAAGTGGCCAAGACAGTGCCTGCTGCATAGTGTGGTCATAGTTAAAAGTGCCAGCTGTTATTAACACCTGCCGCCTCCTTGGTGAGGGCTGCTGGGAGCCTAGAGTCCTTCCTTGTCCTTTCCCCTCTTCTTGCCACAAGAAGGAGCTTCTACCACTACCCCCTGGGCTTCCTCAAGACCCTTTGCCCACCCTCTCTGGGTGTTATGAATGGGGCTGTGCCCACCTCTCACCCCTCCGAGGCCCAGGAATTGCGGTGAGGACAGCTTTGGGGAAGGTTTCTGGGGCTCCCTCCCAAGCTTCAGGGTCGGCAGAGGAGCCTGTGAGGGAGACTGTCCCCAGCCCGAATCAAGCCCACGTCCACTCACACAGCCTCCCCTGGCCTTTCCCCAAAGCCAAGAGCTGTCTGTAGACCCGGAGAAGAAAACCAAGCTTTATTTATTCACACGTTTGTCCTCATCTGGGCCTGACTCTATCTGGCATTGGGGACCCAGAGATGACCCCGGCTCTGCCCCCAGCCTCCAGGAATCCCCAGTCTAGGCCAGAATGTCTCCTGGTGACATGCTGGGGGGAGGGGCATGAGGCTTGCGGGGGGTGCAGGGGTGAGTACAGAAGTAGTGGCATTAGGGACACTTCCCAGAAGTGGTGACCTTTGAGCAGGACCTTGGAAGGGGAGGGGACCTTGGCTGGAGAGAACTTCGCCAGGCAAAGGGGTGTGTGTCCCTGGCACAGGGAGTCACCTGCACAAAGGTTTGTGGGCAGGAGAGAGGCTGGGAAATGATCGGGTAGGGAGGCCTGGAGAGCATCCCAGAGACCCTGCAGAGGCAGGTTAGGGCAGGGCCGGCCAGGGTCACGGGGTTAATGGGCAGGTTTGGAGACATGGCCTTTGGGGTATAGGGCCTGCCTACCCTTTGGGGTATAGGGCCTGCCCCGCCGGGGGCTAAAGCCTGGCTGGGTCCACATTCCGTCTCTCCTACCCTTCACGATGGAGAAGCCATTTTCAAGGTCCCCAGGGCAGGATCTGCCATCATCTGGCCATTTGTGGACATCGTGGGCAGCTCAAGTCCCAAAGAAGTGCTGAGGTCTGGTCTCCCTGTGGGGTCTTTCGGATCACCAAGTAACAAGTGGGAGTGATTCTTTGATATGGTCCCGTTGGAGAAGCCTCAGATGGACTCTGGGCTCAAGAGGAGTCCATTGGAAATAGTGCCAAGTCCCTAAGCAACCAGGTGGCCTAACAGAGATGCTCAACTCCTGGGAGCTCTCCTGGGGCCTCCTGGGCCCTCCTGAGGGCAGTGCCCAGTTGCCAGGCTCTAGACATGGGTCACTGCGTTTGAACTGGGAGGTGCCTGGAGAGGCGGCCTGGGCCAAGATTCCCGGGACTCTGGCCATGGTTCCTTCCCCCCTTTCTCTGTCGTCTTCAGTAAGAGAGCCTGCTGGCCAAGAGCCACAAAGTTGACTTCCAATCCCAGCTCCACACTTTCCAGCTGTGTGACCTTGGGCAAATGAATGAATTTATTAGAAGAGAAGTTTCACACATCTTTGTTTTTTTCACTCCTCCATCCCCAGAGCTGAAAACAGAGTGTGGCACATAGAAGGTGCTCAGTAAATATCCGGAGCTCTTAAAGTCTTAAATGCCTTAATTGTCTCATGTGTGTAAAGTGAGCAAAATAATAGTACTTATCTCAGAGGTTAGCTGTGAGTAGCAAATAGAATATCCATTAAAAATGCTAAGCCTGGTGCACGGAGGCCAGTAGGTACTCAGTCACTATGAGATCACAGTGTGATCGCCATTGTAATCACCACCACGGCCACCTCACCTTTTAGAACCTCCCAAAGCACTTTCAGTCCCATGACCTCTCAGGAGTTTCTCAATGCACTAGAGATGGCAGGTGGGCTGCAATGAGGTCCAGAGAGGTCAAGATTCTTCCCCAAGGCCACGCTGCTCCATAGTGGCGGGGCAGCCTAGCTCCCTGACCACCCCTAGCGTGTCCTGGCACCCATCTAGAGAGGCTGACCTTGACCTGTCCTTTTATATACCATCCCGAGCCCAGTGCAGCGTCGGGTAGAGGAGTCGTCCAGTGGGGCTCCCTGATCGAATGATGAACTAGGTGACTATAGCTTGCTTGCACTACCACTTTATTTGTAGCTGGGACACGGTATAGGAAACTTTATGGCGTAAGGCAGAAGTCAGCAAACTTTCTCTGTAAAGGTCCAAATCATAATTATTTGGGCTTTGTGGGCCACATGGAGTTTCTGCCTCAACCACCAATGCAGGACCAAGCAGCACAAAAGCACCCTTAGACAATACGTAAGTGAATGGTGTGGCTATTTCCAGTCAAACTTGATTTACAAGACGGGCAATGGCTAGGTTTGGCCCACAAATCACAATTTGCCAATTCTTGCTGAAAGAGGACAAGCCTAAACCAACAGTGAAAACTCGAGTCTGGTTTCAACCTACTGACTCCCTTCCTCTGGGCCTCAGTTTCCCCGTTGGTTCAATGACAGGGTTGAACTAGATCAAGGGTCTCACAATGAACTTCCTACAAGGGCAGGCAAGTGGGACAGAAGTGTGATGTGGCCCGGGGTGGGAGGGGGACAGCTGGAGGCAAGCTCTCTCATCTGAGGCAGCTACGATGTAGCATCCATTGATGGTGGTCAGGTCTCCTGAGAATCTGCGCGAGCAGAATTGTATGTGAACTGCCGAGATCTGTAAGAACTTCTTACTGACATACAACACGCGTACAGGAAAGTGCATACAGCTTAATTATCCAGCTTGATGAATTTTCTTAAACTGAACACATCCAAGTAACTAACACCCAAATCAGGAACAGAAGGTGACCGGCACACCAAAAGCCTTCTGTGTGCCAACCCCCAGGGAACCGTTTCCTGACTTTGCACAATTTTTAATGTGGCATCTAGTTCTCGCTCTCTTTTTTTTTTTAAGCTCTGTGTAGACTAAACGCATCGGCGGGCCACTTCTCGACGGCTGGCTCGGACGTTCCTAGCGCTCAGTGACTTGTCAGTGATGACACTTCCAGGCACGTAAAATCGCAGGCTGTTGCCCAGAGCCGGCCACGCAGAGCAGACAGCAGGTGGGCAGCGCCCCGGGAGTGAGTGGCCGGTGTTTTTGTTCCCCTGAAGGCGTGTGCAGTGAGCAATCAGAGTGACAATGCGGCCCAAGGGGCATCCTAAGTGCCTTCCGAGGAGGGCAGCGGGAGGAGGCCGGGCCGGGCCGGCGCACTCGGCTGGCTTATTAAAACGACTTTGATCCCTGGCTGCTTTGATATCCCGGCTCTTATAAAGAATTCACTTTCAGGGGTAAATATAGGTAGTTCAGAGAGATTTTATGACATACCGTACAGGCTCCTCTTCGAGAGACTTATTTAATTACTGCGGTCGGGAGGGCTGGGGGCAGCAGAAATGCTGACAGAGAGTGGCTGGGCCTCCGTGTCATCTGCTGCCCACCAGCGGCACTGCCCGGCTCCGCTCCCACGGTCCCTGCCATTGGAGGGACCGTCTGTGTTGGCCTCTTCACCAGGGGTGCCCAGGAAAGGCCTAGGCTGGGGAAGCAGGCAGGGCCCTGCTACCTGCTGTTTAATCCGGGGCATTGGAAGAGGAACCAGGTGGGAGATGCGGGATGCGGGGCAGTGCTGCCCGATGGTCATTGCTTGTCACAGTGAGACCTAGCTTCGAACGAATGCAAGCTCTGCCAGCGAGTCACCTGGGGCAAGGGCCACTCTCAGAGCCTCAGTTTTCTCATTTGTAAAGTGGGAACAAAAGCAGTGCCCACGTCCTAGGGTGGGTGTGAGGGGTTACAGTCATCATGGCAAGGGAGAGACTGACAGTGCTGAGCACACTGTAAGCAGAAAACCCAGCTCCACTGGGACCCAGACCGTGCCCTTTGATGGACCCCGGGCACAGCGTCACTCCTTCCAGGCTGTAGAAGGAGATGCTGTGCTGCTGAGGATCCTGTCCTGAGGGCTCTGATCCCTCCTCTGTCTGGGAGACTTCCCCACCCACACTGGTCCTGCAACACAGGACTACAGAACAAGCAGGACCTGTGTGGGGTAGTAAGTACCCATGGCTAGAGAAGTAAAAAGAGGCCGGGGAGGGAGTCCCGGGCTGCAAGGAGAATAGACTGGAACAGTGTGCTTCTCACGCTTAATTTCTCAAAATGCAGATTCTGATTCCGCCGATGGGGGGTGGCCAGATTCTGCATTTCTGCAGCATTTCCAAAGCTGCTGGTTGCCAGTCTACTCTGAGAATTGAGGGCCTGGGTGATCCCTGGGGCTTTCTCACCATGCCTTTGCCCCAAAGCACGTTCTTGTTTGGGTCACTCATGGGGTGCTCAATCCAGAATAATTCCCATTCTGTCAAGTGTTCCAGGATTTGCATCATCCAGAGAGGTGACACATGTAGAGAACTTAAAATAGTATTGAAATTTTAGTAAGCGCTCAGTGATGACAATTGAAACTGTTATTCTATTCTGAGGAGAGAGACTCAACATATTAGTATCTCAAAAGCTTCTATGTATTGACCATTTCTGTGTATTGGACCCTCTAGGAAAAATCATGAGGATAATAAGGTGTCGGTATAAAATCTCACAAGAAATGGCTATCATCAGCACCATTTTATGGATGGGAAAACTGAAACTCAGAGAGACGAGGGGATACATGCAAAGTCCCAGAGCTGATCAGTGACTAGGCAAGGATTGGAAATCAGTCAAGAATGTCAAACCCAAGTATCTTCTGCTACAGCCCCGCCTCAGTGATTTCTCCCATCTGCTATACACACATACACATACACACACACACACATACACACGCACACATGCACGCGCACACACTTTGGGCCTGCCACTGCACTAGGCACATAGAACTCACGCATCCTTCATTACCTCGTAGAGTTGTTATTTTGTTTTCATGCCAAATGTCCCATTAGCTATGCACTCTTGACAGGCAAGAGTCACGTCTTCCGCATGGTTGACTGTCCAGGGTCTAGCGCAGGTGCTGGTATACAGTGGGTGCTCCGCACGTGCCTGCTAAATGAAAGAATGCCCAAGACATGAAATGAGCAAATTTACTAACCGTCCTTTGAGAGGGCCAGTGAGTTTGTTGCTTTTCCTGGTAACCAGCTGAATAAGCTCTCCCATCCTTCTTCTTGTATCTGTAGAAACACTGCCAGGTGACAGACAATGAATCCATCACAGAAAAATGGTGGTTTCGATCTAGAAAATACCGCCTTTTGCTATCATGGCCTGCTAACTAATCCCCTGTTCTCTCCAAACTGCAATCAAAGAAGGATTAGATAAAAACAAGATGTCAAAGCAGAGTAGGCTCCAGGATGGAGGACGAGAGGCCTTCCTCATTCCAGGGGCCCTCAGTGCCCTGGCAAAGACCTTACACGTAGTAGGTGCTTAGATGCTCGTGGAATGAATGAGTCAGTGCTGGCTATTTCAAGCAAGAGAATGGAATAACTGTCCCCAGGTCTCTTCACCCCAGTCACACACGCATACACACACACTCACACACACATGTATACGCACACATTCACGAGCCCTTTCGGCATGGGGGAAGGAACCTGCTTGGAGGTTTAAGGGACCCTGGCATCCATCAGTCTGGGGACAGGAGCCCTTTGCTCTGTTTTTCTCTCCTTCTTCTTCACTCACTCCTCGCCTTGCCCTGGAGCTGAGGCAGTAACTAATATTGTTTCCTGGCCTAAATAGATAATTGCCCTTCTGGCTGGATGAAAGATGTCTCGCGGAGCAGAGTGAAATATCATTAATAAAAGAGACTGATTTACTCAGGAATTCCTCCAGAAGTGAGATTAATAAGCCATCCCCTGGTGTTAGATATAATCTTCAGTTCTCTCCTCACTGCATGACTTATTTTTGCAACAACTGCACTATTCTGTCATTAATCATTAGAGGAGGCCCACAGTTTATCTAGGCTAATGGGCCTGATACACAAACACAACAACTTTTTCCTCCCATTTGACAAGGGAGAAATTCAGGGGGAAAATTAATCAACTGTGTGTTTCTTGTTAAGGAAAGACTCTACCACCTGACCCAGGATTCAAAGCATATACACACCGTGGTGTGAATGAATATGCCGTATGACTACAGATGGGTGCATATATATGGAGTATGACTGTGAATAGATAGATATGGGGCCTGGCCATGTGATTCTGTGTGTGCTTAAAATTGTATAAGCTGTGTTTGTGTGTGAATGTATATAGGGCACAAATAAATATGTAAGATATCAGAACCTGTGAATATATTGTATGGGATTATGCGCTCAGCTTTACGTGTAAACAGGTGACATGAACCTATGTATGTGGAAAGGTGCATGGCATATGCTTGTCTGTGTAAATGTATATGCCCATCTATGATGTCGTGTATGTAACTAACTTATGATGGATAATTTTTAGCATGTGTATCCCAGCTAATGAATGTATGCTTAATAAATGTTTCCTATACTAAATTGAAAGACAAAAGTCTGTTCAGTGTGAAAAAAAAAATCAACAAACTTTTAACTTACCCATTCCTGCTCCTTGGGATTTTCTGTCTGGCTGGCTATCTATCTGTCTACCTATCTATCTATATCTATCTATCTATCTATCTATCTATTCATCCATCCATCCATCTATCTATTTGCTGTCTTAGGCTGGGCACCCTAGAAGCAGAATCAAGACAGGGGTTCCCATCAAGTGATTTATGGGGTGGAGGAGAGGCTGACTTCCTGGCATTGAGGCAGAGGGTAGTCTCTATAGAAAGTCGCAGCCGCGAGCCGTTAGCATCCAACACTCCCAGCAGCTGGGGATGGGCACAGCTGCCCAGAACAGGGGATCTGGGAGCGGCACCTTAGCATATAAGGTACCTACCTGGTCTAGATTGGAGCTGGACTGGAAGAGTTCTTGACAACCAGGCTCTGGAATTTCTTAGACTCGATTTTGTGGGGAAGGAGGTACTGGTAGGCTTCAGAAGCTCCAAGATCAGACTGGGCTTCAGGACAACAGCCCTGGGGACACTCAGAGGCAGGGCTGTGGTGCTCCACGAGAGACCTGGGGCATTAATGGAGGCACTGGACCCCCAGGCCTTGCTGCCTCCACCCTGGTCCTTCAGGGGCCTACAGGGCCACAGCGCCCAGTGGGGTCCCAAGCCCATAGGCACAGAGACCACGGCTGCCCTGCCATCCCCTCCCCGAGCACGCGGGCAGTTCTAGCCACTGTCAATGACAGCATTCAGCCAGATGGGTTCCTGTCCCTTGGCCAGAGAAATGTCTGATCCCGGTGGGAAGGTGAGAGGCCGCTGGGTGCTTGTTTATAAACCAAGCTCCCTGTCCTTGTGGCAGGCAGTGAGGCAGCGCCCACATGGGCAGCCAGCCCTGAGCCTGAGCTCTGACAGAGCCCACGCTTGTCTGGGCGGCGGAGAGCCGCCAGCCTGGCCCCCGTCTCGGGCGGAACCGGGCAGCAGCCCACAGCTTGGGTTCCATCCTTGCCCCCTCCCCGGGCCACGGAGGAGTCGGGTGGTTACACAGGCATTTCTGATGTTGTCTCATGAAACCCGAGTGCTGAATCCTGAATTATAGCCACGCTCCACTTGGTGACTCGAAGGAATGTGAAATGGGGCAATTCTGGCCGCCCTTGCCAATTGTAGTTCAGAGAATGTGGCATTTGTAGATGGAATTAGAGGCGGCTTTCATGTTAACAAACTGAAATGAGCAGGGTTTGGTTTTGCAAAATAAACTCCTCTCGGCCTGAGCTGCCTGGTGGTGGCCCAGGCTGTAGACACCCCATCTGACTCACGCGGGCCCTGACACCCAGGCACACACTCTCACAGCCACGCCATGTACGCCACGGCCACACAGGCGTGCATCGGGAGAGAGGCAGCTCTGTCCCAGCGGTTTAGAGCTCAGAGCCAGGCTGGGTTCAAAGCCCAGCTCCACCACTTAATGAATGAGCCGAATGACCTTGGCCAAGTCCATGGCACGAAAATGTCTTGACACTTCCCTAAAATTTGCTTACATTCCTTTTCAACAAAGGGCGAGTCCCGCCTTGAACTTGGACCTTGAACAGCCACGGTAGCTAGAATGGAAAACTGCCTTCTCTGTTCACTGTGCTCGTTTTCTTCATTATCTACTTTTTATGCCAAATGACCTTGATTTTTCCATTTCTGGTAGCAATCAAAGGTTTCTTTTAAAAGTAAACTTAAGTTCACAAATGAGTCAATTTAATGAAAAAAATATTATAACAAGGGATGGTCAAAGGAGTCTGTGGACTGGGGGAGCACGAGTGAAAGAGCTCTTCCAATGACTGCAGTGTGGAAAAGGCTTCATTTAGCTTTACTGCTTCTGCAGACCTGGGCGACCTGACCCCCTAGCCCTGTCTATGGGAGTCTGGGCGCTGGGGCAGGCTTAAAAGGATCCTGCCAGGAGAGTCAGTGAGGCCGGGACCTGCCCGTGGCCTTTGCAGGGTGGGGAGCCCCTTCCCTGCACACTCCGGATTGGAGTCGCTCTCTAAACGGCCATCATAGTCTCCAGCCCTCAGCTGGAGCTCTAGAAATTCAATAAGACAGCTAGCTGGACGGGAGCGCTGTTTCAAGGGTCCAAATGGATACAGGGTGCTATAGTACCTTCCTCAAGTGAGACTCCAAATGTGGAAGGAGAGAAAGGGAAACACAGAGGGAGGGACCCTGTACACACACACACACACGCATACATGCACACACATGCATGCACGAGCAACACACACACGTACATGCAAACACACACGACACATACATACAAGACATATTCATGCTAACACACATGCCTGCGAGCACAAATATACACATGAACATGCATGTGCAAACACACACAAACCACTCACACAACTGCTTCCTCCCGCTGAGGACAAGATCCTGGGGGAGGCCAGTGCAGTGAAGAGACCAGCTCTTCCGGAGGCCTGCTCGCCTCTGGCCCCAGGTGCTCTTCCCTCCTCTCAGAATGGAAGTCATGAGTAACTCCACACAGCGCCTGACAGAAAAGGTATTTGCTCCATCCTGACCTAATTACGAGGGCCATCCTGGGCCTGGCCTGGCCAGCTCAGCCTCTCCCTGCTCCCCTGCCCGTCTACTTTCCTGTGTGCTGGGGAATCTCTGGCCAGCCCGTTTCCCGGACATGGTGTCCATTAGGCCTCAATTACCTGGCAGGGCCATGGCCTTTGAAGTGGTTGCAGAGACCGCTGGGAGGCCATTTTTCTCTCACCTGTCACCACTTATTTTCCTGGGCTCCTGGCCTGTGGCCTGCCATTTTTAACTAATGGGGATTAAATAATCCAGCTGTAATACAAATGCCCACTCCTGGCCCCTGGGTCCACCTTGGAGTCATTAAGACCTCAGATGGAGCTGGCAGGCGCTCCCTCTGGAAGGGGTAAGGAGAGGCCGGGCAGCACATTCTGGATTTTTTTATTGCCTCCTCCTTATAGCTATTATCCACAAACACAACCGCTAATGAGAGGGCTGAGGAATTTGGGAGAGGAAAGGTTTCATTTGGGCTAGAGAAGGAAGCCATCGTCTGCCCTGAAATAGCAATGCCATGTCTGAGAGCGCCTCTCCCGCAGCACCCCACAACCCAGGGCATGAGCCGTGAAACTGTGGGCAGAAGGGGGCGGGAAAGAGACCTGCAAGCTGGGTTTCTAGTACCTGAAAAGAAAGGGATGCCCACGTCTCACTCGTGGGCTTGGCAATATTTACCGCACACAGCCAAGTGCCTGGGTCTGCATCAGGGCTGTGGAGGGACTGTGTAATTTATCACACAAACCAAGACAGCTCGGAGAGCGAAAGGGAGAAGCTGTAACAGTTTCTCCAGGACAACAGGCATAAACCAGGAATGTCCTAGGCCGGGACTAGGGTGAAACATGCGAGGCACTCATCTCGGCTGCAAAATTTAAGGCTATGCCCAAATACTCAGTCCTCAAGATAAATATTTTAACAAGCTGTTTTTAAAAAATCGAACTCAAGTCCAAAAAAAATTCTAGGCACATGAACAGTTGCTCAACATTGCTAATTATTAGAGAAATGCACATTAAAACCACAATGAGATTACACCTCACATCTGTCAGAACAACTATCATCAAAAAGAACACAAATAACAAATGTTGGTGAGGATGTGAAGAAAAGGGAACCCTCGTACAGCCTTGGTGGAAAGATAAATTGGTGAAGCCACTGTGCAAAACAGTATGGAGGTTTCTTAAAATCTAAAACTAGAACTACCATATGACCCAGCAATTCTACTCCTGGATATATATCAGGAAAAAAGGTGAAAACACTAATTTGAAAAGATACTCACACACCAATGTTCACAGCAGCATTATTTACAATAGCCAAGATATGGAAGCAACTTAAGTGTCCATCAACAGATGAATGGATAAAGAAGATGTGGTATACACACACAATGGAATATTACTCAGCCATGAAAAAGAATGAAATTTTGCCATTTGCAACAACATGGGTGGACTTGAAGGGCATTATGCTAAGTGAAATAAGTCAGACAGGGAAAGACAAATACTGTATGATATCACATGTGGAATCTAAAAAATAAAACAAACTAGTAAATATAACAAAAAAGAAACAGGCTCACATATATAGAGAACATTAACTAGTGGTTACCAGTGGGGAGGGCGGTGGGGAAAAGGGCAAGATAGGGGTAGGGGATAAAGAGGTACAAAGTACAATGTACAAAATAAATAAACTGCAAGGATATATTGTACAACACAGGGAATACAGCCAATATTTTGTAATAACTGTAAATGGAATATAACCTTTAAATCTGTGAATCACTATGTTGTACACCTGAAACTTATATAATAGTGTACATCAACTATACCTCAAATAATAAATAAATAGAAGAATTTAATTCCAAGCAACTTAAAAAAGAAAGAAAAGAAAAGAAAAGAAAAAAAGTTAATAGGCTAAACACTCTAATTAAAAGGCAGCGATTGTTAATGAGAATAAAGGTCATTGTAAGACCAGAGAAGCCATACGGTTGAATGTAGGCCCGATGTTTACCTCGTAGGGGCTGATGCAGCTTACTGGTGGTTAGAAATACTTCCATACCAGTTGCTAACTAGGCCTGAGTGCTCACTTCATCCTAAACCCTAGCACTTCCCTATGAAGCCCCACCTCTACCACCCAGCATCTCAATGCTACATGCCTAGCACAGGACAAGGATCCTGGGACCCTGCTCCAGCACGGAGGCCATGGTCCATTCTATTTTGACGTTTCCACTGCTGCACCAGTTGGCAATCTTTTGAATATCACCCCTGGCTGAATGTCAGAATTTGAAATCAGGGGTTACAAATGCCTCACCCCTGGTCTTGCCAGCCTCAGCATGTGATTCATTTCAGTATTTTGTTTCTTGCGCGCATTAAAAAGAGTATCCTGATTCGCACCGAAAAATAGTTTCAAACGATAAGAGTTTTATTTATTTTGTGTCCACAATCCAACTTGCAATCTCAGAATATACTTCACTTTAACAAAGGCATGCGGAGAGATTTTATTCCAAGGTGTTCCCCCCCACCAAATATTAAATTGGCCATATACAGTAATGTAGCAATGATCTCCAGCAGATTCAAATTGGGGAACAGACCTTGACATGTCTTTTGATGTTTTAAGTTTTCTGTAATATTGTTTTTATTATAGCTTTTTAGATACTTAAATCTATATAAAAATTTAAAACTGTCATTAAACGTTTGAAACGCTAAGGGCTGTATAGAATTTACTTTAAACTCCGCCTGCCTGTCCTCGCTCTATGTGTGGGTGCGTCTGTGTGTGTGTACACATGTGGGTGTACACGTGTGAGTGTGCTGTAGGTGTGTGTACGTGTGTGTGCTGTGTGTGAACCAGCACTCTTTCACAAGCATTATCTCCTGGGTGTTCACTAGTATCTGATGGAGGAAGGAGAGAGGACGGCTCTGTTTCCCGGCCTCTGCCTCTGCCTGGGGGCTTCATCTGCTCAGCCTGGAGGATGGCCTGTCCCCCGCCACGCCCACCAGTCGCACCCAATTCCCATCCCGCCTGGCGACGCTGGTGGCTCCCTGTGTCTGAGTGCAGAAAGGTCAGTGATGGGGTTTTAGAGACACTCATGATTACATCCTGGATGACCTCGGAGACGGGCCATTTGGGGGCTGACACCTTTCTAAACATAGCACGGGGGAAGGGCTGACATCCCGTTCGTCACCAAAGCCACTTACCCACCCAGACAGGCCCACACGCCAACAGGAGCCACTTATAGACACCTTCAAAAGGGCCCAGAGTGGGTGCAGTGCCCAGGGGAAGGGAGGGTGTGACGCTGTGGCCTGAGGCCTCTTGACCAGAGAGGAATCTCTGGAGCGTGACATTTAGAGAGGCCGAGGGACCTGCGTTCAAATTCTACCTCTGCCCCTGCCCGTGTGGGATCTCGTCACTGCTCTGAGCTTCCTTTGTCCCATTGGCAAGACGGGGATATCGTTGCCCTGACTGTTCCTAAGAAGCAGAGCTCGCTGCTGGGGCTGAGGCCTGGAACTGACCCCCGCCCCACCTTTGGCCTCTCCGGCTCAGAAGCTGGGGAGAGGGTCTTGGCTGGGGCAGGGGTAGATGTGTGCATAGATGTCCCGATTCAACGCCATACGCGCTGTGTGTCTTTGGGTGAACCGCTCTCCCTTTCTGAGCCTAATTTCTCTGAGCTGCCCCCTGTCCTTCCAGACCTATTGTCAGTCCTTCTTGAGCCACTGGTCTTTAACATCTGCATAAAACAGACTTCATCGCAAGTTGGGCTGGTCTTCATTGTGGTCTAATTGCCCCAGAGCCGGCCCAGCCCTGGGTCCCCACGAGGGCTTGGGAGCCTCCAGTAATGCAGAAAAGGCCCGGTTCCCTTCCTCTTGGCACACAATCTCATTTTTACCAGGGGCCCAGTAGCTTCCATGCTGCCCTCAGGCTTCTGTCAATGCAAATTAATTCACTCCAAGGTGGCAGAGACTAAATCTGTCTCCAGACTCATGGCTTTTTCAAAGAGGGGCTGAAAAGGGCCGTGCTTAACCCAGCAGCATGACTGGGTGTGAGTGGCACCTTAGAGGTCCACGGGGAGGATGTCTAAAAGCAGAAGCTCCTAAAGTCATAGGTCAGCGCTAACAGCCGTGTCCCCCACGGGCCCAGATCAATAGGATTCTTCAGGCCTTCCTGTCTTGTTTGTCCCGGAACCACTGGGTGGCAGGAGAGATGGGTTCCAGGGGATTGGATGCAGGCGGACCTCCATCCTCAGGCAAGTCCTTCTGGGGTGGGGGTGCTGCTCTGGGTGAGCGCTGGAACTTCATGGGAGATTTGGTCGTGAGCAGCCCCTCTACCCATGGGCTCAACTTCCCAGGACATTGTGCCCTGTGGCAAAGGGCACCCCAGGGGGTGATGCGCCCGGCTTTGAAGTCAGAGAGGCCTGCGCTTGCATTCTGTCTCTGCCCCGAGTGAGTGTGCAACCTTGGGTAAGCATTCCCCTTTCTGGGCCTCAGTTTCCTCATCTGGAAAATGAAGCCCATGTGTCCTCCTGCATGGGCTTGTGTGGAGGCTTCCAGGAGCTGAGCCACGGCAGGCTCCAAGCGCAGAGCCTGGGGCAGGATCCAGCTCTCCACAGACGGAGGCGTCGGAGGTGCTGGTGACCGTGGGGAAGAGGAGGAAAAGGAAAAGGACCACGTTAGAGATGGTGATGGCTCGGGAAGCAGGCCGTAGCTCTGACAGCGGGAGCTAGGGGTGCTGCAAGCTCCTCTCGCTGCCAGCGACGCTCTTTGCCATCAGCGACATCTGGCTCTCTGCCCTGGATGTGTATTAGGAGTGATTACGTGTCCCTTTAAATTCTGGGAGCTGTCGCTAACGGGTGCCGAGGTTTATCTGCACAGTTTATTTCAGCTCCCTTGCAGCCCCTGCCCTTCTCTCCTGAGAGGGGCAGGGGAGGAGAGACACCTGCTCAGTGTGTTTAATTTCCATGAAAAGCGTGCTTCCTGAGAAGGAAGCCCTTTGAAGTGCTCCGGGTTGCCTGGAAATGAGTCCCGAGTGACAGCCCCGACCCCAGACATGGGGCTCCCCCTTTCTGGAGATGGAGAGGAAGAGGAGTCCTTTCTAAAGGGGGATTCAAATTGGTTAGAAATTAAGGTGGAGGAGAAAAATGATGATGAGCCCGACCTGGGGGTGAGGACAGAGTGGGGCTTTGGGCGGGGTCTGGCCGGCCTGGGCTCCTGTCACATGATAGTCACATTCTGGTTGAGTTTCGGGAAACATTTCCTAACCTCTGGATAAAAAGGAAGAGCTGAGCCCCATCCCCGAAACACACACACACACACACACACACACACACACACACACACACACACACACAGCCAGGAGGATGAAATGTCCTAGAAAATGTTGGATTCGAATTGCAGAGGTTGATATAATCACAACCACCCAGAACATTTGTGGAGCCAGGGCCAAGAAGCCCCCCTTTTAATATTCCTCCCCCAACTGCATGGCTCACTGTGTGGGCCCCTCACAGAGGTGTGTGGACCCTCCAGCCCAGCCACCCAGCTCTGTCCACACACTGCCACCCCTCGGAATCAGGGACATACACATCGGCTGCGTAGCTCAGTTTTGGGGGATTGGACTCACTGAAAAGACCCACAGAGCCCCTGGAAGGACGATTTGGGCAAGAATTCACAAGTCCCAGGTACCCAGAGCATCACCTAGAAACAGGACTGCAGGCTCTGAGCGGGCAGCCCCCTTTAACCCTTGACCCTTGCCTCTGAAGACACCTCACCTTGTGGGGTGAGGCGTAGCTGCAGGAGGGACAGAGCTGGGCTTCTCCTGCCAGGTCTCCACGGAGTACTGACATCAGAAGCTGGGGAGGATGGGAATAAACAGCGGCCGTCAGCCACTACCCGTGGGGGCAGAAGTGGGCACAGCTATTTTGGAGGGCAATTTGGTGGTGGCTGCTGAAATTTCAAATGCACGTAGATCCTATGACCCAGAAATTACACCTCTTCATGGCGACCCCAGGAAAAAACACCACTGCGTCCAAAGAGGTGTGTGCAGAGGTCACAACATGACGTATAAAAGTCACACTAGGTGAAGTAAGTCAGAGAGAGAAAGACAACTAGCATATGATATCGCTTATATGCAGAATCTTACAAAATGATAGAAATGAACTTATTTACAAAACAGAAACAGACTCACAGACTTAGAGAACAAACTTATGGCTACCAGGGGGAAGGGGGGGGAGGGACAGATTGGGAGTTTGACATGTACACGCTGCTATATTTAAAATAAAATGCTTTTCCATGAAAAAAAAGAAAAGAAAAAAATAAAAATAGGTATAAGGATTCTTTTGGGGAGCATAAAAATGTTCTAAAGTTGGTTGTGGTGTTGGTTGCACAACTCAGTGAATATTCTAAAAGACATTCAACAGTACACTTTAAATGTATGAATTGTACAATATGTGTTGTACCTCAATGAAGTTTTTTAAAAGAACTATAAAAAAAAGTTGAAAAACTGGAAACAACCTAAATGTCCATCAGGAGGGGAATGTTTAATTAAACCACAGAGTGGCCACACAAGGAACACTGTGCAGCCATTAAAAAGAATAATGCTAAGTCTGTACGTTCTCACAAGGGACAGTCGTGAAGGTGTGTTCTTGGTCAGAAAGAAGCATGGTATTTTGAGCCGATTTATAGCAAATCAAAACATAACACCACCATATATGTCTACGAGTATATGCACATGTATGTAAACACACAGAAACACGTCTGGAAAAATTCACAACGTGATACCAGAGATTATCTCTGGGGAATGGATTAGGGGACTAGGACAGGATTAAGTTCAAAGGAAATTTAATCTGTAATGTGTGAATATCTGCATATAGTTATGTGTTCCTTGTGTCACTAAAATTTAATCTACATTTTAGCTGAGTGGACACTCGATTGAAATCCATCTATGTTTCCTTTCCTTTCATCTTTAGGGCACGTGACAGTCTCCAAAGCATTTCTCACCCAGAGTTTGTAAATCAGCAGAGCCAAGAGAACCCCGTTTTACAGATGGGAAAAACAAGGTTCGTTACAGGGACTAATCAAAAATCTCCAAACCCCTCCTAGTGAGGACTCTACCTAGGAGCATTAAGAGGGTGGCACATAAGGAAAATGTCTAATTTCTTTAATGAGATAGAAAAAAAAAAGAAACCCGTATTCCCCTTATCATTATTCCTTAGCTGATGAAATGTGGTCATCTGAGTGTCCTGCTTCTGCTATGGCCTCTGCCTGGAACCCCTGCCTCACTCTACTTGTGTTCATCCTTCCCAGCATAGCTGCATCTCACCTCTTCCAGGAAGCCATCCCTGACTGCCCCAGCCCTATCTACCTCTCCTTCCTCTGCTTCTGCGTCTGCGAGAATAGCTATGTATCCACAGGAATACTTATTGTGCACCTTCTATATGCTAGCGGCATAAAACATTTTTTAAATGCACACGAAATATTAAGGAAACAACTAAATGTTAAATCGTATGGCACCGGGAGTAAATTATTCAAAGTTTAATTATTTGGAAACCTCATTAGTCCAAAATACAACTCTAGAATATTGTTGCTTTATCCATACATTTTTACGTAAAGAAGAGTCCCACGAGGTCCTACTGAGGGCTTAATTACTCTTACGTGACAAATTATTCTAACAATCACAGTGATGTGGTTTCCAAATCTGAGGAAGGAACACAAATTAGAACGGGGAGAGAAATGGCGTTTCAGCGGTTGTACATCAGGAAACAGGAATGACATCCCCACATCCCGACAGGAAAATGAGAGAGAAACGCTAAAAAGCAGACAGGAGACTTGAAAAACCAGAGCCCCTTGGGACATTCAGTGCAAGGGCAAACAGTCCTCCACACTTGGGTGGGTCTCGAGCACATTCTCGATGTATTAAAACACAGAAAAATAATGACATAGTTTAAGTCATCCATAAAAGTTAAATAATGTTCAGAGCTCTCTAAGAAAATAGGGATATACATGATTTATTTTAGAAAATTTTCCCCTGGAAAAAATTTAAATAAGAAAAAGTTGTATCTAGAAAGGGCAGCCTTCAATTGTCTAAAAATTCAAATATGTGAAAAAGCTTTGTTGCCTCATGATTCTGGGTAGCTGAGGCGGGACAGGTTACAGCTGATTGTCCCGTGAGTGCTAGTCTCAGTTTCCTTGACCCACGGAAGATGCGTGTTCTGTGACCACACCAATGTGGCCCTGGCATGAGGCTTGGCTCGGCAGAGGAACATGCCCACCGGATCACAGGCTTACAACTCAGAACTGGCTTTGCACTCCAGACTCCTGCCCAGCTCTGTACCTGGCATGCAGCTCTGGCTCTAAGACTCTGGTGGCATAAGAGTGAGCTGGAAAAAAGCATCTGAAACAGATGACGATAAACCAGAGGGGTGGGCATCTGTGGTCTAAATTAAACAACGCCTGAGAGGAGGTGGGAGGCGGATACATAGACATGAAAGAGACGGAGTGGCTGATTTATGGATAAAGCAACAATGTTCTAGAGTTGTATTTTGGACTAATGAGGTTTCCAAATAATTAAACTTTGAATCACTTACTCTCAGTGCCTTACAATTTAACATTTAGTTGTTTCCAGGACTTTGTGTGTCAGAAAGCCTCAAGCTCACTGAGTAAATCAAGAGGTTCAACGTGGTGAAGAGGGTTCATTTGATTTGCAGACTGCAATCATCTGCTAATGTCTGTTGGGGTAAGAAGATTCAGAAGCCAGGTCCAGACTCAGTGAGAAAGACTGCTGTGAGTGATTGGCTTTCCATCATCGATGTCTGCCACAAGCAGAAGGAGAGAGGGGCAGCGAGCATGATAAAGATTTGCTATCCTTGATCTAGTCTAATGCCTTTATTAAACAAATGGGATGGTGGGTGGTCTAGAGAAAAGAGTGATTTGCCTGGAGTCACCCAGCAAGAAGCAAGGAGATGGTTTAGAACTGTGCTGTCCAATATAGTGGCCACTAGCCACATGTGGCTACTTAGAACTTGGGATGCAATTGGTCCGAGTTAAGCCGTATAATTACAAAATACACATCGCATTTTGAAGACTTAATAGGAAATATCTCATTAACATTTTTATATTGATTGCATGCTGAAATGATAACGTTTTGGACATACTGAGTTGAATAAACTCTATTAATAAATTAATGTCACCTGTTTCATTTTACTTTCTTAAAATGTGGCTACTAGAGAATTGTAAATTCGTGGCTCCCATTACATTTCTATTAAACAGCGCTGTTTTAGAACAAAGCGGAGGCTGTCTGCCAGGCAGAGGGGAGTCAGCTATGGGGGACTAATTATCCTAATCTAGGAGGTCGTCCTGGGGGCAGGTAAGATCCAGAAATGTTTTGGTAAGTCCTGGTATGCAGTCCAATTTTATCTTCTTAAGATTATTAAAATATTGGAACAAATTGATACACCACCTTAGAAGTTAGTCACTTCCGTGTCCCTACCCCATACTGTCCCACCTTTTATGGTACCTTCCATGTCCCGGACATATGTGCTTACCTACCTCCATATCATCTCATCTCACCCAAAGGAGGATGGCATCTCACTAGCTCCATCCTACAGCTGCAGCAGTTGGGGCTTCAAGATGCCAGGGACCTTGCCCAAGCTAACAAAAGCTAGGCAGTGACAGAGAGTCCGTGCTCTTTCCTCCATGGGGGTGCGAGGGAGAGGGAACTCCTCAGCTGGTGCCTATTTTTAGGGCCAGGCGAAGCCAAAGAATTGCATTCGTTCTCCTGAAAAGCTCTAAATGGAATGCAGCCTCGCAATAAACCATAATCAAAACCTGACTTTGCAAAGCAGGGAGGGAAAGAGCCCCCTCCTGTTAGTCCTTCATTCAAATTTCCCTCGGGAGGAAGCTGGGGCATGGCTGGGCTCACATCTGGTGGGTGACGCTGCAGGGCACAAGCCCTGGGTGGCCATCCATGGGCAGATCGTGACTCTCTCCAGGACTCAGTGTCCCTGTCTCCGCCATAAGGAGGGTTGGGGTGATTTCATTTAACCCCTCCAGCCTCTCCAATTCCAGAAAATCTGCTCTGCTTCAAGGCTGGTGACTCAGGGACACTTGATGGGCTCAGCTCTAAGGAGAGTGGAATGGAGACAGAAGAAATCTAAGGATAGGGTTAGTGACAAGGCTTAGCTTTCCCAGCTCTGGGGCAGCATGGTTCTCAGGACTGTTGTGCAGGTTGTTCACTGCACCAGAGCATCCCTAAACAAAGCAAACAGGAGAAGAACTCTACTCCATCCTCCGAGCCGAGTTCCTGGTGCGGGAACCACATCTGCCCTGACGAAGTTGCACCCATACTAATGAGCACAAAATCACTGTATGGGCAAGCGAGGGGTCCTGGTGTTGCCCTCCCACTGCGCACTCACTCCCAAAATGACTCCACCCACCTTTTCTTGTCAATACCTTAACGATCAACACGGAGGTAGTGCCCACTCATGAAATTGGTACATCTTATGGCCTGAGGCTGGAGAGAGTGTAAGCGCCAGCCATGATCTTGGAGTCAAACACAGACAAGGGTACAGGGGCTGGGTGCAAAGGGCGCATTCAGGTGGGTGCATGGAAGCCAAGAGACCAGGCCAGCGACCCAGGGACCATCTCTGGCCCTGGGCTTGGACAGCCTCACGGTCCAGGAGCCACTCCACCACCAGCTCCTCATATAGCTTTAGGCAAGTCACTTTCTCTTCCTGAGCCTCAGTTTTCTCATCTATCAAATGGGGGTGATTCTCCCAGGACCCCACTGAGGGTCGGTGGAAAGGTGGATATGGAAGCACCTGGTGGGCCACAGGATCCAGCCATGGCCGACTGACAGGTGCAGTTCAGTGCGTGCAGGACCTCAGCTTCCCCTGGGGCCTCCCTGGGTGACTCAGCCCACACTGTCCCTGGCCTTGCACACACAGGCTACCCTATTCTTCGTCCTCAGGACCTTCCCAGTCCACATAAGCCCGGCAGAGATGCCCACCTGCAAAGCTCATCTTGAGGATGATGGACGATGGGGCGCAGGGCTGGGGTAAGGAGACACACTCCTCAAATAGTCACAGAAATTGTCAGCCCCGTCTTCAGAGAACCTGAGGGCCTCTCTCCCCACCCGCTGAGGTCCAGCTGCAGGGGGGCAGTTTGAGAAGGCTGAGACTTGGTCCTTGCTGTGTGGGAGCTGTTCCAGCTGAGGGGACAGAGAACAGGCCCCCAAACCCTGATGCAAACTCACGGACACATCCACAGAACTGGGGCATGACTTTCACGGGTGCCGAGCCCTTGGTCCACTCCAGGGATGCCTCCGTCTGCACTGCTGGGGCTGACGAGAGGTAATATACCCACCCAACCCCAACTCTGAGGCCCAGGAGGGCCTCAGCTCCCAAATTCAAGGCCAAGACCGGGCAAGTGCTGTCCTGGGTATTAATCAGCTACCATCTGAGGCGTTCGGATCATTCAAGGTGACGGCTGACCCAGCCACTTTCTGTAATTGGGATCAAGTGCCCTCTTGGTGTCTGAAGAGGAGGCTCTGGGGCATAAAAGGCCCTCCAAGGTCTGGCCTCTCAACTCTCCAGGAGGATAGGGGGGCCTAGGCCATCCCCACTTACCAGCCCCCTTCCCCACTGCAGCCCACTGTGGTCTCCCTGCCCTTGCTGCCAGCCCACAGGCTGAGGAGGCGGGAGCTAGGAGCCCACTTCTCCCCGGCACAAGTACAAAGCAGTCCTTTCGCTTCCTCAGGCCTCCCCTTCTGCCTCTGGCACCCTTGGCCCAGATACCGGCTTGAGTCAGACAGATGCGGAGTCCTATCCTAGCTCTGCCACTTATTGGCTAGAAGCAAGTCCCAAGGCTTCCTGAGCCTCGGTTTTCATGTCTACAACACGGGCATCTTCTTATCACCCAGCCAGTGTAGCGAAGAGGGTTAAAAGAGATGATGCGTATCTGTTGTATGTCTGCCATTAATGCGCAATACTATTGCCCCACCCCACATCCCTTCCCTGCATAAAATGGGGGAGAAGAATGCCAACATGCCCAACTCACTAATTTAGCAATGAGTGTTCAAGTTCTTTGTTAGCTCTAAAGTGCTATGCAAATATTTATTGTTATTACATCGGTAATGAAAATTGACATTAATAACAATAGCCAACAACCTATGAGAGTTTAACTATGTGTGTCCAGCTAAACAGACACCTGTGCTAAATAGATTCCTTTCCTTTCATTGTCTACTTGAATCCTAACATCAACTCAACCCAGTGGGTACAACTGCCATCCCACTTTACAGATGGGAAAACTGAGCCACAGACAGGTTGAGGAGCCTGTTCAAGATCACGGAGGACGGATCAGCCCAGATTTGAAGTCGAGTCTGACTCCCTCCAGAGCCTGCATTCTTGAAGGCTGAACCCTGCTGCCCTCATTAGCAGTGCACTGTCTTTTACTGAGGCCCCCAGGACCCAGCCCCCTGCTAAGGGCTCCCACCTAGATAAAGACAGGCTCTGCCCCTAAGGCCCTGGTTTAGCCCAGCTGCCATCTACTGTCCGCCCCACGATGTCTATCTCGGAGCCTGTGCACGAAGGTGTTGGCAGAGGGCGAGAGGGCCAGTCCTGGGAGGGCTGCTGCGATCCTGGCTCCCTTCCTTCCCCCACCGCATCCATTGATCTCAGCAAGGACTCTGGCAGCCCATCCTTAGGCCGAGAAGCCAAGCATGGCCCCTGCCTCCCACCCTCCCACCATCCCATTAGGTTGTGTCGAGTCACACTGTATAGAGAGAAGTTTGGGGGAACCTGTCTTTTTCCCATGAGTACCACTCCACCTCTGCCTAGCATCTGCTGTGCCTGGAAGGACTCAGAGACTTTTAGCATTTTACAGAAGCGGAAAACTTTGTGGAAAAAAAAAAAAGTCATGTGGGTGAGAAAGCCCAGGGCATTTTTGGGAACTGGTGAAGACTGGAGGGGGATGTGAGAGGAGCTGAGGCTGGGACCTAACAGCTCAGAATGCTAAAAGCCTCGCAGGCTGTACGAAGCCATCTAGACCTCATTCCATACAGGAGGCACGGAAAGTTGGGGATCAGGAGACTGAGACACTCGGCGGTAACTTAGGAAAACAACTTGGACTGCGGGAATGAGGATTCACTCATTCGTTGCACAAACACTTACTGAGCACCTACTATGTTCCAGATACTGTTCCAGGCTCTGGGGACTGATTGGTGAATAGGATTGACAAGGTCCTTGCCCTGGGGGGCTTACACTCTAGGGGAAAACACAGCCAGCACTGGAAAAGCTGGGAGAGTGGGGAAGGGGGCTCTTGGAGGATTTCAATTCTCTTTCGGATCCCCTTGTTCCTCGTCTCCGGATCAAGCAAGGCCACCCTCCATCAGGTTCTATGGATCGCAGACATGGCCCCTGAAAGAGGTTCTTCTGCCTAAGCACCTCCCAGAGACTCTGAGCCGTAGTCAATGCCCAGCCCCTCTGTAGGAACTCTGATCCCTTTCCTATGCTCCCAGGCTCCCCTGCTAATCTGCTAGGCCCTTGCTTGTCTGTGCTTGGCTCCTACTTGCCAGCGTCTTTTTTTAATTGTGGTAAACACACAGAACGTAAAATTTACCGTTGTAACCATTCGTAAGTGTACAATTCAGTAGTGTTAAGTATATTCACATTGTCTCCAGAACATCTTCACACTCTTTCAAAAACCACTCTCCATTTCTCCCTCCCCCCACCCCCAGCTCCTGGAAACCACGATTCTACTGTCCCTAGGAATTTGACTACTCTCGATATCTCATATAAGTGAAATCATACGGCATTTGTCTTTTTGTGACGGGCTTATTTCGCTTAGCATAATGTCCTCAAGGTTCATCCATGTTGTAGCAGGTGTCAGAATTGCCTTCCTTTTTAAGGATGGATTTTGTCATCCATACATCAACAGTTGGGTTGTTTCCACATTTTGGCTATTGTGAATAATGCTGCTTTGAACACGGTGTACCTATATCTCTTTGGGCCCCTGTGATTCTTTTGGATATATATCCAGAAGTGGAATTACTGGACCATATGGTAATGCCATTTTTAATTTTTTGAGGAATCCTTGCCAGCATCCGAAGTTATTAATCAGTATAAAAGCGTAGGCACTTTACCATCTTCAAGCACAGGTAACAGGTTAAAAATCTGCCTTTCCTATGGACTATTCAGACGGGTCAGACACATCTCAGGAGACAGCTTTCTAGGCCAAAGCCCACAGGAATAGCTGGTGTACAAATGGTTATGATCTAGGCTTACTGACCAGTGACAAACTAATCACTTGTCTGTTGCTTTAGGCAGCATTGATTGGCGATGTCAGTATCTGAAGACTGCGAGGAAGCTTCCCATGGAATTCAAATACAGTAGGATGAGCTTACACACCTCTTCAGTGGCATTAAGAACCCACTAAAAGGAAAATGGTTTTAATGAGGAGCAAACAAATAACACACGATTAGCCTTGTCAATATCATGGTAGCCAATGTTTCTCCACCTTGGCACTACTGACATTTGGGGCCAGATAATTCTCTACTGGGGCTGCCCTCTGCTTTGGAGGATGGATAACAGCATCCCTGGCCTCTACCCACTAGATCCCTGCAGTACCTTCCTTTCATTGCGACAGCCAAAAATGTCTCCCATCATCTCAAATGTCCCCTGGGTGGTGGTGGGGGGGTGGGATGCAGAATCGCCCCTTGTTGAGAACCACTGGTGTAGCCAGAGCGCCACTCGTCGTGTGTCGCAGTGGCCACTGCTGTTATTTAGACTGTGATGGTCTGGTGACAGTAAAACCGTATACATTTGAACTAAAGCCAACTTGGGCTCACGGGGTCAAGAATGTTTACGGAAAGAAGGGCTCAGAGAGGACTGCTTGGTCCGGGGCGTCCTCTGCTGAAGTTTCCTCTTGTGCTGCATTTGGAAATGAACTTGTAGACCAGAGCCTGCACACAAGACTGCAGGGGGCAGATGTGGCCTTCTGAACAAAACCAGCTTTCCAGGGGCTCTGCACGCAGATTGCCGCTGCCGTGTGCTAATTATAAATAATTATGAATTATTCTTTGATGCTCATGAAAGCGGGTCTTAGGTACAGCCTGTGTTGCTCCCTATGGCATTTGAGAGGAGTGAGCCTGGATTTGGGGGCCATTTTAAAGAAGGAGGGCCATTTCCATACCCATGACAGAGTCGACTGCATCTCGGGGCGGGGGCTGTCTTGGAGGAGGGATGCAGAGAGGTGTGGCATTGCTCCATCCGTGCTGGACTGCCGACCCGGGGCAGGAAGCTCCAGGTGAGGTGGGCAAGGAGACCCTCTCGACTCCCCCATGGATCCATCCTCCACCTGCCAAGTCAGGCTTCAGCACTTGTGCTAGGTGGAGAGGGGCAGAGTTCTCAGAGGATCCGGGGTATCCCCATCGCTGGCCTCTGTTTTTCAGCATTAAGAAGTCCATACAGCTGTTCAAACGAATTCCCTGAGGTTTCCCTCCATCAGGTTCCAGGTTTGCCGTTAGGCCCAGACTGTCCGTACTGTGCAGCCCACTGCGGTGTCCACACCTTCGCCTGGGCCCTGTACCACAGAATCATCGCCAGAGTCAGGTGCTCAGGGCTGGACCACCACCCCCTGAGGGTAGCACTGCCTCGGGCATTTGTCACATAACAGACACGTTCCCAGCTGGGGGAGTGCATGCAGAGTCCTTTTCACATTCACTTCAGCAACCAGCTGGATGGGCCAGAAATAGGTTTCCAGTCAGATTAAGCCGCTATTTATGAAGTTATCGGGAGAGGCTGGGCACTCTCCCCCATGGACACGGAACAGAGGAGAAGGGGCATTGGAGCTGGGAAGGCCTGAGTTGAACTCCAAGAAGCCATTTGTTAAGGTTCTACATAGCATAAGTTTCTACATAGCATAGTCTGTGGAGAGCACAGGCTCTGTCCCCTTGGGGCCTGTGTTCGAAACTCAGCACAGACACTGTGTGATGTTGGGCAGGTCACTTCACCCTCTACAACTCAGAATCTTCACCTATCCAGGGGGCTGATAATAGACCCTATCCCAGAGCATCCTTGTGCCGAGTGAGTTTACGCATGGAAAGCACTAGAACACTCCCTGGCATTTGAGAAGCCCAGCGTGAGCCTTTCTCATTGCAGTGTAGTCTCCAGCAAGTCACTTGAAATCTTTCTGAGCCTCAGTTTCCCACTGCATAAGAGAGAAACCATAATGCCTCCTGAAGAGGGAAAACTAAACAAGAACGCACATCTGACATGCCGGGCACAGAGCAGGTGTACCATAATTGGTAGCAGTTATCTTTATGTGATGGACAAAACCATGTCCCTAGCCTCTAATTCCTCTGCCTTCTCGCTGTATTGTTTTCTCTCCCTCTTCTGTGTTGGAGGAGCTGAGGGATGTTCTCAGCTCATAATTACTCCTTTCAATAAAAGGGTCTGTGCGTAGAAAGGCTATTTGTCAGATCAGAACATTGAGTGAGCTCAGAGGTGGTGGCCACTTCCCATCCTCTCCTTGGCATTTACCTATCTGGCGACAATTTCCGCTGAAAGTAATTATGGCCACTGAGCGGATAATTAGAGAAGGGCTCCATCTTCCTCTCCCAGCTATGAAAATGTCACAGCTGGTTTCTCATCTCTGAGTGCAGTGAATTCTCAGGAGGCAATCAAGCCCACTGCTGGGGTAGAGATAATGCCTTCTCATCAATGCCCAGCTACTCCCCCTGGCGGCATGGCTCTGTCCCCAACTTGCTGGGTGACCCTGGGCCAGTGCTTAACCCCCCTGGGATTCAGCTTCCTTAGAGGAGGACTGAGATCCCCAACACCATGTTAGGACCTGTAGAAGCCAAAACAAAGCACAGGGCATGGCCCTTCCGGTATCATTCAGAAGAGGGTGAACTGGCCTGCAATTCAAGGGATGTGGGTTCTCATCCAGGCCGTGTGACCTCAGACAAGCCACCCCACCTGCCCAGCACTTGTATTGCACGTCTGTAAAATAGGCATTACACACATGAATCAGTTGTTTGTGTTCCTAGTTATTTATACTCTGCCTGCTTCCAAAAAGGATTTGAGACAGCTTGTAATCAGATGCTGTGAAAATAGACACGGAAAATCAAAGACCTTGAGGAAGGTGGGGGAAGAGGCAAATAGACCAGCCACATGGACCAACATAGCTTCTGTGGTTAATCTGACCCTTTTTGCCTTGGATCCCAGGAAGCTCAGGACTAAATTTGTTATTCCGGAGTTACACAATCCACTGTTCAAAGAAAATCCACTGTTACCAGTTGTTGAAGGGAGACAACCTTTTTCCAGAAGTAAATTCTGAAAATAATCAACAAAGATACCAAACCTCAGAAAACTCTCTATAAATATTAGTCTTTACATTGATTCACTCAGTAACTTTATTGAACAAGATGCCAGGTGTGGAGAATGTTGGGGATACGAGATGAACAAAGCTAACAAAGTCGCTGCCCTCGTGAAGTATATTTTAGTGAAGGAAAACACACAACATATAATAAACAACACCAAGTGCATAAACAAGAAGAGAGGAGATAATAAATGCAACTCCAAAAAATGATAGGGTGAGGGCTGGTGACCTTGGAAAGTCAAGAAAGCATCTTTGTGGAAATAACATTTGAGCTAAGAGCTCAATGGCAAGAAAACAGAAGCTTTGACAACATTTGAGGAGAGACAATATTCCAAGCAGAGGGAATAGCATGTGCAAATGTCCTGGGGGCAGGGGGGGAGAACTCAGCACTTGGAGGAAATGAAAGAAGAGGGGCAAAGCATAAGATGAGGAAGAGAGGGATAGGAGATGAGAGACGAAAAGTTAGATCATGGAAGTTGGAGGTTCTCACGCGGAGCTAAGCCTTAGAATCACCTGGGGAGCTCTTGCAAATACACTACACTCTGGTCCCATCCCTCAGGATTCTAATATAATTGGTCTAGGGTGGGCCCCACACCATAATTTGTTTCAAAGCTCCCCAAGTGATTCTACAGAACACCAGCGTGAGAACCAGTGGTGTGGGGCCTCGTGGACTGTCTTAAGAAGTCTACTCACTATGATGGGAATCCACAGGAGGATTTAAAAGTCTTCTCTGCTGTTGGGTGGAGTATGAATCTAAATAGAGTAAGAGTGGAAGGAGGGAGCCTAGGCTATGTTGGGCCCTGGGAAAATATTTTTTCAGGGCCTCTGTCTATATAAATAATTTGAGTCACCCTGAATCAGTGAGTCAGCACCATTCAGGTGACCAGAACTCATAGGATCCTGTGAAAGAAATAGTACACGGTCTAGTGTGAAGGACCTGCTTGCCAGACTGCCCTCCTGGAACTATGGTGAGGCCACAGGCCCTGGGATGACCCCACAGGTATGTGTTCTGGAGCTCCTTGGGGCATCTGGTCTACCCAACGTATGTGTTGGGTTGGGATAGGGGGTTAGAGAGCACAGAGAAGGAGAGGGTTGGGGACCATAGCCTAAACAAGTCCCCGTCTGGACTGGGGGTGCCCAGTGGCACTGCTGGCCCCAACTGGCTCCAGGCATTAGAAGGGGACTAAGACTTACAAACTTTCAAGAAAATGACTCCAAAGCCCAGGACCCACTGAGGTCCAGCCCCCAGACCAAATCTAAGGATGGCACTGGGAGAGAACACAGGTAGTGGAGGTGACAGGTGATGGCAGCCTGGGCAAAAGTAGTAGCAGAGTACAGGGAAAAGTGGACTGCTCCAGGAATCCAGTATACACTGACTGGGAGGCAGAGCTGTTCTTATGAACAGAATTTATGACAATGATACTCATCAAGGCAGCTGACAAATATTGGGTCTTCTTGTTTGAAGGCACATGTTAGAATCACACTTCTTTGCCCACCTGAACTTTTGTGTGGTCATGTGAGTCTCTCCGGCCAATGAAGTGTGAGAGGAAGTGACATGGCGCTTTGACAGAAGTTCTGAGATAGCTCACAGCCCACCACGCTTTCCTCTCTACCTCTGCAAGACGGAGTCTCCACAACCAAGTCCCCAGGGTGGCTGTGCTGAACAGACATCCCCCACCCCACAGTGGGCATGCCACACGAGTGAACATGTGGCTTTGCTGTTGGAAGCCTCTGAGATGAGGCGCTGGGGAGGTATTTGTTATGGCAGCAAAACCAAGCTTGTCCTGACTGATGCAGTGGCTCTTGATTGGCCAAGGCTGAGGTTTCACCCACACTTTCCTCTTGTCCTTGGCCCACTGGGAGGGGGGCCCTTCCCAGCCTTATCCACTTGGCAGGACCCTAGGCAGCCATTTTCTGGGCCTTTGGAAGCCTCTGGAATAAAAACAGGCTGAAAGAGAATGTATGCGTGGCCCCTACCCCGCAGGCTGTCCAGCCGGGGCTCTGGCGCCTCCACCCCGGCTGTGGGCTCATTAGATGAAAGTACTATCACCTGTCAGACAAACTGCTAGAACTGTGATAAATTAATGATCAAATGATACAGTCAGCGCAGCTACTATACGGCCTTGGCTAGTTACAAGCCGGCCGGGTGCTTAAAAAATGCAGCCGGCATTAAAAAAAAATCAGGCATTAAAGGAAAATGTCACCTGGCTTTTCAAAAAGGATCTGTTTTAAAATGACCACAGACGGCTTGGTTTCAGGGTCTTTATTTGATTCCTGTTCTTTGTATTTTGTTTTATTGCTCACAAGGAAGGAAGGGGGTGGTGGTGGAGTGGGGAGAGGGCAGAAGGAAGGTTGGAATTTCTGACAATTTTCACCAGCCTCCAGCCCTTTGGAGCATCTGACATGGGACTCGGCCCCTCTTGACAAACACAGGGAGGTTCTTCCCAGGGCCTGGCTGGATTGAGTATCTGAGCAGTAATTACTATACAAATACAATAGTTACACGTCTTTTGTTCTAGGAGCTTTGCTTTCTTATTTCATTTACTCATCCTGATAGCTCTACTAAGTCCCCATTTGTCAGATAAAAAAACTGATACTCAAGAAGTTACCGTGGTTAACAGTCTTCTGAGTGCTAACCATGTATCCTCAATGCACGTTCCACCTCTTGTTTTATGAGCTTAATTTATTCTTTTTAATATAAAATCTCATTGCCTGAACATGATACCACCACTTCCACTTTACACGCACCATCTCATTCAACTGCCATCGTGGACCTGGGTGGATACTAACATGACCTCCACTTTAAAGAAGGAAGAGAGGATCAGAGAGGTTAAGCCACTCGCTCATAGTCACACAGCCAATAAGTGGTAAAGGGAGGACCTCCACAGTTGCTTCTGGCTCCTGGGACACTGAAATCTCATCTCTGGGGGCTTATGGGAGCAATTTCCAAAAAGAAACAGGAAAAAGAGTTCTCTTGACTTAAAACCCAGGCCCAAACCTGGACTCCTAATCATGGCGGATACACATTCTGTAAATGTATAGGTTTCCTCTGTGTGTCAGCCCCGCCTGGTCCTTCCACCTCCCGTTTCATGAGCTTAATTTATTCTTTTTAATATAAAATCTCATTACCTGAACATGATACCACCACTTCCACTTTATCTTTGATATAAGAACAGAGAGAAACCTAAATCAAACCTTTAAATAAAGTCTATAATCATGCAGCACTTTCACTTGCTTTTCAAATTTCTAAACAAAATTAAGTCGAAATAGTTCAAGGAGAGGAGTGTGGAAAGGGAAGGGGAACTAGGGAGGGGAAGACCCCCACACATGGCTTTGCTGGGCAGCCACCAGGGACGTGATTACTCAGAGAAGGAGAACAGCTTCTGCTTGATGCTTGGTTCCTGCTGTTCTTTGGCTCCCCGGCCCAGGTTTGGAGAAGGAATCAAATGAAGTCTGCCCAAACCTGTGTTTGCCAGGGATTGATCTCAAAAAGCCATTTGCCTCACCTTGATATATATTTCAAGGCATTTGCTATCCGGCGTTAATTTTCATAAAGTGAAAATTGATGAGCAGTTTAAAGAAATATAGTCAAGGGCTTTTATTCCCCAGGAGCCAGGGGTGGGCAAGTTGAGGCCACGGGGGATCTTGGCAGCGGAGGGTGGCACCGGTTGCTGGGAGAAGAAGCTCTTTCTTGGCCTTCAGAAGCATGGGTTCAGACCAGGAGCTTGGCTGGATACCAGCAGAGAAAGAGAACCGTGGGCAAGGCATGTCATTACTCTAGGCTCCCCTCAGTTTCCCCATCTGTGAAATGGGGATGAACACTCCCCACTTCACAGAGCTGTGCACATAAAATTAAAATAAACTATGGGAAAGTGTCCAGCTTTGTGTCCACAGACAGGGTAAGTGATACCCATTGTCAAATCTGAGCATGAAGAGCTGGACCCCTTCTTTCCTTTCTTCAACACATCACTTATCTTGGGATCTGGCCAACGTCTCTCCTCTTCCAGGAAGACTTCCTTGATTTTTGATAATGGATCTGAAGTATCCATGGTTTCACTTTCTTTAGACCTCAGGTAAATAGCACACATCATTGCAGCGTGAAGGGAGCAAGCAGGCTCTGGTGTCAGCCTTGCCTGAGTCCAAACTCTGGATCGCACATCCTCACCTGTGACCTTGAGAAAGTCACTTGACCTCTGGGACCTCCGTTTGTTTTCTGTAAAGTGAAAAAATTCCCCAGAATCCTGCTTCATCGTTGTTGCTTACATTCAACGTATTAATTGCTGTTAAGGAGCTTAGAAAAATGCCTGATACATAACAAATCTCAATAAGGGGTAACTAATATTATCAATATTATTGCTGTCATCTCTCAAAGCAGCTTAGATGTCTATGGCTCTGTGTGTGTGTGTGTGTGTGTGTGTGTGTGAATCTTATGTAGGTGATGTTTTTATTGAAGTTTATTCTACAAACAGAAATACGAACATACCAGAAATCCAAAAATTTTCACAAAGCAAACACACTTGGTAACCAGCTTCTAGATCACGTTGCAGAATACCACCAGCCCCTTGGAAGAGCCCCTTGTGCCTCTCCTGGGAAGCAGCAGTCTCCTGGAGGAAGAGCTGGAATAGATAGAATCCCAGTAGATGCCAGTAGTATAGCCAATCTTAGAACAAATTCTTGAACCCGTGGGGTAGATGGACAAGGGAGAGAGTGGCTGCGATGAAAGCCCTCACCGCTATTCTATTTGGAACAGACCCCCACCCCTATCTCCAACTAGCTGTGAGACTAATCCTTTCCTCCCTCCAGGCCTCAATTTCCCCTTCTACACAAAGAGGCATTTGGTTGAGATAACCTCTTAGAGCTCTAAGGATGAATTCAGTCATCTATTGACTTAAATATTTGAGCACCTACTAGGTGCCAGGCTCTGTCCTAGGTACTTGAGATCCAGCAGTAAACAAAATAGATACCCATCCCTGTCCACAAGAATTCTACATTGTAGCAGGATGGAGTGAACCATAAATACCAGACATCATAAGTAATTACACGTGATTCTAGGAGAGTGCCCCAGCTAGAAGATAAAGGGTAGCCACCTGCCACAATTGTCTTGCCTCTCCAGTCCCCCTGGGTCTGTGTCAGAGCCAGGCCACAAGTGGCTACAAGATGGACTTTTCTGAACTGTGCTCCCTGAAGTGTGAGCCTATCCCTAAGGGGATGAAGGGACCGGGACATCATTTTTTCCAATTTGTCCAAATTAGGACAAAAGATTTCAGACACACAAAAGGATCGTAATAGAAATGAACAACCCCCAGCTTATGAGATGGAGTTGGAGCTCTTTGTACCCCTCTCTGATTGCATGGAGGTATGAATTCTCCTCATAAGGAGCTCTGCCCCACCACTTATGCTCTGTGGATTTGAAGGAACCAGTCCCCACACACCTGCCATTTTCCCGAAAATGAGCACATTGCCTTAGGGATCCCCTGCTTTCTGCCCAGAGAAAGATCTCATCAAATGCACTGAGACCTTGGAGAACATTCTCTCTGCAGAATGAACCTCCCGCTGCCTCTCTCTCCCTAGGTAGGAAGTGAAAACAGGCTGAGCTGGGCAGATGCAGGCCTTCGCTGGAACTCAGTCTGGGTGGAAGAGGCGATGAGAGGCTGGTGGGTGGTGGTGGAAGTGAGTCAGGAGGGACCAGGAAAAGGCTGATCTTAAATACCTGCAGGAGGGGGCAGCAGAGAGAAATGGTCCTTGAGGAATAGGATCAGGGGTGATATTTCAATTATTTAACTTGAGTGCGTTGCATGGGTCCCAACAGGCCTTCTGGAGCACATCCTGGGTGGCCCATACTGGGTCAGGTTTTTCCCTTTACCTGCTGGATTGTGGGAAATCCAGGCATTGTAAGGAGGGCCTGGAGCCGCAGGGTGGGAAGGCACTCAGGGACTTGCTATAGCAGTTATTTGACAACAGGTTGAATATATTTTAATATTTTTACAGCCAATGTGACTTGTCCTAGAACGGCAGAGATGTGGGCTTTGATTGTAAAGAGCCTTGGGAAAGAATGCTAATGTAGGGCTCATACTCAAGTGCAGAAATGTCTATTCCATCTTGAGTTTTGAGGGTCCAGCTTTATCCTGAGCACAGGAAAAAGACAGTTTTCTGACATCAGTAGCCATTTCAGGGGTCCAACGGGCATGGGTTATACCAGCTAGCTGCCTATAATCTACAAACTGATTTGCTGGAAACATAGAATGTTTTCTTTAAAAATTGTCCCTAGTTGTCCACATTTCCAAATGGGGAAATTTCACGTAAAAATCTGAACTTCCAGTTTCTCTTAACAGATCAGAAGAGGGGGCCATTGTCGGCCCAGCACCAGCTCTACATAGTGCCTGGAGCAGGGTGGGGCTGCTCTCCCAGATGGTATGTGCCCTCCAGGTTGCCCAAGTCCCTCTATAGCCCACTTCACTTGCTTATGTCTCCTTCCTGGCCCTGAGTTTGTCATCCCTGAGAAAATGGAAAAAGCAGAGGATTTGAAGCCAGAAGACCTGGGTTAATGTCTTACTCCTGTCTTCTCGAGCTCATCTAAACTCTTGGAACCTCAGTTACTCCATCTGTCAAATATGGGTCATAATAATTTCTTCTTCACAAGCTTTTGTGAGGATCAGATAAACTGTACAAATCACTGAGAGGCAGGACCACACAGAGATAAAGGGCAGAGGCATCTGAATCCAACTGTGTTTAAATGCTGGATTTGTCGCTGCCAGGCTGTATGACCCTGGACCTACCCTTTAACCTTCCTGTTCCTCATTTTTCTCATCTGTAAAATGGATACGATAAGAAGTCAGCCTGACAGGCTGTTGTGAGGATTCTGTGGATTGACACACGTGGAGGGCTTAGTCTGCTGCCACAACATACGTGTTCAATAAATGTACATTTATTACATTTATTTACATTTATTACAATTACTCGTACTATTATATGACTTGTTCTTTTTGTGCAGCTAAAACTTACACCCCTGGATCCGGGAAGGTGCTCTGTCTGCAGAATACCACAAGAGCAATCTCCTTTCACCCAGAATATTACCCCAAGGGAGGATAAATTGTAAGTTGGAAAATTATTACTTAAAATAATTTTGATATCAGTAAAATAAAAAACCAGTCAATGATAATTATTGTGTTCAATGGGACTCTTTGAGGGTACTTTTTATACACTTCCCGAAATGCTTCAGGAATCAGAAAACCCAATGGTATAATTGCTCTCCACTCATCCTTTAAGCATCTTCCTAGTATATCTTTCTGTTGTGAGCAGACCACAGAGCTATATATTGGCGACAAAAGAAAAAGCTTGAACCATCAACTTTGGTGGGTGCAGAGCTGTGCTGGAAAGCTCTTAGACTGTGCTCAGAACCACTCTTTTGTCCTGAGGCAGTAACACGACCATGTTCCTTGATTTTGCAACAAAAGCGGGCTCCCTCCCCTGTCCAGAAGCAATCTGGGAAGAAGTCATCTTTTTTTTTTTTTAAATAAATACATTTATTTATTTTTGGCTGCTCTGGGTCTTCGTTGCGGTGCACGGGTTTTTCTCTAGTTGCGGCGAGCAGGGGCTACTATTCGTTGTGGTGCGCGGGCTTCTCATTGCTGTGGCTTCTCTTGTTGTGGAGCATGGGCTCTAGGCGCGCAGGCTTCAGTAGCTGTGACACATGGACTTCAGTAGTTGTGGCTCACGGGCTCTAGAGCTCAGGCTCAGTAGTTGGGGCGCACGGGATTAGTTGCCCCGCGGCATGTGGGATCTTCCCCGCCCAGGGCTTGAACCCGTGACTCCTGCATTGTCAGGTGAGTTCTTAACCACTGTGCCACCAGGGAAGTCCTGGGGAGAAGTCATCTTAATGGCCCATCTCCGACGGGAATAAAACGAACAGGATGACAAATGCAGGTCAGGCAGCCTAGGAATTTGCCAAGGATGGAAACCAGTCAAATGCTTCCCTCCGTGATGAAAGTCTGTTCCCCCAATGTATCATGCCTCCTCCCTCGCCTGTGCCCCTTTTCCTAGCAGGCTGCGCCCACGGTGGGTGCTTTTGAAGTCCAGCCAGCGGCCTCCTGTCTCCGCGCTTACAGCTAAACACGCCAGCCCCGGAAGCATGAGCCATTATCATTTTTGCCCTGGGAGAGAAAAGCAAAGATCTAAAACGGCTCTAGGAGATCCAAACAGGGAATATTTAAAATACCAAAGGAACGGGAAATGGGGTCGGGGGTATTTCTTTACTTTTGCCTCCTTTGCGCCAGCAGCAAGAAGACTGTTCTGAGCGCTCCGGGGGGAAGGAAGGGTCGAGGAAGCAAGGACGGTGTTGGGAACCAAGGTGCTGCTGGCAGGAAGCAGGATTTAGAAGGTGAACCAAAATCACTGAGGTCACATGCACAGACTCATGTGTATGCACTGGGCATCTTGTTACAACTCAGATTCTGATTCAGTAGGTCAGGGGTAGGGCCCAAGTCTCTGCATCTCCAACAAACTCCCAGGTGCTGCTGGCCTGAGGACCACACTCTGAGTGACAAGGGTTAGAGGGCTGGTTTTGAAGCTGGAGTTGCACAATTTTTACTTCGACTGTGCCTGTATTTGGAGAGATCTTGGGGTATCTGATTATCAAGGGGCTACAATCCATCATGACTTCCCTTTGCTTTCAGAATCAAGTTCAAGCTTCTTCCCAAGACTTGCAGAGCCTGCAGCATCCATCCCAGACCCATCCATGACTTACTGCCCCCAGGCCCATGTCCTGTTCATCTCAACCCTACAGTCCAGAAACCAACCATCTGAACTGCTTGGAACGTCTGAACACCCCCATGCTCTGGCACTTCCGGGTCTTTGCACATGCTGTTCCCCCTGCATGGAACCTCAATGCCCATCTCTCTGTATGGTAAACCTCCCTGCATCCAGGTTTCAATTCAGATGACTCTTCCTCCAGGAAGCCTTCCCTGACTGTAGTGGTTAATTTTACATGTCAACTGGACTGGACCATGGAGGGTCCAGATATTTGGTCAAGTATTACAGTATTCTGGGTATGTCCATGAGGGTGTTTCTGGATGAGATTAACATTTGAATCGGTGGGATCAAGCAGATTGCCCTCCTCAATGTGTGTGGGCCTCACCCTATCTGTAGAAGGCCTGAATAGAACAAAAAGGCTGACACTGCTGAGAGTAAGGGACAACTACCCCTGCCTGACTGCATTCCAGCTAGAACAGCGATTTTGTTTCCTGCATCTGAACTTGAACTGAAACATTTTTCTTCCTGGGTCTGTAGCCTGTCAGCTTTCAGACTGGAGCTATACCATAGGCTCTCCTGGGTTTTTAGCTTGCTGACTGCAGATCTTGGAACTTGTTAGACCCCATAATCACATGAGCCAGTTTCATATTATAATAATAATAATAGTAATAATAATAATAAATTCCATTGGTTTCTATTGGTTCTGTTTCTCTGGAGAGACTTGACTAATGCACTGACCCACCCAGGATTCTCTCTCTCATTTCTGCTGTTCTTGTATTTCATCTTATACCAGTAAAAATACCATAGCTGTACTTTAGAGCTGTACCATCCAATAAGATAGTCACTAGCCCTATGAGGCTGTTGAGAACTTGCAATAAGGAAGTGTGAACTGAGATCTGCTGTAAGTGTAAAATACACACCGGAATTTGAAGACAGTATGAAAAAAGAATTTAAAATCTTATTAGTGATTTATTGTACCCATTATCTGTTGAAATCATAATTGTGATACATTAGATTAAATAAAATATATTATTAAAATTAATTTGCCCTGCTTTTTTCCTCTCTAATGTAAAAATAGAAAAAAATATTAATATTTTAATGTAAAAATACATAAAGTTGTGTCTACACCTTATGTTTATATTTCTATTAGATTGTGCTGCTCCAGAGCAAGGCCCAGTCAAAAGTCTAGATCCAACCAAGCTAGAAATGCTGAAAGTTACCAGAGCCTTCCAGGCTCCAGAATTCAAATTCCCACAAGATGGTTTCATAAGAAAATATATGTTAGGGCACTAGAGCAGAAATGAGTAAATTACAACCAAGGGGCCAAATCCAGCCTGCCACTGGCTTTTGTAAATAAAGTTTTATTGGAACAGAACCATGCTTCTTCATTCACATATCGTCTAAGGTTGCTTTCATGCTACAATGGTAGAGTCGAGTAGTTGCAACAGAGACTGTCTGGCCTGCACAGCTTAAAATATTTACCATCTGGCCCTTTATAAGAAAGTTTGCCAAGCCCTGGTCTAAGGCAAGAAGGTGGATACTGTAGCTCCGGCGGACAGAGAGGCCAGTGATTGGGTGCCGGCTCCACGGCTCATTAGCTGGACGTTCTGGGCATGTTACTGCGGACCTCTGAGCCTCAGTGTAGTCTGTAAAATGGGAGAGTTATAATAGTTACTTCATGGGTTGCTCTGAGAAGTGAGAGGATGCAGCTAAAGGGGCTGGTACCTAAATCATAATAGTAATTTATATGTCTATATGTCTCTGTTTGTTTGTTTTGCTGAGTTAGGGGCCCTGCTCTGTGCCTCCACAGGCCCCTGCAATGCTCTCTCTATATAAGACATTTTTCTGCTCCCCGGGTGTCTCCTTACCTGGACCATGACTTCTCTAAGGGAAGAGGAGTCTTTTTCTTGCTTTTGGTAGTTGCAAAACCAGTGCCAGGAAGTGCTGGCTGGCTCCCTCTGGTCTGGCCCTCACTCCTCTTGGCTCTATGGACAGCTGAGGGGACACTTCTCTGAGGAAACTGAGTGAGAATGTGGCCTTCCCACACTGAATTCTCCTCAGTGCTCTCCCCATTTGGGTCTGGGGGCTATGGAACCCTGAGGGGCTGGAGGCGGCAGCCTCTCCTTGCAGTGTTTCGCCCGACCCGTCTTGTCCAGTAGTTTCCACCCTGGTTCCTTATGGGGTGCCTCTGAATCATTGAGGGACCCAGAGAGGGCGTCCAGATGGGATGGAAGCCTATTTTTATCCCCTATTGATCTCTCTTGCTCAGAAACCATCATTATCCTGGTGTAAAGTGGCCGCTCCCAATGCAGGAGACTCTTGGTGTCTCTGGCCAATGGACACCCGGCAAATTGCTCCAAGCCACACCGGCCAGGGAAACCAAAATAACGTCATGAGACAGCCGTCCAGCCAGGCCCTGCTGGGGCTCTCGGAAAACGGCTAACTTTGACCCTTTCTAACATTATCCACAGCTTGTCTTGTCTTTTCGGAAACAAAGATGAAGCTAGTCTCTAATTGACCTGCTGTCTGCAGTTCTTGACTGTGCCTGCCAGCTGGGCAGAGGTGAGGGGCCTTTGCCAGGGTCCAGCCCGGCAGTGACCATCCTCATGGAGCCATTGGTGGCCCAGGGCTCCGGGCTCACAGAGGAGTCACAGGGACCTCGTACACCGAAGGGCAGCTGCGGCCGAGGAAGAGGGTGATGTCTGGTCCTCATCCAAGGTAAAGCCAAACTCCCATCCAATAGCCCAGAAATCAGTCCCTGCTCCTCTAAGGGCAAGACGAACAAGCTTACCCCTTACGCACCCAGAACTGCCCTGTGGTATAGGAGTCAGCAAGGGGGATACAGTGATGCAGGGGGCACGGTCTTGGTAGCTGGACCCAGTGAGTCCTTTCCCATGGTTTGCCGGGAAATGTTTGACAACCGACTTCCGGGGGAAGGGCAGTAACCTTTATCTATGGCCTTATTTGCTGATTCCCACAGTGTGAATATTACTCGCATGGCCGATTTCAAGGCACCAACGTGACTAAACGCAGAGTTGGGAAAAGACGCACACGATCGGCTCTCCCGAGCCATTCCACACCAGCTCCAGCTCACCAAGGGCTCCAGCTCTACCCCTGGTTGCTCTGTGGCCTCAGACAAGTTACTTAACCCCACAGTTTAACTGTGCCTCAGTTTCCTCAAGTGTAAAACAGGACTCATAATAGTGCCTACTTCTTAAGATGATCGTAAGATGCAAATGATAAATGACTGGAAAACATTCCACGCTGGGCCTGGTGCATCGTAAGCACTCAGTAAATGCTGGAAGTAATTACGACCCCTGGGATTATTGCTATTAAGTTCATAACTGAGTTGGCAGGGAAGCGCTCACGTACATACACGCCCTGTCACTTAGAGATGGGTGTAAGATAGTGCATCATGGAGTTTCCCTAATGGCGCAGTGGTTACGAATCTGCCTGCCAGTGCAGGGGACACGGGTTCAAGCCCTGGTCCAGGAAGATCCCACATGCCGCGGAGCAACTAAGCCCATGCACCACAACTACCACGCCTGCACCCTAGAGCCTGTGAGCCACAACTTCTGAAGCCCACGCACCTAGAGCCCGTGCTCCGCAACAAGAGAAGCCACCGCAATGAGAAACCCGCGCACCACAATGAAGAGTAGCCCCCGCTCACCACAACTAGAGAAAAACCTGTGCACAGCAACAAAGACCCAACGCAGCCAAAAAAAAAAAAAAAAAAAAAAGATAGTGCACCACTAACTTGTGAAGGGCCAGGCAAGGAGAGATGAGCCTCGCGCGGAGCAGTCCCAGCAGGCTTCCTGGGGAGGCAAGATCCGGATCCGCAGGAGGTGAGCGAAGAGGAGAGCAGTGAGTGGAAGATTGGGGGCCAGAGACAGGACACACAGAGAGAGGAACACGTGAGGGCTCAGTCAAGGGGACGACAGTTCACTTAGAGAGTGGGCCCAAACCCACTTAGTGTGGGCCGGCTGGCGCATGCGGGCTGAACCTCCCGGGGCTCCCAACAACCGGGGCCCAGAGCGGAAGTCCAGGCCACGGGGATTCTGGAGCAGGGCACCTGGACCCCGCTGGGTTCCCCTGGCAGGCCGTGACCTAGAGAATTGGCCTGAGCAGCGGGTCCCGTACCCCCGGACGCGCAGAGTTTGCAGCTGTGCCTCCCTCCACGCCCGCCGCCCGCTCCCAGCCCGGCGGCCCCGACGCCGGTAAGGGCGGGTAATAATCAGCCAGTGTGTACAAAGGCCGGGCTTGTTTTCTCGTTCGGGTGGGGTGGCTGGGTAGCTGTGTTTGCGCCGGGAACTGGCGTAGGGCCTCTGTCCAGCCAGCGCTGTCTCTGCTTTGTTAACATTCCTCACTAACTGCGGCTCCTCCGGGGCTGGAGCCCGGGGCAGAAGGCGGCACCTCGGCCCGCGGGCCTCCGCGGCCCCGCTCCCGGCGCCGCAGACCCCTGGGAAACCTTGGCCCGGCTTCCTTCTCGCCACGGCCCCCAGGGACAGGCCCAGAACTAGCCCAGCTCACCTGGCAGGTGCAAGACCCACATCTCAGGCAATTGCCTTACACACGGGGCCTCCCCCGCCACCCCAGGTGGGTTGAGAACACTCCTTAGGTGTTCCTTTCTATGGCGGCCTTCTCTCTCTTCAGGGCCCCAGGGGCTAATTACACAGCTGGGCCCTCCCCACCTTGCACAGCCCCCAGGACAAATGCTACCTGGGTCCTCCCTCGGTTCTTCAAGCCCACTCCCACCCAGCACTTACACGGCCGACAAATGAATGTTTTGGCCTGTCCTCGGTTCACATAAATAGCCACAAATTCCTATAATTAACTACAGTAAGCTAGGCTGGGATTAAAACAAAGATGGGCTTGTTTACTGGGATGTCCTGAAACAAGCAATTTTCAACATTACAGTGACAACTACTGTCTCTGTCTTTGTTAAGCAAGGCATGGGGTAAGGAGGCGGGGGCGGGCATGAATGGTGAGGGGCCCCAGATGGGAGCGGGAAGGCGTAGGGATGATCGCTTCTCATGTTTCAGCCAAAACTCCTTTGTCCATGGGTCATCGGACCCCCGAGGCCCCAAGACCCACTCAGCGTCTAGTGGAGACAGTGGAGTCAGGCATAGCCAAAGAGACACCCTCTCCTCTTCCCAGACGTTGGGGTTCGAGTGTTCCCCGAAGAGCTCCCTCCCTCACTCCTGGCAAAAGTGTCTCCCACTTACCCAGTAAAATTCCCGAAATTTCCACCGTTAGGTGTTAAAGTGGGATAGGACTCTGGAAACTGTCTGGCCCAAGCCCGCCTCTTCCAGGTAGGGAAAATGAGCCCCAGGAGGCTGTCGTAGCTAGCCGCTCATGGTAATGGTCTAGCAGGACTTGGCCCCAACTTTTCTTGTCGTAATCTACAAGGGTCAGCAAACTGGGGCCCACGGGCCAGTCCTACTCAATGTCTGTTTTGTTTTGTTTTGTTTTTTAACAGCCTGAGAGCTAAGAAGAGTTTTTACATTTTCCAATAGTTGAAAAAAATTAAAAGAAGAAAACGACAAAGCATGTGAATATTCCATGAAATCTAAGTGTCTATGAAAAAGAAGTTTTACTGGAACACAACCTCTCATCCATTTATAGGTTGTCTATGGCCTCTCTCAAGGTACATGAGGTGAGTAGTTGCCCTCGACTCTATGGCCTGCAAAGCTGAAAAGATTTCCTATCAGACCCCTCACAGGAGAAGTTTGCTGGTCCCTGTGCTAGTATATTACATGCTACTCTATTGCTTTAGTTAAAATAAAAAGGCAGAATTTTTTTTCCAAAAGTTTGTCTTCTACTCGGGACTCTTTTTTCAAACAAAATCTTGGGCACACCTTTGGTGTAGAATGCTTATCTCAAAAGGGGGTCTGTTCTGTTTAGTTGGGTGGGAGTGGGGTAAAAGCCCTGAGGAGAATTTGTGGGCTCCCCGAGCAGGTGGAAGAGTGTCTGAGCCCCCAAGTAAAAATAGCATCTCTTGCTAAGGCCTCCCTGTCACCCCGGAGCTGCAGGGGTGTCCACATGTTACAGTCATCAGCGGACAAGCCAGGTCTCTGGGCAGATCCACTCTAAGAGAGGAATTTTAAGGAGACTTTTCTGATGGGATTGCCTTACTCGGCATAGGTTGGGCAAATGAATTGAACATTCAGTGACTATTTCCTGAGCTCCTCCTCTGTACCAGGCACTGTGCTAAACTCTGAGAAGCCCGAGGTGAACATCAGGCAAAGTCCCTGCCCTCCCAGAGCTGACATTCTAGTAGGAAAGACAGAGCGTGAAGACATTAATTAATTAATGCCAAGTAGTTACTCACTATAAGGAAGAAAAATCGAGTAAGGGCTTAGAGAGAGATGAGATAGTAATACGAAATAAAGGAAAGAAGGAAGGACTCTGACAGGGTAAATTTGAGCAGGGAATGAATGACTGAATGATAAAAAAAAAAAAAAAGAAGAAGAAGAAGAAAGAAAGGGTAGAGAAAAATCCAGACTTTGGAGAAGGCTGGGGCAGGCTGGCCTGCATAGGTCACTAGAGCGAAACCTCAGGGACCCTTAGAGAGCGGCAGGTTGGACATTGAAAGATGACCTTGTAAACTTGGAGATTTGAGCTGGGAGAGGGGTTGCGGCAGGGGGTGGTCCCCCTGCAGACACAACCTTAAAACCCTGTGTCCCATCACTTGTGATCCTAGTTAGACCACTGCAAAAGAACCCAAACCACTGGCAAGACCAGGTATCAAAGGCACAAAGCAATCAATGGAGAATACCCTGGAATCCAGGTCCCTTGACCCCCAGAGAGGTCTTTCTGGGAAGGGTGGGCTGCTGGGGGTCACGGGCAGTGATTCCAGTTCACGCCCTGCTCACAATGTCACGTGTCTGCAGGCTGTGCTCTTGAACTCCCCAGTGTCCAACCATTTATACGTGAATTTGTTGATCCTGATGGGCTGCCATAAAGGCAGCTCGGTGCGTGGCACGGTGACAAAGCTCTTAAAAGAGTCAAGAGTGTGTTTACTGGCCACCCAGCGGTGATGAGGGCTCCTGCCAGCTCTGTCTCTGGGCCAAGGGGCCAAGTAGCTGCAAACACATTAGTCTGAGCCCGAGTCTGGGCTGAGAGGGCAGAGCACTGTGAAAGCAGAGGAAGCCAGGCGATTCTACCCACGGTGACCTTCTGCAAGTCACTCACCCTCTCAGGGGCTCTGCTGGCGCTTCTGAAAAGTGGAGGGAAATGAACAATGCAATCTCTTGGGTATGCTTTGGAGCGCCAATGAAGTGACACGTACGAAGCCCTTTAAAAAGCGCTAAAGGGAAGTGCAGGCACCGCCGATGATATTACTAACAGAGGCAGAGCAATGGGTGTCCGGTCTGGCCAAGGAAAGGTCATGACCTCTCTGAACATCAGGAGTCTCATTAGACAACAGGCTGTAGGTGCAGAAATTAAGACGGGGCCTCTGGGGTCAGGCTGCCTGGGTTCAGATCTCAACACTGATACTTGGGGGTCGTGCAGTTTGGGTCAAGTTGCTTTGTTTCTTGGGATTTCAGTTTCATCATCTATAACGTGGAGATAATAATGGGTCTGACTTGACTTAGGGTTACTGCCAGAACTGCCTGTGTTAGTAACATAAATAAAGCAGTTAGAAGGAGCTTAGGGAATTCCCTGGAGGTGTAATGGTTAGGACTTCGAGCTCTCACTGCTGAGGGCCCAGTTCAATCCCTGGTCGGGGAACTAAGGTCCCACCCACAAGCCACGCAGGGTGGCCCGCAAAAAAAAAAGAAAAGGAGCATAGTTCATTGTTATTAACCAGGACCTTCTCTGCCACCCAGGGCTGCAGGGCTGTTGCGAGGACAGAGAGTGAGCTCTGAGATCAGTAGATAGCTGGGTACACGGGGAGGATTGTCTTACTGGTGTCTGGGGGCTGGTTGGGGGAATTTGGTGCTGATGGGGCCTTGCTTCTTGCTTCTCCCTCTTCTTAGGGCTTGTCACTGCGTGGCAGAAGTCGGGAACTGGCCAGAGCTCTTGTTTTCTCTTCATCAAATTATTTGCTAATGTTGAATTTACTGAACGCCAGGCATTAGTCTAGGTGCTGAAGACACTATGGGGAACCAACAGAGCCCAGTACCCTGCCTTGGGGAGCTGGTATTCTAGTGGAAGAGGCAAGAGATGCGAACGCAAACAGATGCACCATATCGTGCCGGGGAGTGAGTGGTGCTGTAAAGGAAACTAAAGCAGGTAAGGGGCTAGTGCCTGGGCCCTGCTTCAGCAGGGAGGGGTGAAGATCTCTGTGAGGAGGTGACGGCCGAGCACACAGTCCTCTCTGACCCGCGGTCTCTTCATCTGGATGACTTGTGGGACAGGAAGAACTGAGCAAGATGTTCACTCTGGTCACCTTGCCCACCTTGCTGCTGCCTTCCTGGTGCCATTGTGCTGCAGACCCCGAGGCGTCCACCCTGAGCGAGCCCAGGGGCTGGCACGAGGCAGTACCTGGCTCCTCAGGCCCAGTGCTGCCATCAGCCCTGAGCAGAGCTATTTTTTTAATTCGGACCAAAGGTACAATTAACGGCCTCCGCTTGGGCCTCGCCCAGTCCCAGGGCCTCTGCTCAGCCTGACTGACCGGCAGGAGGGAGGAGACCCTCCCAGTGCCCCTCAGTCCAGTGCCAGGGCTATTTTGGTGACTGTTATTTGGGCAAGGAGTGGGCTAGTGGCTTGTGGGAAGGAGGGAAGATGCTAAAAATACGGAGGCCAGACTGAGGTGACCGGCCTCTACCCTCTCACGGGCCGGGCCTCCCTTCCTGGGTGAGGAGGGCCTGGTCCTTGGTCTCTCCTGGGGGATGGGCTGCTGAGGGCTCAAACCCACTCAGGAGCCCTTTGGTTTTGGATCATGTTAGTTGTGGTTTCCATTAGTAGGGAGGCTGGGGGGGAGGCGGTTAAGTGACCTGCAGAGGTCACGCAGCTGGTAGGTGGAGGACAGATGTCTGAAAAGTTGAGAAACAGCTGTAATTGGAGCAAAGGCCAGCCGGTCAGAGTGGCGTCCTGCAGAGGAGACGGTTTGGGAGAAATCTGCATGATGGCATCATCTCCCCAGGCCCTGCCAGTCCTTCCCTTGTTACAGGAAGACCCCAGCCGTCACCCCCCAACCACCAGTGCCCCTTCTCCACACATCAAATCCCACAGGCCAGGGCCACCTCCTCCAGGACGGCTGAAGCGAGGACCCAGTCAGCTGCGTTCTCACTCTGCTCTCTGCTTTCTCATCTGCTGAACTGGTGGGCCCAGGGGACCAGGAGGGAGAAAACTCTTCTGCATCCTGGTTTGGTCACACCTTGCTCTTGGGTGACCTTGGACACAACACCCAACTTCCCAGGCCTCAGATCTTGGCTCTGACCACCTTGTAAACAGATATTTGGGTGACTTGCCATGACTTCTACCAGATGGGGGCCCCAGCTGAACTGTGGGTTCTTCAGCTTGAAGGTCAAGGTCTAGTGCATGAGTGAGCCCACCTCTACCTGGGGAGATAGGATCCACTGGGGGAAGGAACCTAAGAGGCCCTTGATGTTGGGATCTAATCATTCATTCATTCACTCATATGTTCCTTTCTTCAGTTATTCCTTCAAGATTTTTTGAGTAAGCACCACCTACATTTAGGCATTCTTCTAGACGATAGGAATCCAGTGGGAAGCAAGTCCAAGCCCTACATCCTTGTGGAACTTGCTTTGTAGAAGGAATGAACAGCCAGTGCACCAAGGAATGAAGCAATGTGCTCGGAGGTGATGGGGCCATGAAGAAGAAAAAGCAGATTAAAGAAATAGGGAGTGTGTGTGTGTGCATATGTGTGTGTGTGTGTGTGAGTGTTTCTATGTGTCTATGTATGTGTGTGCATGCATGTATATATGTGTGTGCATGTGTGTATATGTGTGTATGCATGTGTATACGTTTGTATGTATATGTATGCATGAGGGTTTCTCTGTGCATGTGTGTACGTGTGTTATGTGTATGTATGCATGTATGTGAGTGTGCATGTGTGTGTGTGTGTGTGTGTGATGTGTAGGGGGCTGGGAATGGCGGTCAGGAAAGGTCATGTTTGAAGCAGGACTTGAAGAACGTGAGTGTATGAGCCATTCAGATACCTGGGGGAAGAGCATTCAGGGAGAGGCTGTGAAGCACAAGGGCGCTGAGGCACGGCACGCTCGGAGGAGACAGAAGGAAAGACCTCTGCGCCCTTGGTCCACCTTCTGCCACGGGTCCTGGGGGCAGAGGCAGTCCCTACACTCCCTCGCCCATCACAGCACCCTCTCCCCAGGGCGGGCCTCGCTCCCCTCTGCAGCCCCTGGTGAACCTTCACCCTACAATTACCATCCTCTGCCCAGGGCTATTTCCTGCAGACTTGTAAATAGAACCTCTTTCAGCTCCACACACATTATGGTTTGTCTAAAACGGTGTCAAAGGAGCCAATTTTCCTGAACGGGGACCATTGACTAGAGGTGAAGTTTACAGAGGGTCCCCGCAGGACCTGGGTCTGCGGAGTCGAAAACAAGGACCCAGGGGTGACGCAACCACCTGGCAAAGCCAGCTTGAATGCTTGAACAGAGGGGCAGACCTCAGGCATCTCTAGGGTGGATTTCCTTGGGGACGTGGAAATAAATAAGATGGCTAGGGCACAACCTGACTAGCTTTATCAGGGAGGGGCCCCAGCTCGGGCTCCGGGAGCAGGAGGGCCTGGGTGCTGGGCCTGGCCTCTCTGCTATCTTTCCCTCTCCATGAATCTGCTTACGTCTTGTGAGCAGACGCCAATGAACTTGACTAGCCAGCTGAGACGAGTTGCAGCCATCTTGCAGAAGGGAAGGAGGTTTATGATTGAGAGAGGGAAGAAGTATGAGTAACGGGGAGATGGTTCTAAGGACTCTCCCCCACTCTCACGTAGCCCTTAGTGACTTCCCAGGAGGCTGCAGGTCCACGTGATGGCTGCACGTTGAGAAACAGCACCCGCTCTGGGCACAAGCAGTCCACAGGCACGGGGCTTGGTTGAGTAGAAGGCAGCTGGACTGGGGTCCTCCTGTGAAGTGAGGGTGATGATCTCCATCCTATACGTGAAGAAACCGAAGCCCAGAGATGTCACACATTTAATGCTCAAAGTCACACATTTGATAAGTGGCAGAAGCAGGGTTTGAGCCCAAGCCCGTGTCATCCCAAAGCCTGTGAGTCTTCCACACTTCTGGACGTCTCCCCGTCCTGACCCTGCTCTGCCTTAGCAAGTCCTGGGCACAGCCCTCTGAGCAGGAACCTCTACCGACCGTGACCTTCCCGCGGCCCCAGAGGAGTGTCCCGTGCCAGCTCTGCAGCTGCCGGCCCTTTCCAGGGGCCAGGCCTGAACCCTACAAGGCTGGTGCTGCCCGTTTTGGCCCAGGTTCCTGTCTTACTTAGGCTTCTATGAATAAAGGTTCAGAGAGCATTTTAGGAACCAAAACCACCTAGTAATCTTCCCTGACTTTAAAACAAAACAAAACAAAAAGAACAGATGTGCAAGGAATATCCTAGCTAGAAAAGTACACTCACTTGAATTATATAAAGATGACCCAGGAAACAGAGGTCCGGGATAGGGTTCTGGACCCAGATTTACCTCTAAGTCATTCGACTTCGCTGAGCCTCAGTTTCCTCATTTACCAAATGAGAAAGGTGTTAATATCTACCCTGTTCACATCCCACTTGAGAAACAGGGTAAAGTGGTTAAGAACACAGGTTTTAGGATCAAACACACCTGGATCTGAACTCTCAGCCTCACCGTTTCTAGCTGTGTGATCTCTGACATCTGTTAGTCTCCTCTCTGAGTCTTAGTTTCCTTAGCTGCAAAACGGAATTAACAATCCTTGCCCTGCCTCTCTTTCAGAATGAGTGTGAGGATACTGAGAAAGCAGGGGGGTATAATGTATCAGAGGGTTTCTTTCTCTCCCTGGGGATTTTTAGTTGTTAAAAGATATATATATATATATTCACACACACATATATATGTATATATATGTTAAAATCATGATTTACATACAAAAAAAGGGAACACGTATCAAAGATTTTATTTAACTCATTAATTAATGAGGCAACAAGCAAGATGTTACAACTGTTCAAAGGAGAATCAAAAGAACCCACATATATAGGCAATCGAGAAAGCAGGAAATGAATTTACAAATAGATGCAAAAATAATCCATCCACATGGCATTAATCAATTGCATTCCAACCAAACAAAATTCATTTGCATTCCTACGAACGAGAAGCGTTTGAATTATTATTAGTTCTCTACAACTGCAGAGATGTAAAATACCTTAAAGACTAAGAAATGCGGAAATAATCCAGAAGGGTGGACTATACAGAAGACACAACAATTTTTTTTCTGCTCATTTCAAAGCATTTCACAAATTTTCCTGACACGGTTCTGGTGCCCTCCCCACCTCCCTCCAAAATAGAGAGCAAAAAAACATGTGTTGCTTGAGCCACTGGAATCATGGTGGCAGAAAAGTTTCATGTTAGGTATCAACTTCAATTAATCAGTAGCAACTGCCTAGAGAGCTCTTTGGAGGAGATTTGAAGGCTGCTCACCATGGGAGAGAATGGGTCTGGCCTGAGGGTGAGTGGTGCTCAGAACTCTCCCACAAACTCCCCTCTGTGGACCTGCTCTTCTCTTTCTCCTTCCAGCTGGCTGGACAAAAAAGGTCCCTGGCGTGACATTGAGAGTCAATTACTGCAAAGGACAGAGCCACGAGAAGGAAGGTGCCTGAGTCTCTGGACTGCAGGAGAACCTCCCAGTCAGGATACCGGACACAAGTGAGAAATAGAACTCTTTCTTCATTAAACCACTGAGATTCTGTGGTTTCTTTGCCTGTCTGGATTTGAAATCTTACTTACTTGCTGTGCGATCTTGGAAAAGTGACTTCATTTCTCTGAACCCTGGATTCCTCAAATGCACAAAATGGGGATTATGATATAACCATCACAAGTGAGGCGGGAGAAGCAAATAAGAAAATGTATATGGCAAGAGCCCATGCCCCCTTTCAGGCAGACACTTAAAATCAAAAGCATCTTTTCTCCTGGACTGCACGGACAGACCTCTTTACAGTCGATATGATATTCTCTATAAGAGAAGCCAGGGCCAAGCAGGAGCAGAAAGAGAGAAATGAAATGCTTCTTAGCACAATAAGGGTGGAGGGTAAGAATGGCAATAGTTCCCAGTGGGCAGCAGCAAAGCCACGCTAATGGGAGAAATGGCCCCTCCTCCGCTTAGGAGCAAACTGAACCAACTCCAAAGGAGATGAATGCCCGCTGTGATGGTTTGTATCATTCTCGCAGGTGATCTAGAAAGAGCATTGGTACATGTCTTTTGGATGCAGAGACTGAAGTGGAATCCACCCTCACTCATGGAACTTGACTGCATCCCTAGCTCCCTTTTGGGGTTTGCAATGGCTGAGCTGAGAGAGTCCTCAAAAGGGTTCTGTTAGGGACACAGAAAGCATGGAGCCTCTTTCCCTTTGTTTGTAGGAAGCAGAGTGTCTTGAGGACAGACAAGAAAATGCCCCCATATGGAGAGATGTGGAATGTTAGGAAATGTTTTTTAAAGAGAGAAAGTAATCAGGGGGAGAAAGATTATCCACGGTGTGGGGTGGGAGAAGAAGTAGGGGAGCATCCCAGTGAAGTCTGAGTTTGCAAGGATCTTCACAGGACAAGGGAATGACCCTGAGAGTTACCATTCCCACCCTTTATTTCTGCCACCTTGTCCTTTCTGAGAAGTAGCTGACCCTTCATTAAGAAACTCCACTGTTAATGACTAATAAGTGAATTTAATAAAGTTGCAGGGTACAGAATCAATATACAAAAATCAGTTGTATTTCTATACATTAATAACTAGCAGAAAAAGAAATTAACAAAATGATCCTGCTTACAATTGCATCAAAAAGAATAAAATACATAGGAATAAATCTAACCAAGAAGCTAAAAGATTTGTATACTGAACACTATAAGACATTGATGAAAGAAATTGAAGAAGACACAAATAAATGAATCCATGCTCGTGGATTGGAAGAATTAATATTGTTAAAATATCCATACTACTCAAAGCCATCTACAGAATCAGCACAACCCTCATTAAGATTCCAACAGCATTTTTCACAGAAATAGAACAAACAGTCCTAACATGTATATGGAACCACGGAAAACCCCAAATAGCCAAAGCAATCTGGAGAAAGAAGAACAGAGGCATCACACATCCTGATTTCCAACTATATTACAAAGCTATATTAATCAAAACCATATGGTATTGGCATAAAAACAAACACATAGATCAATGGAACAGAATGGAGAGCCCCAAATAAACCCATGCATGTATGGTCAACTAATTTATGACAAAGGAGCCAAGAAAAGAAAAAAAAAAAGAAACTCCAGGTGTTTGCACTGTAGTCTCAAGCCCTTGGTTTGGCAGAGACTGATGAGGCAGTGGTGGCCAGTGGAAGTGGCCGCCATCTCTGCTTCTCTTCTTTTGGGGGCGCTTGCAGAGATGATGCTGGGGAGGAATCCACCCCTCCTGGATGAAAATGTGTAGTCACCACTTGTTGTCAGCAGCCAAGTGAGACCCATGCCCCAACAGCAGGCACACAAGACCTTGAGGTGTGGGAGAGCAAGACCAAATTTCCTGATCTCCACCCTGACATTGCTCAGAACCCTGCCCCCCACCCCGGCCTCTTCTGAGTTACGACATGAATGGACCTGATACATGATGGTGGGTGATGGCACATGTATGCAGTTGTATATTCCCACGGGCTGGCACAGCCGTGCAATTAACAAGTGGTAGGACATCATTTCTCCCAAATGTGAGCACAGGGTGCTTGTATAGAAGCATAACATCTAGAGCCAGGGAGATGTAGGCTTTGCACTGATCAGACCCCATTGGGATGCTGGATTGTCATCAGCACCGTCACTAGCATGGTTACCTTCATCATGGTCATCATCATCACCATCATTACCGTCATTTGCAACATTATTATTCATTACTACACACTTAGCACCTAGAACAGAGTGAATATAAGTGTTGAAGAATGAGTAAGAGGATGCATAAGTGAGAAAAGGGAAGAGCTAATGGCTCTGGCAGATATAAACATGTAGGTGTCTTATTTCCAGATAAGAACTAAAATGAGCCTGGTGCCCGGGGCCCTGGGACCAGTTGCTTCTGGTGCCAAGTGACAGGAAGCGTGTACTGAGCATACTCAGCCCAAGAATTAAGCTCTGAACTCCCAATGAATGCTGCTTCTTTGGGAGAAAATATTGGTTAAAATATGCAACCCCTGCCTACTTCCAGGTGCATCCCCTTAATGTCCTGTGGGAGTAACCGTGAACTTCCAATACCCCTTGGTGTTTTCCTGAGTTACCTGTCTTACAGGCCTCCAGATGAGATGTTTGTTTCTCAAGTGAAGGTGAATGGAACCCTCAAGGCAGAAAATAGAGTCTCTCTCCTCCAAACTGCATGGCCACCCACAGACTCCAGGACAGTCATCACTCCTGTGAACAGGTTTACAGCCAGAGACTGCTTCTTGGCATGGAAGCTCAGCAGCTCCAAACACATCTATCATCTTGTCAACCGCCCTGGCTGCTGGGAAGAATTTGAGAACTATGACTTTTTAAATTTAAACATTCAGAATGCCTCACTATTAAACTTGGGACACTTTGAAGTGGAAATGTACTTGGCACTCAGAATGATCTTTTACATAGGTGGCTCTGAAAGCTTGCACTCCAGCCACCAAGACATGCCATGTTTTCTATCAGCCTTGCTTGCTGGTTGTAACCAGTCTCTGTAGAGACTCTGTCTTCTCCCTTGTATGAGTTGCTGGGAGAAGCATGGGATTTGGAATGACCTGGATTGGGATTTGAGTCCTACAGCTGAAATTTTTTAGCCGTTTGACTTTGAGCAAGTTTCTCAAACTTTCTGTGCCAGAGTTCTTTGTTGTGTTAAAAGGAGATCACAAAAGTTGTAACCCCTATCTAACTAAGTGTATCAGTCAGGACAGGCTAGGTCATGCTGCATAACAAACAACTTCAAAATTTCAGTGCTTTAACACAAGAAAGATGCATTTGCTCACTCATCTACATGTCTATCCCACTGGCATAGAGTTCTGGTATATGTCCTTTTCATTCACCTAGGCTGGTAAAGGTACCACTGCCTGGAATATCACTGGTCATCGTGACAGGGTGAAGGGAAAGTGGAGAATTGTGAATTACCTCTGAAATGCTTCTACCCAGAAGCAACACATTCACTGATCTGGGCAAGTCACAAAGCCACACCTGAATTTAAGGGGAGAAGAAAGTGCAATTCCTCTGTGTCTGGAAGGGGAGGGAAACTGGAAATTTTGTCCTGCAGGACTCATATCTACCATGCCAAAGTTGGAAGGGGAGCATGTGTGAGAATCCCTTAGATTGTGGAAGACTCAAGACTGTAAAGAGTTTTCACATTCATTACTATTTTCAGAATATTCTGGCCACTGGGATGACCACCTTATAACTAAGTGACACACTTTCCAATGCCAGGCCTACTTTTGTGGTTACACTCACACTGGTGTCAAGAAGTACAACTATAATCATTGAGGGCTAAGGAGAAAAGGAACAGAGATAAACTTAACATGAAAAGATACATTAGTGTCAAATGAGAACCGATTGGCAAATGTATTACGGAATGCTTCCGGAACGCAAAAGAGCATCGGTGTAGCAGTCAGCACGATATTCTTATTTCAGGTGATGATTTGGTTTTGGTAAGACAATGTTATTCTTCATCTTAAATATTTATATTTTAAAATTTGAATGTTAATATTTTAAAATGTGGATGTTACTACTTTTTAGCAAAGTTCATATTTAATTTGTCAATGTGTTTGCATTGTATAGCTGTACAAGGGCTCTAAGCTAGTTTTATATTTGTAGTTTGCAGAGGACACTTGATGATTGTTTTGTCACTCAGCATTTGAACACTCTTCTGATGATAGTCAAATCCCCATCTTATGAATCAAGTCCACCATAAAAATGGAGAAGCTGAAAATGCCAGCAACTTGCTTTCCCAGCCTCACTTGCAGCTAGGGAACAATCACATGACCTGGGTCCACCAAACAGATGTGCTCTCACCAGAGTCTGAGCAGGAGCTTGTGATGGGAAAAAGGAGACCACGTGGAACCCTTTCAGAGGAGGTTGGTGGCTGTGGTAGTGGCCACACCTGGGGTGCAGCACGGGTGGTGTCTGCAGAGGGCTCTTGACATCTATGCCAGCAGGGGCCCCACCCCAAGCTCTGTAGGACCAGTTCTGCCACTTGACTTGAAGTTATGGCACCTCCATCCTTGTTCCCTGGTCTTAAAGGAGAGTCTATTAGCCACTCTACAGTCTTTCATTAATATATTTTTTGCTCGTATTAGCCACCATAGTTTTCTGCTGTTTGCAACATACCTATAAAAATCAGAGTGATATTAAAATATTAAAATAAAAATAGTGTGTGTAGAACCTCAGCATCCACAAGAACCATGCCCCCCTCCTTGAAAGGACTGGGTATATAACTTAAATATAAGCATTAACCTAGTGGGTCTCTTTTTAAAATGGAAAGATGGAGGATGTGACGGGGAAGGAACCTGCAGGGTCCCACAGTGGATGAGTAACAGAGTCCAGACGGGGACACAGATTCTGCACCTTCAGTCCCCAAGTGTCTTCCAGTGAAGTAGCCCAGCTGGGGCAGGGCTGACCTTCTCTGGGCCTGTGGCAGGTGTGGAGGGCAGGAGGCGTGAATGGGAGCTGATAATGGAACCCAGTGAAACGTCTGCACCCCAGTAACTGCCCCTCTGAGCATCCTGGCAAGGGCCACCCCAGGACTGGTCACCAGGATTCCTGGCATGGGCCCAAGAGCAAGCAGGAACTGTGGAGCAGTGGCCATTGCCCCCGGAGCCACCAGACAATCGCCCCGCAGTCCGCAGCCCTCCTGTAAACAAGCGGCTGTGCCTGAGAGAACAGGATAATAGCAGCCCCTGCCACCCTGCCCTCTCTCTGTGTTGGGGAAGGTCTGTAATTACTGTCTTAACTGACTCAGATATGACTGGCAGAGGGTAGACATTTCCTGAAGCTGTATACAATTTTTGCAAGCTTTTTCCTCCTCCCTCTTCTAGGGCTGGGGGTTCAGGCTCCCTCCCTCCAGCCCCACCCCTCAAACTTCTCCTGCAAGGCCAATGGTGGGGCGTGCTCCAGAGAACCGAAACACAGAAACTTCCTCTCCCAGAACTCACATCCACAGCTGTGGACCAAGGCTTGGAGGTGGGGTTGGGGGAGGGACAGTGAAGAAAGGTCTCTGTCTAATGGTCCCTGCCCAGACCTTTACTGTGCATGGAATTTCTCCATCAAAGAGCCAATCCTTTGGCAAAGCATGGCTCTCATAAAGTACCTGCTAGACAATGTTTTTCTCTTCAGGACACCAAAAGGACTTCAGAGAAAATCAATGGTTCAGATGCCTAAAACAGAGCATATTCAGAAGTAGATAAATCCTGGAGAGGGTGTGGAGAAAAGGGAACATTTCTACCCTGTGGGAATGTAAATTGGTGCAGCCACTGTGGAGGACAGTGTGGAGGTTCCTTAAAAGACTAAAAATAGAGCTACCCTTTGATCCAGCAATCCCGCTCCTGGGCATATATTTGAAGGAAACTATAATTTGAAAAGATACATGCACCCCAATGTTCACAGCAGCACTATTTACAATAGCCAAGACATGGAAGCAACCTAAGTGTCCATCAACAGATGAATGGTTAAAGAAGATGTGGTACATATATACAATGGAATATTACTCAGCCATAAGAAAGAATGAAACAATGCCATTTGCAGCAACATGGATGGACCTAGAGATTATCATACTAAGTGAAGTAAGTCAGACAAAGACAAATATCATATGATATCACTTATATGTGGAATCTTAAAAAATGATACGAATGAATTTGTTTACAAAACAGAAATAGACTCAGACATAAAAAACAAACTGATGGTTACCAAAAGGGATGGGCGGGGATAAATTAGGAGTTTGGGATTAACATATACACACCACTATATATAAAATTTAGATAACCAACAAGGACCTACTATGTAGCACAGGGAACTATATTCAATATCTTGTAATAACTTATAAGGGAAAAGAATCTGAGAAAAAAATATAAATGTATGTATAACTGAATCACTTTGCTGTACATATAAACCTAAACCTAATACAACATTGTAAATCAACTACACTTCAATTAAAAAAAAAAAAAAACAAAGTAAATCTGCCCAGGCCTGAGCTGAGTGACAGTGGCTAAGTGGCCTGGATAGGTCAGACCCGAGTCTCTGAAATGAGATTTGGTGCCCACCACTCACTGTCAGTCCTGGAGGCTCAGAAATGGGTATTAGGGAGTCACCACAGAATGAGGAGAGAAACTGGGAAGTAGAAAAGGAGCCAAGGAGACTTCTGGGCTTTAGAGAAATTTACTGATAGAGCCTGAACCGGACCAAGTATTAGCCACCAAATCTTTTTGTGCCTTAGTTTTCTCATCTGTAAAATGGGGATGATAATTCCACCCATCAGGACAAGCTAGGTTATCTTGCAGTAACAAACAACCCTGAAGCTCGGTGGCTGTCAACAACACAGGTGTGTTTCTCACTCACACTACACGTCCACCGTGAGTCATCGAGGAGTTTCTGCTCATTGTTTTCAGAGCAGCTACCAACCCAAATGTTGCTGGTTGATAACAGGAGGGAAAAGGAATGATTGAGATCTTGAACCAGCAATTGTGCTCTGTCCTGTAAATAACACAGGTCTCTCCTGTTCACACTCATTGTCCAGAAACAGTCCCCTGATCCATCCAGTTATCAGAAGTGCAGTCCACGTGTTCTGGAGAGAGAGTGCCAGAAATACTTGGTGAACAGCATGAATGCCTACCACAATAATCATAGAACAAACTTCTAAGGTTGTTGAGAGAATGAAAGGGATTCAATGTGTGATAAGTTCTGTGTAAGTGTAGGCTGTTCGCATTATGATAATAATGATGATGGTGATGTTTATTAGTAGGAAGAATATTAAAATAGGACCCGAGGAAACCATCAATGAAAGAATAATCACTGTTCTAAACTCCTATTAAAATGATATTAGAAAGTTGGATGTCATATCAAGAAGAGCCACATCCTGGGTCTGCCACTAATTTGCTGTGTGATCTTAGGAAATAACGCTCTTTGTCTGAGCTTCCAATTCCTCTTTTGCGCAAAAGCGTTCTTGGGCTCATTATTCAGGAATGAGCTTGGGGGTAGGTAGGGGTAGAATGTAAGTAAAAGGAGTCCAGGGCCTGGCTTGGACTCACCCTCACTAGCTTGGGTGACATGTACCCCTTGATGCTGAGCTCAGGAAAATCCTTGACATTGGAGCCGTCTGTGTCAGGGTTATGAATCTCAATCCGTAAATTATGGGTGACAGTGGCTTCTTAAAGAGGAAATGAATTGTTGCAACACAATCCAGCCATGTTGTATCGATATGATTAGGTAGTTATCCACGGAGTGCAGTAATTTGCTTTGATTTTTAAGTATCCGTTAGCAGCCAAGTCCTAATGAGGCGGCTCTAAATTGATTAGATACTCTAAGATACAGCACGGTTCACAGATTGTTTCAGAAAACTGTCAAGATCCCAAGACTGGCGTTTCATTGGATTTAATGATTGCTGGAGAAGGTGTGCATCCCAGCCAGATACAATCACATTTGTCAGCGTGATCCTTTTAAGCACAATTCAATTAAAGTGTTATTCTCTAATTTTATTAGAACCTGAGCCCAGAGCTAATGCAAACTCCCGATATTGCGTCAGGAGGGGAGTGTGCACAATTCAATTTCCCTAATTGGAGTTTAGTGATCTAACATGCTTTTCATATCTTAATTCTTGGGATAATCTCCGGTTTTTGCACCTGCTACAATTCCTTTAATGGAAATGAGGAATCAGATGCAACGGTTACGCCTGGCATGGAATCACCAGGTCACATCTGCCTCATTGAAGCGAATTTGCACATCTGGATCCTTTGCTTTTACCTGATCCTTTCCCACTGACCTTGGCCTTGGCTTTGATAAGAAGCATCTCTAACCTGGATATGATCAGCTTTTCCAGCCAGGCTGACAATCTTAGAATGAAGATGGTGGAAAGAATGTGGGCTAGTTTTGGATCTCAGCTCCATCAGGCATCCGTCCATGCAGCTGATCAATATTTTGTGGGTTCCTACTATGTGCTGGGCACTGTGTTAGGTGGTGAGGGTACAAGCCTGAGCAAATCAGACATGGCCTCTGACATCATAGGACTTAGAGCCTGCTGGGGAGAGGGTCATAAATAGTAATCACACGAATATCAAAACAATCGTTATTGTAATAAAAGACGTGAAGGGAAGGAATGATGTAAGAAAGACCTCGTCCCACTCCAGGCTTAGTTGTAGCAAGGGCCTCTAAAAAGGTCCTGTGGCCTGAAGATCCTGGATGAGAACCAAGGGAAGTGCTATGTCGCCTTCGTGCCAGACCCTCTCACTGGCTGCAGTGCCCCTCTCCCTGCCCCAAACAAGTCCCAGCCTTCAGGTTTTGGGTGGAGCCCCAAGTGGGAAGAAGCTTGGAACATTTGTGAAGCTAAGAGTTGGCTGTTCAGTTTAAATGACGTAGAAAGGGTCAAGGAATTAGGTTAGAGAGGTAGCTGGGGGCCAGATCCCATAAGATCTTATGGGTCTCAGTTGACATCTGTTGTCCTAATGCCCCAGTATGGGCGATAAATTACAAGGCCACCCACTTACAAGTCAAAATGGGGAGGGGTGTCTTATTGCTAACATCGTCTAGAATTGCTGATGCATGGCGCTGATAAGAAAAGATTCATAATAGGAAAAATAGCTAAAATGTATTGAGTTCTATGTGCTCAGCTCTTCTATACATTATCATTTGATGCTTTCAATGGCCGTAGGAGGGCACTGTGACAGTGTCCCTTCTACAGATGGGAAAACTGGGGCTCAGAGAGGTAAGTACTTTGCAAGGTCATCAGCTAGTACGTAGCAGAGCAGGATTTAAACTTTGCCTAGCTGACCCAGAACCACCAGCGTGAATTGCTTGATGTCATAAGCCTTCTCCTCACCCCCAATCCTGAAGTGCAAGTCCTGTTAAAAAAAGGGGAGGTACCAGAGCCTCACCAGGCCACACTGGATGTCTAGAGCCCTGTGGACCCTGCATATCCTCTCCTCAGCTCTAGACTGGCATAGCAAGTCCAACTCCAGCCAGGATTCAAAGGCAGGACACCCAGGGCCTGCCTCATTCCTGCCACTGTCACTTCTGGGACCTGGCCTGGTTACATCAGCTTTTGTTGGACTCTGTGGGGAAATAACACCCCAGCAGTGATCACAGCTAGATGACAGGCAAGGATGCTCCTTGCTGGTTAGAAATGGCTTCCCATGGCACTCAGAACCAAACCTCAAATTGTTTCCATGTTTCCACAAAACTATGGAAAATCTGGCCTCTGATCTATCACCAACCCCTCTTCTAATACTTTCACCTTCATGCGCTCCCACCACGCTGACCTTCTATCTGCTCCGCTATTTCCTCTCAGTCCTTCAGAGACAGAAGGCAGGTGAGAAACATATTTCTGGGAGTAATCAGTAAAAACTAACACTTGCCTAGGTATTGCTCTGTGCCAGACAGTGTGCTAAGTACTTTACATGAATTAACTCATTCTCATTCTCCCAAAAACCCTAGGAGGTTGGGGATGCGGGAGTATTACAGGCAGATGAAGTATCCGGGGCACAGAGAGGTTAAGTAACCTGTGCAATGTCACACAGCTGATAAGTGGTAGAGATGGGATTTGAACTCATAACCCTGCCTAGCTTTAGAATTTTTGCTCTTAACATGCATTAACTCATTCCAGCTTCCAAACACTCCTGTAATGGGGTACTATCGGCACTTGCATTGTGGCGATAGTAAAACTGAGATTCAGGGAGGAAACGTGATTTACCCAGTGTTTAAGCCTTGTGAGTGGCAAGCTGACAGGCTAGTTCTATTTGGGTCCAGGCCAGACAGTGCCTCCCCAGGATGGAGGCAGGAGATGATAGATACTACTGGTAGCTAACATTGAATGTGTACTTACAATGTGTCAGCCACTGTTCTAAGTGCTTTCCAGGAATTAACACAAGTAATCCTTACATGAACCCTATGAAAGAGGTATAGCTTACCCCCATTGTACAGATCAGGCAACTGAGGCCCACAGAGGTTAGGCAGTTTGCCCAGGATCACACAGCTGGTAAGTAATGCAATCTGGCTCTAGAGTCCTTCTGCTTTTCTGCCTTATCTCCTAGACAAATGCCCTCTTTAGGCCTGAGGAGCACTAAACAGCACTCAAAATTTGCATCTAGGTATGGGGAAAGGTATCTGGGGAAACACTGGCCTCGCTGACTCTGAACAGCACCAGATGATAGCTGATGCAGCCCGGATCAGGGGTTGGGAGGCCACCCTCAGCTGGGACCGTGAAGACCCAAGAATAAGATGTTCAAGTTTGAGGCTCCCCCAGGGGCTGGGTTCACTAATGGAAACCCACAGGATGTGCCAATAAAAGATGTGATGGGGAAGGTGATCACCTTACTCTGCTCTGCCCAGGAGTGACCTTACTGTCAGAAATGATTAGGGGTCAAGTTCGTCTGTGAGCCAGCTTGGGGGCCAAGGCGGTGGGGGTGAGTGGGAAGATGAGAGGGCCTATTAAAACAGAAAGAGGGGCTTCCCTGGTGGCGCAGTGGTTAAAAATCCGCCTGCAAATGCAGGGGACACGGGTTCAAGCACTGGTCTGGGAAGAGCCAACATGCCATGGAGCAACTAAGCCCGAGCACCACAACTACTGAGCCTGTGCTCTAGAGCCCATGAGCCACAACTACTGAGCCCGTGTGCCACAACTACTGAAGCCCACATACCTACAGCCCATGCTCCGCAACAAGAGAAGCCACCGCAATGAGAAGCCCACGCACTGCCACACTAGAGAAAGCCCATGTGCAGCAACGAAGACCCAACACAGCCAAAATAAAAAAACAAAAACCAGAAAGAGAAGCAGACTTACAGAGGCCGGGAGAGGGGAGGAGGAGGGAGGGAGATGGAGAGAGAAGGGGAAGAGAGACGAGAGACATATTGAAGCAATTGGGAAAAAAAGTAAAAGGAGAGAGAATCATTTCGAGCAAGCTCTTTTTAATCTCCCCTCCCCCCATATCCGTCATTCCATCCCAGTTTCCCTCTCCGCTCAAAGTTGTGATTAAGTTATCCTATACATAACAAATAGAATGAGACTGGCCTCTTGGAAAGTGATTTGGGGAAATAATTAAATTACTGTCTTCGTGAGCACCGGCCAAATAAAATGATTCTGGCCCCTTTTCATTCCAAGATGGGGCCGGGGTGGTGGAGGAAGGGAAGGGGGACCAGGTTAGCAGCCTGCCGGTGGAATTAACTTCTCAGTCTTTCTCTCTCTCTGAGGAGTGGTAAAGATTCATTTCATCTTCATGTTTGACTGTCCTGGCCGAGGAAGTGCTCACGACAGTAAAAAATGGCATGTGGTTCCAGGAATGACATCAGAGAAATAAAGGTAGCTCTCCAGCCTCCATCCCCAAGTAGGAGCCCAGATGCCAGTGCCCAGGATGACAGAGAGCCCAGGACTCCCCTGAGATGCCAGGAAAATCCACAGCCCTTGGCTCCACGGTTTTAGGGCAGAAGGCTCTGCTCCCCTCTTGGACTCCAGGGAAAGAGATGATGATGCCCCGCCCCAAAGGAGCTAGGTAGGTGGACCAAGCTTATTTATGATGCTGCCCGAGTTTCATTTGACTCAGGCAGAAAGACGAGTTTGTCCCCCGCAAAAGAGCGGCCTTTCATAACACGCTTTCCTCGATGACTCTTACTCCTCAATTCAGAGCTTCCGGTTAGAACTCTTAGCGATGGATGACCAGTCCCTGTGAAAGACTGCGCAGGTCATAACTGGCGGTGGGATTTCTTCTTGTCTTTGTGTTTTATAGCAACGGTGCTGACGGTAGCTTCATAATGCATTGCTGTCTCCTCCTTGGGTGTGGCTCCTTCCTTCCTCCTTCCCCCCCTCCCTCCCCCCCTCCCTCCCTCCCTTCCTTCCTCTCTCACTCCCTTTCTCCGTTACTTCAACAAATATCGACTGAGCACCTACTCTGTGCCAAATCCTGTCCTAAGCTCTGAGAATCCAGCAGTGAACAAGACAGACAAGATCCCTGCTCTCATGTAACCCGCATTCTGTATAGAAATTATAGACAATAAACAACAGCAAAAAAAACAAAGCCACAAATGCTAATACTATAAATCATGTTAAGCACTATAAGAAAAAAAAATGGACAAGTGTCATGGGGTGGCAGTGGGGGATGCAGCGGGCAGGGGGCGCTGTGTATTTGGAAGGCATCTCAGAGCGGGGTCTGCAGCAGAAGGGAGGGTGGTAGGAGGTGAGCTTGGAGGAGACGTGTGGTCAGATGGTGCAGGACCCGATGTTACTCTGGGTGAGATGGGAGCTGTCTGGCTGCTGGGTGGGAAATGGACAGAGAGACAATAGTCCAGGTGAGAGATGGACGTGGCAGAAGGAACGGAGATGTAGTTTGCAGGTAGAGCTGATCGGATTTGCTTAGGAATTGGAGAAAGAGCAGGGTCATCCTGGGATGATGAGAGGGTGAGTGCTGGGCGAACGGAATGCAGCTCCCTGCCTGGCAGTGCAGATGAGAAGACCCTCACCCCCTCGTTAGGGTGGGTACCTCAACTGCGGGAGGGCAAGCTGAGGCAAACACCTTGACCTTCCTCCCAGAGCTCTCTGGTGACCAACAAAGGAGGAGAAGGCACTCCTCATAGAACAATTACTCTTGCCACCCGTGACGGGGGGCCTCTCTGCAAAGTGTTATTACCCCCTTTTTGCACAGGGAAAAAAAAAAAAGATAAGCCTCGATTTCCGTTGATCCATCATGAATCAATGCTTTTAAAAAATCTCACGCACATACGCACATTTGGCTTAAGAGCCAAAGCATGCATTTTAGGTTTTGACATGGTGTCATCGATCGGAGGCAGGCGCGCACGTGTGTGTGTGTGTGTGTGTGTGTGTGTGTGTGCGTGTGCGCGGGCGCACGTGCGCGCCCCACCTGCCGGAGCCCCCCAGTCCACCCCCGGGACGGCGGGCCTGGTCGCGGTGCGTCCTTAATGGCCTTGCCCCCGCCTGCACCTTCCATGCCTCCCCTGGCCCTCAGCACGGGGCCCTTTCTCAGGTTTTTTGAAAGGATCGATAAGGTGCTGAGGCCTCCCGCTGCTGCCTGTCACTCATACGCCGCCATACCATAAATTATGTATCTACCTCTCTCTCTCTCCCTGCTCTCATTCCTCTTGCATTCTTCGATGACTCGGCGATGGTTGTCTCTTTTCAGCCCTCTGAGGCAGGGGTGCAGTTCAACTTTAGTGAGGACACGGGTCGGGGCTGCAGGCTTAGGAAGAGGGGCTGGAATGCGGGGAGAGGGAGTCAGCAGCTGCTGGTGATGGATGGAGGATAGGGGGAGGGGTGCTGGGGCTCGGGACGGCTGAGCTGCTTCCGGTGGTCCTGGGACCTTCTCAGTGGGGTGGCGGTGGATCAGAACCCAGCCTCCCAGCCTAGGAAAAAGGAACATCTTTCTGGGGGAGAAGGGAGAGATTGAAGTCGGCATAAAATATCATCTCCTGCTGGGTCTTTTACCCTGCCTTTTAGACCAACAGGGAATTTTGCTAAGACTGGGGCAAGCAGAGGGTAGTGAAAACAGGGTACAGCGTCCGTTAGCTGGAGAGTGGGCTTTCCTCGCTCGGGAGCCTCCAGACCACCCACCCAGAATGCTGAGTGATGTGTTAGAAGAACAGTGGGCTGGAAGGTCCCTCATTTACTGTGTGACTAGAGACGAGCCTGTTCCCTTCCCTCAGAGGTACAGCCTGGAGATCAAAGGAGCTAATACATGTAACAGCTACCAATTATTGAGCATTTACTACAGTTCATCTTCCCAACAGCCTCGGCACAATCCCAATCCCTATTTACAGATGAGCTAACTGAGGCCAGAGAGGTTGTCAGTTACTCAAGATCACACAGTTAGAAGTGAGGGACATTTGAACCCAGGCCTCTCCACATCAGAGGCTATGCTCCTAATCACTCTGCCCTGCTTTGTTCCTCTTTGATTCTCTTAGAATCTGTCCATGTGATCTTTGCACTCTTATCTCAGGAGGTGTCTCAGAGACAGGCTTGGGAAGAGGGGCTGTAACTGGGAGAGAGGGAATCGAGCCTGTAGCCCGGCCACGCTCTAGCCAGGCCTCTCTTCCCCGCACCCTTTCTCTCCCACTCTCAATCTACACAACCACCATGCCTTCCTCTCTGTTGATGACAACGGTGGCTAGTGGATTGGTATGTTTTCTCCACCTGTGTAAATGTTTGCGATGAAAACTAGAAAAAGATTTGAGCCGGAAGTCCAAGTAATAACTTCTGCCTTCCGGTATGACCTAGAGCAAATCCTTTCCTCAATTTTCACCTCAGTTTCCTCCTCTGTAAAATGGGTACTATAAGGTAATGCATGTTTTATGTACCTCCTAATGGAGATGGGAAGGAGGGGAAGAAATGAGGTCATTTTTCAAAAACCGAGTAGATAATGAATGAGGAAATATTTTGAAGCCCTAAAACATCATACACATGAAACAGATTGGTGCAGATTTTGGTGCAAAGAGTGTTTTATTCTTACCCCAGGGAATAAAACTCTAACAGATTCTCTGGGTGACACTGGAAGGGAAACTAAGAAGATAGTCTAACTCTACAGCTATAGTGACCTCTGTCTACTGGTCTCGGGGTTTCACTGAGGCCCAGCACGGCTCTTTGGACAATGAAAGATGTTTTCCGGTTGGTAATGATCACAATATATGTGTCCCTATTCCACTGATGTGAGTGGATCTTGTTAAGGCCAAGACCTAGCAGTTGGATGGAGCCCCCAAATCTACCAGGTTCAGAGCTGGAATATCTGTTCATATCTCGCAGAGAGAAGGGGTCTGCAGCTCTGAGCTGGGAACCGAGCAGAGAGACCCATTCATTCGGTATTCATCCATGTGTATTCATCTAGCTGTAAAGTACTTGGTACAGTGCCTGGTATATAGTAGGTGCTATATAAGTGCATGCCTTCATCATTCACTTGTCCTTTCCCTCGCTCACTAGCTCACTCAGTCACAGGGCTGGTTTGCACAATTCCAGGGGGTGACATTCATATGGATGGGAGGGGGGCTGTTCATTCCATCTCTGAAGCTAGACACTGGGCCAGGGCCTTTGGGCTTACGTGAATAAATGGGAGTCCCACCCCACCCCCACCCCAAGCATCTCACAGTCTGTAGCAGAGGAGACCAAGATGCCTATAAACATCCGTAATTCCCACAGAAGGTAGAAAGCAAGAAATAGCCCCTAGAGGGCTTCCCTGGTGGCGCAGTGGTTGACAGTCCTCCTGCCGATGCAGGGGACACGGGTTCATGCCCCGGTCCGGGAGGATCCCACATGCCGTGGAGCGGCTGGGCCCGTGAGCCATGGCCGCTGAGCCTGCGCGTCCGGAGCCTGTGCTCCGCAGCGGGAGAGGCCACAGCAGTGAGAGGCCCGCGTACCGCAAAAAAAAAAAAAAAGAAAAAAAAAGAAATAGCCCCTAGAAGAAAAACACAGAGAGTGGAAGAGGAGAGGAAAGTTGGGGAGGATGGAGAGGAGGGGGAGGTGGGAGGGGAGGGGGAGGGGAGGGGGAGGGGAGGGGGAGGGGAGGGGGAGGGGAGGGGGAGGGGAGGGGAGGGGAGGGGGAGGGGAGGGGAGGGGAGGGGGAGGGGAGGGGAGGGGGAGGGGAGGGGAGGGGAGGGGGAGGGGAGGGGAGGGGAGGGGAGGGGAAGGGAGGGGAGGGGAGGGGGAGGGGAGGGGGAGCGGAGGGGGAGGGGAGGGGGAGGGGAGGGGAGGAGAGGGGAGGGGGAGGAAGGGGACAGGAGGGAGGATCTCAGTTGCCTTCAGGTCTCAGGCAGGCAAAGTCCACCCTGGAGTAAGTGGAGAAATCGTGAAATGACTGCCCAACCTGCAGGGGGCAGCAGTGACCCATCTCCAGACGATTTTTTTTTTCACGATTTTTTATTTTTCACGGTTTTTTTTTTTTCTTTTGGTCCAGGAGTGTAGAGCCAGGATTGCCAGGTCTTCCGACCCTTTTTAGAGAAGGTGGAAATCCAAAATTTTAGGTGACGTTTTCTGATTTTTAAAAATATAGTGCAGGTCAAACAAAAGAGCCGCTAGCTTGTAACTCTGGCTTGAGCTTTGCAAGAAGAAATTAATTCCTTCCCAGGGAAGGCTTCATGGTGGCATTTGAGCCTGACCTTGTAAGACTGACATGCAAGATGGGAAGAAAAGATTGGCAGTGACCTTAGAGAGAATCTAGTTTCTCTATCTCACTTCATAGATTAGGAAATTAAGGCCTAGGGGTCTGGTTCCTTTTGGTTGCCAGTTAAGAGAAGATGGGAAATGGGCAAGAGTTTGGAAGACTAGGTTGGAGAAAAATTACAGAGGAGCTTGAATGCCAGGCTGGGGAATCTGGGTTTGAATAAGCATGTATGCCTAAGGGCATACTTAACTATGTGCACTTAACTATGTGCCAGGCCCAAGCACCATCTCATTTAACCTTCACAGTACAATTACTATCATTCCCATTTTACAGATGAGAAAACTGAGGCTTAGTGAGTTTAAGAAACTTGCCAAGTTCACACGACTGGTAAATGGCAGAGCAGGTCCTCAGACCTAGGCCTTTCAGACCCCAAAGTTTGTGTTCTTGACCACCAGTTCCTACTGCAAGAGAAAAACGGAGCAATGGATTTTCAAAAGATGTTCCATTACCTAGACAAATTTTTAACTTCTCTAACTCATTTCCTCCCAGAGCCCTGTTTTGTTCTATTGACTTGAAGATTAGGTTTCCACATTTCTTGAGAAGTCTCTCTCCACCCCTTTTTAAACACAGCTGTCTTTGAGGGTGGAGAGGAGGAGTATTTTAAACAGGAGTTGTTTAACTAATTGCCAATTATCTCTGAATAGGGTATGGTTTCCAACAGCTGTAAGGGATTTTGGTCTCCATCCATTGCCTACTGTTGCTGGTACTTGGAGTGTGTTGAGATATTCTTGGCCTCTTGCTTCAAAGGGACAAAACCAGTGCCTCACCCCTCCTCCATTCATGCAAACAGTCTCAGCCCTGCTTTTCACTGACTGGCTGGCTCAGGAGGGCACTGGCTGTTTCTGACTGTAAGAAGATCAGTAAAGACTTTCTATCTGTCTGTCTCTGAGTGTAAGTGGCCTGGTACTTGTGAGGGCAGAATTCTCCCCCAGGACTTGGCACCTTTACTATCATTTCCCAGGGCTTTTTAACATCTCCCTTGTGTATGGAGGTTTCTTGTTGAAATAGGAGACCTGCTTTGCCTCCTCCATCCTGAACCCAGCTGAAAGCTCAAAAGAAATTAATATGAGACGTCAGAAGACCCCAGTGCAGATGGGTGATGTTAATTGTCCCTTCTGGCTCTGTCTGCTGGATTCTTGGGAACCGGCCGAGGGGCAAACTTTTGTAAATGTTAATCTCCTTATGCTTAAGATATCACACTGCCTTTGATGTTCCCAAACATGTTCACTCCTATCTTGGTTAAGGGTGTGTGGCTCAGACAGGCCAAATGCTTGTTTTGTCTTCTGTCTTCCTCCAGGAGGGCTCAATTGATAATATGCTCACCTCCAGTTGAAATATGAACAAGTCCCTCTTCAAAGCCAAGGTAGTATTGGGGGTGGGGGGTGGGGAGGAAAGATGCAGTGACACTCAGGGCCCCTCCACCTCTATACCCAGAAACCAAACTTAACTGGAGTCATTTTCTCACCCACGGCCCTTTGCATTCAAGTGGGTTGAATTCAAGTGGATGGCCCTGTCCGTTGCAAACCCCTCCGCTACTATAGAAAGGGGAAAAAAGGAAAGATTTTTAAAAATCTATTTAATATATATGTATGGTTAAGGTAACACTGATTGCTGTAACAAAAAAAACCAAAAACGTATGATGGCTCAAATACAATGGAAGTATATTTATCCCTAATGTCAAGTCCAAAATGGACGCTCCTAACGGGAGGTGGCTTTCCTCCAAATGATGATTCAGGTACCCAGATTCATTGTCTTGTGGTCCTTTCATCTTCAACAATTGTTTCCAAGTTTGCTGTGTTCACCTACAAGGAGCCGTGGAAGAAGGAAGAGAGGGTGGGGAAGGCACACCCATTTCTTAACTGCTGGTGTCTGAAAATGGTACACATCAGAATGAGTCACGTGACCTCACCTAGAAGGGAAGCTGGGAAATGTAGTTCTGGCTCGTGGCTGCTTCCCACTAACACCCTGTATTACAGAAGTGGGAGCATGACTCTTTGGTGGACAATTCATTTCTCTGCCATATACTTGAGCTGTGAGGAGACAACTGTGACACCAGAGGAAGAGAAGCAGTTAGAAGCTATGGTTTGAGTTTCAAAGTCTGGCCATGTCCTTTTGGGTAGGTCACTTTCCCTTTCTGAGTCTCAGTTTCCTAATCTGGAAAATGGAGATAGTGCAGAATGGGAAGAGATAATAAGGATGACCAAGTTATATTCTATCAAACATCCTACCCGTGGCTGCACACTAAGCTTGGATGTTAGAGTATTTTAGGGAAAATGTGATGCAGTTGACGATTTATATGGATTTCAACTTTCCCTGAAAAAGAAAATAAAAAAGCAAAGGACTAGCAACACTGGGTCTGCATTCCTGGATGGTGAATCAGCCAGTGCTGAATGTAGAAAAGGTAGCATTGTGAAGTCCCCTACAGTTGAAACCACTCCCATATAGACTTTTGCCCATTTATATGGCTTTTCTTGCCATGTCAGCAGGGAAATTTGAGGATCCTGAGCTATACAAGTGTCATACCTGCTCATAACGGTGATCACACTCAAGCCTCAGGAATGTTTTACTTCTTTTCTGATTTCAAAGAACTTAGTCAGGGCTTCCCTGGTGGCACAGTGGTTGAGAGTCCACCTGCCGACGCAGGGAACACGGGTTCGTGCCCCGGTCCGGGAAGATCCCTCATGCCGCGGAGTGGCTAGGCCCGTGAGCCATGGCTGCTGAGCCTGTGCATCCAGAGCCTGTGCTCCGCAACGGGAGAGGCCACAACAGTGAGAGGCCCGCGTACCGCAAAAAAAAAAAAAAAAAAAGATTTAGTCATTGCCAAACTTCCACCCCAGCGGCAGAATCTTGTACATTAGCTTTATTAACTGATAAACTCTAGAAATTCCATATTAACAATGAAGGCCAATGTATGTAATTTTTAATTGTCAATTTTTTTTTCAATCTTGGCAGAGTATTGTTACGGCTACCATAGCACAAACTTCAGGACCTTGTTAATTTTCCTGAGAAAATGGGCATTCTTGGAGAAGGTTCCATTCCAGAACTCAGAGCCCTGTGAGTCCAGTAATTTGCTTAGGAAGTTACCTCCTGCCGAGGCCAGTGCTAGGGAGGTCGACTGACTGACAGCTGTAATTGATGGACACTGGTGATGATGCCAGGGGCACAGCGTTGTGGGGCAGGCTGGTGATCTCCTGCCAATGTCCACTTGAATATCACTGGGAAGGCAGGAGATGACCAATCATCGATGCCTTTTAATAGTCTGTTGACAGAAGGTAAGATAAGAAATAGAGTTATGTAAGAAAGGCTGCCGGGCAGAGCAGAGCAGCAATGGAAGAGGGAGGGAAAAGGAGGGGAAGAAAGAGAAGGAGGACGAGTTCGAAGAGGATTCTACGTATATTATTTAGGACAGGCTAAGTTATGCTGTTATAACAAATGACCCCAAATCTCAACGGCTTAAAACAACAAAGGTTTATTTCTTGCTCACAGTGCGTATCCATCGAGGGTCAGCAGGGGTCTCTGTTCCATACTGTCCTCAGTCTGGGACCCAGGCTGATAGAGCCACCACCATCTGGAACAGCATTATGGGAAGGAAAGAGAGAGAGTGGTGAATCGTGCACGACTTGTAAAGAGCCCACCCGGAAGTGACGCCTATCACTTCTACTCCCATTTCATTGACAAAGGAAGACATATGCCCCGCCTCGCTCAGGATCAGTGGAGAAGTACAATTCTCCCACATGCCCAGAATGAGAAAAACTGGAAAGCTTGTGAATAGCCTTAATATCTACCTCTCAGAGGATCCAAGATTCTAGATCTGGAAAGAATCTGCACTAGTTGGAACCATTTGGGTTGCAAATATAGAAAGTGAAACTCAAACTACTTTAAACGAAGGACATTTATTGACTCACAAAACTAAAAATTCAGTGGTAGGTCTGTCTGTCTTCAGGCAAAACTTAATCCAAGGGATCAAATTCTCTAAGATCTGGTCTCTTTCCATCTCTCAGCTCTGTTCCCTTCCATGTAGGCTTTGTTCTCAGGTCTTCATAGTCCCAGAGTTCAAGTTCGATGAGAAAAGAGAGCCTGTACCTCTCTTCAATTTTAATAAAAATCTGAGGCCTCAATCTCTCTGGACCACATTGAGTCATGTGCATATTTCTGAACCAGTCACTGAACCCAAAAGGATGGAATGTCAGGCAGCCCTAAATCATACGTCTAGCCCTAGAATCAAAATTGAATTAACTTCATCAAAAGCATTTAGACCGGGCTTCCCTGGTGGCACAGTAGTTGGGAGTCCTCCTGCCAATGCAGGGAACACGGGTTTGAGCCCTGGTCTGCGAAGATCCCACATGCCGCAGAGCAACTCAGCCCGTGCGCCACAACTACTGAGCCTGCGCTCTAGAGCCTGTGCGCCACAACTACTGAAGCCCGCGCACCTAGAGCCCGTGCTCCGCAACAAGAGGAGCCACTGCAATGAGAAGCCCGCGCACCGCAACGAAGAGTAGCCCCCGCTCGACGCAACTAGAGCAAGCCCGCGCACAGCAACGAAGACCCAACACTGCCAAAAATAAATAAATAAAATAAAAATTTTAAAAAGCTTTTAGACACAGGGGAGGGGAGAGATGGTTCCCAAGGGAAATTCAGAATGCTGGACTAGAATAAGTATCCAAAAATATACACAAATAAAATAACACATATCCACTATAGGATGTAGAGATGCTCTGACCCAGTGGCTTTCCAAGTATTGTTTTGTGGATGGGAAGAGTAGGACGGAGTTCCTGCACTCTCCAATCTCCCTTTCAATTAGAGCAATTGTGCTTTGTTATACATTATACATTACATTATTACATTCCACGTAAGATTTTTTTGGAATTAAAAAAGGGGGATCCTCTGCTTTTTAAAAAAACAGGGGGATTAAGCAACCCTGCTGTTTGATCCCACCTGCTCGTTTTACAAAAGTAGAGATTGAGATTCAGAAAGATTAGTAGATTTCTCTTCACGTCTCATTGGCTAGAATTAGTCACATGGCCTCCTACCTGTAAGGGAGGCTGGGAAAGTGAGCATCTGGCAAGGAGAATGGAATGATCACAACTGGCCTAGAGATAAACGGTCCACCCCTAGGGCTGGGCACATTGCCACCCCACACAAAGGTGGGGTTCCTTTAGGAAAAGAGAAGGAAGGAAATGGTTCTCAAGGAGCTGTCAGCTGTGGTGGTATGAGTCTGATCTCATTGAAAATTCCTTAAGGCTAGGACTGGGCCTTGTGCCTCTGTTTATTCCTCCACTGGTCTATGAATTGTGCCTGCAATGATCTCCTTTAATCCTCACAGCAATCCTATGAGGCAGTGAATCACACACTGACTGTTAAAACTGTCCAGCTAGAATGGACTTTTATTATTATGATTGTGCCCAATTTTACAGAAAGAGAAACCGAACTTCAGAGATGAATTAATTACCCAAGGTCACACAACTAGTAAATGTTGCTTGTTCGTTACTTGACACCTTTAGCACTGAAGGAGGAGGGAACTTTACCCACAGATCTTTAACCATGTAGGGGTTGACTGTAGAAAGGTGGGGGGCAGACAGTGAGAACTGGGGCATGACAGAGGGAACAACAGCATGTGCAAAGGCCCAGAGGCAAAATAGTGTATATGAATGGCAAACAGGTTTGCCATTTGCAGGTTTAGAACCTAATGTTTAAAGGAACATTATACTCAGGAGTTCAAGTCTTGTATGAGGGCAATAGCGAGCCAATAGATATTTCAGGCAGAAGAATTATATCATCACATATGCAGTCTATCTTCAGTGGGGAAAATCAACTTCAGGAAACAGGACTAGAGCTGGAAGGCCATTGAGGAGGTGAGAGATGACAGTGGCCTGCATTACAAAGTTGGTGATGGTAACGAAGTGTAGATTCAGGGGAAAAAAATCAAGGACATTAAATCCACCAAGTCTGAATCCAGATTTCATAACCAGAGGTGACGACCTGGAGAAAATGGAAAAAGCCAAGACTGAGTCCCAGGTTTCTAGATGGTGGTGCCGTTGGCTAAGCTGGGGTAGGTGGGAGGTGAGTGTGGAGGGCAGGAACCCAGGCAGCCTGGCTCCCAAGGCTGCACCCCTCGTCACAATTCAGTCTGAATCCCCGACACTTAACACGCAGTAGGAAGATGTGAGGACTCAGGACCGGGCCAGGGGTATTAAGGGAAACCTGATGGAAGTGAGGAAACCTCCCTCATCCGGTGTGGGTACAAGTCCTCACACAGCCAGTTCCTCACCCTGCAAAGAACACCGGGCGCAAGTGAGTGCCCCTTGCCAGGAGCAGGTAGTGAGCCCCTCCCTCATCCTGCCTCAGAGCCACCATCTTTGCCCCTCCCCTGCACCCATCTGGGCCCTCAGATTCATCTTAGACTGACTGCGGTCTATTCTGGGCACCCCAGACTACGCCTTAGGGTGCCCAAGATAGATTCTATAGAATCTGGTATGCACTTGATTCGTTTCTCCACCTGTAGCCTCAGAGAATCATCTGGGTGCTCTCACACCTGTTACCCTGAAGCTCAGACTCTGTGCCTGGTACAGTACTGAGGGAAGGAGTACCAAAATTAATGATTTTGACACTTGTTAAATTCATCCTAAAACTTGTGTGGAAGAATAAATGCCCCCAAATAGCCAAGTCAAAGAGTTCTGAACAAGAAAAGCAAAAAGTAAGGACTGCTCTGTCGTATTGTAAGACACATTGCAAAGTCATAGTCAGATAAACAGTATGGGGTTCCAGACAAAGAGCCTGGGAGAGTGCAGAACCAGATCTGTGTGTTTCTGGAAATGTACATGCAAAGATGAAGGGCCAGGTCGAAGCTCACAGAAGCATGTACTTTTTGGAATCACCTTGTTTCCAATCCTGTACATGGATGCTAATATGTGAACAAAGAACATACTGGCTTTGCAGGTGGTCCTGGAACGAATGACTTCTAAAGCACTCCACAGACAGGCTCACCCTCTAACCAAAAACCGGGACACAGATAGCATCATCATTACTTCACTCTGGTGGAACTGAGGCTCTGAGAGGTTAAGCCACTTGCCCAAGGTCACACAGCTGGCATGTGACAGAGATGGGAGGCAAACCCAGCTTTCCCTGACCCTAGAGCCCGTGCGCTCTGCTGTCTCTCCCTCAGCAGCAGCCCCATGTGGAGAGGAAGCGGTGTGAGCTGGAGCCATTGTGAAAGCCCTAGAAGCTGCTAGAAGCACTTGAACTCAATCTCTGAAGGGCAAGTGGATTTAGACAGGTGACTGGGATGATGGCTCTGAGGCAGGGGACCCAGCTTGGGGAAGAGGGCTTGGAAAGTGACTGTCGAGCCAGTGTGACCAGAGCACAAGATACCCAGGAAGGGTCTAGGGAGACGGGGTCACCTGGGAGAATGGGGTCAGACTGATGAAGAGCTTCAGATGACTTAGAGAGGAATCCGTTGGAGTATAGTTTTGATTTTGTCACTCTCCCGCTCTACAACCTTCTGTAGCTCCTTTGGCTACTCTCTCCTGGCTAGTAAGGTAAGAGTATGTAGATGGAAAGATGGGGGAGAGCCTGGAGACAGAGAAACCAGTTAGGAGGCTGATGTCACAGTCCAAGAGGAAGGGGCCAAGGGCCTGGAGGGGATGGGAGAGAGGAAGAGCAGGCACTTTGGGACAGGGTTTTGTGAGATGCACGCCAACCCCTCCCCCTCCCCCCGCCCCTGGCCCTCATCACGTTGAGGATCACTGCTTCTCTGTAGCATCAGATAACATTCCAAGGTCAGCAAATGGCAGGTACCTTATTCTACTCACAGTAGAATTGAGCTGTGAATAGCCAGAGAAACAACTGCTGCCTAAAACTGCAAAGAACAGCCAGCAACTCCCTCCTGGCTCCATCTAGGCACAGAAGATGAGAGTCAGACATTCCTAGGTTCACATGTCACTTTGACGCTTACTCAGGCAAGTAAACCTTTCAGCACCTCAGTTTCTTCACCTGTAAAACAGAGATAGCGATAGTACGTACTCCATAGGTTTGATGAGGCATTACTGAGCTCATGTACGTACAATCTTCAGTAGAATAACTGGTATACACTAAGAGTTCAATAAGGTAGCTATTATTATCAATAACAAAATCATTGTTTAGGTAATATGTTAACTGTTAACTGTACTATGCGATTGTTATGCAGCTTTTAGCAAAGGAATTGGTGTTGGAGTTCTCAAACGTCACTTATTTTATCACCAAGGTGGCGACATGGGCCTTATGACTAAGAAATGTCAGAAGATGAAGCAAATTCCATTCAATTCAATTCAGGAAGTTGTGAATTGTCAGTCCTCATTATAAACTGTTAGAGAGATAGATGGACAGATAGTAAATCACGAAAGCTAACCATATTTCCCTATTTGAAGTACTGATTGCTATTTAAAAGAAAAGGAAAGAAAAGCCTATTATATCTCCCTCCAAAAGCCCCTGCTTCTGTGACAGAAGTCCATCGTTTCACCTCTAAGAGTTTTCATTATTCAGCAGTTTTGAGAATGAGTGATTGATGTAATTAAAGTTATTGGTAAAGAAAGACTCAGTTACCACGGAACAGATGAGTCAGCAGAAAGTTTAAGTAATGAAATAATGTTCCAAGGAGTGATTCTTAAAATAAGATTTTTTTTTCACTCTAGACATCTTAACCATTGCTGATCAGCAAAAAGATGTGAAGTAGTTAAGAAATGGAGAAAACACGCTACACAATTTTAGAAATTCTCAGATGAAATCATTTGCAATCATATGAAACCATATTTATTGAGTAATAATGGTAAGCACTCACATTTCTTGAGAGTCCACCATGTGCTTTGGTGCACTGTGCATCCATTATCTCATTTAATCCTCACCCTGTGAGGTAGGTACTGTATTATCCCTGTTTTATGGATGCTGAATTTCAGAGAGGTTAAGGAACTTTCCCAGGGTTGCACAGCTGGCAGAGGGCACAGATAGGAACAGAATCCAAGAAGTCTGGCACCCAATAGAGTCCACCTTTTCCAGCACCACAGGTGCTGGGTCTCTCTGTTTAGATTTCTTAGTCATCTAATCTGGTTCATTAATATACCCAAGATAGTAGAGGGCAGTCAGGATTTGAATTCACATCTGTCTGACCCCAGAGCTGTTTCAAAATTCATTTCTATGGGAAAAATCCAAGTACACTGGCTTGGAATCCATTTCTTTGTTTTCATTTCCATCAACATGTATTGAATACCCAGGACGCTCCAGGCTTTGGGCTCTACTTTGGTGCTACAAAGATGGCTGGGGCAGGGAGACCTTCAGGAGGTATGTGATGGTCAGTATGACAGACGATGAAGTTCAGACCAGTGCAGTAGGTGGGGGAGACGGTTGAACAAAATCCCTCGGAAGGATCTATGGGACTTGGGGAGTGGATGCATACGAAGCATTGGGGAAAGGAAACTGTTGGCATGTTTCTGAAGTCCTTCCACTGGGTCACTGGATGAAGGAAGGCAAGAGAAGCCAATCTGGGGTTGGGGTGAGGCTAGGAATGGGAAGGAGGTGACTATAGCTTGGAACATTTTTTTTCATCTGTCATTTTATCTGGCTTTATTCTTTTATATATATATATATTTCTTTTTATTATTTTTAGTTTTTATTGAAGTATAGTTGATATACAATATTATATAAGTTACAGGTGTACAATATAGTGATTCAAAAATTTTAAAGGTTATTCTCTACTTATAGTTATTATAAAATATTGGCTATATTCCCTGTGTTGTACAATATATCCTTGTAGTTTTGTTTTGTTTGTTTTTTTTTTTTTGCCGTACGCGGGCCTCTCACTGTTGTGGCCTCTCCCGTTGTGGAGCACAGGCTCCGGACACGCAGGCTCAGCAGCCATGGCTCAGGGGCCCAGCCGCTCCGCGGCATGTGGGATCTTCCCGGACCGGGGCATGAACCCGCGTCCCCTGCATGGGCAGGCGGACTCTCAACCACTGCACCACCAGGGAAGCTCCTTGTAGCTTATTTTATACCTAATAGTTTGTACCTCTTAATCCCCTACCCCTATTTTGCCCTTCCCCCATCTGCTCCCCACTGGTAACCACCAGTTTGTTCTCTATATCTGTGAGTCTGCGTCTTTTTTGTTATATTCACTACTTTGTTGTATTTTTTAGATTCCACATATAAGTGGTATCAGACAGTATTTGTCTTTCTCTGTCTGACTTATTTCACTTAGCATAATACCCCCCAAGTCCATTCATGTTGTCACAAATGGCAAAATTTCATTTTTTTAACAGCTGAGTAGTATTCCACTGTATATATATATATACCACATAGAAATTAAGGAAACAATCCCATTTACCATCATGTCAAAAAGAATAAAATACCTAGGAATAAACCTAGTTTGGGACATTTTGAATTTGAGTTGCTTGTGGTCCTTCCGGCTGGAGATAGACTTCAGGTAGTGGATAGGTGGCCTGGAGAAGAGGTGAGAGTTGGCTGGATGTAGGCCAGGTGTGCTGCAACACCACTGAGGGGCATGGCAGGCCTTCCAGGGCAGGTGAGGGAGGGCCTACCCAATAAACAAGCTATGCTAAAGGTCCCCACCCAGGGAGAAAAGAAAAGAGAGGAGAAAGGAGCAAGGTCCCCACCCAGGGAGAAAAGAAAAGAGAAGAGAAAGGAGCAAGCAAGCAAAGAGGAGAAAGTGTGTGTGTGTGTGTGTGTGTGTGTGTGTGTGTGTGTGTGTGTACAGGGGTGTTAACTTTGAGTGATATTACAGCCGGGAACCTAACAACACCCTACTTGTTAGCACTAAACAAAGTTCCCATGTGTCTCTGTGGCCAGCTTCAGAAAGGAGGGGAGAGGGATGGGAACCTCCCATTGTAAGTATCTGGAAAAAGGGGCACTGATAGGGCAGGAACCTCTCAAAGGGAAATGCATCCACCTCCTCAAGCCCACCCACCCCTTCTCCAAATTTTGCTCAGAGCTGGAGGCTCCAACCCTCTCTTCTTCCCCTGCAGAAGAAAATGGAGAAGGACCAGAGCCCTTTGTGGCGTCAAAGAGCATACTGGGTTGTGGGTCTTGGCCTCTTACCCCCAAAGAGTGACCCACAGATAGGAAAAAAGAGATTCAGGCCTTGCAGAACCAGTGGAATGGAAGGAACAAAAGTTTACAAGGTTTGTACGAATTCTCCCATCTCGGTCCTGCTTCCCCAGAAGCTCACCCAGAGATGAGGATTACAGTGCAAGGAATTCATTAAGAAAAAGGCGTAGGGGGAGCAGGGTGGGGATAGTGGGCAGCCACCCCTGGCTGCTCTGTCACCAACAAGCTGTGTGATCTGGAGCAAACTGCTTTACCTCTCAGGGCCTCAATTTCCATATCTGTAAAATAAGCAGTTACTATTTTTTAAAGTGTGGGAAGCACATCTCTGGGGGGACACAGGATGACTTTAGGTGTGGGTGAAAAGATGCTCACGTGACCTACATAATCATTGGCAAAGCAGAAGGGATGGGGTTGCAGTAACCTCTAGAACAACCAGAGACCCTGAGAGACACCAGTTGCCTTCAAAGCCCAGGAGGCAAAGAACTTCACTTAATTAACTGGCTTCTTAATAATTGTCTTCCACTGATGGCGAGTGATACTCGTTTTTAAGTGACTGTAGTGGTACAAACATTCCTTTCAATATAAGTAAATGGTAACAAAATTCAAAGGAAATTATTCTGTAAATAGTAGTTTCAATAATCGTAGGCTATGACAAGGACTGGGAGGGCAGGGCTCAAATGAGTAAGTTTTGGGGAACACGGAGCAAGGACCCTTTCCTTGCAATTTCGAGTCCCACAGAGCCTTCTCAGACATTCCTCAGACATTTTCTAGGACCTGTCAGGCACTTACCAGATTAAAAGAAAAAAATTAAAAAGAAAAAAGAAAGTAAGAAAGAAAAAAATGTCTGGAGAGAGGGGAAAAAAAAACTCCACCGACCAAAATAAACCAGGCCAAGGATTTTTCTACCACATTCTTCATGAGCACAAAGAGGTGGTGTTTATTCCAAAAACACCCTTTTCTCCAAGTTGCCACTCATCCACTCTTTTATGTGATCCAGGAAAATCAGTCCTCAACTACCCATGAACATCTCTGCATGTATGAGTATTTAGAAAAAGAGCCACCTATTACAAATAGTAGGCAAATGAAATCAACCAACCAACCAACCAACAAACAAACAAAAAACCTTGTGGCTTGGACCTTAAAAAAAAAAGTCTCAGCAATGACAACTGTGTGGTAAGTCTGATGTCAAACTCTGTTAGCTGGGAAGGTGTCTGGGATGTTCTGGAACTGTGAGGGTATTTGGAATCTAGGGCTAACAGATGTCTCACTCTGCTTGAAAGACATTGAGATGCTATTCCTAAGGGCCTGTGGGTTCCCTTGGGGACAAAGCCACTGATAGATTTTACAGAAAAAATCCCCAAGCAGACGACCATATATATGACACAAGGAGTCAAGAAAAGGATTGAGGTGGGGAAAAAAAAGCAAAAAACAGTCAAGGTGAGGCACTGAAAAAAGAAAAAAAGAAAGAAATACAAAATACATGCATGAAAGACCTATGATTGGAGTCCTTGTCCCCAATTCAAATCTGTTTGCTGGGAGCTGCTCTGTAAAATGATGGGCAAAGGAACATTCGTTTTTGCTGCATTATGCGAGATCGTTGTGGGCAGGCAGGCAGTCACTTCCAACAGGAGAAATGAGCAAATCTTTTCAGATGGTCATCTGTACTTCACACACACAGTCCTGAGGGGGCAGCCTGTCCTCCAGCAGCTTTGGAGGAGGGCTAAGATATTTCCCGGCCCTGCCTAAAAATATCTCCCTTGACAGCTTGTCACAGTGTCTGAGACTCCACCACTCTAAATTCATTCCTCTCTGTTAAGGTATTTTGTTTCCAGGAGTTCTCCGTTAAAACACAGATATCCGTGAGATCTTAGCTTCGCTGAGACAGAAGGAGAGCACAGCCTAGGAGTTAGGAGACCCGGGTTTCTGATTCGGTGCTGCCTATAAACTCACTGTGTGAGCTTGGGCAAGTCATTTCATTTCCTGAACCTCAGTTTCTCCACTGATAAAAAAAAAAAGAAAAAGAAAAAGGGAAAGGAATAAAAGGCAGAAATAAAAGGGGAAATGGGGTTAGAAAGGTCTGAGATCTCTGGTCTCAGGCGGCAGGATCTGTTCACTTCAGGGTTTGGCCTGGCCACTGGATGACAAGCATGTCCACGAGAGCAACTCCTTTGGGCCAAAGGGCTTGGGGATCAGGTCAATGAGTATCTTACTTCCCCCTTCTCCAGAAAAAAAAAAAAAAAAAAAAAATCCCTGCTCCTCCCTTACCACTGGACATCTCAGCAAATGGCAACCCCATGCCTCTGGGTTTTCAGGCTCAAATTCTTGGAGGCATCTAGAACTCCACTCCTCTTATTCCCAACATCTAATCCATCAACAAAGCCTGTTGACACTACCTTCAGCCCAGACCTGATTGCTTCTCCTCACTTCCCCGGCTACCGTGCTGGACCAAGACCGCATTCCATTACCCCCCCCAAATTCTCCATCACCCTCTTAACTGGTCCCTGCCTCTACTCTTGTCCTCCCAGAGTCTCAGCTCCTCATATAGGGGGATGCCTTTAAAACATAAATTTGATCCTGTCTCTCCCTTCAAAACCCTCCCTGCCTTCCTCTCCCTCTCTCTCTCCCTCTCTCTCTGTCACATCATAAAATCCACAGATCTCACCAGGACCCATGAGGCCCCATATAACCTGAACCTGGCTTTGCCTTGATCTAATCCCCTCCCATAAAAGTCTTCTTGGCTTTGCTCAAACCTGCTCCCACCTCAGGATCTTTGCACTTGCTATGTCTTCTTCCCAGAACTCTCTCCCCTGGGATACCTGCCTGGCTTATTCCCTAACTTCTTTCAGGTCTCTGCTCAAATGCCCCCTCCTAGGGGATGCTTCCCAGACCGTCCTCACTCCAAGAGCACACTCCCGTCCATGTCCTTACCCTACTTAATTTTTTTCCTAACACTCATCACCTGGAGATTGTGATAAGCCATTATCACACTTATTTGTTTGCTTTCTGCCCACCCCTCTAAAATGTAAGCTCCAGGAGGGCAGGGACTTTGCTCTGTTCTTTGCTCTATCATCAGCACCTAGAACAAGGAATCTGGCATATTATAGATGCTCAATTATGTATGTGGCAGGAAGGGAAAAAATAGTCTAAGTGGAGCTGCACTAACATGGAGGCCAACCAAGCCTCTTACTGGAGAGGTCAATGCCAAGGGCTTCCCTGTGCTCTGCTTCAGCAGGGCAGGATGTCCCAGGGAGGCAAAGGTAGAGCCAGGTGTTGGGAGATCTGGGTGGGGCAGTGTGCGGGGTACAAGGTAGGCAGGGGAGGTAAAGACTCCAAGCTGAGTTTATAAGTTTGTGGGCTGCAGGGTTTTGATTGAGGCTAGAGGAAGTGGCTAAAAGGACTTGGGGACACATTCCAAAAGACAGGAGCCTGCAGAAAAAGGGTGGGTTATACATAAATGAGAGGAGGTCTGAACTGTCCTGTGAACTAACTTGAACTTCAATTCTGCCCCCATGCAGGGGATCCCAAGGCAGGTCCGGTCAGCTCCCCAAAGCTCAGCTGTGATCAGAGCTGCCTTCCCAGGCTCCCCAGTGTCCCCCTCCAATCAAGCCCCAGAGAGTGATGTATAGCCAGAGGAGGCAGGGAAAGGGAAGAGTGCTAAAGAACAACAGCCATGCTGGCAGGATTCTCCCCAAGTCAGAACCCAAAGCCTCGGTCTCCCACCTTCTCCCCTTTCCCCCAGGCCTTGGCTAGCATCTCCAGCGAAGTGAAGTGCTAAGAGAGCATGACCCTAATAACTGTATTGAAGGATGACTATCTGCCACCCACTAGAATCCTCACAAAACAGGGGTGAAGGCTTCCCTGGTGGCGCAGTGGTTGAGAGTCCGCCTGCCGAAGCAGAGGACATGGGTTCATGCCCCGGTCTGGGAAGATCCCACATGCCGCGGAGCGGCTGGGCTCGTGAGCCGTGGTCGCTGAGCCTGTGTGTCCGGAGCCTGTGCTCCACAATGGGAGAGGCCACAACAGTGAGAGGCCCACGTACAGCAAAAAAAAAAAAAGAAAAGAAAAGAAAACAGGGGTGGTACAGGCCCATTCTACAGAGGAGGCCATTGAAGTTCAGAGAGCTTATTTGATCTGCCCAAGGACCCACAGCTTAGTAAATTGCAGAGGGAGGTAGGATTGAGCCACCAAGGCCCGAGGACCCAACCAGTACACTGTAACGCTTCTGGACAACAGCCTACATCTCCATCTTCACACTGCCTGGGGTGCCCTGGTCACACTCAAGGCCTGGCTTCTAGGACGCTGGAGAGGTGCTGTCCACCTCTGGGCCTGCAGCCACTGGAGTTCTGGCCTCCCCCCACCTCCACCCCCGCCTGAGCCGCTGGCCCGCAGGGGGCGATGGCGGCATGGCTGGAACCTGAGCCCCAAATCTGAGGCTGGTCAGCAGAAAGCGGCTAAGGTCAAGGAAAGCCCCCAGGGCCAGGGCTGGGTGCAAGAGAAAACCGTTGCAGGAGCTGAACCCCCGGAGGCCGAACCCCAGCTGTGCTGAGCGCCGCTGCCAGGCCGCCCCGTGTGGACCCGAGCTCTACAGCCGTTGTTTGATGAGCAGCGGCCAATAAATTCATTAATCATCATTTTATGCCTCATCAAACCCCCTCCAAGCCCCTCCATGGGAGTTACACAAATTAGCCCCTGAAAAGACAGTAATTTCAGTTTAGCGAGGTAAGTGCTTTCTGATGGGCTCCGCGCACAGAGCTCTCCTGACAAGCCAATTCATCAGCGAGTTGGGGATGGGACGCGGCCGGCCCGCCCTGACCAGCCGGGCCTCACCAGTCCCAGCCCTGCCCAGCCTAGCCTCTGGGGTCTACCTGGCAAGGGTCTCCGCCTAGGGCGCCCCCTTTCCCAGGCTCCTTTGCACCCATCCTCCGCAGTCTGTCTCAGCTGGCCTCTTGCCTTCACCCACCCAGACCTCCTCCACCCTCCTAAACGGAAGAAAAACTTTGCCGGAAAAACCAAGGCCCAAACTTGGGGAACGAATTTGTCGAGGATGGCGGAGACCAACGCACTGGTGCTGAAGTTCTGAACTCCCGCCCAGTGGAGCTGGGAGTCAGGTAGTCCTTTCTCCTCCTACAGTCTGGATGTCCGGGTTCTGCGACCCTTTGAAACTATTGAAGGATTGTGTGCATTGCGGGCATATGTTGGGGGAGGGGAGGTTATCCACGCCAGTCCTGAAAGAAATCCCAGAATCCAAAAGAGGGCCAACTGGGAACAGAGGAGGGTGGTCCTTCCATCTAAGGGGCGACTCCATGGGACCCTGGTGGCCGGGGGTCGGGGTGGAGGTGGGGGACGCCCCTGGCCTTTTCCACGTCCCTCCCGTCTTTCTTTCGGAAACCCCCGCCTGGGGTGAAAGACGACGCCTGGGGAGGGGAGCAAGAAAGGATTTTCTATCGAATCGGCCCTGCCAGTAGGACTCCTGTATGGAGAGTTGGGTAAAAACCGCAGAACACTGTGGCGAGAGGTTGAGTATTTGCAAGCGCGAAGCCGAAGCCGCGCCTTCTCACTTTCCGGTCCCTTTGCACAGAAAGTCCCAAGGGGATCCTACCCGGCGGGCAGGGCGCATACAGAGGGGGTGGACAAGGAGCCGCCGCCCAAGCCGAGCCGACCGACCAGCGCTCGAGCGCCCAGCGACGCGCCTCTCCTTCATTAGCTTCCCCTCCACGCGGCGCTGCATGCCTCGGAAAATAAGTTAGCAAACGGGGAGCCGTTTATCTCTTTTATCTTGGGGCCTGATCCAATTAAATAAGTGCACATTTACATTTGCATCCATCAGGCGAGAGCGCTGAGAGCCCGGGGTTTGCTCGGAGCAAATAAAAGCAGATTTCACTGAGAAAAGTGGCGTCTGGGAGCGCCAGGCTCGTCCGGGCGCCGGAAACGAGCGCGGCCGGGAGGGCGGCCTTGGGGACCCAGGGTTGGGGCCTGCGGCCGACGGGAGGCCGGAGATCCCCAACGGCCCGGAGGGGCCGGCCGGCGCTGGGTGTGCAGCCAGAGCTGCAGCCCGGTCCCCGAGGCGATCGTGTTAGGCCACAACCTGGGTCCCACCTCGTGCCTGGGACCCAAGTCGCATTTAGCGCGAAAACGAAAAGGAGATTAGCTCTGGCCTGGTTCAAAAGGGAGACCCGTGGGGTGGGTGTAGGACCAGTTCCACAGTTTTGGCCACTTTCGGGGGAGAGCAGGAGGCAAGATTCCGGTCGGGCCGATTTTCCTCCTATTCGGGGGCCGAGTGGCAAAGAAGGCGAAAGTCAGGTAGAGGGCGCGCCCCCCGCTGTCCCCAACATCCTTGCACCGGGGGAAACCAGCTGAGACTTCCCGTTAGCGCTTCTGGATGGGTAGAGGGGGACGTCCAGGTGAGCACCTCCTCCTTTGCCACGCCGAGCTCATTAAAGGTGCTTTCGAAATAGGGTTTGAAGAATTCGAGGGTAGTTTTGTTTTGTTTTTCCTTTTCCTAAAGATGTCCAACCTACAGGCCAAAAGATAGAAACGATCTTTGGGGGCGCGGCTGCGTCGTAGACCCCCGACATGCCAAACCGCAAATTAAAACTGTGCGGGGCCCAGAGGCCGGGAGTGGAAAGGCCAGCAGAAACGGAATACCTGCACCTGAAGCGGAGCGGGCGCACCGGCACTGCCTGGGCTGCGCACCGCCGCGCGCCCCCCCCCCCCCGCAGGCTGCTCCAGCAGCCCGCATATTTCTCAACTGCCTGCCGCCAGGTTTTAAAGGCTGTGCCCAAGCCGCGGCAGGAATCTGTAGGGTTAATACTCTTCCAGTCGAAGGCCGTGCTTTCCGAATCCCCAATGTTAACTGGGTCCTGGGTCCCAGGCCGAAGCGAGTGGGATGGCGGAGCAATTTACTTTTGACCCTGTTGGGGTCCAGAGCTAAGGCCCCGCTGAGGGTGGAGGGCATAGCTGGGTGTCGCCTAACTCCTCCTCTTTGCGAGCCGCGTGGCGCCCGGGGACCAGTAGGCGGCGCCCTTCCTAAACTGCATCCGCCTCCGGCTCCCTCTTGGGAGCGCAATCACATTCCTTTCACTTTGGGCGCTTTGCAGGGCGCTGTTCTGTGCCTCCGCCCCAGCTGGCAGCTTGTTAGGCGGGACAGGTGGGCTGGTAGGAACAGCCAGTTCTGAAACCGCTCGCACGACCACCGCAGCCCAGCCCCCAACCTTCCAGGCTCCAAGAGCTGTGCACATCTCAGGGAACGAGAGGCCCTGAGGGGTTTGCAAACCAGGAGGCCTCGATAAAGACCCCTCACCCAGGCCGGGGAACAGCAGTTCGGGCCCTGGCACCCCGGTCCGAAGAGCGGGAAGGAGAAAGGGCCCCTTCTGCAGCCTCACCTCAATGGCCGAGTATGCACCCTCGGGGATTGACTGGGCTGTTGGTTCCTCACCCCAAATCCCAGAAGCTGATTCGTCCCTGCACAGGGGGGCAAGGGAAGAAACCCAGCCGGGCCCTGGTTTGGCGCTGCCTCGTGGGGCTGACTGCAGGGACCCCACTCAGTGGTCCCGCGGCCTCTGTTGCCAGGGGTTCAGCGACTCCTAGTCCCCTTAGTGCCAAGCTAGGCTCTGCTTGGGGGCTGCAACCAGTGCAGCCAAGCGCAGGTGACAAACGCCCGCGATACCCCAGCACCGAGGTGTATTAGGCACTGCTTCGCATAACTTCCGCGCCCCCGTCCAAGTCTGCGAACAAACCCCTGGCACACGCCGAAAGGTTTCCCCCAGCCCCCCTTGCAAGGAGCATCGCCTTCGACACGGCCCAAGATGCGGCCAGGCTGAGGCTCGGAGGCTCGAGGAGGGACTTGGGACCTTACAGACACGCATCTACTTCTGGGATTAAACGCGGGAGACATTTCCTAGCTGCACATACGTCGACCCGCCCAGCAGGCCGCCCCCAAACTGAGAAGTCTCTAGACAACAGAAAAACCACTGGCCAACGAAACCCAGCTCTGCAAAGGAGAAAACCCTAAACTTAATTTGGGGCTTGTACTTAGGACGAAGTACGCAAAGAAAACCCTCGACCCTGCAGAGGCCAAGGGCAGGAGGGATGCGGACAGGGGGCAGCGATGTGGGCACCAGTCTTCCAGACTCTGGCGGTTTCGCTGCGCAGCCGGGAGGCGTCTCGCACAGCCCCTCGTTGGGGAGAAACGCCACGGGCTCCCCGGTACGCGGTTCCCGTTCCCAGGCAGCCCCCGCGGGCATTCGGCTCCCAGCCCGGAGCCTCGGCAATCAGACCCGGGAGGCCCGCGCCGCGCCATTTGCATATTCCCGGGAACACAAGGAAGCCTACAATTTTCTTTTTAAAATCGTTGGGCAGGGTTTAGGGCCAGTGCTTCCAAATCCCGCAGAGTTGATGTCGTCCTTAAACTCTCTCTTAAGAGAAGGCGACTGGCCTATTCTTCTGACTTTTTTAGAAGAGAAGGTGACTCCTGGGGCTGCATATTCAACAGGGGGGAAAAAGCTGATTGTGAACCGGGCTGTCGGGGGGTGGATGGAGGGGGCTGGGGCGCGGGGGGTAGGGCAAGTCATCTCTGGAATTCAATTGTTTAAAAAAATCATTTATAATTAAAGGGACAAAATAAAATACGATCGTCTCATGCATATTTAATCATTCACACTTCCAGCTTTGAAACCATTTTCCCTGCGTGAATTTTCTCACTAATTTAAACACTGAAGTCGACTGCTGTTCAAGAAAACATCTGGACAATGCTGCTTTCAAACTTGTTTAAATTCGAATAACTAAAGGAGCCCCGTTGCAGGTTAAAAAAAAAAAGTAGCAAAAGTGAAAACTCCAGTGAAAATTTGGGCTGTGTTTAAAAAAACAGGGTTAAAGTGGTCTTGAGTAGAAGTGCAAATATGTGAGTTTTGATTTAGCCTAATTAAACCGGTGTTATGTGCAAACACATTCTCTCTACGCTCAGGCTTGGGTTTAATAGAGCAAATTAATTCCCCTCGCTGGGGTATGTTTTTGCTGTAAAGCCTCCCGTCCCCCGACCAGTGAAAATTTCCCACGAAATTCCACAAGTCCGCGGTTCGCCATCTCCCGCGCAAAATGGAGAGGCGAACACCGACCGTGCTGGCGGGCCTCGGGCGCAGGGCGGTATCTCTTCCTCATGTGGGATTGAGACGTAACCTGCCTTTTCGTTTTGCGATGAAAGATGCGGGATTAAACGGAGAAAATAAAACCTCAAAAATACTTTTGTGGCTACTCGGACTCTTGAATCCGTGATGGGAAGAGTGCTAAAGTGACAAGCCTGATCAAGTCCACAACAGCCTCATTATCTAGGCAAACGTCCTCGAACTTTTGAATGCCGCTTGTCCAAAAAGGGGCCCTTGGGGGTGGGGCGGGGGGGGCTCTTCTGGTTCGTTCGGGGCTCCCCTTGCTTCCCCCAAGCGCTTATGGCACTCCCTCCCCCACTTCCGCCCACTCTCTCTCCAATCTCCGACTCTGCAAAGTGCAGGCTTGTAATTCAGGACAAGTGTGACACCTACCTGTGAAAGGGAGGAACCGTCCCCTCGCTGGTCCCGCGGCCCAGCCCCGCGGCTGCGCGGGGAATCTACCCGGCCGCCTACCACCCGCACGGTCGCGGATGGAACATTTACTAATCTAATCAAATCCAGCGAAGAGATCAATGCCCAATTTTGAAGGGGTAGAGAAGACAGTGACTTGGGAAAGCCTCCTCCTTGTCATCCCCTAACGCTTCCCGCCCGCATTAGCCCAGAGCACCTTTGAAAGAGTAATAAGGGCTAAATCCGGCATAAAATCGAACTCATTAGCAAAGTTCACCAGCTGATTGCTTTGCATAAAACACGACACTGATTGGAAGTAATTAGGTTAAGCAATGGAGCTCGGGTGGTGCGTGTCTCTAGCTGCCTTTGCCATCTCTTCTCCCTTCTGGGCACACACTTGGGTCTCTCTCCTCCCTCCTTCAGGGTCCAATCTCCCCACAGCAGCCCGCATCAGTGATCCAAATCTGCATTCCGGGCAGGGCCAGGTTCCCCGGGGCTCGAAGCCTAATTACAGTTTCCCGCTGGCACACTAGGTTCGGTGGAACCTTTCATTCCCCACTTCGAAAAAAAGTTGCAGTTTGCACCTTTTGTCCAGGGCGATGGACAGTTTACTGTGGCTTCTAAAAAGTAATGAGTGGCTCTGATTATGTTAAAATCTCTTTTAATTAAATATTTTGCATTTTACAAAGGCGGCTGCAGTTTCTTTTACTTTTTAAATCTAAGAGTATAACCTGTTCCCTTTCTGTAATAATACTTCAGCTCATACCCAGAAAAATCAATAGGTGTAAAAAATTAAATTAAACTTGTATTTTTAAACTATGAAACAGTTCTGGGGGAAACACAAATGTATATAGTTATATTACAAAAAAACATTAAATGCCTGTACAGGTGTCTTAATTTCATAATTTACTTCAAAGATATTGAGTTATCAATTTAAATACAAAAATGCTACATTAAATATACAGAATAAGATTTAATACAAATCCTTTTTTAAATTTTTCTTTTCAGTTGGTTAAGACATTTTTGTTTGTGTGTGGAGATGTTTACATTTTTATGTCATCCATCTCCAGGAACTATAAACTTTTTAGTAGGAGGGGTAGTTTTGTTTTTCTCTCATGTTGATGGAAAAATAACTGCCAAGGCCATTTTTTTTTAATAAATTAGGAAAGTCCAGGACCGACGCAGCCCGCGTTAAATGTCGGACATACCTTTCTTCAATTCATAGGGAGAGTCTTTGCACAGGTCTAGCTGGGACTGGCTCCGCAACATTTTCGGGTCTTTAGCCAAAGCGTCCGCTCGGTTCAACACGGTCTGGTTTAATCCATTGAAATGCGAGCTCGGACCCGTTGTAGGGCCTGGCCCGGGCCCCGGGTGGCCGTGAAGGTGTCCGAAGGAGCCATAGTTCGTGTAGCCAGGATAGAAGGGCGCCGTGTAGTAGAGAGGCCGGGACAGCACTGTCCCGCCTGGAAAGGGACACTGAGCCGAGGGCGAGCGCGATGGCGCCGGTGCTGGTGACGCGCGGTTGCCTCCTAGGGCTTGCCCGGCTACGGGCCCGGGGCACGGTGGGCACGGAGAGCCCTCGCTCCCGCCGCCCCCGTCCTTGACCTTGTCCGAGGATGTGGCGATCTCCGCCAGAGACCACAGTTTGGGCTTGGCGAGCACCGCCTGAGGCGGTGGCGGTGGCGGCGAGTGTATGACCGAGGGCCCTCCGGGACCGGGGGGCAGCTCTCCCGCGGCTGGGTGTGGGCCCGGAGCCGGCGCGCCCGAGGAGTAGTGAGGGGCCGGGTCTTCGGCCAGCCGAGCTGCCGCAGGCCCGGCCGGGGAGGGCCCGCCGGCGCGGGGGGGCCCGGGCAGCGCGTCGAGGCGGCCCTCGGATGGCGGCTCTTTAAAATCCGAGTCGCTGAGGCTACCCTCGGTCTCTTTGCCGGCGGGGGTGGGCGGCCCCTGCAGCCGTTCAAAGCCTGAAGCCGCCTTCTGCTCTGCTCCTCCTGCGGGCGAAACCCAGGCGGTCAGAGGCGCGGAGGCCGCGCGGCGGGGCCCAGGTCCCCGCCCGCAAAGGCAAAGACCCCTGCCCTCAACCTCCAGGCCCTGTGCGCCCCCTCTCCAGTCCCCCTTTTGCTTAACGCACCCTTTCCCGCGTCCACCAACCTGCATCGGGGCCCTCGGGGTCGCCCTTGTCCTCGGGCTTCTGGGGCTCATCCTCGTCGTTCTTCTCCAGATCAATGTTCTCCTCCTCCTCCTCGTCCTCGCTGCGGTTCCGCGGCGTCCACGTCATCTTGTTCTCCTTCTTGAGGCGCCGGCGCGCATTAGCGAACCAGGTGGACACCTGGGTGAGGGTCATCTTGGTGATGATGGCCAGCATGATCTTCTCGCCCTTGGTGGGGTAGGGGTTCTTGCGGTGCTCGTTGAGCCAGGCCTTCAGTGTAGCAGTGGCATCTCGCGTGGCGTTCTTCCGGTACGCGGGGTCCCCGTAGGGGTACGAGCCCAGGGGTGCTGCGTACGGGTGGTACCCCAAGGAGCCTGCCATGCCGGGTGTATGGTCGTAGGGAGAGCCCTGCAGGGAAGGGGCAGAGAGAAAGTGAGAGTGGGCCGTGGTCCCCAGTGCCACCTGGGCGACTGAAAGACACTTTCCCTGCGCCCAGGGGTCTTCGGGCTGCGAGGCCCGCACTCAGGCTTTCCCTGGGGTAGGGCTGGAGAGCTCAGACCCTGGGGCAACTCCTCTTCCTCCTCATAAGGAAGCGGGGGCGCCAACTCCTGAGTCCTTGGGGGCGCTTGGAGCCGTCCTGGCTTCCCTGGCCCCTGGGAGGCCCAGGAACGTCCTCCCTCCGTGCGCAGATCCGGCCACGGCGGCCGGGCCCTCTACCCAGAGAGAGGCCTGGGCAGCGGCGGCGACTCTGCGCTCCGCAACCGAGTGGTTGCGCGTTGGGAGCAAGGGTGGTGAGCAAAGGAAATCAAGGACATTTTTTCCCCACAGAGAAAGGCAAACGAAAAGCTAAGCCTTGCCTCGGCACTCCCACCCCTCCAAAAGTGTTACCCCAAACCGAAGCCAAGGCGCTTTTCCAGAAAGTGCACCCGGCCGAAAAATCCCGGATGCACCGCAGCTCGCCCGACTTTTCAGAAATTTAATACCTCCAAATCGGATTGCAAAGATAGGATTACGGATTTGCAACATTTTGGAGGACTAATTAAAGGCGAGGCCAAACACATTTACACAGACTTAGCACGCTTCTGTTCAGATTTCGGGTCTATTTCTTTTGAACTACTTTCTCCAAATGGCAAAACCAAAAAAAAAAAAAAAAAGAAAGAAAGAAAGTAAAATGTGCAGGGCGGCCTGGAGCTCACGTTTGCTGCTCTTTAATCGCAGCGACCTCTCCCCAAAAAACCCTTTCGCCAACTCAGCGATCCGAGCAAGACGCGGCTCTTCTCTCCGAGCAACTCCTGAACCCGAGGCCCGGGCGAAGCCGAGGGAGACAATCGCCCAAGGTTGCAGGGTCCGCGAGGCTTGGCAGGGTCGGCCCGCGGTGGAGCCGAGGCCCGTGTCCCCCGCAGCCCCCGATCGCCCCAAGCTGCCGCAGCTGCCCTCGCCCGCCCCGGCTCCAGCTCACTCACCACGTACGAAGAGAAGGCGGCGGCTGCCGCCGCCGCGGGGTCGGCGCCGTACTGGAGGTGCGAGTTGTAGCCCGGCGAGGGCGCCGTGAAGGCGGTGGAGCCGGCGTAGGGCGAGAACGCGGAGCCCGACGACGAGCGCCCGAGCTCATCCGTGCGGGGCCCCGAGATGACGCTGGTGCTGTACGCCGGGCACGAGTAGAGCGCCAGCGAGGCGGACGGCTGGTACAAGTAGCCCTGCGGGTAGGACATGGCCACGCACGGGCATGGGGCGCTCCGCGCCGCGGCCGCCAACGAGCCGGGCGGCGCCCTGCGAGGGCGTGCGGGCGGGCACCTGGTCTCCGGCTGCCCCGGGCCGCCGCTCCTCGGGCCCCGGCTCCCGGGCTCCGGCCCGCGGCTCCTCCTCGCTGACTTCCCGCGCGCCTCCGGCTGCGGCCGCCGAGCCCGCTCCTCTGCGCGCCTCGCTCGCCCCGGCAGGGTTTCCCCCCCCCCTCCCTTGCTGCTTTCTCTTTTTCCCCCTCGCTCTTTGCACTGGGGGGCTCTGCTTTTGGCTTCGCAAAGGTCCTGCCAAGATGCTAAGTTGGAAATTGAGGATTCTGACGCCTTGTGCGCGCCTGAAGCTCCTCCTTCGCGGGGTGTAGTCGGTGGGAGGACTGGCAGGAGCCTCTGGGCGGCCGCAGCCAACCCGGCCGCCAGGCGCGCCTCGCCCTCTCCCTCTTCCTCCCCGGCTCCCTCTCCCGCTCGCTGGCGCTCCCCTCGCCCCTCCCTAGCGCCCGCCTCTCCTCCGCGGCACTCCTCTCCCCCCTCCTCTTATTTCCCCCCTCCCCTCCTAGGTCTCTCCCTCTCTCTCTCTCTCAGACTCTTGAGCGCCGGCCCCAGGATGACAAACACATCCCAGGCGCGCCGATCTCTTCCAACTTTCCTCCCCTGCTAAGTCGGGGTGGAGCGGCGGTTCCGACACAAGGCGGGCCCTGATGGCCGGTCCCGCCGCTTCGACGCACAAAGGGAACGAGGCCTCGGACCGCGCGCCAGCGAAAGCTCTGCTTTCTGTACGCCGCAGTAAATCGCGGAGTTAGCGGATTTCTCGTTCGCCAGAAGGCTGAACTCCAAGGCAGATCGCCGCCCACCCGCCCCTGGCTTCTCCCCCAAGCTAGGGGACCCGAGAGCGAGATGGATACCCGGAATGAAGGCCCCCGAGAGAGCCGGATGGATGCCAGCGTCCAGGGCGCAGGGAGTCCGGGGTGACTGTCCCTCTCCGCCAGCAGCAGCAGGTGGGCGAGAGACAGGCCTTGGACATCTGCACGTCTCCGGCCCGGCCTCCCTTCCACCAACTCCCCGCCAGACGGCGAGGGAGGAGGCACTGGGGACCCAGTACTACGGGGGTAGCCTTTCTCTAGAGAGGTAGTGGGCAAGAGCTGCCAGACGGAGAAGCAGCTACACCGGAGTAGGTCGTCGGACTCCACTACACCTCCTCCCGCAATGCCTGGCTGCCTCTTTCTCGGGGCTCTGCATTATCCGCAGCCCGCCCCGCCAGGCCGGTGGTGGTGGAGAGTGCGGGTCCTCTTCCCCTTCGCACCCACTCTCGCATCCGCCCACGCTCCACTGCTAACATTGCGGAGCAGTAACCAACCCAACCATTTGTTCAGCGAGGCGCTGGCAAGGCAAACACACACAACCGAGTCACAGCCGAGCCCTTGCCCACGAAGGCCACACATTTAGAATACAAAACAGACCCTTTGCCTGTCTCTCCACACCGCGCCGCCACAAGCCACAGAAGCACTCGAACTGTGGGACAGACAGGGGCGCTGGTGAACCAGGACAGGGGCTGGCACAGTGTTGGGCACTCCGCTGGGGCCCAGTAGATCGGGGACTTTGTGGCCTTTTATAATGAGGTCACACGGAAGCCGAAGTATGCCTATACACAGAGTTTCCCTCAATGACTCTGACGGGAGAGATACACTTTTACTTCCTGAGCTCCAACCCCTGCACCCAAGCCCACTCTCCACAACGGCACACTCTCCGCAGCGCGACTTCACGCACGCGCGCTGACTCCTCCCCTCCGTCAGTTCCCTCCAGACTCCGCCCCTCAGGCGGAGGTCCTCCTACAACCGCTCTAGCCTCCCGGCCCCATCCCTCCCTGCTTTCACCTCTAATTGGACGCTGGCCTCTATTGGCTCCGCCCTTCGGCTACGTGAGCCCGCTTTCCTCAGAGTAACGGCGCCGAGAGGGCGGGGCTGGGCGGGGCGACGGCGCGCTATTGTCATGGAGACGGGAAGCCGGCGGCGGCGGTGGCGGGAACAGCCAGGCTGAGGTGGCAGCAAGCCGGCCGAGACTGAGGCGAGGCTGAGCGGCCTGGCGTGCGGAGCCGGCCAGTGGTGGCCTCGCAGGCAGCCAAGGGGCAATGTCTTCTGGGGCTCGGACAACGCCCAGGTGGTCGCGGGGAGTGCCCCGAAGCGTCCCCGCCCTGCTGGCATCGCTCCCGCCTCTCGCTGCCCCTCAGCTCCCCAGCGCCCGCCCCCCGGCTCCGCCCGCCACCGGCTCCGCCCGCCGCCGCCGCCGCAGCCCTTCGCGCTAAAGGTCTGTAGCGGCCCGCGCGCGCCGCCCGCCGGGGGCTCGCGCCAGCCACGAGGGAGCGTCCGCGGCTCGCGCGCCCGCGCCGTGGAGGAGAGGTGAGCCCCGGGTCCTCCATGCCACCGCGCACCCGCCCCGTTGCGGCCGGGCTTCCTGCCTCTCGAGCCGCGTCCGCGTCCCCTCGTGGACCGGACGGACGCGACGGTGCCCCGCGCGCCTCCGTGGGCATGGGCCGCGTGAAAGTTGGGCGGGCTTCTCCTGGTGTGACGGTCCCCGGGCGGGCGGGCGTGGGCGTGTCCCCTCCATCCACGCGCGGCGGCTTCACCCTCTGGGCTCTCGTCCGAGATTTCTGAAATGGAACCGTGGAGGTTTGTGCCACCGAAAATCTGAGTCTGTCCACACATTCTCGTTACATCATCATGTAACTCTGGGCAGCTAAGCAACCCCCCCCCACAGACACACTATACTTACCAAACCCCCCTCCCCCCCCACTTCGTTTCTTTCTACTGTCTTCTTTTTGGTGCACGGACTGTAGAGAATCCTGCAAGATATTGAGGCATTTAGAATTTATGGAGTTTATGGTTCTGTTGCTGTGGTTGTCACCTCCGCTCTACGTCAAATTTGAGACTCATTTCTTAAGGATGTCTCTATTTTCTGGTTTATTTGCACATTGATGGCTCTGATCCTCGGCTGGCCACGGCCGCCCGGCGTCTGAGATAGACTCGTGTTAATATGTGAAAGGGAAGAGCTGATCATTAGCGTGCAGACGGGATTCAGATAACATCTGGCGGGTTTTCTCCGTTTTCATGTGAAAGCTTTCACGTTTTTGCTGGTAAACCGGAGGTTTTAACTTTTAGTCTTGGTAGCAGTGACGATAAGGATACGTTCCCTTCTCTCCACCCCGCCCCCGCCCCTTTTCCTCCTTTATTCATCAGCTTTGCCGTTTGGGAGCCTGCGTGCTTTTAGCAGTAGTTTAACTCGTCTCTTGTCACTGAAGCTTTCTCCCCCAGCAGAGGTGGGAGCTAACTCCCTCTGGTTCCAGGTTACCAAGACGACTCCTTTTGTTTTTGGCTTACTGTTGCATTTGTATCTTTCCGAACATTTTAACTTACACTAGGGATAGGTATTCCCTGATTGTTCTTAATGAAGGACTTTAAAAAAAATTCTAATTTTAAAACTTCCTAAGAGTTTATTGGTTTGTCATGTCTGCACGGATCCTGTTAGGCATAACTCTTAAAATTTAGAGCTTTAAAATAAGATCCACAATTGTATTGTTAAGACATGGTCGTGGAGCTTGCTCTTCGAGTTTTGGCTGTACAGTTGTCATTGTTTAAATCAAGTGCAAAAGAGGTTATTCCTGTTTATTTAGTGTAATAACTGTTTACAGTTAAAACTTTAAAGACTCATAAAAGGAGATCTGCTGTATTTTAAAGATCTCATCATTCTTGTGGGAGAGACACAACACTGACGCTAGGAAAGGCAACAGATTGCTTCTGTCATATCGCTTTGCAGTTTTGGAGTGTACTTAAAGGATTATGATTGATAAGGCTGTCTTGCCAGAGAATGTTGACACAGGTGTGCATCGTTATCTTAATTAAGATCTGGAGAAAATGTTGTCTATAAAATGGTGACATAAGAAGGGCGGCATATTTCTGTACAGTTTTGCTTTTGGAGAATTTAATTGCATAGAAACCTGTCTTTGAGCTTCCAGCACTCTGGCAGCAGAAGTTTTAGACAGAAATGATAGTTCAATGTTAAGTGTTCTGGCATGTATTAATACTACTTGTGGCTTTTTGGCAATGCCTTTGTCGACTTCTTTTGTGCTTCCATCTTTGTGGAGTAATGGTTCCTGATTTAGAAAGAAAAGCATAAATAGCATAGTATATTATTAAGCAAACGTTTATTAGTGTTCAGTAAAAATATGTAGAGGAAGGCGTGCTTAATGTGCAGAAACAGGATTGTAATGAAAAGGTAAATATATAAGAAATTTGTGTCCCTTCACTTTTTTTAGAAGACAGTCTCCTAGAATGTTTTAATGATCTAAAACAATTTCTTTTTTCTTATTGTCAGGTACTTAACTACATTTTTTATGGAATGTCTTGTTTTTATTTCCAGACGTAGAAGAAAACTGTTTCATTTCTTCCAAAATGTGGTTCTGTAAACTTGAATTGATGAGCAAGTGAAGATAGTGCATTTAGACTCTTATTAGTTTAAGGATCTGAATCATAACCTGGATGACCACTAGAATAGTATTACTGTCCTTTACTTCAAATCTCTGAATACCAAATGCCACAACAATAGCAGGACGGATGCTGCTGATTATATTACCCCTCGGCTTACCCAGCACCTAATACCCTTCAACATAAGTATTGCATTAAGATTTCCCCCCTCTCTTTGTAGCCCATGATTTCCTGGAAGCTGGCTGTCCATCAGTGTATATGTAAGATGTGTGAGTGTTTTTCTTTAATATTAAAACTCATTGTAGAAAGAGGAAATGAAAGTGGAGGAGGCCATAGGCGTTATGATCGGAGAGGCCAGGTGTAGAATCACAGCTCATTCGTGACTCCAAGGATAATGAGCAGCCGAGCATTACATGGTAAACTAAAATCAGAGAATGACTTATGTAGATTTGTTTGCTGAAACTAAAACAAGAGCATTAATTTTGACATAATTGCTTTACTTATCCCCCAACTCCCCTTCAAAAATTTCTTTTCTGGCAGCTAAGATCAGCATCCCAATGCTATTATCCATACATTATTTTCAAATTTGATATGCTGTGTTAAAAGAAATGAAATAGGAATATGAGCTAATTACCTGTCATCTGTTTTAATAAGTAACACCAAGTAATTATTACTATATTAATATATAATAATATATTTTTACAGTATAGAAATCTTGTGGAAAATGTCAGTGTTCTTCAGTTGATAATGTGCAAGTAAATGAGATCGTGTAATCCTGAGTGAATTAAACATGTTCTTTAAAACAGATTATGAAAACAGGATCATATTTTGGAACAGTGTTTTACCTCTGAGATAGCACAGCCTATTTTGTGTGGTAATATCTCAATATCTTTGTGTATTTCCCTTCAGCGTCTACATTGTGTTGGCTCCTGTAGTTTAACATCTTTTCGGTATAAATGTTAGCTGTTTTATAGAGAATAATTGTCCTTAATAGAATAGCAGCTGATACCACTCTAAGAAGATGTAAAATCTTGGAATTATTTTTTTCTTGTTCAGTAATGACTCTGGTTTGCTTTCTGGTTTAGCACTACTCTGGAGTGTGATACCCATGACTTATTTCTGCATAAATCTGCAGTATTTTATAGCTAGAGTATACCTGAGCACCAATTTAGCTTGGCAAATTAACTTAGATGCTTCAAAATTGAAAACCAGTATATTCAAATGTAGTTAAAGTTTAAATCTTTATGAGTAAGGATGCACTTAACATTTGTTCAAGAGAATAGAATATAATTTTCTCCTGCAGTTGTCATTTATGTAATCCATTTTTCTAGCCTTTTCTCAGGCTAATGATATTCCACACCTTGATACAGTCTTTAGTTGTTTATTTGAGATAATATAGAGTGATACCTTGGAGAAAATTAGATTAGATATTCATATCTAATATCCCTAAAGTATTTAACCAGACTTCTGTGTTTCCTTAAACAGAATCGTTTCCATTTTCTGTGCAGGTTTTAAGTATGATGTTTCCGTAATACATTTGGATGTTTTCAGCTAAGCTCACTTCTGAACCATGGGGTTCCTCCAAATGTTGACTGAAATTTGTCCTTGTGCATCCCCAGGCTCATCTGCAAGTGAGTGTCTGCACAGTTGTGCTTGTGTGTGGAGTAAACCCAAAATAGCATTAGCGTTTGTTTTACCAAAGTATTTGTATTGGAAATGGGGATGGTCTAAGTACAGAATGTAGAGAATGTCACTTGAGGCCTTTGATTATTAAAATTTTACCAATGCATTGGTAAGTAGGAAAATTTTTGATTCATGGAAATGCACTTAAAATGCATTTATTTTTTAATGTTATCGTCGGATAGTGAAACTTTGGAGCTCAGTGCTTTTTGTAAAAATCAAGACTAAAGTTACGATATGTTATAGAAATAGGATTATTATTTAAAGGAAATAATGTTTATATCAAATTACAGTTTTTGATTATTTTCATTACCCCAGTTCTTTTAAGAATAAACTTAGAGGGAGTATCAGCCCTAGTCATGGGTACTAAACTCTTTTAAAAAGACAAAGGATATACAGGTGTGCACAAAACTTGTCACTTCTCATCAAAATAGGGGATGCTGAATACAAGCAGATGAGAAAAGCTATGAGAAAAAAAAAATACTGTGCAGAATATTTGCGTTGCCTAGTGGGGAGAGCAAGTACTGGATTTAGTGATAGAGAATATTTTCTTAAGTAAAAAAGATGGTTGAATGACCAAAAAAAAAAAGCTAATTCTACAGAAGGCAACTCTAGTACAGCCTGCAGTAGAATAAGTGCTTCTCTGTGGATACTTTCAAAGGTATTAAAGTGATTTTTAATGTTATATAATTGTTTTTAAATAACACACTTGTGTTCTTCTATCACTGATTGGGCGTTATGGGGCTTCATGTATGACCAAGAGCTGAAGCATTACAGTCACTTAGGAAACACACAAATATGAAGAAAATGTTAAACAGTGAGCAGTCTGATTCCTCTTTGTTTGCCTTTAAGCTTAGTTTTTGTTTTTTTAACCACAGGTAAACTTGTTGAATTTATAAGACAGGAGGATTAGATTTTTCTTCCCTCCTAAGGATGAATATAGGAAAAATCTAAACATATATGCAAATTGGTTGAGTTTTATATCTGTAATTAGCCAAAATTTATTATGAAGATTCATGTTTATTTCTTATATATTAATGGTATTCAAATGTATTAAAACCGATACTTCTTTTATATAAAATAGGTGGTGTGAGGGGGGGTTCCCCACTCTTGAAAATATGAAGAAAGCATGTCCTTTCAACAGTAATAGGTTATGGTTGATTAATTGAGAAGGTTATACTAAATGTTCTCTAGTGGAAATGGCTAGAGTATGCTTTTTGAGAACTATATCTGTCATTCAGGAATAAAATCAATTGAAGTATTGGTAATTAAATTGTAATTCAATGAAGGAACGAACTGGTAGGAAAGATGAAGCTAACTCTTGCTGTTTTTCTCTTTAAGAATCTACAGTCCATAATGGAGCTACTGTACTGGCTATTGGAAGAAGGAGATTCTGAAGATAGGGAGGTAATATTATCTCTTTTAAAAGAATACTTTCCTCTGTAATCCTGTGCCTTTATTACATATAAGAACTTTATCTAGTAGAGAGCAATTTCTTTAAATTTGGGGTATGGAAACAATCTGATTTTCCTGTGCTGAGTTTTCGAGCTCCTCCTCCTGGGGTAATAGGCTATGTTGGGAGAGCTGAGAAATCTCATCTAGGCATACTCAGCACCCTTAAAATAGCTTCTTTCTGAGAATTAGATCTGTGATGGTGGCCTACCCCGTTCTAGTAGATGTCATTTTAGCATGTGGTTGATGTGCAGGCATTGAGCGCGTTGCTTAGCTGTCCTCATTTACCTCTCTGGCTTTGTTGCCTTCTCTGGGGGAACGTGCTCTCGGCAGGGTGGTTTGCTGCCAGCCACCACCCAGCTCTGAGTGGGAGACTTGCTGGTTGACAACTGGTTCCAGGGCTCTGCCAAAGAGCTCACCAGGCCCAGCCTGGGCTGCTCTAGCGCACTGGAGGCCAGGAGCTCCCACACACGGGTTCCTTCCCTAGTTGCCAGCTTTAGGTCCCTTTCCATTTTTTGTGTAATCCTAGGCTATGGGTAATACTTTCCGTTTCCTCTCACTAGGTTGGCTTGTTGCTTTCTTTGCAGCTGTTGCAGGGATTCACATGGAATGGAGGACTCTGTTTTATTCTGGACGAGATCTTTGATCATTTCCCCACATGCTTTTCCAGTTTCAGAAACCTAATGCTGGTGTTACAGAATGAATCTAAGATTCTTGAACAACAAAAATGAAAAATCTGTGTCAATAAGAAAATCTTCCATCTTTTCATGCTATGTTGCTACATTGCCCATGCAAGTTAAATTAAAAACAGAGTCAAACCCCTTTATAAATTATCAATCGCTATGTCTAAGAATGTTTATAAAGGCTTAAATTGTGTAATGGTATTTATATCATTTTTTTTCCTTTTTAAGAAAAATGATATACTTTTCTAGTCATCAAAAATACTCCCTGAACTATATCTATGGAGGGATATTAATGTAATAATAAAGGGCTTTATGATGTCTAATTATATAATTGGGAAATTGGTAAGCAACAGTAGTAGATAAAATCAATTTCTTCTATTAAAGAGCTAGTATACATTTAAAAACAAAAACCTTCAAGAAGGGGACTCTTTAATCTTTAAATCATATGATGTTTTTGGTTAATACAACGGGAAGAGGAAATATACTAATCTCAGATTCTTTTATTCTTGCCTAGGTAGAGGTTGGAAGCAGCTGAGGAGCTATTAGCATGTAGCCTAGAAAAAAAATGATATAAAAGTGATTACTTGGAAGGCAGTTTACATTTGCAGAACAATTCAATATTATGTCCTTGACCAACTTTTACACTTCATATACTTGGGTTATTACTCTAGCGTTTAAAATATCAATCTATGGTGTAGCTTGTGTATGGAATGCAAGGGTATTTTTGAATTGACTAGGTCTTGCTGGTCATTCTAAAATGTGCTACAGTATTACAAAGTTGAAATGTAATATTTATTAATAGAAGGAAAATATAAAATTTAATATCTGGGCAACTGTGACCTTTAAACCTACTTTAAAAGTATAATCTTGACATCTGTGACACTATTTTTTGTCTTTGTTTATAGATAGAATTATGGATATTCTACAATCCAAATGATTTATTTATTAATTCCAAATTTTGTTCTCTATAATGGACTTTTAAAATAAAAAGAATACGTACTTTAGACATGGACTAATTTATTAAGCATTAGTACACAGAAAAGCAGCCTTGATTAATTTAAAACTGTGAAAGGGGGCAGGTAAAACTGTTTTCGGCTGAAATTTACTAATGCAGTAACCATTTAAATTAAATGTTTGTTAACGTAATAGTGATGGCATTTTCTCCTCCTCCTCCTTGTGGTTTTGTCCAACTAGATGTTACAGTGGCAGTTGCGCTGACTGTTAAGTGTTTAAATGATGACACCATTATGTGAAGTGATTTTGAAATGAGAGATTCCAGCCAAGAATTACATCTGCTCCCATCTCCTTCAAATCATACTCTCTGGCAGTACAGATTATGATTGATTTGTTTGTGACAGATTGCAGGAAACAGTCATTGATTTTTCAATATTTTACCTTAAAATTATTTACAGTTGTAACCATGGGGAGGTATTTCCACGGGCTGTCAGCCCCTGAAAGACTAGGATAATATTCCCTGCTCTCTGACAAGACAAATTACCTGTAATGAGTGCAGTAGCTGAAGGGTATACTTTTATTTTAAAATATGTCAATAACCCCAGTGACTAAACGAATATTGATTTAGCATAATGAAGCCTGAGTAATGTGAAAATGAGCTTTTTCAAGGAGCATGGTAAAGACTTTCTTTTTAGCTGGTTGTAAGAAGCTTTTCATTCTTTTCAACTAGCTAGTGGAGATAAGGAGTTTTATATGCAAACCATCAGGAATGATAGTGTTGTTTGTGATAACCAGGGTCCAAATATTTTGCCCTTGCTTTTATCGATTCTTTTTCAGATCTTATTTGGAGTCTTACTTTCAGTCATAGAATAGCTACTGATTTACTTGCCCTTATCTTGAACCAAATAAATGTATTTACCATTTCAGCATATTTTGCGTTAGAACCTCTGGTATTGAATATTAAAATATAAGTCTATATACAATCATTTGTAGATGACATAATAATTATCTTAAGACATTTCAAATGGGTCTATTGTAGTATTTAATGTGCTGTGTGTTATGGTAGAATAATTCCTTGTCCCTGGACATCAGACTGCTTTCAGTGGGAATGAAGATTAATTTACTTAAGCCCTGATATTTTAGGCATCATTGCATGTTTTCATTTTTGTCAGACTTCCGCCCACCCTTTTCAAATGTAATTCTCAACTTTTTAATGGATTAAGATCCCAATACATAAGGTCCTTCAAACAAGAATGATAATAAAGTAGTATATTGCTTTATTTTATAGTTCATCAAGAAGCCAAAGATCTTATGCCTGACTAAGAATCTCCATATCTAACTTGGTAAGGAGAAAATAGGGTAGACAATGCCCATAATATATAGTAGAAAAGTCAGTATTTGAAGATGTCTAACTTGTATTCCATGGGAACCTAACGTATTTTATGATAACTAATAGTAATAAAATTTTATTGAAAGCAATAGGTAAAGTCCCTTTAGAAATTAAAAATGAGTTATGATTTAAAGAAAATTCAGATGGCTCTTTGTCAGTGCTAGTTCTTTTGTAGCATTGCATTGGAAATGTTGCAATAAAATGAAAAATATAAACATATCTTTTCATGGAAAATAGGAGAGACTCTAGAACAGAAAATTATCGTTTTATTTTTTCCCAGGAATTTGCCTGAGGGTGTGACACAGATGATCTCTGTTACTCTTCTTAGTTGTGTCCTGCAATAAGCTGGATGCTTTATAAAATACTGGTCCCTTGGTTTCAAATGTAAGATTTTAGTTCTCCATCACCCCCTCCCCCCAATTTTTCCCTTTTTTCTATAAAGGACCTTTGAAAATAGAAATATAAAGTTGCACTATCATCACATATGAAACTGGTAGCCCGAATTCTTCAACCATTAATTTGGTTTATAGTTTTCTAAGTTGATACTTTATCCTTAGAACTTATCTGTGGTTAAGGCCTATCTATAGATGTGCCCTCCAGAAAAAAATGAATATAGATTTTCTTCCTCAATAGTTTTTTTAAATGAAGCGTATTTTCTTCATACAAATCTACGTTAAGGAAAACATCTATATTGTTGTGTAGTTTATTTTGGAGTAAAATAATAAATGTATATGGTAAGTACCTCCTGACCCCATCATTTAGTTTAAACCTATCTGTTCATTTTATAGTACATGTGCAGAACTATTTACGTGAATAAAATTCAATAAATGCGTAGATAAAGTAAAGCTTTTTCTGAGGAAATTATTCTCTTTTGGATACTCTGCCCTTTTCCATTTCTTTTCTCCCCTTGGGAAAAAAAAATCTTGCCCTTGTTCTCCTTTAAGGAAAAACTATTTAGATAAAGTGTTTTTAAATCATGCAAGTCATTGCCTGGGGTTGGTTAAAACATTTACTTTTTTGAAAAGAAGAAAAATGCCCCTGTTTTAAAAATCTTTCTTGTATTTGTATCTATTAAGATAAACAGTTTACTTTGATACGGTACATACCAATCTACTTAGTTAATTTTTTTTCCAGAATTCATTTTACTGTGCTTGGTATGACCTTCTATGATAACTTAATATAGGAACAAATTAGCATATAATTCTATTTTCCATGTGACCTCAACCAGTTGCAGAATTGTACCGCCACTTTTGGGGCGCAGTTTGATAGTCTATGTAGACTGTAGCATTTTTAAGTGTTTGCAAATGTTCAGTGCATCCTGCCTAAGGTGTTATCGAAAATGTTTAAAAGTAAGCAGTTAGAGGAAATACCCCTATTCCTAAGGTATCAAAATGCCTCCTAAAGGTAGCATTTTAAATTAGTGTGCATAATTGATTAGTGATTTGTCTTTCTCCCAAGCATAAAGCAACAGGGCAAAGTTAAGTGAGGTTGGTGAAGTATAAGAAGATATTAGGGACTGGTGGTGACAATGATCATGGCAACTAAATGAATTTCTTTTTTCTTTTAGATTCAGCTGTCAGTCTGAAATTTCCTGTGGTCTGTTCAGTCTAGATGCAAAGGCCATGGAAAAATCAAGTGCTCAAGTGGTTTAAATATGTTTTGGATGTTCTTATTTATAGATTACAGTATTTTTCCACTTAAAATCCACAGTTGTCATGCAGAAGAAGGTTATGCCCTTCTAGATCACCAATTTTATTTGACATGCTTAGCGTTGTAATGTATTACCAAGTGCTATCTGTTTTAATCAAAGTATAGAAAAAATAAAATCAATTTTATATGTTGACTTTTTTCCTAAAACGACTTTATTGGATTGAATGAATGTTTATACCTGAAAAAGAGCGTTCCAAAAAAAAAAAAAATCACATTCTCCAACCTAGCAATTCTTCTGGCAATCTGATATCATTAGAATAGGTTTAAAATCACTTTCTAATGTGACTGTATTATATTTATGGGAGAAAAAAGACTTGAAAGGTATCCTTATATATATTTTAATTCTCTATATTAGTCCCTCTGGAATAGAACATTTTCTTCTCAAAAAATCTATTAGCTCAACTCAGATACAAGATAAAAATCATAACTGGCAGAGCATTTGTTACGTGTTTGAGCATTTGTTATGTAAAGAATGTTGACATCCAGTCTTTCACAGAGTTCTTACATTTGGGGAGACTGAATAATGACCGTTTGCCTTGCCATTGGGAAATTCCTTGTTGTGGCCTTTGTGGTGGCTGTAGGAAAATGGAAGGATTCCTCTGTGGTAGGCAGGCCTCTGACTTCTGTGGTGTGAACACTGTCAAGGGGTATGTGTCACTAGAGGTGGCCCTTAGCGAGGGAACTGGGGAGATTCACAGATGCTCATGACACTCGAAGAAGCAGTTGTGAGTAACTGTTTTGTAAATGACCCAGTTCGTACTTCATCCACTTCTGTAGTTTTTACAAAGAAAGTGCTATGATAAATTCTTAAGCTCAGGTCTCCATATGGCAAAGTAAATTTATTAGGCTAGAGTGTTTCTTTTTTATTTTTAATTAAACTTAGTATTTTGAGATCATTATAGATTTCACATGCAGTTGTACTAAATAATGGAGAGGTCCTTTGTACCCTTTACCTAGTTTCCCCAAATAGTATGGTATATAGTGCCATATCACAACCTGGACATTGGCATCAGTACAGCCAAAATACAGAACAGTTCCTTCAGCACAAGGATTCCTCATGTTGCCCTTGTGTATCCATAGCTGCTTCTGTCCTGCTCCCCTTCCTTAACCATAGCAACCACTAGGCTGTTCTCCATTTCTATAATTTTTTCTTTTCAAGGATGTTATATAAATGGAATCATATAGTATATAACCTTTTGGAATTGACTTTTCTCACTCAGCACAATTTTCTGGAGATTGAACTTGAATATTTCAAGTCTGTTCTTTTTATGTTTGGGTAATATCCCACGGTATGGTTGTCCCACAGTTTGTTTAACCATTTACCAGTTGAGACTTCAGGGTTGTTTCTGGTTTTTCGCTATTACGAATAAAACTGCTGTAAACATTCGTGTATAGATTTTTGTGTGAACGTAAGTTTTCATTTTCCTGGGATAAATGCCCAGGAGTGTGATTGTGGGTCATATGATAATTACAGAGAGCATTTCTTTTTAAGACTAGAATTGATTTTGTGTGTATGGAAGGGGAGACAAAGAGAACATCTACATTTTTGTGGTATTTTTGCTTTAACAGGATTTGTTTATGATTTCAAGACATGCAGACTATCTTAAATAACTTGTAGCTAGATATCAAAAAACATTTTTTCCACAACGTAGATTTTGTTCTTATTTTTAGAGAAATATTTTTGAGAAAAAATTACTTTTTGGGGGGGTAAACAATTTCTATGTAAAGGAATAAAGGTAGACATACACTATAGAAAAGATGCTGCAAAGCTGACAGGTTACTTGGGGGTATTTTCCAAGTGTTGATAGAGAGACTTGACGTTCAAGGATATATTATAATAGTTTTTCAATTGGTAGACTCTAGCTTTTGTCACCACCATGTTGCCTGTAGTTTTTATTTGTAGAATGAATTCATTATCTGTACAATTTGTGTTCAGCGGTATTGCATTTAATGTCCATTTAATTCAACTATATGCACTTAGGAAGAAAAGAAGGAAATAAAAAACAATAAGTATCTTTTCTAGTACATGGCCCCTAAAAGGCAACTATTGACACTTTACATGATGCTTAATGGAAGAAACAGCTCTGTTCCCAACCCTGGTGAAAATTATACTGTTATACTTCCTGAGAGGCATGTATGAAACCGTCTATGCTATATTTTGGGAGAGACTTACTGAAAGTACTTTCAAGGATAATTTTTATTCTAATTTTCCACCGTATATATTGACTTTGGAACTCTTACTGAAGACGTAGCTCCATTTCGTTTTTAGAAACATTGGATGCCTTTAACTGGTTACAATAATCCTTCTAACAAAAGTCAATATTTTAAATCTTTAACCTTTTTGAGTGAGGCCCTAGGCCCAGGGGAACCCCAATCATGCAATTCTTCTAAATATAGTTCATCTTTAGCCCATATGGTCATGACCACAGTGATATAAATGACATAAGATAATAAAATAGTCCTTGCCCTTAAAAATGACCTAGACAAAAGATAGTATGGACATATAGAATCTTTGAATACCAGTAGTCACTCATCAAGAAGCAGCTAGGGAAGCATCTCCTGTCTAGCACTTCTAGGAACTGGGACCCTAACAGTAAAGAAGAGCAATACAGGCCCTGATCCCTTTGCGGGGTTCTTGCGGCTCTTAGATTGGGGGGTGGGGACAGGGGAGAAGTAAAAAGAAACTGAGATAGAGTCCAACATGATTATGTGTTACTAGAAATCCAGAACCTTCGGAATTTAGGAGAGAGACTAGGAAAGCTGAAACTGCTGGAGCAGGCCTCACAGAAAATGGTGGGCTTGAATTGGGAAGGAGCATGTATGTGACACAGAGAAGGAGGACATCAGCAGCGGAGGGAAATGAGCTGCAGTGTGGTTGTTGGAAGTGAGGTGCAATCTGGTCTGGTCATCAGAATAGTAGGTGACTGCCCCAAAGTATACTTAACAGCGTCCTGTGTTTCAGGAACTCACCAGAAATGTGGCATGCTTTAAGAGTAATATTTGAGTTTAAATATGTATATTTGAGTGGAAAAACAAATGGATACTCTTCTTCTTAAAACTAGGACTTGGAAGTAGCTTTTGGACTATGAGGCTCAGTATGTGTGTGTGAATGTGAAAAACCACCTTACTTTCCTCCATTTGTGTTTGATAAGGAATAAGATATTTTGTACCTTTCTGATGTCTTAAATGCATAATCTGTTAAGACTATAATACTTTAAAATGTTTTATTTTAGGCTTAAAATAAAAGAACTTAAAGTTCTTTTAGAAGAGCTCCAAAATTAAAACTGCAAGATCACATATAGATACAAGTTACATAAAGAATACATTTGTAAGGTGGTACATAGAGCTGATGGCTTTACTAAGAAACTATTTTGGGCACCCTAAGAAAATACAGGCATTTCTGTGCATTCTTTTCAAGTGTTCAAGGTAGTAAGAGAGCTGAGAGCCTTTTCTAAGTATGCATCCAATTTTAGAAGGCTAAACTAGGAAGCGCTAATACGCCTGAGGCCCTTTAAGTCAGGAACCTGGAAAAAGGAAGACACCTAAGGGACTATCAGAGTTTCTTTAAATTTATATAAATCATAGATTTGATCAATGTGGTTATAAAAGACATCAAAATTAAGATACTCAGGATTTTATGTGTAATAATACAGATTCCAGTGCCCCCAACTATATGCCATTGCCAATGAGGCCAAAATGAATTGTGTTTTAGGAAAGTGCTACATTAGGTGGACGACTTAAAAGTTCTGAGTATGTATAATGAGCCAGCACTGTGGAATCATCTTGTAATACTGTTTATCTAGCAGTTTTAAAAAAAAAAAAAATGGTGCTATTTTAGACAGTTAAAAAAATTTTTTTTACAAATATTGCAAATCATAGGTTGGTTACCACTAGACTTCCTGACTCTGCTGTGATTGCTGTATTCTCTCTATATTCTTTTAAAATATGAGGCACTTTATAATTTTGTCTCTAATCGTTTATATATATTTTCTCCACAAAATGTTTTTAGAACAACTTATTGCTAAGTTACCTTAACCTACCTGCCATTTTTAAACTGTGAGTATGAATGTACTGAAGTGGCAGTTGCAAGGCACATTAGCAGACTATTTAATTTTCTTTTCCAGGAGTCTTTTTATTCAAAACACCTTGCAAACTCCATGCGCAAAAATAGCAGGCAGCTTCCACTTGCAGGCTTGTGAAGCTGGAGAAGATGTGTTCTTCACGTGAAGCAATTGAGTCCCAGGAAGATGAAATGCCTTGCTTCTAAGTGGTAACAAGGATCTTTTGACTCCACAGCAAATGCTGCCATCTTGAAGATGCTTGTCCCCAGTTCTGGAAATTCAATCTGCAGATGGTTGTATCACATCCCTATTCTTCATAATATTTTATTCTATACACATCAGAAATAAATGTCTACTTGCCATCTGTAGATGTCATACAAACATTTTGTCATCCAGTATGGGTACAAGTAACAAGTTAAAGTATGTTAATCTCAGAACTGAATTTTAACCAATAGAATGTTCCATGTATTCATTACTATTTATACATACCTGCTGGCTTTTAACATTGTGATAAATCCAGGGAATCAAATATGAATACAATATGTTCCCTGAATTCAACAACGTGGGCATTGGGCTCAGGCATGGAGGTGAAATGGTGAACAGCATGCAGTGTTTGCCTCTGTGGAGCTTGGAGCTTAGCATCTATCTTGGCTACAGAGGCATAATCAGACCATTTCAGCACAGCACGGTGAGAGGGAAAGGCTAGGTGCCATGGGACCCCAGGGGCAGAGTCCTCACAAGCCTGACGGAGGGTGGGCAAAGTCAAGGAAGGCTTCCCAGAGGAGAGGGGCATTGGGGTTGAGCCTTGAAGGAAGGGGGAGCAAAGAAAGACAAGGGAGAGCACGTGCCTTCAAGAGTCAGCAAGGAGTTTGAAAGAAGCAGGAGAGGTGTGTGCGGAGGTTAGAAGGAGAGATGAGAGTAATCAGGGGCCAGGCTACAAAGGGTGGTTTATACGCTCGAGAGAGCAGCTTGGACCTCATCTTACTTTCACCTGACCAGCTCTGCGTTGTGGAGGTATCATGTTTGGTGGCAGCATGGGGAGTACATTGGAGACCAGCAAGACTGGTGGTGAGAGACTAGTTCAGTGGTTTTTGCAAGTAATTGTCCAGGGGTGAGAATAGTTGCGGGAGCCAGGGGAAGGAGAGCTGTCGGTGGATTGATGGGAGATACTAAGATGCTAGAAAATAAAGGACCTGTGGCTGACTGGTTACGTATGGGGGTAAAGGAAAAGCCTGTCAACAAGGGCGTCCAGAAGGCTGCAGCAGTTAGTTCGTGGTGGTAGTGTTTTGAGACAGGGAACCTAGGACAAGGAAGTCTAATGGGAGAAAAGAGTGTGGGCCGAGTAGACGGTGAGATGCTAGTAGAATATCCAGGGGATTTGGAAGTCACAATCTAGTAGCAGGCAGGGAACACAATCTATTCTTTCATATCCGTTTGTTTTCATTTCTCTGAAAGGCACATTTCTCCAAAAATGTGTTTTCTTTCATTATTAAATGTTGTTTTCCTTTTTTTCTTATGTGATACAGCTGTAATGGTCCTATGAAAAGCAAGTCTGAGATGAACCGTTCAATATTATTGGGCAGCGTTTGTTTTTAAAAAAAGATGGGCTTCAGGATACGAAGGAAGGAAAGTGAAAGAATATTCCTGGCTATAGCTGTCCCCTAAACCGTTCAATGGATTAAGTATACTCAATTTCATTTGTGCAGAGGGATTTAAAGATAGAGAGGGAGGGGCAAAACATTTCCAAGAAAAAAGCACTGGAGAATATTTTTGTTTTTAGACACTTGGTGAGTTTGGATTACAACATATGCTTAAGTGATTAGTAAGTAACATTATCTGGATCATGTTCTTCCAACATTCACCCACAAGTCCTTACTCAGCATGTACTGGGTACTGGACAGTGTTGGCCATCGAGTAGAGACCACAGTGGGCATGGTCCTTCCCTCACAGAGTTTATAGTCTAGCTGGAGGGTTATAAATCCTGAAGGTAGCTTTTTATGTTATTTCTGTCCATGTTTGTTTAATATAGTTGACATACATTGCGAGGACAACTTACGACTCTCAAATCCTATAAAAATGAACGTTTATGCCTCCAGAGGGCACTGCCATGTTCACAGGAGGAAGAAAAAGAAAGGCTTCAGGCTGGCTTGACTTTCTGTCTGTTGAGGTGGGGCTAGTTGGAATTGTTCCTCAAATCAGGGGACTGGAGCACATGTGGACAGTAGCTCCTGGCTATTCCTGAGTAGCTAAGAAGTGGAGTTGTGACTTACTTGCTCAAAAGGGTCAACATTCCCCACCAGCGTGGTGCATTTGTTATAGTTGATGAACCTGTATTGACACCATCACCCAAAGTCCGTAGTTTACATTAAGATTTACTGTTGGTGTTTTATATTCTGTGGATTTGGACAAATGTGTAATGACATGTATCCCCCATTAGAGTATCATACAGAATAGTTTCACTGCCCTAAAAATCCTCTGTGCTTTGCTTATTCATCCTTTCGTCTCCACTAACCCCTGACAGCCATTGATCTTCTTACTGTCTCCATAGTTTTGCCTTTTCCATCATGTCATACTGTTAGAATCATCAAGTATTTAGCCTTTTCGGATTGGCTTCTTTTAGTTAGTGATATGCCTTTAAGGTTTCTCTCTGTCTTTTCATGGCTTGATAACTCATTTCTTTTTAGTGCTGAATAATATTTCATTGAATATACCAGTGTTTTTCCATTTACCTAATGAAGCGTATTTTGGTTGCTTCCAAGTTTTGGCAGTTACGAATAAAGTGGCTGTAAACATCTGTACGCAGGTTTTTGTGTGGATATAAATTTTCATCTCCTTTGGGTAAATACCATGGAGTGCTATTGTTGGATCATATGTAAGAGTATTAAGTTTTATAAGAAGCCGCCAAACTGTCTTGCAGAAGTGGCTGTATTGTTTTGCGTTCCCACCAGCAAGGAATGAGAGAGACCCATGATTAGGTCTCTGTCTTTTAATAAGCCTGCTGCACCTCTTGTCAGAACTTCGCACTCCTCAGTCTCCCGCCCCCTTAGGTAGGACAGGGTGGCTAGAGCGGGCTGCAGTTACATATTTCCCTTCCTCCCTGTGGAAGGCTATGGCCAGCTGGAAGTGAGTATTTCTTTTCCTTCAGGTCAGTTAGGTTAGGCTCTATGAAAATAGTTTCTCCTGAGAGCAGACCTTGTTACTAATAAAGCTCTGGCACGTTTCAAAAATGCTTCCTTTTCCCCTCCCCCTGCCAGAAGCATGAGGGGATTTTTCCTGGACGTTCACTGTGAGGACCTGGTTGAGCTCCTGGAGGTGAAACTCACAAAAGGGTGGGAACTCCCTGTGACTGGGCCCCCCTGGAACTTTTGCCTTCAGAGTTGTCCACACTGAGCCTCCAGCAACTGGGCAATTACAGTTCAGGTTCTCCCACCTGCCATTGGCTCCCACGGAGGTTTCTGCTCTAGTGAGTTGTGATTTTCTGTACTCATCTGTCTCTCACTCCAGCTTTAGGGGCAGAAGTTTGTCCTGTAACTGCACTTCCCTTATGCATCTCACAAGATTGGCTGATTTTTCAGTTTGTTCATTTTTTTACTTGTTTTATATTGGAGTTGGTGACATCTAAGCTCCTTACGTGTTGGACCAGAAACCAGAAATCCACAAACATTTATCAGCCTGTGACAAGATAAATACCAAATAATAAGAGAAGGCATTTAGAAACTTACATGGCGATTTGACTTTGCCGTAATATCTACGTGCACGATTTTATATTTTACAAAAATATTGGTCTGCAGAAGATTGGAAATTAGAAGCAAAACAAAAAGACAATGAACGATTGGCCCTTCACTACAGATAGGTGGAGGAGCTTGGAACTGGGAGGCAGTCAAGAAAACGATGATTGGGGATGGGAATTATACCACTTTATCAATTGTCCAGAAGGTGCTCTGAGATGCCAGGGGAAGAAAGTCAAACTGCTTGGAGTGCAAAGAAAAGGGTGATTAGGGCCTTTCAGAGTGGCTGTGCTGTGCAGGATACAGTGGCTTATGGGAGAGCATAGACATCCTCCACCCCCCACCTACCTCGCCCCTGCTGTCAGTGATCTTCCTAACATGGAGATCAGATCCTGTCACCCCCCTTGCTTAAATCCTTTAGAGACACCTTCTGCCTAATGCTCCTCAGCTTCTCAGCACCATTCCTAAGGCTGCTCTCCACCTGACCAGAGGACCCCTCTCACATCGTTTTCTACTGCTCCAGCCTGTGACCCTTCTCTCCAGCAGCTGGTTTTCCTGGAGTAGATCGTGGCATGCACTGCCACCTCAGTCATGCATGTGCAGCAACTACGCATCTGTGACCTCTTCTGTTGGGAAGGCCTTCCCTCCTCTCACTGTTCTCTGGTGAAATCCCACATATCCTTTAACATCATCCCCTTGGGGGTTTTCCTGCATTTGATGTCAAATGCACAGGTGAGGCGGGCCCAGGTGCTCAGTCAATGTGGGGTGAGTGTGGAGCTGGAAGGGAAACTTACAGATTCTGCTACATTTCGGATGATTTCATGTTCTTGTGTCTTCTTTCGGCATCTCATGACTGGAAAGGGGGATGTGTTTCAGGCCATTAGGTAGGAGCAATTACCAGATAACACTGATACTAGCATCTGGATGCCTCAGGGCTGCGGGGAGACCAGAGAAGAGGCCATTGAAGGTCGGGCTCTCCTGGGGCAGCTTTCCTGGGGTTCCCATCCTTCTCAGAGAGAAAGAGCCTCTAAAGCAGGCTTGGCACACTTTTTCCCGAAGGAGCCAGATAATGAGTATTTTTGGCTTTGTGGGCCAGACAATGCCTGTTGCGACTATTTTGTCATTGCATCGCAAAAGCAGGCGTAGACAAGTGGGTGTGGCTGAGTTCCAGTGACACTTCTACAAAAGTGTTCCAATAACATTTATGAAAACAGACTGCAGGCTGAATTTAGCCCATGGGCTGTCGTTGCCAACCCCTGCTCAAAGGAAAGAAAACGTCCCCTTTCTTCTGCCCTGTCTCTAAATAGCCTTCGGAGGCCTCACTAAGTTTACCTTTATAGTTTCTAAATTCCTGGATTTTATTTTCCTTCAAAATGGCATGAGTAATCTGCCACAAAACAATGAGTAATCTGCCCCTACTTGCCAGTCAGTTGCAGCCTAAAATGTTGTTTATTGGTGGAGTGAAAGATGCAGTGGCATACACTGAACATGTACAAGTGTTTGTAAAATTCATCCTTAACCCAGGTCTTTATGAGATAGACACATGAGATTCTGACTATGAACTATATGAGAGCTAAAACCTTGCCATGAAGTGATTTGGTAATATCCTTGGTGCTCTACCTTTTGGTGGGCTATGTGAATTTTGGACCTGGAAAGTAGAGTTAAGCTTTTCACAAACTGGGGTAAGGATGGGGACCTAGAGGATGCCCACGTCCATGGCCCAGTATACTGTCTAGAATTCACACCCGATGGGAAAAACTGCACAGCTTACTGATATCTTATCTTTGAGATAACAGAGTGGTAGATAGCGTAGCAATGCATAAACTAGGCCAGTAGACATTAAAGACAAGTATACCTGCCTCAGCTGGGTCAGATGGTCATATACTCTATAAAATGCTCAAGCCAAATAGCCATGTAAATTAAAGTCGAAAACAGCGGGGTTACTAAAACCCTGACATCATCAGCACCAGGGAAGCAGGTAGAGGAGGCCTGCTAATGCTATGATAGCCTTTGTCACCTCCCTCTGCCCCCAAGGGGCCCCATGGAGGTCACCCTGCTACCCTATTTCCCCAAAGCCACAAATCAGGACATCTTTTGTGGCCCGACCGAACAGGACGACCTAGTAGCAAGACTCATGCGAGCTGTGACGGGGGGACTCTGACTTGGTCCTCATCATCTTCTGGTGCTATTTGGAGTATCTTTAGATTAGCCACAGTCTCCTACTCTGAAAAATAACCAGGATGGGACTTTCTTCACCCGACAGTTTTTGCCCCCAGATGCAGTCAAAATCAATGTGTACTTTATAGCCAGCAGTGGAGTGGTTTCCTTTACAATCTTGAATTCTTTCCCTTTCCTTATGTCTTAGACGTCTAACTAAACACCCCCAAGAAAAGTTGGTGATATTCCCAGTATCTCTCTTCTTTTATTTATATGACAACCAGACCAGTTGCAAATTGTATTTCAGATAAACAACAATATATTTAGCACCTACTAGGCCATTATGATGTGAAATCAAATTAGAATGGTGTGAAATATTACTAGATCCTCACCAAGATGCATAGGCTAGGTTTGTTCTCCTACAGCCTCTTCTCATGAGTGTAGTGTGTGATTATTTAGATTTTATCAAAAGGGTATAAATTAGTAATTTTATGTCTCTTTTCTCCCCATTTACCTTTGGAGATTTTCACTTTTCATTTTGAAAAGTCCATATTGAATATATTTATCATCAGTGTTGAAGAGGGCTAGTTTTAGTTTATTCTAATGTTATGTACTTTAGGGCTTGAATTATTTACTGTGGGTTTGGTTATTGACCTATTTTATTTGTCATTTTATGACATACATATTTTCAGTGGAGACGCTTAGGCTAAGCTATATTTATTTTTACCACAGTACATTAACCATAAAACTATCTAACTACAGTAAAAAACCACGATAATCTGGAACCCTCGGGGAATAGGTTATTCAAGATAGCCAAGTTTTAAGAATGAACAGTAACTATTTGTGATGGAAACCTTTGTAAAATGGACCATACCTGTCCCTCTTATCTTGAAAAAAAGGTAGAGTCTCACTGCACTTTGATAATAACTCATGGTCTTCAGTAAGAATTGCACTGCGTGACTCAGCTCTCATTAAAGGACATAGGTGTTCTTTTTTGTTTTTAGTTTCTTGTTGTTGTTGTTGGTTTTTAATTCTCATGGGCATTTCTTAAACCAATCTTCTTTCTTCAGTGGCTGTCAGCTGTGTTTCTCATGTGCCCTCCTGGTAGCCTTCCCTCTGCCCTTCAATTTACTGCTTTTATACTTCTGTGGACTTGGAAACAGGTGACGGAACTCATGAGAATATAGGCAGGCATGAGAAAGGACTTCCGGGGACCCACTAACGGGTCAGATGCCTCAGTTGTGTATTAATAACTTGCAAGCAACCCTTGGCTCCCTGAAAACTCTCACTCCTTAGCCTGTCGGTTCTCTGCGTTCTAGCCAGGGGGTGGTACAATGGGGCAGATCTGCTGTAATTCCTCCCCTCAACATGCTTCTCTACTCAGCAAAGCTCTGCAGAAGCTGATTCTAGCCAGGATAGGGGAGCTCTGAGCCTTGTGTCTGGGAACTAAGGCAGCTAGTTGAATACACCTTAGAAAAGAAAATCAGGTTTAAAACAGGCCTCATTTTAAGTTCACAGTTTATTAAATGATGCCTATATCATGATAATATCCTGCAAATTCTCCTTCTCTTTATCCTATTGCATCTTTTTCCTTTTTTAAAAAAAGTAAAATGCTAAACATATGCTCTTTGGGCTTGTAATTTATTGGGACTAAAGCTAAAGGCTTAATTCTAAGAAAGCATCTCTAGTCAAAACTGCCTAGCCCTTAACGATTCTAGTTTTTTTAATGCACGTTATTATGGATGCGTTACATATACTCTTTACTTTAGTTTCTTTGCACAAAAACAATGAAAAATTCTTTATTAAAGATGCTGGCAGGTGACCATTAGACTAGAAACTTGGTTGTCTGACACTTCCGTGGTGCTTTGCAGGGTTTCATCATGTTTTCTCATTGGATCCTCAGAGCAATGCAGTGGTTATATTGTCAGAGCCCCATGCCAGAGCCAGGAGACCAGAGGTACAGAGGTGTCCAGTGACGCGTCCAAGGTCACACTGCTGTTAGCGCTCTCAGGATTGAGCTCAGCAGCTCTGCTTCCCAGACCTGTGGGCTTTCCCCCATTAGCTCCTAAGTTATCGTACTGGTGAGTAAGAGGTGAGACTTATTAGTTTACAGTGTGCAGGCACATTAGTTCTCAGTGTGCAGTTGGGGCTGCCAACCCCTCCGAGTATGTGAAGTGTCAGATCTTCCAAAGCGAGAGGAGGAGAACTTGATCAGCATGTGATCCTAAGGGAGAAGTCTGTCATCTTCAACCAGCCGTCACCCTGCTGCTGCTGGAGGGCTGGAGACTGCCCGTTTGGGATCCAAGGACTGATGGTCAGTTGTGTACAATAACCTAGGGACTCTGGTACTAAATATAGTGGCATTAGTTATTACTATAGATAATTGTCCAGTGTTTTTAGAGAACCAAATATTGTTTTGTTTAGTGGTTTTGGCCACATATGAGTAGTCAGTTAATGAAATTATTAGTTTTCAAAACCAGGTGCTAAAGAGTTTGGGAGTGTATTCTGATCCATTTCTTAATACAAACAATATATCTGTACCACTTGTATCCAAATCACAAGTTTCCTTTATTTTTACTTTCAGATTTCAAAATATAGCTGTTTTTGAGCTGGAAAAAATTAGTCTTTGGCAAAAACAATTTGCGTAACTGGATTTAATTTGTCATTTACAAACTCTATTGCTTTTTGTTTTAAGAATTGTAAATGATAGGTTATATTAAACCAATGTTTTTGAAGGTCTATTAAGATGTTACATTCCAAATAGAATAATATTTAAATAAACCTTTAACAAATTTATATTTTTCTTTTCATTTATATATGTGTGGGTGTGTATTTGCTGATGGAGTAGAGATTGCTTCCTGAGAAGTCAACCCAACCCCCAAATTCTAAAATGTTCGAATTCATTATCCAGTTTAGCTTTTTAAAAATCGGGAATTTAGTCCGATCTATTTATATTAACAGACTGGTGCTATCAAGTTAATCCTGTAATTAAAGTTCATTTCTCAAAGATGTTACTAACATCTTAGAAATATTAAAGATTTAAACCCTAAAAATTGGTATGGAAATTATTAAATTTTCCCTATTTTTTTCCCTTCTCTCCCAGAGTGATTCATTTCACTTTCTGTGTCTTCTTCCATGAACCATAATGCTTTTGTGGAGATCCCTAATTCAGTGAAACCTGTTTAGGGGATCATCTCTGTTAGAAAGACAGCTGCCAAAAAGGCATTCACTCTCCAAGTATGGACTTTAGATTATGGCCAATCAAGACTTGGAGCTGGAGGAACACCTGTCAGAGACGTTTTTCTGCAAGGAGATGGTGTCTTTAATCAGGTTTCATTGCACTTCAGAAAAATATTCATTTTAGAATGTGGGTAAAACAGCATCTGCTTTTATGATTCATCCTCACCATCCTTTTAAAGCTGAGAAGCCAATTTAGAGTTTATTTATGACATTGTTCTATGGCAGAAGGAGAAACTTCAACAAAGTGTTTAGCAAAGAAGGACTTTCCCAGATGTTTGATTTGTAACTTTCTTTCGTGAAAGAAATCTAAACATTTATTTTTGAACTTTTTTCCTGTGAGTATAATTGACAATAGGAATTCTTATGGATAAACTTTTAAAACTGTTTAAGCTAAGTTGTGAATATGCATCCTGAAAGCTGGGAAACTCTCCTATGTTGCATTTATATGTGAACAATGCAAAGTATTATTGATACGGACTGGTGTTTAGAGGAACGACACTCAGCTTTCAACTCTGCTCTAATTAGAGGCACGGTTAAGTACATAAAACACAGGTACCTTCTCATATCTGCAGACTATACTGAGCATAACTATTAGAAGACAAACTTCATTTTGCAAACTGTAATTTAATGGTATAACAGTGTGCAGACCGGAATATTGGTTAATTTTCAAAACATTTTATTCTACACCAATTAGCTCAGGTCCTGGAGGGCAAAATGACAAGAGGTTACTCGTTTACTATGTATTTAATTAATTGAAAAATGCTCAAATTGCTTTTACAGTTGTTATTAAAAAGTAGAATCAGTGTTGCCAGTGCTCAACCATAATTGGAACCCCAGGGAATTAAATATTTAGCATTAGTAATGTAACAGCACTTAGGACACAAATTTCTATTTTCGTAATGAAAGCTATACACTGTGAGTGCAAGCGGCTGAAACGACAGCTGTGACAAGTGAAACGGCCTGGGATATTTCAATAAGACACCTCATTGGACAGCAAGTCTTACCACATTACTCGTTTGTAAGAGATCTGCAAGTTTAATTCCCAAAAGAAACCCGTTACCCAAGTATTTAGATTTCTAATTGCACGCAGGATGAACAGTTGGGCAAATGTCTTGCCATAAGTGGCTGAAATGTATAGTGCTTTCTAAATAATCCTATATAAGTTCATGCCTTTGTTAATTTAAAAATAGCAGGACTGTCAGGGAATAAAGATCTTGTTTGTTTTAAGTTTAATTACATTTTAAGCATAAATGCTCTCAGTGTTACAATGAGAAAAGTTGGATATTAGACTCTAATGAGCTACAGTGGTAGACGGCTGGAGACCCTAAGGGATTCCCTCCGTAAATTAACTGGATAAAAGTACTTGGTTAGGATATAGTTGATGGCTGAGCTGTTCTTAAAACCCAGTTATAGAGCTGTCTCTCACTTCTGTTTTCATTCCAAACAGGCCCTGTAGAGACTTTAATGGCCGCCTGTTACAACTGTTCAACTTGTCAAAATGTATTATATTACTCCACTAATAAATAGTATTAAAGGGTATTTGACTTCATTTCTCCTTTTCAGAGGAGATCAGGTTGATAAACACAACTGGCTTAGGTCAGTCTCATTTTAATTTATGTCATCTAAGTAATATTGAAGGTCCCTGGTTTGAATTTGGCAAACGTTATTTTCCCGGGGATGTAAAACTTACAAAATATTATGGACAATGGAAACAATTAATGGAGACTATTTATTATAGACTCTTTGTCTGTGAGAGATGTATGACTTTGACATGTTTAGCCCATGTTCAAAGTATTTGAAAAACCGTAGCTAAACTGACATTCTTTGAAGCATAACTCGACTAATTCCTTTGCCAATCATTCTGTCTTCTTGAAAAGAGAAAAAGTTGCAGGACTTTTTGATTTCATAATTTATTTTGCTTACCATTGTCTGAGTCAGTTTTTTTGAGAATTTATTCTAACTGATCATGATTTCTATTTTATTTTTTGTAATGTTTAGAACATACATGCTTATTTTTAAAAAAAAGAGAGAGAAGAAGAACGTAGAAATTTATTTGATAGTCTCCCTTTCCCCCTTTCCCCCAATCCTCCCTCCCTCTCTGGTGATCACCTTTGCTAACAGTTTGATAACATATCAAGCATTCATAACCTTTTCTGTGCATATTATACACGTGCACATACAGATGTTATTTATTTATACATAGTACACAAAGCGTATTTAAAGAACATAATTTGGATCACCCCATAGAAGTCAGTGATTTGCTTTTTCCCCACACTTACTCATCATAGATATTTTCCTATACTGGTGTCCAAATATTCCTCATTCTTTTTCATAGCCAGTTGTCATTTCGTATTTTAGAGGTATAAAATTTATCTATTGCCTATTGATGTCATTTGAAGTCACCTCCGGTTTTTCCGCTATGGCAGATAGCATTGCAGTGAACTTCTGATTGTGCTTGAATGTGTGTGTGTGTTTGCAGCAGGTGTGTGTGCATCTTTGTGCACATGTCATAAAAAGATTGAGCTAACATTTATTGAGTGATTACTCTGTGCCAGGTGCTATTCAAAGCACTTTACACATACAGTATTAACTCATTGCATCATTACAATAAAGAGCTAAAATGTGTTATCTATATTTTACATATAGGGAAGCTGAGGCACAGCGAGGTTGAGTTGCTTGCCAAAGGCCACAGGCAGGTAATAGCAGAGCCTGGGCTCAAACGCAGGAGGTCTGGCACACCAGTCTGAGTGTTTAACCAAACCAGTGTGCCTGCAGAAATACTTTGTTTTTTCTTCTGATTTATCTTTCCTAAGTAGTGAGTTCAAATGTGGTTTCATATGTTTATTGCCATTACATTTCTTGTTCTGAGAATTGGTCCGTTTCTGTCTTTTGCTTGTTTTTCAGTAGTGTTGTCTTCTTAGCAAATTACAATAGATCTCTATTGATAATGGCTATTGACTCTTTGTTATAGTTTATCAAATTTTTTTCTAAGCTTGTTGCTTATATTTTTACTTTGTTTTATTTTAATATTACCAAGTTTTGCTTTATGGATTGAGGTATAATGAAGCCTTTATCACCTGCAAGATTACAAGTATGTTTTCCTACATTTTCTTCTACTACTTTTAATTTTTTTTAAGTTTGATCTTTCACTCAAGTGGGTTTTATTTGGGTGTGCAGTGTGAGATAAAGATCAAACCTTTCATTTCTAGTAACACCCACAGGTTACTTTTGTAATTTGTCCATTTTTTTCTCTATGGTTTGAAAGATAATCTCTGTCTAATGCTATATTCCACCTATATATGTCCCTGGATTGCCAATTCTCTGGAATATTCCACTGGTCTAATCCTGCAGCGTCACACTTTTTACCATTATAACATAAAAGTAAGTTTAAAATCTTATAATTAAAAAGATAATCTCTATCAAATACTCAATCTTAAATTATAAAAGTTATAGATATTATAAATATTATATAATAAAATTGTATATAATATAAAATTTCAAAAGATATTTTAACATCTCATACATTTGCTTTTTCAGATAAACATTTGTATCAGCTTTCAAATTTCATTTTAAAATTCCTTTGGGATTTCTATTGGGAATAGATTGAATTTATAGATTAATTTAGGGGAAGGGATGAATCTTTCTAATCCTTACTCCTTATGATATCTCAGAATAACAGCTAATATATATTTGTTGAATGAATGAATATATGCTTTGTTTTGTTTTTGGAGATGAGGAGAGGGAGTAAATATTTGATCATTTTCTAGATGTTTTAAAAATTCTTAAAAATGATCATTTCACTTAGATTTTCAATTTATCATTGTAACATTCTACATAACATTTTCACTTAACAATTTTCCCCATATTTCTAAGTATGTCTGCTTTCTTAATCCAAATGTAGTTTACTTTGGTTTCTCCACTTTTTGTCTTTGTCAGACTTGACAGAGTTTTACTTTATTGGTCTTTAAGTATATTTAACAAATTGCTTTTATTGATATGCTCTCTTTTTTACTTGTTTGACTGCCCTTTCATCTTAATTCTTCATTTTACTTGTTTTAGTTTATATGATTGACTCTTTCCTGGGTATTTTAGCTGAATGTATAGTGTGTTTATTTTTTCTCTCTCTTAGTTTTTAATACATATTTTTAGGCTATAAATCATCCTCTAATTTCTGTTTTGGCCATGTCCAGTAGTTTTTATATATATTCCTTTCATTGTCTTTCATAAGTGAATAGTCCGTAATTTTACACTTTTATTGTTTTTTAACCAAAGAGTTATTTTGAAAATAGCATTAAAAAATAAGTGGTTAGAGCAATATTTTTTGGGGGGGGTGGGTGGCAACAGGTAAGGAGGAGAGAGCTATCCATATATTGTTTATTTCTTGGGTCTTTTTTTTTTTTTTCATTATAGGTAGAGAATAGAGCCTATATGATTTCCCCTTTGGGTAGTATATTGAGATTTCCTTTGTAGTCAAACAGTTAATTTTTGTAAACATTCTACAGGTTTAAAGAAATGTGCATTCTCTCTTTAGGAAAAGTATCTTAAGTCTGCTTATTAAATCAACCTTGTTAATTATGTTTTTCAAATACTCTACAGTCTTATTTTCCATATATCTTACCTGTCAGTCTTTAGGAGCTTGTGGTTTTCAGACATTCTCCTGTATTTCCAATAATGTGTTTATATATTTTGAGGCTTTGTTGTTTCATGGAGTAAAGGTTTGTTTCCACTGTATCTTCTTGGTAGATTGTACATTTAATTGATACAAAATTTCTCTCTTTGTTCCCTTTGATTACTAAAGGAAGCCTTTTCCCTAGTGTGGTGCTCCTTGTGATTTTTTTTTTTTTTTTTGAAGAGCCTGGAGTTATTTCACATTTTTCTTGCTTCTCCCTCTGCTCCAGCCCTCAAGCAGTGAGCCTTCCCCAGGCACATTTCTCCTTCTCTTTGGTGAGCAATTCTCAGCAGCAAACACTGCTGCTACAACCCACTGTACCTATGGGTGAGGGTGGGTGAGTGTGGAGAAAGGCTGGCACTAGGGTGGGCCAAGGGAGGCCCAGAGGGTGCAAAATTGATGACTGTCAGTGTCTGCAAAGTCAGGCAGACCTTGCATGCTGCTGAGAGTGAGTGCCCTCCTGAATTTGGCACTCTAGGGGCCTCACCTGCCTCCCCAGAGTCCCAGTCCTGCTAACAGAATCCATTGTCCTCCATGTGGGCCTTTCAGGGATCTTGAGAGATTGCCCATCACTCACTCTGGGTCTCTCATATCTGTCATCTCTGAGTTTGCTCTTTCATCACTCCACTGAGAAGGACGACCTTCATTTCCATAGTAGCTATTCCTATACCTGTTTGGACTGTGGTTTACTCTGGTATTTCTGTTAATCTATTCCTGTCTTTTTAATTTTTATTTTCATCAGGGTAACAATGATAAATTAGTTAACAATGAAATAACCCTAAAAGAAAAACAGAAGGTCTTTACCTTGCCCTTCTTCACTCCCATTCTACTCGTCAGAGATAACCCTTGAAAAATTTCTAGCTGTTTCTTCTATTATTTGCCTTCACATTTCTAAATAATATGACTTCTGCTTTGCTTACCACTTGTAGGAATGCTTTATTGACTTCCACTCGTGACATACGAGTATATAGCTTTGTTACTTTACCATCCCCATTGCTCCAAAATTTCATTCTCCCAATATAATTTTTGGCTAAATTTGGTTTTTACTGCTGGGAAAAATAGTATACTTATACTTCCTTAATCATTTAAACTTTTTTTTCTTCAAGCTAATAATGGACTTGTTTCTATATTTGATTAGTTTCCATGTGTTCCATCAAATCCATTACTCACTATCAACAGTTTCTAAGCAGTTATATCTATCAGATAATAATTTATCAATTCTCTTTTATTTAGTTTTTCTTTTCTAGGGAACTCTCTCTGGAAACGTTTTTCTCTCCTTCTCCAGTTTGGATCGATTGCTTTCTTGCTTTGCCACCTGGTTGTCATCCTGAAACTTATCTTGATGTTCTCCTGTGTTGGAGTCTGTGTTTTCTCTTGTTTTATGTCTTCCTCTTTCTTGCTTCTCATTTTCATGGAGCACATCCGTCCACAGCTTTCTACAGAAATATGGATGGAAGTAAAATATTTTCATGTGAAAATGTCTTTATTGGAGGTGCCACACTTTTCCCAGAGCTCTATCTTATGCCCTGATTGCTCCTATTCTTTAACTGCCTCTTCTTGTTTCATCAATATAGCATCTTTTATTTCTCTGAGGTTGTTAATAACTTGATTTTAAGTACTATTTCCTTTTGTGCTCTGCATGGTCTCACGTTTCCTCCAGATCCCATTTTTATGTAAATTTAGGTCTTTCTCTTTCATGTTGGAGAATCTGCTCAAATGTCTTGTAGTCATTAGCTATAATATTTAAGAGAAAGGTGCTCAAAAGCTGATGGAAGCTCTGTGCTCATCTGTGGAGCTTGTTGGTGGATGAATTTCACTGTTGGATGATCAAGTGGCAAGGCATCCTTGGCTCTGGGGGACCCTTGAACTTCTGGATCTGGAAGTGTCCCTTTCCTTAGGCTTGGGTCTCAAGAGATGAACCTTCCAATCTCCTCTTTGGGAGGTATGATTTAGTGACTGACTTTCTGGAAGCAGCGAGGAGGAAGGGCCCAGGGAGCTCCCCGTTCAGTACATTTTTAAACCCTGTGCCTTATTGCAGCCCTTCTCTCTGCCTGGTATCTTTGAGTCTGGAGCCTCTAATTTAACGTCTCCTGCCCCCGACAGTTGCCTGAATACATACGAGAGGGGAGGAGATCTGGGAGTCTGCTGTGTACACAGACTTTGAGCCTATGTCCACCTTAACGCTCAGCCCTCATGCTCCACCATACCTGCTTCCTCCCATTCCTGAGCCTTTAGGTGTCCTGGGCTACATTCTCATTTTTGCTCCCCTTTGCAGAATTTAGCTTCTAGCTTCCTTTGCTCTTTAAAGCCAACTTATCACTCTCCACCCACTCTCCACTTTTGAAAATTGTTTTGATGTCTTTGAAGATGACTTTGATATCTTTCATGCAGTGATGTCTTCATCCTCTCTTTTTCCTTACGTACTGGTGTCCTCTTTGCCTGGAACCCTTGTCTCTTCCTTCACTGTACTGTCACCTCCTCAGAAAGCGGCTCCTGGGTCTCCATTTTCTCCCTCTTGTATTGTCCCTTGGCCTCTCTAGGCTGCAGGCTCTATCTTTCATCACTCTTTACTCAAATCCTGGCACCTGCTTGATACTTACTTGTTGAGTGAATAAACAAAGCAGAGCTAGGTTGTTCTAGACTGGAAGAAGTGTGACGTTTTCCTTCTGCCTGGCCTGGAGGAAGCTGCCGTCAGAAGCACCCAACGTTGCCTTTAAAGAGCCAGATCTGGGACCACATACTGCTTTACGGGCGAGTGAAGTTGGGATCCATGCGGAGAGGAGGATGATGTCTGCTCCTCACTCCCCCACATCTGTGTTCCAGCTGTGATGACTTAAGCCCTGTCCCTTTTGGAGAAAAGTGTGTAGATCAGTGCTCTGGGGTTGGGACTTGATTCGTAATGTTAATAATGACAACGCACATATATTGAGCATCTCCTATGTGCCGGGCACCATACTGCGTATGCAACATGCATAATCTCATTTAATTCCCATCTGGGGTAGGTTATCCCTATTATTTCTGTTTTTATAGGTGAGGAGACTGAGACTTAGAGAAGATGAGTAACTCACTCAAGTCCATGGGATTCGTGAATGAAAGAACTAAACTTGGACCCAGGTCTGTCTGATGCGAAAGCTTCTGCTGGTACAGTCATGTTCTACTGGTTTCTGTGATGTTTTCCTCCCCCTACATTTAAGCATCACAGAATCACTGGCTGGAGTCATGACATCTCAAAGGAAGAAAAGATCACAGAGGTCATCTATTTGTTCCAACTCCTGTTGGCATTGAGGAGAAAATGTAAGCCTGACATTTCCAGCCACGTATCATTTGCACGGTGAGCACTGCATTTAGCATTGATGCCTCACAGGAAACAGTAGGATCAGAATCTGTAGCTAACCAGGGCAAAGAAGGGCACAAAAGCTGGCCCCAGATCATTTTTGGCAAGTGCACACAGCCCTCTGTCCACAGTGTGAATGAAGCTATACACCAGAGTAACTTAAGAAAGTACAGTGCTTGTCCTGAGAAAGGCACCTTGGGAATCTACTCTGACATAGATTTCCTTCTGACTTATAGTTGATATAAAACACCTAATATTCCATTGGTCAGCTTTCCGAATCCCCTGTGCCACTGGGCTTTGTGTTAAATACAACACACATGGCCCGAGACTGCAGACTCAAAGGACAATGTGGAATAAAAACAGTAGGACATGATTCCAGGATTCACTATACGATACAAATTTTGGACTAAAATCACAGGATATTTCTCCCCACCCTTCCCTCCAAGTTCACCTACTCCCATAGTTCCTTAGGTTTGCAAAGATTTGAAGGCAAGGGGATTACCACTGAAGTAAGTAGATTTCAAGTCCTGGTGATGTTTTTGTAGCTGCCACATGTGGCCCAGTGTTAAGTAGCTGAACATTTCTGCTTGCTGGCAGCCAAAGTCAGCCCTCACCTCCTATGGAGCTCTTTCTGACTTCAAAAAGCATTCCACAGGGTTGCAGAGAAGAGGAAATGTGGGAGAGGGTTACCACTTATGCTGCCTGAATTCATTTTCCATCTTTGTGCTTTCTGGTTATTAAAGCCATGCAGGAGACAACAGAAGGGCAGAGGAATTTGAGGGCTTCTTCAGATAAGGTGCTAGAAACCCCGATATTTGAATGAGAGATTGCATTCTCCTAGAAGCAACTTTTTTTAAAAGCGTAACTAAATGTAATTTCAATTGGGAAAGTTTCCTGTAACAGATGTGCAAAGTATGCTGAATCAGTTAAGGGATCCCTTGCTATATATGAAAGCTCATCTCTCTGCATCTTTCTGGGGAAAAACCCAGTCATTTGGAATGTTTTCCACAGTATAGCAATTCTGCTGGTGGCAAGCAAAGCCAGCCCAAGAAGGCACTGCTTACAGAATGGTGTAAGAAGCATGTCATTTACAAACCCTCGCTGTGCATAGCTGGAAAGCAGGAATGAGGCTGGAATAAATATAAGCTGGACACTCCCTGATGGGGGACATCTTAACAGCAGCTACCCTGTTGAATTTTTGAAAAAAAATTTGTTTTGCCTGTTAGAATTTCTGAAAGCTTGAAGAGGACTTTCAAGTCTTCTAGATCATTTCGACATTGAAAATAAACCAACATAATTCTTATTTTGTTCTACTTTATATTTTGAATGAAATTTTAAAATAATAATTGATTTTTTTTAATTTTCAAACTTTTGGCAGAGCTCATAACACAGTACCATAAATTGCTGCATGAGCCAACCTCCTCCAACCAATTTAATGAGATGTGAGCAAAATTTGTTAGATCAAATCAAATAGGCTGATTTTTATTTTCAAATGTAGTCAGTCAACAGATACTTACTGGACATACCTGCATGTAAGGAACTGTGTGAGACCCTATAGGCATCACATGTTTAGGACACAATGACTAACTTAGAACGTTAGACATCTTCTGTTTTCCTTCTGCAGTGATACGTATTTTTATTGGAGTATGGTTGATTTACAATGTTGTGTTACTTTCTGCTGTACAGCAAAGTGAGTCAGTTATACATATACATATATCCACTCTTTTTAAAAATTCTTTTCCCATATAGGCCATTACAGAGTATTGAGTAGAGTTCCCTGTGCCATACAGTAGGTCCTTATTAGTTATCTATTTTATATATAGTAGTGTGTATATGTCAATCCTAATCTCCCAATTTATCCCTCCCTGGCTTTCCCCCCTGGTAACCATAAGTTTGTTTTCTACATCTGTGACTGTTTCTGTTTTGTAAATAAGTTCATTTGAACCATTTTTTTTTAGATTCCACATATAAGCGAGATGTCATATATTTGTCTTTCTCTGTCTGACTTCACTCAGTATGACAATCTCTAGGTCCACCCATGTTGCTGCAAATGGCATTATTTTGTTCTTTTTTATGGCCGAGTAATATTCCATTGTATATATGTACTACATCTTCTTTATCCATTCCTCTGTCGATGGACATTTAGGTTGCTTCCATGTCCTGGCTATTGTGAATAGTGCTGCAATGAACATTGGGGTGCATGTATCTTTTCGAATTATGGTTTTCTTTGGATAGATGCCTAGGAGTGGGATTGCTTTATCATTTGGTAGCTCTGTTTTTAGTTTTTTAAGGAACCTCATATTGAGTGTGGACTATGAATTGGTTGTGATGATCTTGGGGAGGAAGGAGGCAGGGCCCTCTCAGCGGCACCTGCCCTTTGGTGCTGAACCTGACTTGAGTCAGTCTCTCTGTCACTCTGGGTTTCTGTCTCTCTCTCCTCGGTCTAACCCACAGGGTGGACTATGGTTGGAGTGGAGCTGGAGGTTTCGCTGTGTGAAGCTAATTGGCCCATTTGGGGCTTAAACCCAGATTCTCAGACCTCTTAGTATCTTACTGTAGACAAGTGGGCTTGGAACTTTGGATGCAAATGCTAATTGTTGATCACTAGGAATGACTTTCTCCATTGGGGTCCCAGAGGAGACAGGGGGGCTGGCTGGCTGCTGCATCAGCCCTGACTCACAGTTACAGTGAGAGCTTTGGTCCTCTGTGTAGAAACAAATGAAGTACAGGCATTGCAGGGCCAGTATGTCCCTCTAACATTCCAGGGGACGACTCAGTGGGCGACACATCGCACAACCTGGCCTCCTCCACGAGAACATGCATTCATCAGGAGTTAAGTTAAACAGCACCTAGAGATTGATGCAGATGTGTGAGCCACACGCGTATTTTTGGGTGTTAACCTAAAGGCTACCCTGGTGACTTTTTGAGGAAAAACTGTCTTCCTCTTCTCTGAGTCGATGGATTTGTTGGCTTGAGTTTTAGAGCAACCCGAACAGTGATTAGGCTAATGGCCTTTGTTGGCTCAAGGCAGTGTTCTCCTTATGTTCTTAAATAATAAAGCTTAAACATCCCAAGAAATAGATGTATAAAGAAAAACATTTACTTTTTAGTGAATTCAAAATTGCTGCCTTCCGGTATTGAAATACATCCAATATGCACAATAGCCTGAATCTCTGATAGGCCTTAAATTTAAAAGATGGATGTCAGAAGGACCCATCAGTCAATGTCCAGATCCAGGATGTAACTATCTGTCTCCCCATGTTCAAACAGCCATTCCTCATCTACCCTGGCACTCTTTCGCAAGCCCAGATGTGTCATTGGAACCTTTCCTCAGCACAAGTTTAAGTCAAGGGATTGGAATTGGCCCTTGAGATGACATTTATAGACCAGCTCTGATCTAGGTAGCTTCATTCAAGGAAATTTCAGAGTTCTACTTTTTTTTGCTCTACACTGGTTTATGTTTGGATATTCTCACTCTCCTTTTGTCATGACTTTTGTGTATTTCTGTCCAAATGGCATCAGTTTCCAACCTGGACTTAACTACATGTGCGGCCTTGTAGTTGCATGGGTACCAGGAAGCAAAGGAACTTTCCAAAGTCACATGCAGTTTTACATCATAATATGATGTCATATAATAGTAAATGACTTTTAGCCAGTGTTAAGTAGACTGTATTACTTTGCCCACTTTCCCACTGGGTGTGTCTTTTTCCAAGTGAATTATATAGACCCTTTATCAATTAAGGAAACGAGCCCTTAAGGCAGATATTTTCCCCACTTTACCCTTTGTCTTTTGTCTTTGTTTACAGTATTTTGGCCCATCCTAAGTTTTTAAATTTACGTTTTTAAATTTCTCAACACCCAGGAAATTTGTGGAGAGTTGGACTAAATCGCAAGATCCCTTCAAGTCTAAAGAAGATTCTACAAATACTAACAACCACAAAATGAAAGGAGCGCAAGTCCAGTGGTGGATTTTTTGCAGACTTTAGCAGGTGGGTGAAAGCCGCTTCTGTTGTCTAGGCCTTTCCAAGGATTCTGTCATCTCTCCTGTAAAATACTCTACTCTGCGTTGTAGCAGCTGAACAGTTGACATTACAGTCAAGATATGATTTTTAAAATGTTTTTAAAATGTTTTTATTAGTGTTATAAAAGTCGTATGTTTCACTACAGTGATTGAATTTTTAAAATCCAGGCTCTGGCACCATGCCTACCCCTCAGGAATGTGCTGGATGAGTCTACCAATGTTTGTGGTAAAGGAATGTGATTCATGAAAGGATGAACCTCCCTAGAAGGCTTGGTGAGCTCAAGGATGCCCTCACACTTCTTCAAGGGGAGGAAAAGAAAGTAAGAACTTTGAATGCAGACACTAAATGACCTGGAGATAGCTTTCAGTGATTTATGATATAGTTTTGAACTTTTTGGAAAATATGGATCCTCCCTAAACTATTAAGGTAAACTCAGTTATCTAAATTAGAGAGCTTCTCAAAACCTTGATGTGCATATGAATCATTTGGGGATCTTGTTTGAACGCGAATTCTGTGATTGGGTGGGGGGCTCAGGTAGGACTGAGATTCTGCATTTCTAGCAAGCTGCTTGTCCCAGACCTCTCAGTAGCCAGGCTCTAAAATATAACTCTCCTGAACACAGTCCCCTACTCCATAGTACTGTATGTGCATATACACATGCTTTGTATATATCTTTATATTCCTGCTTTCTCAAACATTAATTGGGAAATAGGCCATTGTTACAGAAACCGCAATGTGCTTCATGGAAAAAACATTGGATACAAAGGCAAAACATTGACAAATTGATACTTTCTTGCTTGGTCATGCCTGATTTAAGGAAATGAAGCCAAAATAGGCTATGTGAATTGGAAATTGACTTCAACCACATTTAAATTATTCTCTTTTAAAATATTAGCAGTTGAGTGTGTAAACCAATATTTATTTTCTAATCAAAGGTTTGTGGCAAATGGTCTATAAATGAAAGAAATGAGGGAAGAATGCTTTGAAATGCTTCTAGTAATAGAAATGGAAATAGGATATTTTATTTCTTTAAATGGCAGACACAGGCCTCAACTAAAATTCATCCTGCTCTAGGAAAAGGAAATTATATGAAAAGTTGATCATAGTATAAAAGCACAGGCCAGCACCTCTCTGCCAGCGATCATAATAAGTATTTTTTGGTGGAAAAAAAAGTTGAAGATCCAGCTACATTAAGGGAGAATCTATTAACAGAGTAATTGTATAGAGAGGATCCCTTAAGAAAAGCTTCCAAAATTCCATTATCTTAACTGTCACTCGCCACTTTGAGTTGTCTTGGAGCTGTGTGTTTTCATGAATTACCAGAGCTGTTTGTTTTTTCCTTTATCAGTCATCACCCTGTCAGCCGGGCCATTCATAACAACTTTTGGCAGCTCATCAGGAGAGTTCAGAGCTTGAATAGGACCCTATCAGCTCTCACACCTCATTGTGTGAAACTGTTTACCACCATTGCCTTTTTCTGTAAATATTACAAGCAGAGCCCTGAAAGTGGAGATGTGTGAAAACAAAATGGACAAATCTTGTAGCAGTTGGCTGAGATGGCAGATGGGGGGTGACTGAGAATTTACAAGTCCTTGTGGTTCCTTTATTCGGCTGAATACCGCCCAGTCACTGGGCTTGCCTTCTCGTGTATGCTTGTTAATTAGACAATATTTAATTTGACTTAACATTTGTGTCAGTTTGGTGAAAGTGAGACTTTGTAATTAGGGAGTACAGACCAGGTTTCTGTCACAATTCTACTCACTTACCCTAATTTAATGCCCCCTTTTCCAGTGTATTGTCACACTTGGTGTGCTGAGTTCCCCCGCTGTCTTTTATGCTTGCCTAGTAACAAGGTGGCCCACATTATACAACCACCAGCAAATGGACTCTGTCTCCTGGACTTAACAGCCTGAAGTTTCTGCCAGATTCACCCATCAGAAATAATTTCTTATTTAAAGCAAATGTCAACAATTCTCTATTGAAGCTAATATCATGAACTTGCAAATGGGTATGATTTTTTTGTTCTCTATTTTTATTGAAGTTATATATGCACAGATTTTGAAGTGTCAAGTAGTTCCAGGTTTTGTGACAAAAAATAGCCATGTCCCCAATCTCCCACCCCTACCGCCACAGACAACCACTTTCATTTCCTGCAGCAGATTATTTAGAAAAATAACTTCACAGTGAGAAATAGGTTGTTTCACTGTACCTGTTTTTGGATGTTACATACATGGAATCATTGCTGTGATTCACTTCTTCCACTTACCATGAAGGTGGGTTTTCTTTTTTTTTACAAATTTATTTATTTATTTTTGGCTGCGTTGGGTCTTCGTTGCTACGCGTGGACTTCTCATTGCGGTGGCTTCTCTTGTTGCGGAGCACGGGCTCTAGGCTCACGGGCTTCAGTAATTGTGGCTCGCAGGCTCAGTAGTTGTGGCTCACGGGCTTAGTTGCTCCGCGGCATGTGGGATCTTCCCGGACCAGGGCTCGATCCCGCATCTCCTGCATTGGCAGGCGGATTCTTAACCACTGAGCCACCAGGGAAGTCCCAGTGGGTTTTCTTTTAATTACTCTTTTTTAAAACCAAAGTATAATTTATATGCAATGAATGCACAGATTTTCAATGTACAGTTCAATACATTTTAACAGATGAATGTACCCACGTAACTGTATACCAAACTACGGAACATTTGCAATACCCCAGAAAGTTCCCTTATACACCTTTGCAATCAGCCCCCATCCATGAAGCAATCACTTTTGTTATTTCTTTCATCGTAGATTAGATCTCCCTGCTCTAGAACTTTCTGTACGGCATTATACATTAGGCACTCTTTTGTGCCTGACTTCTTTTGCTCAAAGTGACATCTTTGAGATTCATGCAGAAATTTATTCCTTTTAACTACCAAGTAATGTTTCATTGTGTGAAAATACTACTGTTCGTTTATCAGTTTACTTGTTGATGCTCAGTTGTTTCCATTTTGGGGCTATTGGGTTATCTTTTTATTATTGATTCATGGGAGTTTTATATATTCTAGATAAGAAGTTCTTTGTCAGAAATCAGCTTTGCAAATATCTCTCCCAGTCTGTGTTTCATCTTTTCATCTTCTTAATGGTATCATTTGATGAGCAGAAATTTTAAATATTGGTTTTGTCCATCTTATGATTTTTTTTTATGGCTTGTGCTTTTTGTATCCTGTCAAAGAACTCTTTGCCAACCACAAGTTCGTGCAAATATTCTTCTATGTTTTCTTTTAGAAAACATTGACGCTTTCTAGTTTCAGATTTTACATGAAAGATTCCTATCTAAATACAATTTTTGTGTTATGGTGTGAAGTAGAGGTCAAGGTTCTTTCTTTTTTAAAATATGGATATACAATTGTTCTAGCATCATTTGTTGTAAAAACTTTCCTTTCCCCGTTGGATGTGTGTATGTGTGTGTGTGTGTGTGTATACTTCAGAACTTTATTCTGCTTCACTGACTTGCATATCTATCTTTATACAAGTAACAGTGTCTTAATTATTGTGGGGTTTTTTTGTTTGTTTGTTTTTTGCAGTACGCGGGCCTCTCACTGTTGTGGCTTCTCCCGTTGCGGAGCACAGGCTGCAGAAGCGCAGGCTCAGCGGCCATGGCTCACGGGCCCAGCCGCTCCACGGCATGTGGGATCTTCCCAGACCGGGGCACGAACCCGTGTCCCCTGCATCAGCAGGCGGACTCTCAACCACTGCGCCACCAGGGAAGCCCAATCATTGTGGTTTTTAAGCACAATTTAAAAGCAGGTAGTGTAAGTCTTCCAAATTTTTTCTTCTTTTTCAGGTTATTTTTACTATTCTTAATCTTTCGTGTTTTCATATACATATAAAATCAGCTTGTTAATTTCTACTACAAGCCTCATGGAATTTTGATTGGGATTGCACTGAATTTGTAGATCAATTAGGGAAGAACGGATACTTTAGCAATATTAATTTTTCCCATCCCTAAATGTGTTATATGGTTTAAGTTTTTTATTTAATAACTTTTTGCAGTACGTAGTAGTTTTCAGAATACAAGTCCTACCTATCTTTTCTTATATTTATTTTTGAATATTTTATGTTATTCCTTCAATAGTAAATGAATTGCTTTTAAATTTCATTTTTTAATAATTTGCTGGTATAATTTTGAAATATAATTAAACTTTGTGTATTGACCTTAATTCCTGTGACTTTGCTAAATTCACTTTTCAGTTCTAGTAGTTTTCGGGGTAGATTCCTTAGAATATTTTATATATACAGTCATGTCAACTGCAAAAAAGACTGTTTTGCTTCTTTCTTTTAAATTTTTATACCTTTATTTCTTGCTTACATTGTTGTGCTAGAAAGGGCTTCCACTATTCTGCTGAATAGACATGGAGACAGTGGGTACCTTGTTCCTGAACTAAGAAGCATTCAATATTTCACCAATAAGTATGCCATTAACTCTTCTTTCTTCATATATTCCCATTATCAGGTTGATGAAATTCCTTTCTTTTCCTAGTGTTTTGAGAGGTTTTTTTTATGAATGGTGTGACATTTTTTGACATTTTCAAAAATGTTTTTGCATCAATTGAGATTTTATTTTCTCTTTGATTCTGTTAATGTAATGAATTAGAACTATTGATTTCATAACGTAAAACCAACCTTTAATCCTGGCATAAGCTCCATTTATTAATAACATTTATCCTTTTCATATAATGCTGAATTTGATTTGTTAATATTTTCTTGAGGACTTTGTATATTTATTCATGTAGGATATTAGTCTATAATTTTCTTTTCTTGTAATGTCTTTGTCAGGTTGTAATAACAGGGTTATGCTGGCCTCATTAAACTACTTGAAAAGCATTTCCTTCTATTTTCTCAAAGAGTTTGTATAACACTGGTATTAGTTTTGTGCTTAAACCTTTCATAGAATTTGTGAGTAAAGCCGTCTGGGCCGGGGTTTTCTTTGTTGAAAGGTTTTTAATTATGAATTTAATTTTGAAAATGGATATAAAGCTCTTTGAATTTTTCTATTTCTTCCTGTGCTAATTTTGGGAAGATGTGCTTTTCAGGGAATTTGTCCACTTGCTCTAAGTTGTTGAAATTATAGGCATAAAGTCATTAATGTTTTTGTCTTCTTGGAGAATTGAATCCCTTTTCATCTTGTAATAAGCCTATCACTGGTAATATTTTTTGTCTGAAGCCTACCTTGATATTAATAAAGCCACTTCAGCTTTCTTTTGAGTAGTGTCTGCATGGAATATCTTCTTTCATTCTTTTAGTTTTAATCTAGTTATCTCTTTATATCTAAAGTGGTATTCTTGTAGGCAGCATATAGTTGGGCCTTGCTTTTTATCTAATCTAACAATCTATCTTTGAATTAGTGTGGCTTACATTTAATGTGATTATTGATATGGTTGAATTAAAATCTACCATCTAACCAGCTCTTTGCTGTTTCTTCCCTTTGTCCTTTGTTTCTTTTTTCCTTTCTTTTTGCTTCCTTTTCGATTAATTGAGCATTTTCATGATTCAATGTGATTTCCACTATTGAATTATCATGCACACCTCTTTTGAAAAAGATTTAGTACTTTTAGGGTTTACCATGTACCTGGTATTTAATTGAAGTCCACTTTCACATAATATCCTGTCATGTCTAGTACAAAGACAATATATCCCCAATTTCTCCCTCTCATTCTTCTTCTATTCTTGCCACATACTGACTCCTACATATGCTGTAAATACACAATACTACTATTTTTGCTTTAGGTAGTTATCTTTCAGAGCAATTAAAAATAATAAAAAGTAAATTTTGAACTTTGCTTACCTTTAGTTATTCCATTTACAGTGCTCTTAATTTTTTTGTGTAGATTCAAGCTTCTGTCTGCTATTATATTCCTTCTGTCTGAGGAACTTTCTTCAATATTACTTATAGCATGGGTCTACTGGCAATGAATTCGCTCAGGTTTGGTTTTTGGTTTTGGTTCAGGAAAGTCTTTATTTCTCGTTCCTTTTTGAAAGACATTTTTGCTGGGTATAGGATTCTGACTTGACAGGTTTTTGTTGTTGTTCAGCTACAGAGACCTCATTCCTTATCTTCTGTCTTGTGTAGTTTCTGGAGAAGTCTACTGTAACTCTTATCTTTAATTTTTATTCCTCTGTATGGTATGTGTCTTTTTTCACTGGCTGCCTTCATAATTTCCTTTGCCTTTGGTTTTCAGCAGCTTGTATATAATATGCCTATGGTGTGGGAGTACTTTTGGTAGGGTAGCACTTATCCTGCTTGGTGTTCTTTGAATGTCTTGGAACTGTTGTTTCATATCTGTCATTCATTTTGGAATATTCTCGTGTATTATTTCTCCTTATTTTTTCTTCCTGGGATGCCAATTACACACAGGTTAGACCTTTTGTTATTATTTCGTATCTCTTGGATGCTCTGTTGTGTTTCTCCACCCACTCTCTATCCTTCCCCACTGTTCTGCAATCCATGCCAGAATTGTTATAAATCCAGTTTCCACAGATGTGAGGGTCTGACTGAAGAAACTTCATTGCTGTTCTCCTCTTATTCTCCAAATCCTTGTGGGTTTATCCCTTTAAAAGATTGTTTTCTGCCATTTTAGTGGTCTTGGGAAGGAGTGAAAGGAGATGCACATAGTCAATCTACCATCTTTACCTGGAAGTCAAGTGTGAGTTTCGTTATTTAAATTAAGGTTAGTGGTGGTAAGGAACTAAATTTCCTATTATCTTTGAAATAAATCAATCTATTATATCATATTTTCTAATTTTAAAGAACTTTTACATTCTGCAAAATAAAAGAATCACAAATAATAATAGCTAACATTTATTATACACTTATCATGTGTTAAGTGTTGTAAATGCTGCTACTGTATTAACTAATTTCATTCTCACAACAGCTTTATAATATAGACATCCTTATTCTTTTCATTTTTACAGATGAAGATAAACTGAGGCACAGAAGATTAAGTAATTTTTCCAAAGATTCAGAAATAGAAAATGACAGAACTTGGCTCCTTAACCACTATATGTATTCTGACTACCTCCAACAAATTGGAAGATGGTGGCTTTTAGGTAATACCTTTGTTTTTGGTCTCTGCAATCCTTCGTGCACTACTGTTACCTCTCCAAGAGTCTTAATCTATGAATCAGTAAGAACATATTCAGTGCCTGTTATGCGACCAGAATTGTTTTGTTCACTGCGGAGGTATAAAGAAATACAGCAAAAAAAAAAAAAAACAAAAAAAAAATACAGCAGGGCTGCTTCCTTCAGGGAGTTTACATCTCTCTAAGAGAAGGCCCCCACTAGTCTGAAAATAAGCTTAATGGTACAAAGTAGTACCATCATTCAGGAAGGTGAAAGCTTGATTTGATCTGGGTGCTCAGAAACCATGAAAAACTCATTAAAAACACTGATGGTTATTCAAGAGTATACTTAGCTTCTGGCTTACCCATGCTGCCTTTCACTTCTCCCTTTACCTCTTGTTTTTGCAGCCTAATTTTAGCTACTGTACTGTTATAAATATTTTTTCCGCAGAGCAAATTAAGAGGATTGTTTATAAGCTCAAAAGATCTTTGTAAAAGTGTAAAGTGGGAAGAGTCTCAAATTCTTGGTCACAGTGATATATAGATATAGATATACCTTTTATTCCAACTATCTTCTTTCTCTGTCAAGATGGATAACTGAGAGTGAACATGTATTAACGTTAGGTGTTCTCTAGTATTTCTGGAATGGCTGTGAGTAAACAAAGGGTTGATAGATGCAATATTATCTTTAGATTGGCTAGCACAGGGACTGACTCCTAATAGATACCTAACAAATGTTTATTGTTTCATGGATTGAATGAATGAAATTAAATCCTAAGGTGAATCTTTTTTAGACAATGAGGAAAATCCTCATGAGTTTGTATTTTAATTTGAAGGAATTTTCCTAATTCAATGCACATCAACATGTCTTAGGGAGAAAGTTGTTGTAGTTGATTCATTATCCTTACCTGGAAGCTCTTCAGGATTAAGGGACGGGATTCACTCATAGCTTATGACCACTCCCTCCCTGGGGCAGTGCCTAGAATTTGTTGGATGGAAAGTTGAATCATTTGACAGTATCTGGTTTGAGGCTGAAGGAAGTCTAAGGGCTCTGTAACCACCTATCCCAACAGTAGGTTCTACACAAAACAGTAACAATAGAAAAAATTTTCAGGAAAAACTTGGTCATGTAGTAGTCAGACCATGTACTTTTTTTTTTGGTGTTTTTATTTTTTTAATTTTTTTCAATTATTGGAGATTATATATATATTTTACATCTTTATTGGAGTATAATTGCTTTACAATGTTGTGTTAGTTTCTGCTGTACAACAAATTGAATCAGCTATATGTATACGTATATCCCCATATCCCCTCCCTCTTGAACCTCCCTCCCACCCTCCCTATCCCACCCCTCTAGGTCGTCACAAAGCACCAAGCTGATCTCCCTGTGCTATGCAGCAGCTTGCCACTAGCCATCCATTTTACATTTGGTAGTGTATATATGTCAATGCTACTCTCTCACTTCGTCCCAGCTTCCCCTTCCCCACTGTGTCCTCAAGTCCCTTCTCTATGTCTGCATCTTTACTCCTGCCCTGCCACTAGGTTAATCAGTACCATTTTTTTAGATTCCATATATATGTGTTAGCATACGGTATTTGTTTTTCTCTTTCTGACTTAATTCACTCTGTATGACAGGTCCATCCACCTCACTACAAATAACTCAATTTCGTTCCTTATGGCTGAGTAATATTCCATTGAATGTATGTGCCACATCTTCTTTATCCATTTGTCTGTCGATGGGCATTTAGGTTGCTTCCATGACCTGGCTATTGTAAATAGTGCTGCAATGAACATTGGGGTGCATGTGTCTTTTTGAATTATAGTTTTCTCTGGGTATATGCCCAGTAGTGGGATTGCTGGATCATATGGTAATTCTATTTTTAGTTTTTTAAGGAACCTCCATACTGTTCTCCATAGTGGCTGTATCAATTTACATTCTCACCGACAGTGCAGGAGGGTTCCCTTTTCTCCACACCCTCTCCAGCATTTATTGTTTGTAGATTTTTTGATGATGGCCATTCTGACTTGTGTGGGGTGAAACCTCATTGTAGTTTTGATTTACATTTCTCTAATGATTAGTGATGTTGAGCATCCTTTCATGTGTTTGTTGGCAATCTGTATATCTTCTTTGGAGAAATGTCTATTTAGGTCTTCTGCCCATTTTTGGATTGGGTTGTTTGTTTTTTGATATTGAGCTGCATGAGCTGCTTGTAAATTTTGGAGATTAATCCTTTATCCATTGCTTCATTTGCAAATATTTTCTCCCATTCTGAGGGTTGTCTTTTCGTCTTGTTTATGGTTTCCTTTGCTGTGCAAAAGCTTTGAAGTTTCATTAGGTCCCATTTGGTTTTTTTTTGTTTTTATTTCCGTTTCTCTAGGAGGTGGGTCAAAAAGCATCTTGCTGTGATTTATGTCATAGAATGTTCTGCCTACGTTTTCCTCTAAGAGTTTTATAGTCAGACCATGTACTTTGAAACCAAGCAGACCTAGAGTCTAGTCCCATCTCTACCACTTAGGAGCTAGCCGTGTGACCTCAGGAAGTTGTTTAACCTCTCCAAGTCTCAATTTCCCAATCTTTCAGTTTGGAGCAGTAACAGTATTTCATATGTTTGTTGTGAGGATTGAATAAGATACTCCACACTGTGAACAACTACAGGAAGTGCTCAACAAATGGTAGATAAATAGTTATTATTCTACAGAGATTTCAGGAGTTGAGGCTGTGGCCATTTTGATCTGTAAAGAATCTTGACAAAAGTGGGGAAATCTAAAACAGAGATATCTATATGCTTCCTGTGTTTGTCTCTTCTTGCTTCAGGAATTTTGAGTGGTGTTTGTTTGACTATATGAGTGTGTGGAAAGAGGTGCGATAGGACAGGAGCTAGAAATTCTTTCTACTTTTAGAGAAATGCCCTCTACCAAGGATTTATGCTAACAAGACCCCATAGGCCCACCCTGTCAGCTGAGGATGAAAACAGCCAGAGACAATGGAATATGACACAGTAATGCGTTCTCATTTGTCAGGTGTCAGCTTGCCGATATGGTCTAAGGATATGGTGTTCAGTAATTCCTAGAAATTGGTAATAATGATACCATTTACACAGCAGCTCCTCTGGCAGTTTTCAAAGCACTTCCACATACACCATCTGATTTAATTTCCACCACAATGCTATGAGGAACCTGAAATAAATATTATCATTCCCATTTTATAGATGAGTAAATACATTCTGAGAAGCAAAATGACCATGCCCAAGGTCACATAGTTGCTCAGTAATCAACCTCAGACTTGAACCTGAGTTCTCACTCTGGGATCATTTTTTTTTTTCCATCAAACAAACAGCTTGTTTGTTCTACATAATCCATCTCATATTTTGAATATTAAGTGTGCTTGCACCCATGCTAGACCCTTAAGAATTTGTGTTTATAAGATCATTTAGTAATCAGTAGCAGCAGCTAACCTTGTGTGTCTTTTTCGTCCAACAAAGAACAAAGTTGGTCATCCTGATACACAGGTCTTTAATGATGTCAATAAAAGAAACAGCCCACCCTTTGGTTAAAAGACTCTGAGCCTAGGGCTTCCCTGGTGGCGCAGTGGTTGAGAGTCCGCCTGCCGATGCAGGGGACACGGGTTCGTGCCCTGGTCCGGGAAGATCCCACGTGCCGCGGAGCGGCTGGGCCCGTGAGCCATGGCCGCTGAGCCTGCGCGTCCGGAACCTGTGCTCCGCAAAGGGAGAGGCCACAACAGTGAGAGGCCCGCGTACCGCAAAAAAAAAAAAAAAAAAAGACTCTGAGCCCTCAAGGACCACTGGTTGTCCAGAGGAAGCCATGGTTATTCTGGTGAAGCACAAGGCCACGGTCGTTTTGATCAGTCGCTCAATGGAGGGTCCAAAGCTTAAGCAGAATAAACTCAGGACAGACAGCACTGGAAATCTAGGAGTGTAACCTCACCAGCAGATGAGGTAGTGATGGATGACTCTGGATTATGGAGTCCTTTTCATCTCTCAATTTATATTCTGAGTTGTTACCTAGAATAAATCCTACTGTTTCTAATTAATGCACTCGTTGTCTTTATTTTGAATGGAAAAGGGAAAAAATGTGTTTATACTCCTGCTAGCAGCATACGAAGTATGCCTAAAGTGGAATATCTTTCTCCATCATGAATAACATTAATCTTTGCAGTTCTCCAAAGTAACTAATTGCTGTATAGTTGAATTCCTGTTTGTATGGATGGGTGAGTTTCCAGGTGACAATTTGTTGCAGGAAGAATTCTCTCCAGAACCATTCTTAAGATTATTGTCAAATTTCTTAATCAAGAATGAGAATCCAGGGAATTCCGTGGCAGTCCTGTGGTTAGGAATCCGCACTCTCACTGCCAAGGGCCTGGGTTCAATCCCTGGTCGGGGAACTAAGATCCCACAAGCTGTGCAGCGTGGCCAAAAAAAAGAAAAAAGAAGAAGCCAGACTGGTTAGGCTAAATACACAGACAACTAGTTGGCAACAGGCTGAGCTCATCCTTCCTGGATTCTTAATTGTCAGAGAGAATTGATGGATAAAGCTACAGAGGACTTGTCATCCATTACAAATCTTCGAACGGGAGGGGAGCCGCCACGCCACAGTTTTCTTCTATCCTGAGCCTGTCTTGTGTTTTTCCAAGTTCGTGAGTATGAGATGCCTGCACACACCCATGCCCTCTGATGAGATGATGACGGTAATAGTGAACCTGAGGATGCCACACAACTGTGCCATATTCTCAAAAGAACCCAGTTTTGTTCCAACAACAATTTTCAGTGAAAAGAATCATCACATTTTGCATATTCCCTTACAAGGACTTGGAGAGATTACATCCCTTGTTCAAGGTCACACAATTATTAAACGGCAAAGTAGGAATTTGAGCCTGGGTCTGTCTGCCCCCAACCCCAGGCTTTCCAGCATCAGCCTCATTGTCTCTACTGTGATAATGGCTTCCCTGTGGTAACTGTTAGAGGCTGGAAAATGTGGGCCTGAGAGAACTTTTAAATATGAAATAACTCTTTGCCTACTGAGATTCTTATTTTTAAAAACCCAGAGGAAATTATATTAATATATTTATTTAACATTTATGTACAATATTTACATTTACAAAATGCTTTATAGTATAACAGAATGGGCAGAAGTATTTATTGGGGCATATAATTTGCCTTTCTTTCATATTCATTTATTCCTTTGATTTATATCAAATGTTCTCCACTTGGTCTTCTGAGATCATGTACAATGGTAACAAATTTAAAATAAGATTAATAAAAGATTATTTTATATCACTCCTAGGGAAAACCGAGCAGGGCCATGCCATTCTCTGTTCTTGATAAATGTTATGCAAAAGCGCATAATATCGTCCCCAGCATACTGTCTGTAGCACCAGCTATGCTTGTTCATGGTACTTTGAAACTCTTATTCCTCATTGATTTTGTGGTATTCATTTCTGCCCTTCAGCTGGTCGGGGTGCTCCACATTTTGGATAATAAACTGCTGTGCGCAGCATCTGAAGAGGCTGCACTCTGGCCTTTCTTCATTGATCACCAAGCCAGAAGCCTCTGCAGAGTTTTCTCGCTGATGATTCCCTCTGCCTGGACATCTTTCTTCCACTGATGGTCCCATAACTGCTACCTTCCTTCCCTCGGGCCTGAAATCAAACAGCACCTTCCCCAAGAGGCCTGCGTTGATCTCAGATCCCAAAGAATCACACCCCCATCAGTGTATCCTGGCATGCTCTTTTATTTTCTCTTTAGCACATAAGACTATTAAGAGCCCTAGAATTCCAGCGTTTGGGAAGAATAGATAAAAATATATATATTGATAAGCTAATATTTTGTCACTTTAAGTTGCTATGATCTGCTTTAAAATTAATCTTTTAAGGAATCTTTTTAATGCAAAGTACTCTCAAGGTTTGGAATACACTCCTTGTCTTTTTAGACTCAGATCGTTATTCTGGAGGGCATGCCAATATATGGCTAGGGGCAAATGCCCATGTTTGGTTACCTTACAGGTTCTAAATCTAAATAACTTGTGTGTATAATCAGTAGATTAAAACTCTACTCTCAGAAAAAATGTTTTTCTCATCCTTGTATATGTGTGTGTGAAAATTTACTTTTTTCTTTAAAGAATTGAAGGTAGAGTGCCTAACTAAACTGTGGTTTAGAAGGACAAGTATAGAGGTCTGCCCTGGGAGGGAGGGTTGGGGGACGGGCAGATTAGGTATGCGGTTCTCCACCCCGGCTGCACGTTATTAATAATGATCTATCCTACCAACCGGGACCAATCAAATCAGGATCTTGGAGGGTGCGCCCAGGCACTAGTGTTTTGTGTACTGTGCCAGGCGAGCTGGCCAGGGGTGAGAGCCACTGGATCAGCAGGCTGCTGTAGTCCAGTCTTGAGAAAAGGGAGTTACCAGGGCAGTCGTTGTCAGCCCTGCCTTCCCCACGCCTGCCAGTTAGAGGCGCCTGATTCTCATCCAGCTCTGACCGAACCTGGAAAGAACCTAGGATCCCCCTCTCTGCCGGTGGTTTCCGGAACTGGTCTGGCTATCTTCAACAGTGTTCAAAGAGCCTAGCGCTGCCACCACGGCACCCTCTCCTCCGTTCTGGTCCCCTGTTTCGATTTCCCTTTTTTTTCTTCCCCGCCGCACTACGTGGCTTGCGGGGTCTTAGGCCCTAGCTCCCTAGCCAGAGATTATACCCCGGGCCTCGGCAGTGAAAGCTCGCAGTCCTAACCACTGGACCGCCAGGGAATTGCCCTGTTTCAGTTTCCTGATTGGTTTCCAGCTGCCTTCCTGAACCCTCAGCCCAGACCTTTTCCGGCTCCTCTGTGCCTGGCTACTCTTTGCTTAGCTCCTGCTGGCTTCCTTTTCATGGACTCAGGGCCTTATTCCCTCTGTCCAAGCCGCCAGCTGGAGTCTGGCTTCCAACAGATTGAACCACCCAGAATCACAGTGGAGGCTCCCTCCTGACTCATCCCAGCCTGGCAAACTCAGAAGCTGCCAAAGCCCCAGTGGGACAATCTCCTTGAACATGGCCCCTCAACATGGCCTTTGAATTCCTGGAGAAATAAACTCCACGCCCTTAGCAGGGGGCTGTGCAAAGCTATGTGCAAGGGGGCCTGAACACAGGGAGGGGTGAAAAATGGGGGCCCATTAATGCAGTCAGCCAGCCACAGATGGGAAGCAAATAAGGGAGATATGGACTGAGCATTTCTGGGGAAGAAGCAAAAATTGTGTGAACATCAGCTCTACAGGGAGTGTAATTTGATCTGAGGTGAAAATAGGTGACAAAATGACAATTGTGATCACGTTGCCATGAAGCATCCGAAAGTTCGGCAACTTGGATGCGAGTCGAGAAAGGTATATGAATTATTTAGACAAGCTAATAATGGCAACTTGAGTGCTGCTCACAAGCGTGAACCAGGGGAGAGAACGGGCTTGGATGGGATCCTGGCAAACACTGGGGGGTCCGCCATGCAAAGCTGCTTCCTCCCAGGAAAGGAATGGGGGAGTCAGGGCTAGAGCGACCGCAGTGTGGTTCTTGGGAGCCTCTGTGGACTCGATTGTACGACGTACACCCAGTTCATCCCTTTGCTTCTGGCACAGCAGCCTCCACTCTCTGAATTTCCTCTCCTCCAGGCACCTGGATGGATTATACCTCCCTGCCCCTTTGAAATACGAGAGGAGGTGTCATACGTCACTTCCTTGTAGAAGCCATGAAGAGCCACCACTGTATTTTTTTGGTGTTCTCTTCTCCTGTGACAATGAATTGTCAACTTTGCATTGAGATGGTGGCATCAAAAAACAGTAGTCTTGGGTCCCTGGGTGACTAAATTAAGCACAGCCACCTGCTGACTCACAGTGGACAAATAGCATGAAAGAGACATAAACCTTTACTGTGTTAAGCCACGGAGCATCAGAGGTGGTTGTTACTGCAGCAGAGCCTAGCCTATCCTGACTACTGCAAGGACTTTCCCCATGAACGTGCCCCTGTTAACTCTCTAGAACTTTTGCTTACCCTCCAGCCTGGTAGAGTAGAAGGAACCAGTTTTTATCACTGAGAGGGGGAAAAACTTTCTGGCATTACCCTTCTGTGCTCCTCTAAGGTGGATGGACTAATGGAGAATGGAGGAGAACTAATGTTTGTTGATTTCCTGCTCTGCACCAGGCACCATGCTGGTGCTGTGCATGCAGCCAGTCTTTAGAACAGTATGGTTAAAGGATTTTGATTTTTATGTTATTGATAAGGAAGAAGAGCTCAAAAGAGGTTAACTTGCTCGTCTGTAAATCTAGCTAGGAGATGACAGAGCCAGGAGAAGAACTGAAGTCCATCTGACTACAAAACCTATGTTCTTTTCTTGTAAAATAAATATACAAGTAATGAGCTTTTAACCCCTGATAGCCTGTTAGTGTTTTTCTCCAGACCATAATCTCTTTGGAATAATCTTTAGTTAGATCAAGCTATTATTCCAAGCTATTATTCTTAGAATTATTTTCTTCTTTTATTTCACTCAGGTTTGTTTTTACTGATCTTTGACACCTGAGGTGCTACAAATCTGCATGTTTGTTTAAACTCCAACCAAACGCACTCATGTTTAATTTGGAATATCATCACCAGGATGTCTGGAAATTCTTTTACCGCGGCTACGGGTTTTTTAAAAATGTGAGGTTTGCCCTTTCTGGCAAGGATCTTGGAGGAGGGAAATAGAATGAGATGAGATGTGGAGGGAGAAGGTTTATTTGTAAAGAGGAGAGCATGAAGGCTGTACGCAGTTACCAGAGGCCCTTTAGTACATGGGCTCTTTTCAGCTATCTCTCCGTGACGCTTAGAAATGTGGGATCCATCTACTCCAGGAGATCCCTGGTGACTCCCGCTGGGCCTCACCAAAATAAGATGAAATCTCGATGCAAACCCACGACTCACCCTCTGATTCCCTTGGCTTTCAGAGCGCAGCCAAGCCGCCCCATTCAGAGTTCGGCAGAGGGCATGCCTTGGCCTGTGTTCTCCAACTCATGACATGACTTCAGGATGGAGGGCCAGGATTTTTCTCAAGTGTAACAATATTAATTATCAAGTCACTTTAACACACGTGTGATGTATGTGTGCATTTATTTCACAGGAATAGTATAAAGATTAAATACTTAATGAATCCATTTTTCATATCAAGGATATATTTGCCCCGTGCCTAACTATATCTCTCCCTTCTGTTTCTCATGAGAAATATAGCTATCTTTATTATGTAATCAGTAATATATCATTCCTTCTAAGCAGGATCTAATTTTAGCAACAAGATGAATGGCCCGGGAATGTATTCCACTGCCCTCTGCAGAAAGGAATATATATCAGACCTGCTCAGGTGTGTGTCACTTCTTTATATTGGGAGCTTTCAAGCTCCCCAAGTGGCAGCCTGGGTTTTTCTGGCTGACAGCCCCAAGTTCTCTGTTATGGCTGCACAGACAGCATTAGGAAACGGCCATGTGTGAACAATAACCAGGCTTGCTCGCTCCAGCCAATGAGGGATGTGGCTCTCCTGGGCCTAGGATTATTGCACCAGCTAGAAAATGAACAGTTGGGGCTTTAATTTATTTATGTGCAGGATCTGTTTGTATAGGACCATCCTCAACTTCCTACCCACCACCTCCCATTTTTTCCCCTGATGCCTTTAAGCAGTGAAATTTCTTTAAAATGCAGGAATAATTCCAGTTTGACTAGCAGCATGAGGAATTAGTTTTTCTTGAGCTTTCAAGGAGAAAATGATCATTTTCTTTCATGCTGCCTGTGAGTTTTATAGCTTCTTCTGCCCATTCATAGCACCTTGTATCTTGATAACATTTTAATTTTGAAGCTATTTTGAATTCATTTTTGAATTGATCCGTAGGAGAATCAAAGCAATACCTTATCTACATTTCAGATGTGAAAACTGAGGCTCAGAGAGGGTTAGTGATTTGTTCAGGTTTGGGGACATGGCCAACTAAAAAGGAAAACTCCATATCACACGGTTGCCTATGCTTAATTTTTAATGATCTCTATATAAGATGGAAGATAAAAGTTAGAGGTGTTTGCTTTTGCAACAGTTGTATATGTGAAAATCTGAAATTCTTTGTGCAACTTCTGTATTTGCTGATTCTAAGATGTACTTTTCTCTCATACTTGTGTCCCCAAAACTGGGATACAGCTGATAATCAATGGAGAATCTTAATCTAATTGGTACTGTTTTTCCTTTCTTAGTGGTTGCAGCAGATTGACACTTAAAGTACCCCAAATCTTCACCCATCTCTGTCTCCACGTCCTTCGCAAAGATGTCACTTTGCAACTCTCCCATCAATCAAATCTATTTCCCTAAGCCTGGAAAATGGGTGGGTCTTATCTTTATTTGTTCTTGTAGAGGGCACGTTGGTGCCCACCCATTCCCCTTGGCCCTTACTGCCTCCGCCTGCCTGACTTCCACAGGCACCTGCATTCTTTGCTTGAGGCTGTCTTTGCCTACTGTGATGGCTTAAAATATGTTCACAGTCTTTGACATGCCTCCCTCCTCTCCTCTTGAACGTGGGCCATGTTTCATGACTTGTCTCGCTCCTCTCAAATGGAAGCTTGGAGAGATAGTGTGACTTTCAAGAGGAGGTTATAAAAGCACTGTGGCTTCACCCTCTCGGATCACTCACTTTGCGGTAAGCCCTATACCTTGTCCTGAGGACATTCAAGGGGTCAAAGGAATTGAGACCTCCGGCTAAAAGCCAGCCCTGACTGGCCAGCCATGTGAGTGGATCATGTTAGAAACAGATCCTCCAGCCACAGTCCAGCCTTTAGATAATGAAAGTCTTTCCTGCAGCCTCATGAGGAAACAGAAGCCAGAACCCACCAGCTAAGCTATTCCAAAATCTCTGACCCTCACAAATAATATGAGGTAATAAATATTTATGGTTGTATTAAGCCACTAAGTGTTGGGATAATTCATTGCACATCAGTATATAACTAAATATATAAACTTATCCATGTGGCAAGCTGGAAAGTTTGGTGGATTACATTTTGGAAGCATCCCTCAACCAATGACATGCAGTAGTTTGTATAAATACCACAGCTTCCTCACGCCTTGTAGATCATTGAACTCTCAGAGTTTCCCCAGGGGAAACTCCATTTGCCTGGGATAGTAACTGGATTGATAACACCCTTTATTGACTACTTTCCCTCCCCTAACTTCTTTATGTCCCTACTGGTGTTTCCTTCACCTCCCATATTAATTACTTGTTCTTAAATCCTTGTCTCAATACCTCCTTTTTTGGGGGAGGAAGGATGCAAACTAGGTCAATTCCACGTAACCAGTTGCCAGATCCTGTGTATTTTTAATTTGAAATTATATTTCCATGGTTGCAGCTCAATAGCGCCAACCTGACCTAATGCAAAAAAAAAAAAAAAAAAAGCTAAAAGGAACCCTCCCACTTCACACATATATGAATGTTGGTGAAAATATATCCTCTCCTCAATTTTTAATACAATTTAAAACTCAAAACTAGGGGAAAAAAATCCTCAAGTGCCAAGCACAAAGAGAATACTCAAAGTTACAGTGATAAGAGGGAGGTGAAATAAAAATGCTCACATGTGAATCAGGAGGAGAGAGACACCTTAGCAGCTGAAGCTTTGAAGCTCTGTGAGCAGGATTATGTAGGTCTGAGCTCCGTGAGACCATAATCAGGAACCAGGCTACCTGCATAAAGCCAGGGGTCCTGAAGAGATTATCTAGTATCCTCTGAATCTGGAACTAGAGAAAACTTCTGCTAGCCTAGGGGAATTGCAGGAAAGCGTCTAATTTTCTTGGGGCTGTGAAAGTAATAGGAATCACCAAAAAAAAAAAAAAAAAGGGAAATTTGTTCCACAAGTTGTATGAGGCCTGAATTCTGATTACTCATGTACTATGGGAACCCCAAACTAAGAAATTATCCTAAAATCTTGTCCAGAATTGGTAAGTGTAAAAATGCTCCAAAAGGATGTTTTAGGGCACATGAAAATTCTGTGGCCTCCCCTTTCAATCTCATCTCTTTAAGCAAGAGTTTATGGAAAGAAAAAAAGAGAAATGAAAAAAAAGAAATCATAGAAGAAAGCCAACCACAATGCAGTGGAGCCAGCAGATGAACAAATGGGAGAACTTGTACTTCAAGAACTGGAAATAATAGAACAACAATCTAAAAAAGACTTTAAAATAAGTAAAAACAAAAAACATTTCAAGACATGGAGAAAGGAATAGTAGTCACAAACCAAGAATAAAACTATTTGAAAAAGGGCAGATTTGGGGAAAAAATTCTAAAAATGAAAAATATAGTAATTGAAATAAAAAACTTAATAGACCAGTTGGACTGTAAGGTAGAGATGGCTGATGAGAGGTTAAGTGAATTGGAAGACACATTGCAAGAAATCACCCAGAATATAACACACAAAGAGATGAAAAATATGAAAGTTGATCAAATGAGCAGGTCCTACCTATGTCTATTAAGGGTTCCAAACAGAAAAACAAGGGAGTTAGAAGCAAATAGATAGTAGTCAATAATTTCCATTATCTAAGACATGAGTCTTTAAAGAAGACACCTGGCCTCATGCAGTATAATTAAAAACAAACCTACTTTTAAACACTAGTTCAACTGCAAAGTATCAACCTTAAAAACTACCAGAGAGAAACACAAATTTACCTACAAATGAATGACATTTAGACTGAGGGCATACTTCTCAAAGCAAAAATAGCTGGCAGAACATGGCTGTTGTGTTATAAATGTAGTTACAAATGCACAGGAATAATGCATTTAAATTGCTGAGAGAAAAACTGTCTTTCCAGAATGAAAGTAAAATAAAGTCAATTTCAGACACAAATGACTATTTTGACCAGTAGTACTTTGGCACGTTGTACATGAAGATTTACTTCGGCAAGAAAGAATATTACCTTGAAAAGAAAAAGTGGGATGCAAGAAGTATTTTTAAAATGGATAAATATGTTGGTAAATATAAACAAACACTTGATAATACAAATTAAAATGCCTATGTGTTTAAAAATAAGGGAAAAATAAATTTGTAAGTATAAAACCATGGAACATGGGAGAGCAGATCAGAGTTAAAACATGTTATTTAGAAGGAGGTAAGTGATATCGATTAATTCTAGACTTCAGTTTAGATGTGAACATGAATATAAGGGTAGCCATAACAGAACAGAAATGGAATGCATAATTTGCATACAAGTAGAAGAAAAATATGAGCTGGAATACTGTCCACCAAATCATGATAGTAGTTTTCTCTTGGGAGAGAGAAGAGGCGATGGCCACCAGGAGGGGCTGGGGCAGGGGGTAAAGGAAACGTCAACTTTATCTGAAATGGTCTACATTTTTAAAACATTTAGAAACAAGCCTTTTTGTCCCCTTTGCCTCTGGGATATGTTCAGGATTTTCCCTGATATTCAAGGTCCCTCATAACCTGCCTCTATTTTTCAGCCAGCTTAGCTCCCTCTCCACCTCTCAACACATATTTTCTATTTCCATCAGGCCAGTCTCCCCATTTTTTTATAATCCTTGGCTTATTTTAGGATTCATATCTCTGTTGTCCAAATCCTGCCTGTCCTTAAACACCCTTCTTCCTATCACCCAATATTGACAACAGCAAATAGGACTGTCTGTAGCACATAATACATAATTACATTCTGTTTAGCTCTCTCTTATTTGTACATAACTATCTTACATTTATGTTTTCTATTTCCTTTTAATTGCTTTCTTTTATTCAGTATTTAACGTAAAAGATTATAGAATCTCAGAGGTCAAGAACTGTGGTGTTTATGATACCCTGCCCTGAAATCCCTCATGGCGTGTTCTACAGCTAAACACGTTGTAAAGAATGTATTTGTTAAATTGAAAGCAGTCCCTCTGATGGAAAAGCAATAAGAAAAGAAAATGAACAAGCAAGTTTTGATCATTCTTTGGTGGATAAATTGCACTGACTAAGCAATAATAAAAGTCACTTATTTCAAAGTTATTGATTAATCTCAGTGATCTGGAATATATTTGAGATTCAGAAAAAGTTGGTTAAAAACGTGTGCTTTGGTGTCAGACAGATCAGTTTAACCATGCGATTACTATCTTTATGACTATGAATAGGCAACCTAACTAGTTTGAGTCTTAATTTCTTCATGGGTAGAAAGGGAAAATAGTTCTTGCCTGGAAATCACCTAGCTCAGCACGTGGAACGTAGTTAAAGCACTCAGTAAATGTGACCTGGGATTATTATTATCTAAAATATGTAAACCCAAAGCCACGCATGAGATAACTCAGTTCTCTCCCATCCCGCTGCCAGCCCACAATAGAATTGCATTTGTCTGCCCTCTAGAAGTTAAGTGTGGCCATGCTATTTATGTTTGCCAATAAAATGTAATCATAAAGACATATTTCGTTTCCTACAGAATTTGTAAGACCTACTGAACAATTCATCACTTCACCTTCCCCTATATGGGGAAGCACATGTTGAGATGGAGCCTCTGCCAGCCTGGGTCCCTGAATGACCATGTTGAGGAGAGCTCTGCTGCAACCCAAGTGGACACATAAAATGAATGAGAAACAAGCTTTTGATGTGTTAAACTCCCTGAGATTTTGGAGTTTTTTTGTTCCTGCAGCAAAACCTAGCCCATCCTGATTAATATAATGCATTAAAAGTTGTAGTTTCCCACCATCCCCCCCAAAAAAAAACCTACCTAAAGCCATACTTTAGAATTCATTTGCTCTTATTTAAAGCACTTCTTTCCAACTTGTTTATGTCGTTTCCCATCTCACAGGATGTTTAGAGCAAAATATTAGAGGCGATGTCACCAAAGGTAGGCACTCACCCCAACGAGAAGGGAAAACTGTGATAAGAAGGTAAGGAACTCAAAAAGCATTATGATCTGGGGCCATTTTGGATAGGTGGAATTAATGATGCTTACTAAAAAGCGTTTGAAGCCATCTCTGTATCGCAGCAACGCTTTTTCAGTTTATTACAGTTTAATTACATTTTTATTTTGCTTATTCGTTTTCTTTATTTTATCATACATTTAGTTTTTACTACACTTTTTTTTTTTTTAATGCTTACTATCTCCCAAGCATCATGCTGAACACTTTGAATGTGTAGCAGGTCACTTAACACTCTCAGCCTCTCTCAGAAGCGGCAGGTTTTATCCCATCTCTGTGGCAGCACTCAGAGATTTGTAAGCGCCCGAGGTTTCTTGGTCACTATGGCAGCATCAGTTTCACGTGAACCCAGCCTGTCTGATTTCAGAGTCCTTTCACCATCATGCCTCTCAGGCATTAGCATAACACCGTAGGATAACCCTCAACAAAGGCTAAATTATGTTTCAGGAAAGTCTGTTTTAAAAGGCTGGGAGACATGTGTAACATTTTGGACATTTTTCTATAAAAAAAAAAAAGATTCAACTTTAACAAGTGCTGGTGCTTCAAAGGCTAGAAAGCTTGGGTTATCAGGAAACGCACATGTGGGAAGCAGCTCTCTCTCTAACAGTGTGAGATAAATGAGACAGTCTTGAATTTCAATGATCTTATAAATGCAACAGGAATGATAAATATAAATCTATTAAAGCGCTTTCATTTAGAACAAGGAATCTGTATTCTTTGCCCATAGAACTTTTTTCTTTACTGCAACTTTCAAACAGAAAAAGTTGCTGGCCACGGATGAGTCACTTCCTTGGTTCTTTACAATGTGAAGAGAAAGGACCCGTGGTTGGGGGTGGGGAAGTTGGGGAGAAGGTGAATTTCTCTGCTGCTGTCCAAATGGTTGCCAAAGAGGCCCCAGTTTGCCATTTCATCTCTGTAGTTGTTTCCTTATGCGAAGGATGGCGGCTGACACCCAGGGGTCTTCGCCATAAATGAAAAGAGCAGAGGACAACCAAACTAGAAGCCCAGAGAAGTTTCCTGCATTGAGAGACATTTGGCAGACAGCGTTTCTTATAGGATAACAGCATCTCACTCCTCGCTGCCAGAAGGACCTCTCTGGGGCTCAACTACCCTGCTCTGGAAACCTGCATTGTCCCTACTTACCACAAACAAGGTTTCACTCTCAGTGGAAATTTGATTTTTGTTTGTATTTTTGTATGACCGTTCAACAGGTAAGCAACATATTTGTCGTAGAAACGTAGCACTATTGTTTAAACATCACAGTGACAATTTCAGTTCTCTGGAGGAGCTATTAAGCACGTAGGGTCCCTTCCCTGATCTGTGTTTTTGTCCCCCGTTACTGGGGGTGCAGCGTGTTCACATACCTTCAGAGGGGTTCAGAGATGCCAGAAGGGGGGTGATTGCAAATGCTTACTATCAGGCTACTTCTGACAATTCCTAATGTAATCCATACACTACACATACATTCTAGTTATACAATTTATGAGGTATAACAAGGGGAGAGAAGTGAAGCTGGGATATAATTGTGACTGATGTGAAACAGACATGTAGAATGAATGGCCTTACAACATTTTCTTTGAAGTTTGTTAAAAGCAGTAAAGTGATATTCACTATAAGTGAAACCTGCTGTTATAGATATCCACTGGCTTGGGGAACATTTTCTTTTGACTTTATTTCTTGAATTTTAATTTGCCACTTGAAGTTTTCGAAATTTTTTTTCTTTTGACGTGCAATGGAAGAGAAAGGGAATAAAAATTGTGGAGCACCTACTACGTGCTTATCCCGTACCAGGCACTTGACATCAGGGCTGACTCACAAGCCACAGTAGGGCACAGTGCCTAGGGGCCACAGGAATGTTTTGGTTTCTTTTAAAGTCAGAAGAAAACAATGATATAATAATAATCCATTATCAATTCATATAATAAAGTTAAAATTTATTATAATAATAATGAATATAACAATGAATCGCACCTGGATTATATTTGTCTTTTAATCCTTTCTTTATGGAAGAAGGGGCCCCCAAAGGCAATGTGGCAAGGGCCCACGGATTCCATAATGTGGTGGCCCTGCTTGGTAGAAATTATCACGTTTAATTCTCCTGAGTAAATCTGAAAGACTGGAAAGTGACATTTCAGAGACTTAAGAAGTTTTCCTAAGGTCCTAAAGCTAGCAAGTGGTAGAGGCAGGTCTTAAGACTATTGTCTAATTCTTTCCACTGAAGAAGAGCTTAATGTATAGGTAATTCTACATTGGAACACCTGGCATTAGGAACGAAAAATGTCACATATATTTGGTACCAAAGAAATGAATGGAAAATCAGTTCTGAGGTTGGCATGTATTTTTCCATACAATATAGGAAGATGTCTAAAAATATATGTAACCCAGATGTCCCCAAGTTTACCAGCTTCAAGGTCAATACTTCTTTTCAATGCTCAAATTATAGTTTACGCACCCACAGGGAAGTCCGGCCTTTGTCCTATCACTATTATCTTCCCATCTTTCTCTTGGGACCTGTGAAGACCACTTATGTGTTCCTCTAACCAGTCCTGGTTAATACTCAACGTCTCAGCAGACTGCTTCTCACCGCATTTGGGGCGTCATTTTTGGGGCAAGTGGTCACAGCTCTCTCTTCACACGTTGGTGCGTGCCCCTGTCTTTATTCCCCAGAGCACAGCTAAGAGAGAGCTGGGACTTCCAACCAGTTTTTACTGAAGTCTTGGGGGCATTGGTAATACAACATGAAGGGGAATGCTCGACGAATACCTAGGTCGACCAAGCATCCTAATTTGCCCAGAACTAAAGGAGTTCTTGGGAAATTTTAGTTTGAAAACTGTGTCAGTCCTGGGCAAACCTGGACAAGTTGTTCACCCTACAGATGTCTCATCTTGAACCCACAGCCCTGACTTACCTCACTTAGGGCTTCATCTTGGCTATTGGTCTATCTCCACTTGGCTAAGCTGGTTCTTCCCATCCCTGTCACCTCCAAGAATGCTCTTTCCTTAGATCCCAGACCCAACTTTTCTTGGCCTCAGAGAGAGGAAGACCTCTTTCCTCTAGTTTAAGACCAGCCTCCTTCCCTGCCCAGCCTCATTACTAACAGGAAGACCTCTTACCTTGCTGGGAAAGACCTGTGCTCCTCCATTAGCATGTCATTAAATCCTCATGGCCTGGACAAGACAAACCCAGAAGTCCACAAGACTGTTCCCAGACTCAAAAGTCATTTGGTCTTAAATGACATCATGTATGGGACCCCAAGAGTCTAATATGGGTTGTTCTGTATCAAACCCATGCAGTTTCTTGTCACAATCTCTTGGCCTGATAGAGGAATGGGAAGTTGGGTCATCCCCATAATTTGGAATCTCTTGTGAGAAATGTTTAGTTTAGAACACAGACACATCTCTGGCACATCATGAGAAAAGAGATTTATAACCCCTAAGCAGCACAGTTCTGTTCAAACACACCACAGATGTTACCAAGAAGAGCACTCAGCCCCTTGAGGTGAAGTGTCTGAATTTTGGTTACTCTGTGAATTCAGGACTTTAGACAAGAACAATGGGTAGGTATATGTCCTATATACGCTGTTGACTAAAACACCTTTAAATTGGACCTCCCTGAAAAAAAGGAAAGTTCTTTTCCAACACCAATTCCAAATCCTACCCTAGAGTTCAGCAACATTTGTGACTCTCAATGATGGGTTTCCAACTTTGAAAATTTAAAACTTAGGTCTACGAAGAACCCCATTACAGGTAAGATCAGAGAGTACGTAGAGATTACAAAATTTGTAACAATGCAATTAAGTGTCACATGAGTTGACAATATTTATCACAAAGCTAAGAGGCCATCTTGGGCAAACTGACCAAAAATTTAATATTTCTGAGAAGGGAAGAAAAAATGAAATGAGACAAAGATAAGAAAGCTGATTTCAGAAGACTTTACACTGAGGTGGTAAGACTGTAGGAGGGCTTTCACCAGACTCTGTAGCATTAACTTTACCATACTTACATTAAAAAAATCATCATTGTACCTTTTTCTATACCCTGTCATTATTATATCACCTGTTTCAGTTTTTTGACCAATGATTATATGTGTGTATGTTAAACTTGAAATTAAAAACCAAATCATCTGTTTTAATAATTTTGCTGTCACTCTACCCACTAAATATCACTTTTCTTTTTTTTTTCTCTGTATATAATCTCAAGAAATACAGGATAAAATAGGTGTTTAACTAAAATTCCAAGTAGACCTAAGAAGTTTGTTGTGCTGAGGCCTGGATAGACTTAGGAACACATGAATCCAGGGGTTAGGGAAGAGGAGGGTCAAAAAGAAAAATAGTACAGGTAGTTTTTGCCTTGGTGAAAAGTCAGAACTTCGTATGCTGCAAAAGTGAGGTATCAGAGCAAATGTGGATTGCCACAGCAATCAGACAAGAAATCAAAGGAATCCAAATTGGATAGAAGGCTGTAAAATTACCACCATTGGCAGATGACATGATACTATACATAGTTGACCCTTGAACAACACAAGGGCCAGGGGAGCCGACCCCCTGCATGGTTGAAAATCTGTGTATGACTTTTGACTCTCCAAAAACTTAACTATCAATAGCCTACTTATGACTGGAAGCCTTACTAATAACACAGTCAATTAACACATATTTTGTATGTTATATGTACTATATACTGTATTCTTACAATTAAGTGAGCCAGAGAAAAGAAAATGTTATTAAGAAAATTAACGAAGAGAAAATACATTTACAGTATTGTACTATATTTTTCAGTACTGTTAAGTTTATGTCATCCATTTACAAGATGAATTGTCTATCTGTCAGCACCTACATCAATATTGGCTTATATGATACAAAGCACAGTAGATATTATACATATTACTAATAGCAGACAGCAAAAATGAAAAGATAATGTGAAAAAGAAATCCATATTGCTTTACAAGTATAACGATTCATGCATTGATAACAAAGAAGCAGCAATATGATTGCTTTATGTTAGCCTAGTGTAACTGATACAATTGCTTCATGGTAGCCTAGCCTATAGGCTAATGAATGAATTGTTATAAATTTTCTTTATGACACACAATATTACAGTCATATTCATAATACAGTATTGGAAACATTGTTACATTATTTAGAAAACCACTTACCTGTGATGAGAGGCTGATATGCAGTTTCTCCAATTATGAGAGAGAGAGAAGCACACTGTACAGTAAGGTAATCCTTTGAAAACGAAGATATAAAACAGTAAGAAAACTAGCACATTATTAATTCTATATGGAATGTCACTCACCTATGCCTGTGTAAGAATACGCTATCCACTTCAATACAACTCTTGCACGTATATTTTTGTACATTTATTGAAAAAATATACATATCAGTGGATTTGTGCAGCTCAAACTCATATTGTTCAAAGGTCACCTATATGGAAAATCCTAAAGACACCACCAAAAAACTATTAGAACTAATAAATAAACTCAGTAAATGTTCAGGATACAAAATTAATATACAGAAATCTGTTGCATTTCCATATACTAAGACAAAACTATCAGAAAGAGAAATTAAGAAAACATTCACAGTTGCATCAAAGAGAATAAAATACTTAGGAATAAATCTAACCAAGGAGGTAACTCAGAAGTTATGACATTGATGAAAGAAATTGAAGACAATATAAGCAATTGGAAAGATATTGTGTTCTTATGGACTGAAAGAATTAATGTTGTTAAAATGACCATACTACCCAAGGCAATGTACAGATTCAATGCAATCCCTATCAAAATACCAATGGAATTTTTCACAGAACTAGAATAAATAATTCTAAAATTTGTATGGAAACAGAAAAGACCCTGAGTAGCCAAAACAATCTTGAGAAAGAAGAACAAAGAACAAAGCTGGAGGCATCACACTTCCTTATTCCTTATGCTACAAAGGTACAGTAATCAAAACAGCATGGTACTGGCACAAAATCAGACATATAGATCAATGAAACAGAATAGAGAACCCAGAAATGAACCCACATTTATATGGCTGATTAATTTACAACAAAGGAGGCAAGAATATACAATGGAGAAAAGACAGCCTCTTCAATTGGGAAACCTGGCCAGCTACATGCAAAAAAAATCACACCATATACCAAAAAACCAAAAAACAAAGACAAAGACACCTCAAAATGCTTAAAGACTTTAATATAAGACCTGAAACCATAAAACTCCTAGAAGAAAACATAGACAGTACACTCTTAGAATCAGTCTTAGCAATACATATATACTTTTTGCCTATGTCTTCTCAGGCAAGGGAAGCAAAAGCAAAAATAAGCAAATGGGGCTATATCAAACTAAAAAGCATTGCACAGTGAAGGAAACTATCAACAAAACAAAAAGGCAGCCTACCAAATGAGAGTAGATATTTGCAAACAATATATCTAATAAGGGGTTAATATCCAAAATATACAAAGCATTCATACAACTCAACATTAAAAAAAAAAAACAACTGGATTACAAAATAGGAAAGAGCACCTGAATAGACATTTTTTCCAAAGAAGGCATACAGATGGCCAACAGGTACATGAAATGGTGCTCAGCATCACTAATCATCAGGGAAAGGCAAATCAAAACCACGAGATACCACCTCAAACCTTTCAGAGTGGTTATTATCAAAAAGACAACAAATAACATGTGTTGGAGAGAATGTGGGAAAAAGGGAATCCCTGCACACTGTTGTTTGGACCGTTCATTGGTGCAGCCGCTTTGGAAAACATTATGGAGGTGCCTCAAAAAGTTAAAAATAGAGCTGCCATATGATCCAGCAGTTTCAGTTCTGGGTGTTTACCAGAAGAAAACAAAAACATTAATTCAAAAAGATATACGCACTCCAGTGTTCATTGCAGCATTATAGCCGAGATACAAAAGCAACTTAATTGTCTGTCAGTAGATGAACGAATAAAGAAGATGTAGTATATATGTTTATCGTTCATAAAAAATGAAATCTTGTCATGTGCAACAACATGGATGGATCTAGAGGGTATTATGCTAAGTGAAGTAAGTCAGACAGAGAGAGACAAATACCACATGATCTCACTTACGTATGGCATTCTAAAAAACAAAATCAAGGAACAAAACAAAATGAAAACAGACTCATAGATACAGAAAACAAATGGGTGGTTGCCATAAGGGAGGGAGGGTAGGAGGAGTGAATGAAATAGATAAAGAGGATTAAGAGGTGTAAAATTCCGTTTATGTAATAAGCCACAGGGATGTAGTATACATTATTAGAAATATGGTCAATAATATTGTGGTAACTTTCTATGGGACTGATCATGATCATTTCATAATATAAGCAAATGTCAAATCATTACGTAGTATACCTGAATCTAACAAAACATTGTACATCAACTATATTTAATTTAGAAAAATCAATATAGTATGTTATTAGTGTAAGAATAGTGTAAGAATAGTCTGGTCAATGAGACACAATAGAGATTCCAGAAATAAGCCTGTATTATCACAATAAATTGATTTTTGACAATGGCATTGAAAGAATTCAATAAAGAAAACCCTTCAACAAGTGATGCTGGAGGAACTGAATACCCAGATGGAAAAAAAATGAACCTTGACCCTTACTTCAGTCCGTATAAAAAAGTTCATTTGGGATGGGTAATAGACCTAATTGTAAGAACCAAAACTATAAAGTTCCTAGAAGAAAACATAGGAGAAAATTTTTATGACCGTGAAGTAAATAAAGACTTCCTAGAAAGAACACTGGTAGAAATAACCATAATATTTACAAAAATCAGATTTCATCAAAATTAAAAATTTCTGCTTATCAAATCGTATCATTAAGTACAGGAATAGACAAGCTACAGACTGGGAGAAAATATTCACAGAAAATATATGTGGCAAAGAACTTGTATCTAGTATCAAGGACTTGAATCTTTTATAACTCATTACTAAAAGGACAACACAATTTCTTAAATTTGCAAAAGACCTGAACAGGCAATTACAATAGAACAGATACCAGTAATTAAAAAGCACACCAAAAATTCATTAGTCATCAGAAAAATATTAATTAAAACCATAATGGTATACTACTTCACACCCACAAAATAGATAAAATTTTAAAATGCTGACCATACCAAATGTTAATGAGAATGTGGAGTGATCAGAATTTGAATCTATCTCTGGTAGGAATTTAAAATGGTATAACCACTTGGAAGACACTGAAATTTTTTATAAGCTAAACATACATTTACTCTATGATCTAGTAATTCAACGCCTAGCTACATACTTAAAGAAACTGAAACATAAGTTCATAAAAAGATATGTATAAGAGTGTTCATAACAGCTTTATTCATAATAGCCCCAAACTGAAAACAGATCAAAAGTCCATCCTTGGGAGACTGGATCAACAAACTGTGGTATATTCATAGAATAAAATACTACACAGCACAAAAAGAAACAACCTACATGAATGAATCTCAAAAACATTATGCTGGGCAAAAAGAAGTCAGACACGAGAACCACGATTCCATTTATATCAAGTTTTATAACAGGCAAAACTAACCTATATTCCAAGATACATAGGAGAATTGAAAACATAGGTTTACAAAAAAATCTCGTACACGAGTGCTCACAGCAGAATTATTCATAGTAGAAAAAAAGTGGGAACCACCCAAATACCCACCAATTGATGAGTGGGTAAACAAACTGTGGTATATCCATACAATAAAATATTACTTAGCAATAAAAAGAAAGTACTGATGCATGCCACAATGCAGGCAAACCTTAAAAACGTTACGGTAACTGAAAGCTAGACACAAAACGCCATGTGTTGTATGACTCCATTTATATGAAAGCACTAGAACTGGCAAATCCATACAGACAGAAAGTAGTTCAGTAGTTGCCAGGGGCTGGCAGGAAGGGGCAGTGGGGAGTGACTGCTGATAGGTATGTAGTGTCTTTTGGGGGTGATGAAAATATTCTAAAATTAGATAGTGGTAATGATAGTACAACTTTGTGAATATATCATTGAACTGTATACTTTAAAAGGATTAATTTTATAGTATATGAATTATATCTCAATGAAAAAAACTATAGTGACAGAAATTTGAGCAATGGTTGCCTTGAAATCAGGGTGTGGATGGCGATCAAAAGGAAAATAGGAAGGAACTTTCTGGGAGGATGGAAATGTTCTGTATTTCTTTAGAAGTGTGAGTTAGAAATGGCTAATAGAAATGGCTGTATGCAAATTTTTCAAAAATTATCAAACTATAAAAAGTAAGATCTGTGCATTTACATGTAGATTTTTGCCTCAATGATAAACAAATTAAAGGCAAAAAAGAAAAAAGACTTAGTTAAATTGGAATAGAATACTTCTTTAACCTAGGTATGACAATTTTATCATATATATAAATCTCAAACCAGTAAATCAATATCTTAGTATTGAAACCCTCTAGAATCTATCATTACAGTTGGAAACAAGACCATCATGTCCCGTTATGGGTGAAATGTTTTAACAAGATTCTGCAAGTGTTCACCAAAATAATTAGTGAAAATAAAAAAAATAAGGTTTCTGTATTAGAAAGGAGGTGGCCCCAAATATTGTTATTTACAGTTATTGGAATTGTCCACTTGAAAAACCCAAGAAATAATGAGAATTGTTGGAACCAAGAGGGTTTACCGTCCTAATGGTAAAGCCAATAGCTTTCCTACATAATATTAAACACTATTTTTAAAATATAATGGTTAAAACAATACCATTTTTAAAATTAACAAAAATAGGAAATGCCCAAGACCAATATAAGCAAAGTTATTAAACTCTACTGATGGACATGAAAATCACTTTAATAATTCAAGAGTGCCTCTCATCTTTGCATGGATGGACTCAAAATAATAAAGATACTGCTTTTCTCAATTCATGCACATGTACAGTCCCAAGCAAACCGCAGCAAGGTTTTTATGATATTTAAAAAAAATGATTCAAAACTAATATGGAATTAAATGTGTAAGAATAGCAAGAAGAGTGAACTTTCTTCTGCCAGGTATAAGAATCCTGTTTTTTTGGCCGTGCTGTGTGGCATGCAGGATATTAGTTCCCCGACCAGGGATCAAACCCGTGTCCCCTGCAGTGGAAGCGCAGAGCCCTAACCACTGAACCACCAGGGAGTTCCCCAAGAATCCACTAATTAACATTGGTGCAGAACTAGTACAGGAAGAGGGGTACCTTGATGGAAGATAATAGAGAGCCAAGACAAAAACCAAAGCATGAGTATGGATTGGGACAAAGTAAAGGCAGCGTTGAAATAACGAGAAAAAGATTGGATTGTTTACCAAATAACGTTAGGACAACTGATGTTTATGTGCAAATAAAAATGACTACCTATTACACACCTTACCATACCACAAATTCACGATGGATTAAAGGTTAAATGTAAAGACAAAACCAGAAAAGTACAAGGAAAACAATAGATAACTATTGCATTTGTTAATTTTGGTTAGAGAAGGAGTTTAAGGAGGATGTTTGAAGTATATCATCAAAGCCAGACACTAAAGAGGAAAAGGATTGACTCCTTAAAAACAAAAAACTTCCATATGACAGAAACCTCCTTAAACAAAATTAAAAAACAAACAATTGGAGAAAACACTTACTGCTTATGTGACAGACCAAACGTTAATACCTTCAATATGTGCTTTTTTATGGTTGCTTTCAACTGAAGAGTCCTGCTCAAACTTGCTGAAACATGCACGGGGATTTGCTAGTTTCTGTAACTGGAGAGCCCAGGGATGGAGAGGCCTGAAGCTTCCATCATAAGGAAGCCATGTTGGTTGCCTGTAGCCCGGTCTCTCCTATCCTACCAACCTAACACTCCTCCAGGAAAGAGTGCTGCTTCTCTGATCGCTCCAGCACAGAAGCTTTTGGAAGGATTCTAACCCAGTTTGGGTCACAGGTCCATCACTGAATAACCCCTGTAGCTGAAGGAAGGTTTCTTTCTCTTTTGCTCCTGTTTCTCTTTTGTTCTGGGATTCTAATGTGTTACCCACTGATGATTCTGCCCAGGCATGGATCATGTGCTACCCTTGTGGCAGGGAAAGGGGTAGGTCAGTGCAAAACACACTACTTGGGATGAATTTTTCATCATACAGAGAGATTCTGTTATCAGAATAAGGGAGAAGGAATGCTAAGGGGAAAAAAAACAGCAGATTTTCACTAACATATATAAAGAGCTCTCACAAATCAATAAGAAATAGTATGGTCAAAAATCCATGAAAAGCCATAATGATTCATCATTAATTAAATTTCACATTTCCTTAGTCCTATTCTTTTATTATCTCTGCTGAATGCTTTCCAAGGTTGTAGTTGGCTACTTTGACAAATTAAGCTGTTATAATTTATCACAAGATGCTAATATGTTATAATGAGCTTCCTCTCCTCTTAGGTAACCCATAGAGTGCAGGGGCTTCCTACAGACAATGTTTTAATCAAAGGATTGTCTCGGTTGTGAGGATTTTAGGCATGAAAACTAAGATACAGTCCCTCAGGCAGAATGAATGCTCAAATCTTTATTTCACTAGCATTCAATAAATCTTTCTTCTTGTATCTTTGACAAGCAAGGGAAGGCCTTGTTCTTTTGGTTTTTCTTGAATAACCTGTGATTTTGCAGTTATTTTATGTGCATATTTCTTAAATGAATTTAGGGCCCTGAACTTCACTGATTTTTTTTTCAAATTTAGTTTGTCTCATTGCAAGAAAGATTAGATTATTACTTTTATATAATTTATATGTTTTTTATAAATATAAATTTTTATCTATTAGATTTCAAGTTGCTGCTTTTTAAAAAACATACAGGCTGTATATTTTAGGCCTAAATGAGAGTATTCATAGAAGATAAAAAGTTCAATTTTTGAGAAAACAGAACATTTCTATTAACTTAGAACCTTGAAACTCAGGAAGCATGATTATTTTGATTTTTTGTTTGTTTGCTTTTAAATTTTGCACATTATTTTTATGAAAGAGAAGGAACCAATGGCAGGGAGTTAATTCAGAGACCCTCTCAAGTTTATATTTCACTGAGTAAATAAAAGTATATGCTTAACCCTTTATGTGTGCTCGGAGGCGTTATTCACCTTCTCTGTGTCTCAGATTCATCATTTTTGAACAGGGATTACAATAGGATCTACCTCACAGGGTGGTTTTAAGGGTGCAATGAGTTAAAGTGCTTTGAAAAGTGCCTGGCCCAAAGTAAGTGCAGAGCAGTTGGCTATGCCTATTATTCATGTCATTTCTAACCATAGCCCATCCTACCGACAGTTATGTAGCTGACACAGTTCAGAAGTCCTTGGGAGGTTAAGACGTACCTCCTGCATGACAGAATGCAGTTGAATAGAGTTGAGAAGCTTACTTCCTTGAACTAGAATTCTCTGGAAATAGATGTTTCAACTATGGATAAAAGAAATGAACACTACCATTAATCAGAAACATAAAAAGTTCTCAGAATTCCTTGTTACCTCTCTGTAGTCCTTATTCTATGATGATTTATCCACTGAGGTTTCTGTTTTCTCTACTAATCTGTGAATTCAAAGGATGGCTATGATTTATTTACTATTAATTTCCTCGACCCACTATGGGCCTATCACAGAGGGGCTCACTGAATATTTGTTGAATGAATGAATGAATGAATCAGCTAATGAACAAATAACCGAACAGGCATACAACTCTCCAACCCTCTTATATAAATAGTACTCTACTGAGCAGTGTACAAGTCAGGACTAGAAGCCCCAGAGGCCAACTACCTGGAGAGCAATGGGACAGGTTTTATCTACTTGCAATCTATTAAAAGATCATCCTTCAAAAATTCTTTAAAGTGTCTTAAGAAGAGGAAATTCCATCATCACATGTGCTTCAGCCATGAATTTCAACATTTCTTCTTTGAAAAAACATGAAATATTATACCAACACAGATAAAATCTTTTGACTACTTTTATTGATCATTCATGCATATATACTGTTAAAGTTGAAACAGAATTGAAAGGTGGTAACCAAAAGGGAAGGTAAGTTAATTTAGAGAAATTTAAAGGATGAGAGGGAAGCAATAAACATGGTTGAATTTGCTGAATATTTTTCTATGCTGGGAAAAAAATATTACCTGATAGGTATTTGATACTTGAAGAGAATGAAATAGTTCGATTCAGAAAGTATTTTGAAGCTTTGATTTTCTTTTGATGCAGTAGGTGAGGTCTTTTATTTTTTTAAGAAAGTATCTAGTTCAGTTCTGTTGGAATGATCCTTCAGTATCTCTCTGCAGACATAACTTGTTTTATTGCACTTCGCTTTATTGACCTTTGCAGATGTTGTGTTTTTTACAAATTGATGGTTCGTGGCAACCCCTATCAGGCAAGTCTATGGGCGCCATTTTTCCAATAGCATTTGCTCACTTTGGGTCTCTGTGTCACATTTGGTAATTCTCACAATGTTTCACTTTTTCATTATCATATTTGTTATGGTGATCAGTGATCAGTGATGTTTGATGTTACTATTGCAAAAAGATTACAACTCTCTAAAGGCTCAGATGATGGTGAGCGTTTTTTTTATCGATAGTGGGGTTTTTTTGTTTTTGTTTTTTTGTGGCCTCTCCCGTTGCGGAGCACAGGCTCCGGACGCACGGGCTCAGTGGCCATGGCTCACAGGCCCAGCCGCTCTGCGGTATGTGGGATCCTCCCGGACCGGGGCACGAACCCGCGTCCCCTGCATCGGCAGGTGGACTCTCAACCACTGCGCCACCAGGGAAGCCCACGATAGTGTTTTTTAATTAAGGTATCTACATTGTTTTTGTACAGAACACTATTGAGCACTTAATAGACTGCAGTATAGCGTAAACATAACTTTTACAGGCCCTAGGAAACCAAAACGTTCGTGTGACTCACTTTATTGCGATATTTGATTTATTGCTGTGGCCTGGAACCAAACCTACAATGTCTCCGAGGTATTTCAGGTTGAGTATGATGAGCAATTGGATTCGGTTCAGCTTATAGCTCACAAAGGTTGTGTGTTTCCTTCTGGTTAGGTGGTTGTTGTCACCCCTCGGTCTGGCTGACACCTCCAGCTATTGTGAAACTCAGGGGTCTCCCCTGGAACTGTAAATGGAGACCCCAAATGAGATCAAATGAGGCAGACGCCTTAAATCAGAAGTGTCAGCTGAAGAAAGAGCTCTTTCCCTGGGTTCCTGCAGAGAGCGGTCCAGGGGCCCATCACTTAATTCAGAGCTAAAAGAACATAAGCAGCATGCTGGGTTTTCAGAAGTGGCGAACTGAAATCCTTTCCCCTCAAATTTCAGAATTAATCAGGAAATATCTACAAGCATCAGATAGATGAAGATCAAAATGTCGTCTTTATTGCTGGCCTCACTCAATTAGAACATGTGGCTGGAATCCGTGGCCCAGTAATTGGGTTTCCACATCTTGCTTCTCACTCCCTCCTCCAAGACAAGGTATTAGGACGGCCCCTTTGTAAAGCAGACACTTCCTTGGTCAACGGCAGGTAGGGTCACTGTCTCCCATCTGAGAAATCTCATGAGTTCAGACCGGTAGAAATGGCCTTCCTACCTGCCTCCAGAAAGGAGATGCCAGGCCCAAGGTAACTCATCCTGTGCGTGCAGAAGCAAGAGGAGATGCCCCCTCCAGGCAGACAGCCCTGAGACAGAGCCAGGACCAGCCGAGCCAAGCTCAGGCCAACTAGGCAGGTAGCTCCTTCTCCTCTGGGGAGCGAGTGAAGGGGAGAAAGGGACCAGCAGCATTAGGGAATAGCTGTCCACTTTCCACGTATTTTATCCTTGCCCTTTCGTCTCACAGTTCAAAACAGCACTTTGAAAACTTTCTTCAGAATTGAGTCCCTGAGTAAAAGCATTTTCATCCTTCAAAGGAGCCACTCCCATTGCTTTTTTTTTTTTTTGCGGTACGCGGGCCTCTCACTGTTGTGGCCTCTCCCGTGGCGGAGCACAGGCTCCGGATGCGCAGGCTCAGTAGCCATGGCTCATGGGCCCAGCCGCTCCGCGGCATGTGGGATCTTCCCAGATCGGGGCACGAACCCGTGTCCCCTGCACCGGCAGGCGGACTTTCAACCACTGCGCCACCAGGGGAGCCCTCCCATTGCTTTTAAGTCAGGAGAGCCATGGTTGGCTTTTTCTAGAAATCCCCCTTTCCATCATGCCTACCCCTTCACCAGAGGTTCCTGTCCTTGTCACTTTCTTCATCCTTAACAACTGAAAGTCTGCGGCCCTTTCTTGCTAAGAAGGGCCTCTTGTGTTGTCTCACACCAGCCCAGGTGGCTCTCACCCATTTCGAGACATTTTTCTCCCTCTCCCAAGCACCTGCCCTCTACCCAGCACACACAACTCGGAAGCTCTGATCTCCACCAAAGCCTTGGACCATTTGGATTATTTCCTGAGCACTTACTGTAGTCACAGCCTGTCTTAGAAGACTTAGTAAAGGTAGGGAATGGATTCCCTGTATATACTAGTTTTCTCTATACTTACTAAATGTAAGACTGGAAACATTGATGTTGTTGATTTTGTTGTCATGTTCTGTTGCGTATGAGTTCTTGGGCCGTTGAATTCATTCATTCAACGCAATCATTTATTCATTCACCTACTAATGTTTCTGCAGTGTGCTTGGCCCTGTGCTGAACCTGGGGTTACAGATAGGAATAATGCTCAGTTCCTATCTTTGGGAAATCAGTCTGGGGGGAGGGATGGACGTAATAGATATTTTACCATATGGCCAGGTAAACTGAATTATAGAAGCACATTGAACCGAGGTCTTGGTTGAAGGTTGAAGGGTGAGGGAGACCAGGACATTTTGGCATGTCCTGGTCTCCTTCCGTGTGAAGAAGAGTGGAATGTGCCGCAGGAACAGTGAAAGGCAGGCTGGGCCCAATCTTGTGGAAGCCTTTGTAAGACAGAAGAAGGAGTTTAAACGGCATTCTGTAAGCAACAGGAAGCTGGCAGAGATTTTAAGCAGAGGTGTAACTCGATCAGCTTTTTATTAGGGAGATAACTCTGCATCAGGCGGATGGGATTCGTTCTTAGAAAAGTTAATCCTTCCAGGGCAATAGGCACTTGGCTGCTGAAGAAGCCTGGCTTTCAGCTCAGTGTTTGGAGGGTCTCGAGCGATATTGATATAATTGAGCTTTTAGCAAAAAAGATGAAATCGTAATAGCCAATATGTCTAAAATGAAAAGAACGTGATTTGCCTTATAATAAGGTACCCCCCCTTAAAAATAAATCTTTAATTCAACCTATGAATTTTTAATGCCAAGAACGCAGCATAATACTTTGAAATTGAAACTTGAGATACAGGCATGGCAAAAATCATCCCTACAGTGGATTTGGGGCGTACAAATTGAGCAGTATGAACTATTGACACCTCCTGGTGGCAGCAGATGTGTGCTGTTTGCTTGGTCAAAACAAGAGGGAAATGTATCAAAGGCATTGAAAATAAATAACACTGGTAGCCCAGGAGGAAGGGATGGGAGGATGAAATGGCCCTGGTCTCAGGACCGACCTGCTGGAAGAGAGAGATGGCAGAGGGAGGCCTCAGGTGACCAGGGCCAGCCGCCACTGCTCCTAGTGAGAAGGGCTGAGCAAGGGCGTCTGACAAATTTAAAACCAAAAGGTAGATGACTGAGATCGGTGTTCCAGAATGTCCGCTGGCAGTTCTTTTGTTGTTGTTGGTTTTTTTAAAATGTATTTATTTGTTTTTATTTTTGGCTGTGTTGGGTCTTCGTTGCTGTGTGCGGCTTTCTCTAGTTGAGGCGAGCGGGGGCTTCTTTGCGGTGCACAGGCTTCTCATTGCGGTGGCTTCTCTTGTTGAGGAGCACAGGTTCTAGGCACGCGGGCTCAGTAGTTGTGGCTCGAGGGCTCTAGAGCACAAGCTCAGTAGTTGTGGCGCACAGACTTAGTTGCTCCGCGGCATGTGGGATCTTCCCAGACCAGGGATCAAACCCGTGCCCCCTGCATTAGCAGGCGGATTCTTTTTTTTTTTGCGGTACGCGGGCCTCTCACTGTTGTGGCCTCTCCCGCTGCGGAGCACAGGCTCCGGACGCGCAGGCTCGGCGGCCATGGCTCACGGGCCCAGCCGCTCCGCGGCATGTGGGATCTTCCTGGACCGGGGCACGAATCCCCGTCCCCTGCTTCGGCAGGTGGGCTCTCAAACACTGCGCCACCAGGAAAGCCCTCAGTTCAAAATCTAAAATGAAAAGTTGAAGTTTCTTAGGAGAGTCTGGGAGTCACCTAACAACTGTGCTACCTCAGTCAGGGGAACCGTGAAGCCCAGTGAAAAAGGCTTATTTCTGTCGGAGGCTCCTTACCAACTCTGGCAGTGATAAACATGACATGGCATGTCGCTCTGCTCTCCCCAACCCCCAGACCAAGAAGGCTCTATGAATTAGCTTCAGCTCACAAGGAACAGGTCAGACAGAGGCCCCCGATTTTGTGAAATCCCAGGGAGAGAACACTACACGTAATTTATTTCTATCACTCTGCATCTGAGGCTTGCACACACCAACTGCACAGTCCCAGGCCAGCCGTCTGCCGGGGTTCAGAGCCCGGTCCGGACCCAGGCCGGACTGGGTTTCATCTCGCGACCTCCGATGGCACCAGCGGGTCGGCCTGGCTCAGGGCCACCTGGTCCTTCTTCTCCTGCTTTAAGACCTGCTCCTCCCACAGTGCCTGGACCACGTGATAGGCGGTGAGCACCACGGGCTTGGGCTTCTCCTCATCGAAGAGCCGCTCGTTGGCCTCCGGGTACAGCTGGTGGGGCCCGACTGCGCGCACATGTGCCGGCAGGTGCAGGAACTCGTGGGCCTTGAGGTCGCAGTCGCGCATCTGGTACCCCGGCAGCCACCAGCGGCCCACGAAGCCCACATCTGCGATCCGGTCAAGGAAGTCGGCCCAGCAGGGCAGCAGGTAGCAGCAGCGGGCCTGGTGGGGGCTGACCTGGGCGTTGAAGGGCGTCTCATACACCAGCGAGCAGAGGCCCGGGCTCACGGGGCGCCGGTGGCCGCGACCCGGAAGTCAGAGCGGCTGCTGCAAGGACGCTTCCGAGTCGCGTTGCGTGAGGCGGCCGCCAGCGGAAGGAGGGTCCCCGACGCTTCGAGAGATCGCTCCAGGCCAGGGCGCAGCAGGCCGCCGCGTCCCTGCAGGCCTCGGAGGAGTCCCAGAGCGGAGCGAGGGCACCGGAGCCCAACCGCGCCCACTTGCCGGGCTTTGCAGACACAGCGTCGCCCTCCCTTCCGCGGCCTCGGGACCAGAATCCCTCCGGAGCGGCCACCGCCCTTCTCTTCAGCTTGGCCAGGTATGCGAAGCGGAAGGCCGGGGGAGTCTCTTCTGCTCAAGCGCCAACATTGCGGTTCGTGGCCCCTTTTTAATTAAAAAAAAGAAAAGAAAATGAGATTTTACGACTGCTTGCGTAGAATAGAAATATTTGCCTTTATGCCAACATAGTGCAAGTATGCATCTTGCTTCTTGCAAGAAGCGGACGTTCTTGTGCTGTGGGCCCCAGGGGCGCGGTGCCCGCAGCATCTCCTGGCAAAGTCGGCCCCGAGGAGGGGCAGCCGGAGAGGCAAAAGGTCACGCGGGGAAAGAGGTGAGCTTCGCTTTAAAGGAACCTGGAGGGCTTCCGTGGTGGCGCAGTGGTTGAGAGTCCGCCTGCCGATGCAGGGGACACGGGTTCGTGCCCCGGTCCGGGAAGATCCCACATGGCGTGGAGCGGCTGGGCCCGTGAGCCATGGCCGCTGAGCCTGCGCGTCCGGAGCCTGTGCTCCGCGGCGGGAGAGGCCACAGCGGTGAGAGGCCCGCGTATCGCAAAAAAAAAGGAACCTGGAATCAAACTTGCACTCAGCCACTTATTCCTGTTTGGCTTCAGGCAAGTTATTTGCTCTGAGCCTCAAGTTTCTCCAACGTCAAATGAGGATAGTAAATCAGAGCAGCTCCCTAGGATTGCGGTGAGGGTTGAATGAGACAGTCCTCCAGACTCAGGCCTTTACGATTGCTCAGTGTCTGACATGTAGTAAGCGCTCCATAAATGGCGGCTGTTACTTTTCTTATTTTATTATCATCGTCTTCCCTAAGGGTTTGACCCATTTGGCCAGTATGGTTGCTCAGCTCAGAGCAGGGCTGACACCTGTCTGCCCACCCACTTTCTCCCTGGCAAGGTGAGCAGGGATCTTTCCTCCTGCAGGCATTAGGCCTAATTCATGGTAGCCTCACTTTGGGTTCCTCTCGCAAAGAGAGTGTGGGCCCATGGGGCTGCCAAGCCAGCTGGTTGGTAACGCCCACCCCCAGGCACAAGCTGATGAACCTCACCTGTGTTCATAGTTTGGGAGGGCAGTGATGGTAGCAGCCATCGCCCTGCTCTGTGACTGCTGAGATTATCACATTCCAGGGTGCTAAAAACCGCAATCATTATTTAACGCATTTGGTTGAGTTCCAAGCCTTTTTTTTTTTGCTATGTACACAGATTATTATAAATTTTTTAAAAGTACACTATTTAAGGACCTGAATCTATTCTTACACATTATTACTGGAGAGTAAAAAAGTTCCATGAAATTTGAGTGTGTGTGTTTGGGTCTTTTGCTAGCCTAAAGTTTCCATAACTACATCTGTTTAAGATTCTGTGGGTATGGAAATCTCATATTGTTGATCTAGAAGGGCTATTTTTGCTTTACCAAAGGCCAATCACACAGGTCAGTGGCAACCCCTCCCCCCGCCTTGCTCAACTGCTGTTCTTTGGGCATTAATTTTAATGTTTAAATAGTAAGTGCGTTTTCCAGACTGCATAAAGCACTAGATAAGCAGAAGGCCACTGGCTTGGGAAGAGGAGAATGCTCAGCGAAGCCTTTCGCATAGAGAGAATGCTGAATATCTCCACCATTATTTAGCATCAGAATCAGTTATGGTTGTCTGACTGATGGACAATTTTTTCCCTACCTGCTCTCTTTGCAAGTGACCTATACTGTCTAGACAGTTGCATATTATTTATACATTCATTTCAGATTTTATGATTTTTGTTTGTTTCAGTAAAGTTGTGCAGGTTTCATGCAGCCAACTATTGGAAATGTACTTCATGAAAAGCCATATATTTGCACCAGGTGAATGCTTGCTTTCTTAGAGTTGTGTCACCATTAAAATTTTTAAAACGTGTTTTCTTTTTTTAAGAAAAGACCATTATATGAGCTCTGAAAAAAAATGAGACCAAACTTTCCAACACACACTCCCCTCCTATCTTCAGAGTACCAGCAGCAGGCCATGGAGAGAATTAAAGACAGCTAATTTCAAAGGTTCTTAATCAATTCAAGTTGATCCCATTTGTTGATTAGGGAGTCAAAACGCATTATTTGCATTCTGTTTCAAATTCAGAATTTTCTTCAGGAGATTTGAGGCTGGAGAAATCTCTTTCAGAGCGATCCCTTGGGCAATAAGGGAGTTAATTTGAAAACTCTGGTGAGTCTGATGGGTTTTGAAAGTTTCACATGAAACATTTATAATGGCTCCTTTCAGGGTGGTGGATTTTGGTTGAGTGTGTGTGTGTGTGTGTGTGTGTACTTGTGTGCGTGAGGGTTCTTCAGGAGTCATGAACCAGTGGCTGAAGCTTTGTGTAATTATCTGGGTAGTGAACAAAATGCCCCATTTCCATCCAGATACATGGTGTTCTGTAGACATTACAGTTGGAGAAGGGCGAATAGCACGAAGTTTAGGATAAAATGGAGGGACATTCCGTTCCCGAGGTGCATCTGAAGCTTGGGGCTAATTCTGTGCAGGTCTCAGGCCCCAAGTCTGACCAGCCCCACTACCTTGGATGCGCAGTTTGGAACTGTGTCTTTTCCTGGCTTCATTGTGGGAAGACTTTCTACATGAGACTGAAATTTGGTATGGGTTCCTTCAAGCCCATGACCTGGTGAGCTCTGGGAGACATGCCCTGACCAGCGTCAGAGGAAGTGAACCCGAGGGCCAGTTCTCCTGGGAGGACGTGCTCAGTGTAACCAGAAGTGAGGGCATGCATCTGGAAGTCCCTCCCCTCGGATTTCACCTCCCGCCCTCCCAACCCCAGTGAATTTTGCTAAAAAAATCCCAGCCCTGCTTAGAAAAGAAGCATGTTGATGTGTGTGCCCTACATATTGGAAGAAACTATTTCTTTGGGGCAAGATTATACATTAACCTACTTGCATCTCATTTATGTCAACTGGAGATGGTGAGGGTGAACATTTCATAGGAATTATATGAAGAAAAAAATGTAGCTCCAGCTGGATACACTTTGTTCTGTATCTTTGGAGTCTCACCCCTAGCCCCTCAATACGTACCCGCTTACACTGCTTCCATGTTCCATGGGGAGTCACAGTGGACACCTTAAAATTGACCCTGGTCACCAAATTGTCAACCGCGTTCTGTTTATCAGCCAACACCAACATTAAATCGTAAAACTTGCTTACCAGGTGGCTAAAGTTATTTGGGATGTAAAAATATCACAATGAAGAAAGCAAACAGTCTTCACCACTCTTACAGAAAGGGAGAAAGTTTCACCTGTCTAAATACCAATTCTAAAACACACCATTTCCTTCGATAACGGCAAAGTGGTCCTTTTCAAAGGCTGTTTCTTTCTCAGCTTTGATTTCATTTTCTATTCCGTTCCTACAGTATAAGATTAATTCCCACATTCTGCATATTGCCTGGAGTTCAGCACACATGTTCACCGAGGTGTACAGCCCTCAAATAACTTTGGTGCCTCTTTCACCCACTGTTAGGAAGTATATTTAAAAGAAATTGCCTTTTATAGATTTAAATTACAAAAGTACTGATATCATGCAAAAGGCAGTTTAACTCATGCAGGCATACAAATAGGTAAATCTTAGGGAAAAAGATACCAAGGCTAATATGAATGTAAATAGGATTAGCTGCCTGCATTAGCAGCGGCTGTGAAATTTAAAGTACTTTCTGTTAGGTTATTCTTTAAAATACACCTATATTTCATGTGTGCATTTGTAGATATTTGGGAATATATATTTTACTTTGTCTTGAATTTTGTAACAAGTATAGACAACGGTCCTGAGCTCCACTTATTGACAGCCAAAGTAGAAGGGGAATTTAACTTTCTTGACGGTTAAATATTTATTGATGTAGAATTTTAAATCTCTAGGAAAATAGGACACATTTTGACCAAGAAAACAGAGATTCATATTGCAAAGAAATTAGAAAACCGAGTGTCTAGTGGTTTTATTTTTCTTTTAAGAAAAGCCTTGTTTGTTCCCAAAGGTTGAATCAGATGTCAGTGAGCAGTTCAGAGCAGGGATTGGCAAACAGTAGCCAATGGGCTGGATCCAGCTCCCTGCCTGTTTTTGTTCATCCTCCAAGGTAGGAATGGTTTTCACGTTTTTCAATGGTTGTAAAAAAATCAGAAAAAGAGTACTTCGTGACACATAAAAATTACGTTAAATTCAAAACTTAGTATCCATAAATAAAGTTTTATTGGAATATGGCCATGATCACGTGTTTAAATATTGGCCGCTTTCTCACTCCAATAGCAGATTTGAGGAGCTTATGGCCTCTAGGGCCTAAAAGATTTACCATTTGCCTTTCACAGAAAAAGTTTGCCAGCTCTAGGTTTAGAGTAAAAGTATCTTTATGCACTTTATTGTTGCGAATCAAAATCACGTTATTGGAGCTGGAAATCCGTTCTGAAAAGAATCTCTCATATTTGTTTACATTGAGATTATTTTCTTAGCTAGAAGCATCAGAAACAGATTATAGGTAATAAGGCATTTTTAAAAAGTAAGCCACAAGCTAACAGAGCACCTACGGGCTACAGGTATGAGTCTTTGGATGGAAAGATGTGTGGTCAAGTGAGAGGGAAGAGCCTGGATCTGGAGTCCAACTCCCTGGGCTCACATCTCCGGTCTGCGACATAAGTTATCATGCTTAACCTTCTTTTTTTTTTTTTTTTTTTTTTTTTGTGGTACGCGGGCCTCTCACTGTTGTGGCCTCTCCCGTTGCGGAGCACAGGCTCCAGACGCGCAGGCTCAGCGGCCATGGCTCACGGGCCCAGCCGCTCCGCGGCATGTGGGATCTTCCCGGACCAGGGCACGAACCCGTGTCCCCTGCATCGGCAGGCAGACTCTCAACCACTGCACCCCCAGGGAAGCCCAATGCTTAACCTTCTTGCTCCATAGTTTCCTTATCAGTAAAATGGGGACAATAATGAAAACTTGTCTCATAGGGCTTTGCCAGAACTAAATGAGATGATGCATTATCACACGTTTAGATGAGTGCCGGTCGGCAAAGCTCAGTTAGCGCTGGTTATTTTTTTTTTTTTTTTAAATAGGATGTTGGCATTTAAATCCTTGTGTATTCTGAGAGTTCACTTCCATGATAGAAGCACCTATTCTTTAGGTCACAATATTTTGAAAGGGTTCATTAGGTAACATCACTTTGGGGTTTTGGAACACTTCCATGTGATGTGCATGCCAGCTGAGGATAAAATGCTAAAAATACAGCTTCCAGGAATCATTGATCAGGAGTCAGTTTTCTCGAGCTATGCTGAGGAATGGGATGGGACCAAAAGAATTGCTGAATTGATTTGCTTCAATCCAGCCTGTCCTATATTAGTTAATTTTAGATCTAGTTAAGAATATTCACTTAGTCCATCATTTTCACATGAAGACCTCAAGGTCCAGAGACTGGGATAGACTCAGCCAAGTCACACAATAAAGCAACCCCAGAGCCATGAGAGAACTCAGGACTTATAACTCTCAGACCTGGAGCCTAACAGTAAAAACACATGCGCTCAGCACCCTTTTTCTTAGACCATGATACTTAGCACGGTGCCCAGCACTTAGTAAGTGCTTAGTAAACATAAGAACAACAAAAAAGAATGAATGAATGAGCTACCTGAAATCTTCAAAGCCCTTTAAAACACACACAAGCATGAGAAAGATTTATTCCAATGGTTAAATGAAGAAAACGCTCCACAAAGAATTTTTTATGGTAGATCTGCCCCAGTATCTTACACCTGAGCACCTGCTGTGATCCGTAGAGTCCAGTCCATCACTTTTTTTGCCAGTAAGAGTTTGAATGATTAGTGATTCAGTCCATACATAATGAGTTTATGCTTTTTCCTTTTCCTTTTCACCTACTCATAATTTATATTATAGTGGTATATTATATGGATCTCTATAAACCACCTCCAATACATATTGGAATAAGGTAAAGTGTGCATAAATAAATGAATTGATAGGGCTTCCCTGGTGGCGCAGTGGTTGGGAGTCCGCCTGCCGATGCAGGGGACGCGGGTTCGTGCCCCGGTCCGGGAGGATCCCACATGCCGCGGAGCGGCTGGGCCCGTGAGCCATGGCCGCTGGGCCTGCGCGTCCGGAGCCTGTGCTCCGCAACGGGAGAGGCCACAACAGTGAGAGGCCCGCGTAACGCAAAAAAAATAAAAAAATAAAAAAAAATAATAAATGAATTGATATATGGATGGATAAAGTACATAAAAGTGAGAAGGAGAATAAATGGATAAGTAGGTAAAAAGAGACGGTCAGCCAACAGCCATAAATTGCTTAGATGGGTATACAGTAGGTGCTTAATGAATATCGGTTGACAGGATAGCTAGATTAATATATTTTAGAAAGCTTTTCAACATGCAAAATTGCAACAGAATGTAACCTGACCATCAACTTGACCAAACTGAGCACATTGTTCCAGAGCCCTGGAGTTAGATGAGCTTTCTTCTGTCTGGCCTCACAAGGAGCACGGGAATACAAGGGCACCTCCTTCCCAGACCAAGTTTGATGCACGAAAATCTAGATTCCCAAAACAGATCAAAGAGCCATGCATCTCACTATTCATTCATTCGTCGAGTCCCTGCATTTTTGCCAGACCCGTACTAAATGCTGCACATCCAAAGCATTGTGCTTACCCTCGTGGAGCTTATAGTCTAGAAGAGCAACTAACATTAAACAGATATTCACGAGATATTACAACGTAGTTACACTTCACTAGAGAGGGTGCCCCAGGATATGGCATGTGAAGATTGGTTTGGCTAAATGGTACCTTTATTTAGCAAACCTTTAGTGGAGAAGACCTGATGGAGGAGGACAGATTTAATAATATATGTTCTCCTGGTGTTTAATGGTGTGTGAAGTCCTTCCCACAGGTGGGATGCATGATCACAATCCAACCATCAGCACTTTGGGGCACTTCTGTTCTCAGTGGAAAGCTTGTAAAACCAAGAGTCAGAGAAACCCATTGATCTAGAACTACCTTGGTCCACATAGGCCTCTTTTCTAAGGCTGTATGCACAAAGCCAAGGTCATTTGGAGGAAGCAGGAAAGAACTCAACTTTTGAAGATGCAGCAAAGGGTTAGACAGCCCTGTTAGTTGACTGCATAACTGGTTCATCAGTTGGCTACTGTCTCAGTGTGATTATGAATATTCCTCTTGCACAAATAATAAATAATTGATATTTTAAATAAGCATCATTAGTAAGTTATGCACTTGATAATTTGGTGGAAGCATTTGATGAGTGCCTAGATTGTACAAAACATTGATCTACATGCGGTGGAGATGGGGGCCTGGAAGGTGTGCCACTCACATCTCCCTTCCAGAAAGAACTTGCCATTCAGCTACAAAGAAGGCAGTTACCTCAAGCCTCTGTTTGTTGGCCTTCAGAATCCACCTCAGCTTTCAGCCAAGACCATGCTCCTCCTAGGCAGTCTCTAGGTCTTGGCCATTTTTGCCCCATGCAGAACTCCACCAACGGCAACCATTGTTCTGGAGCTTCCTGTTGAATTGGTTAAGAGTTTATCGGATGAACATTATGTTCTGAGGCTCTTTCTTCCTAATCCTGCTTCCTCCCCACTTTTCCTTTCACTGGTATCAGCTCTGCATTGTGGTCCAATCTTGCTTCCTCCTTTGTACCAGTCTCCCTTCTAAGATGGTTCCCAATGATTCCCAGTCTCCCAGCATTCACGCCCTTGTGTAATCTCCTCTCCTTGGCTATTGGCTGGACCTAATGACTCACTTTTAATAAATGGAAATCAGCCAAAAAACGATGGGAAGTCATTTCTGTGACTTCGGTCTCCCTAGGGCTCTCTTGCTCTCTCCCCCAGTTGCTCACTCTGATGAAGCAGGCTGCCATATTGTGAGTTGCCCTATGGAAAGGCAAGAAATTTAGGGTAGACTCCAGCCAATAGTCACCTGAGGGCCTCAGATCAATAGCCTTCAAGGAACTGAATTCTGTCAATAACCATATAAGTGACCTTGGAAGCAAATCCTTCTCCATTTGAGCCTTTAGATAAGAGCAGAGTTTCAGCTGACACTGATTGCAGCCTCGTGAGAGACCTTGAGTCAGAAGTACCTAGTTAACTTGAGCCATATTCTTGACCCACAGTAACTATGGGGTAATTTGTTACACAGCAATGACTAAATAACGCATCCACTTTTATCTTTCATAGGCATTACTCCTTTCTGGAGAACCCAGCTCATCACATCTGATCATCACATCTGAGCCTTGGGAGAGAAGTCAAGGTAGGAAATGCAGACCTGATGGTCAGCAGCATAGACGTGGAACAAGAGATGATATCATTTCGGAGCGCGAGGTTGAGAAGAGAAGGGATCGGGTTGGGATCTGTGCATAGCTTCAGGCATTGGAATAAGAGCCAGCCAAGGAGACAGAGGAGGGATCAGAGAGCTTCCTTCTCTGGGACATCTTTCCTCATTCTTCCGTGACTCCTCCCCACTGCTCCCCTGCAGGGGTTGGTGAGATGCTCCCCCACACCCACCACCCCGTTTCCTCCCAATGCAAGTCATTCGGCTGTATCATAATTGTTGATTTCAGTGTCAGCCTCCCTAAGAACCCACAAGAGATCCTTGAGGGCAGGGCTAGTGTCTTCTTCGCCTTGACTTCCCAGTGTTTCACAAGGCTGGTGCTCAGTAGGAACCCATGTAATGTGTGAACAAATGTATGATCAGAATGTATGCAACCAGCAAAATGGGATGTAAGTTTGACTGTTAAAACATAACTCAGTGAACAATTCTGTATTAAAACCTTAAGAAGGGGGCTTCCCTGGTGGCGCAGTGGTTAAGAATCCGCCTGCCAATGCAGGGGACACGGGTTCGAGCCCTGGTCCGGGAAGATCCCACATGCCGCGGAGCAACGAAGCCCGTGGGCCACAACTACTGAAGCCCACGCACCTAGAGCCCATGCTCCTCAACAAGAGAAGCCACCGCAATGAGAAGCCCACGCACCGCAACAAAGAGTAGCCCCCGCTCACCGCAACTAGAGAAAACCCGTGCGCAACAACGAAGACCCAACGCAGCCAAAAATAAATAAATAAATAAAATAAATCTAAAAAAATTTTTTAAGAAGGTAGATCTCAAGTTTCTTACTGTAATTAAAGAAAAAAAAAAACCTAAACCAAAAAACTATAGCTCAGCTTTGTCAACATCTGCCCTGTAATACATGCAAAGTAATATATGCAGTTTTCTCAGTTAACCTTCCTAACTCTGTGAGACAGTGACTGCTATTTCCCACTTCACAGGGAGGAGACGAAAAATGATGCATTAGCTAGTGGGCAGCAAAGATAGAGCTTGAATGTGGGGACTTTGAGGTCCCGCTCTGCATGGGAACTAAAAGTTAGGTGAAGGCTCCCCAGCCTTCAGTCTGGACTTAGAATCTGCTTCTTGTGTCCAGGGGCTGAGTCTCCAGGCAGTAGAATCTGCCTTCCCTTCTCCCTTCAGTCATCTGGATCCTGGGAAGTTCAGTCCCTTCTGGCTGAGATCTCTGGGGTGACTGGCCAGGTTGGGTGAAATGTCTGAGATCAGCTTTTTGTGGGGAGAGGCTGGCCTGTAAACAGGAATAGTATTCTAACCGCTTACCACCCAGCATGCTCTGTTTACCTGTGGTTGGCTTCAGTGTCATGAAGATACAGACATCATCTGTCCTTTGAACTATGTCACAACTATTTGTTGCAAAGTAAAAATTTCGTCAATAAGCAAGTCATTTTTCTTCCTTTTGGATCATTCCTCCTTACCCATCCCTCCCCTGCCCTAAATTGACAAGTCATATGGCTGTTACATAGATACCATCTCAATAAGCTGACTTTTCCTGGCAACATCAACAATATGATGCGATAATGTGAGGATTGTACACGTGCAGGTACAAAAGCTTTTGAAGTATCGGGGTGGGTACGTTTTCCTTGTAGCATAAAATCCGCATGCTGAGTGAGCATCTGCTAGTCACTGTCTATTCATATTATGGCAATAGCCAGTTAGTTGCACAATTACTGGGCACATTTTCATTAGATGCATACCATGTTTTTCCAAAACAATTAAAAAATACCTGGAAATGGTCATGGAAAGTGTCCTTTGTTGATTTGACTCAGTTAAACAATGATTTCAAATAACTTTTGATCTAAATTTCTGTATAGAGCCTCCAAATAAACCACTTAGTGACAAGCTTTATCTGTTTCTAATTTATAATAGAGCAAAAAGAAAATTTATTTTAGGGTCCGGGAAATACTTCCTTAATCTCGATGTGTCCTATCACTACAGGGAGTAGCTTTGAAGAAGTGGAGATATCAACTCAGCAAATGAAACCAGAATAAGGCAAGGGTGCTGCTTTGATAGGAGAATTAGTTAGTTCCACTCACAAAGGGGCTACAAGGCAGTGGGACAAGCATAAACTTAGGAGACTTGCTTCTCTATTGAAAGTGTGGTCCATGGACCAGCAGCGTGAACATCACCTGAGAGCTTGTGAAAGATGCAGAATCTCAGGCCCCACCTTAGACCTGTGGAATCAGAACGTGCAGGTTAACAAGAGGCCCAGGTGATTCTTGTGCACATTAAACTCTGAAAAACTGCTGTAGCACCAGCCTTGCCTGTAACTAGACAAACCGGAGTATTATTCTCCATCTTTAAAATGAGGACTTTGGCCTAGAGTGGTGCTTCCTAAAGTAGGATCTTCCAAATACTGCTATCCTAAGATGCTCCTTGGGAAAGAGGATTCTGTGGTCAAACATGTTAATGAACAATGATTGTTAGCTTATTCAAGGCTCTGATAAGTCCTGCAATAAAGGAACCTTTTTAAGTAGCATTATTTGATCTCTAAACCATTTTTCGCTAAAATTCCATCCCATGGAATTAGTGTTCTACTGAGCATGCTCTGAGGGAAATTGTTTTGGTTTTTTTTTTTTGCAGTACGTGGGCCTCTCACTGTTGTGGCCTCTCCCGTTGCGGAGCACAGGCTCCGGACGCGCGGGCTCAGCGGCCATGGCTCACGGGCCCAGCCGCTCCGCGGCATGTGGGATCTTCCCGGACCGGGGCACGAACCCGTGTCCCTGCATCGGCAGGCAGACTCTCAACCACTGCACCACCAGGGAAGCCCAGGGAAATTGTTTTTAAAAGTCCTCTTTACCTCCCCGATTCTATAAAATACATGTCCTCTACGAGTTTTAGTCAGCATTTGTGTTGTGACAGGTGGTCCTCTCAGTAATCTTCAACCAAATCTAAATATCTCCTCTTTCCCAGCTTGTTTGAACCTTTAGAATGCTTGACCTGGAAGCTTAAGCCAAAAGATAAATAGTATAGGGGGACCAACCGCTTTCCCTAGACTGTCCTGGTTTTAGCACTCAAAGTTCTTCATCCCAGGAAACCCCTCAGACCAGGGCAGTTGGTAACCCAAAAAATAGATCCGTCTTAACAAGATTGACAACTGGCTCGTTTTCCATTCCCCTTCTCTCTCCTCCCCTCCCTATCTAGTCCCCGTCTCTACCTGGCTCCCCTCAAATGATCAGCACGGGAGGAGTTGCCTGGTGGTTTGGTCAGATTGAAAGACACACGAGAAAAAGGGTAGTAGGTGTTGAGTTTGCAGACACAAACCATGTGGGTCGCAGTTCCAATGAATGGAGTTGTCCCGTTCAGCCAACCTGATACAAGAAGATATCCCAAGCTTAAGGTAGAGTGTGAGTCTTTGCTTCCCAAACAGATTCATCATAATGTTGAAAAATAAAGACGTACTTTGGAGGAAACATGAATGCTAAACATGGCAGGTGTATTTTTGTATCTTTTAATCAGTTCTTGAAGAAACGCAGTATCCCCTATGGTGATGAAATCTAGATCGCTCAAGTTTCTGGGTATGGTTTGGGGCAGGAAACACCTAGACAGCCCCTGCCCTTGAATCTTTTTTTCCTGAGGCTTTCAAATATATTACATTTGATTGACAAGATCCGCACATGTGTACAAATTTCCTAGTTCAGGGATTGTTTTTTTTCCTTGCTACAGTCCAACCTCTGTGAAGTATTCTTTGTTAAAGAATACTTTGTGGAGTCCTCCTTCTAATCCCTATAATTCTAAATTCCAGCCTTACCTCACTGTGCATTGCATTTTCCTAGTTTCAGTTCGAGGGAACGTTTTAAAAGACAGCATTGCAACCAGAACTGGGTGCCTCAGTTTTTGCAAAAGCAAAACCAAGTACTAGCATCCTTTAAATAACAATATTTTCTGATGTTAATGTTGAATTAATCCAAGAAATGAATATGTATTGATGGTATTCTTTTGGGTTTTGAAAATCCTTACAACCACATAATTAAATGAGTGCCTTTAGAAATACTGATAAAAGCCCATTGCCATTCAAATATCTATACAAGACAATGGCCGTAAGCTGTGGGCTTGGGAGATTAGTTTGGCCACGAGCCAGTGTTTATCACAATATTTCCATCTCAGCTGATAAAATTTAATCATTCTTATTTAAATAGAAATCAGAATTAATGCAGGTTTTAAAGAGAAGGAATAATAAACGAATCACACTATCTTTATTTCAGAGCTCCTGGCATATATTGTCTATTCAGAATGGAAATGCTAGCAGTTGTTGTGTTGTTTTTCTACCTTGGACTTTCATTCCAGAGTCCTCCAAAATAAGGAGCTATTGCTTCTCGAATATTTATGTCTTCAGCTCTGCTTTAAAGTGGTTCCCACCCTCCTCTCCAGTGGGATAAGCAGGGCTTTGCGTGTGCCGGGGATTGTGACTTGAGTTGGAAGCAGCAGGGCACGTACTTGAGTGATTTCTCCCAGAGGGGCCATGGGTTTGGACTGTCCATTCACATCCTCTTGCCTGGGTCCCTCAAGACCACACCGGGAATTGAGGAGGCATCCAGTGTAGATGGAGTGTGTGGCTGGCTTTGGACCAGAACCGTAGTGCTGCCAGAGGTCAAGTCCAGAGCCAAGTCTCTCCCTGGAACAGAGACCACAGCTTCATGTAAGCAGTTACAGCCTAAAGAAACCTTATTGGTCATTTAGTTCAACCCACTCATTTTGTGGACTAGGAAGTTGAAATCCAGAGAGCAGAATTGACTTGATTCTTCAGGGTCACCCTTCAAGATAGCAGTCTTGTTAGTATCACACTAACCTGGCAAGTCAGTTCTCCAGACCCCAGCCTGGTGTTCTTTAGACTTTGTACGGTCCTCTTAACCCTGGGCTAGACCTGGAGTGGATGCAACTCAGTACTATTTTGTGTGACTCTGCGTATACATTTTTGGTGCATGTCTCAAATGCTGTGTACCAAACCAAACCCGTTCAAATTTAAGTAACTCCCCATCCACAAAATAAACAAACCAACTAAAGGAACCACATTTTACCTCAGGATTTTTATTTCTTGGGTGGAGAGGTGTAGATAACCTTATTTCTCTTCCTCCTCCTTGAAATAATATTTTTTAAAATTTAAATGTCTTACATTTAAATATTAAAAAACCCAGTTTCCCTGTCATTTCATTGTCTACATAATATTGCTAATATTAAAAAAATAAAATAATTCCAATAGGTAAAATTTACTGATCATTTACTATGCTCTGGGCACGTTACTATCTCATCTAATCCATACAACATCCCAGTGAAGTGGGTACCATTTTTATTCCCATTTTACAGTTGAGAAAACTGAGGCTCAGAGGGGTCAAGTAACTTTCTCAAAGTCACCCAGCTAGCAAGTGACCGAGCTAGGAGTCTAGTGGTTGAGCTAGTCATAGTCCTAACAGCTTATCAAAATGCAGTCTGGCTATAGGCTCTGGCTCTTAACCATGATTCCATACAGCCTCAGAAATGTGGATTCTTAATTTAGCCAGCACTAAGGACTTACCCGAATTTTTAATTTCATTTCCTTTTCAAACTTTATGATGAATCCCATTGTTTCCATGACTGTATACTCTCTCCCAGTTGGAATGAGGCCCTAGTAAAGTCATTTGGTGTAAACAGTTAAATTTGTTAGAAAAGGCATTTTGGAATCAATTTGACTCTATTGCTTTTGACTTTTTTATGAATTTCAGTTTGGGTTAAGGGTGTATCAGACTTCAAAACATCTGGTTAGGTCATTTAAGAACCTTCCTGAGATTTCACAACCCCTTAAGACTTCCTTTCAAATGCAGACATTTCCTCTGTCACCACACTCTTACAAATGCTTTGAGAAACAATGAAACAGTGCTTAATTCATCTGCAATAATGTAAAGAAGACCTCCTTAATCTGGCATCAGTGGGAGTAAGATGTTTCACATGAGTGAAATTTCCAGATACCTCGACCTTAGACGAGATGACCTTAGCTCTTAGATTTAAGAGCTGGGAATTTTTTTCTCAATAGGTTTTGATAGTCACACATTCCTTTCTTTTCTTTTTGTTTTCTTTCTGTTTGTTTTTCTTGGGTTTTAACCTTTCTTGATAACCCAGAGCTATGGTCGTAATCATGAATAATATACTATGTACCCTAGTTGGAGGCTCTGGGAAAAATGATCTTTTGGGATTTGAGACTTGCAAACAAATGCCACTTTGTAATGAAAGCATCCCTTAAATTATTTGACGCCTTTAGAACTTAAACTATAAGCAGGATGATATAATTTGAGAATCATGCAGTAGTTTGAATACAAATACCACGCTTGCATTTTGATAGGCTGTTAGGATTATGAAGACAAGTTGAGAGGGTTAGTTAACTGTTATGGGTGGTCTGGGCTCACTTAGCATAATGTCCTTCAGGTTCATCCACATTGCTGCAAATGGCAAGATTTCCGTCCTTTTTAAGACTGAATAATATTCCATTGCATGTATACACCACATTTTCTTTGTCCGTTCATCCTTCCATGGATATTTAGGTTGCTTCCCTGTCTCCTATTGTGAATAATGCTGCAGTAAACATTTGGGTGCATATACCTCTTATAGGTCCTTTTGTTTGTTGCCCTTAGCTTGTGTGTTTTAGTCTCTGTCAAACTGAAATTTCAAACATAATAACTCAATTGAGAAACTCATGAGTGACAGATGGTCCTCTGTCTCCATTATTTATGATCATGTCTCGACTTAAAAATTAACCAGGTAGTGAAGAAAGTCACGTTTTGCATGACATTGGAGGCTGTTCCAACCAGTTAGCTGCTTTAAAAGGAGTATTGGCCTTTAGATGTCTTAAGTGTCCCTTTAGGAGTCTGCCTGACCAAGAACAAGAGAGAACAAACTTAACTGAGGTCCCAGCAGTTCTGTCCGTTCCAACCCGAGTCCCAGGGTGAACAGACAGTGCTGACCCCCAAAGAGGCAAAAGGCAGAGAGTCTGGGCTTCCCAGGCCATGCCCGTTAGACTTGAGCTAGATCAAGTTTCCTCATCATCCCCATCCACTTACTTACGGGGGTCTGTGCTGGTAAATACCATTTTGGGCAGGTTCTCCTTGTTTTTTTACCATGGTTAGTGCAGGGGCACCCTTGCTGGACTTACTGTATTTCCTGCTGCTGCCAAAGTAACACTGGTCATTCTCCATCACCTTTGTCTTAATTCCCCAGAGAGAACCTTGGATTCAGGACTTTTGAGAACCCTCCTCTCTCCCATCCCTCTTTTCCAGCTTTTCCTGCCCCTCCACTCACTAACTCAGGCACTTAACCCCCCTCTGCCCAGGTAGTCCTTCAGTTATTCCCACCTGTCAGTCACTTTCCCTTTCCTTTTCCCCCCCTCCTCCCATCTGCTGATTTGTACCCTCCACCTACTGGTTCTAGTCCCAACCTGCTCTCTAATGCTGTGTGATCCTTGGCAGGTTGCTGCACCTCTCTGGACTCCATGTGTGCATCTATACAATAAGAGAGTTGGATTGGATCAGCAGTTCCAAACCCAAGTGCAGGCAGGGTTCCAAAACGAGAAAATAAGACTGATATACTTTCTTTGCATATGAAATGATACTTAAAAAATTCTTCCCTTTCCCATCAAAACCTACTTGCTTTGATTTTTTTTGCTGAAACACATTACCGTCTCTGTCTAGCTTTCATCTTTCAACCAAGGATAGAGACAAGGGGCTGAGAAGTAGGTCACAGTTCTGTTTGCTCTAAGAACAAAACAGCACAGGTGTGATGACATATAGCAAATGACACCAGCCTCTGTGTTGTGAGGCAGTAGGGAGCAGTGGAGATTGTGGCAACTGGAAAGCAGGACACACGCCCAGGCTGAGGGAAGATCCTGTTGTGCAGCCCCAGATGGGTATAGCTTGGCTCTCGCTACCCCCAGTAGGATTTGGAAATTCAGGTTTTTAATATAAAAATCTCTCAATGTTTTATTTTCTTCTTAAACACTGGCATCTAATTTCAACTCTAAAAATTAAAAAAAAAAAAATCATTATATTAGTGAGCACGGTGCAGGCCTAACAAAAGAGGCCTCTGGGCCATATTTGGCTTAGGGGAGACCAGTTTGCTTCCTGGGGATTATAGGGCCTCTTATATAAGAGTCCCTATGTGTTTCCAGTTAATAATTCAGCACCTCTGAATCACATCTTTACTCTGTGCATTTTCAGCCCTTGCACATTCGATTTATACTAACCCAGCAATCATTTCATTCATTGCTTTGCAGTTTCTCGAACAGTTTCATTTCTGTGTTTTATCTCATTATCCGGATCACTTGTTCCTTAGGGCTGAGCCAAGTGCTGGCCTAGACTCCAGGGAGAATTGCTAGGGTGAAAGGCGCCGGTCTCTGCCTTGAAAGGGAGAAGATGGGATGGAGCATAGCTGATCTGGGCAGAGGGTACCGGGGGAGGTGCAGCCCAGGATGGGCCTGAGGGCAAGGGCAGCCCTTCCTCGGGTCTTTTCTTGATTCCAGGCGTCATCTCTAGTCCCAGCTCCATAGTTCTTTGCCCAGACCACTGCAGGAGCCCCCAGTGACCCCCTAGAGCTAATCTGGTCCCCTCCAGGCCTTTGAAATCACAACAGCCAGAGTGACTTATTATGTTTGTCTGTCCTATTCTAAACCTTCTAAGGGCTTCTCATTGCTCTTTGGATGAAACCCCTAGGTGTTAATGGGGCCTAAGAAGATCTGCCTGGTTTGACCCTCTCCAGTCGCATCTCCAGTCCCATCTTCACATCCCTGCTGTCTTCTCCATTCTTGCCTTTCAGTTTCTCAAACACATTCCCTTTCCTCCCACACTGGGCCTTTGCACATCCTCTGCCCTCTGTGCAGACGCTGCCCTTTGCCTGGTTAAACCCTTCTCAGCATTCAGGTCTCAATACAAGGGTTGCTTTCATGAGGAAAGCTTTCCTGAGCCCCCAGGCTAGGTCAGGCTTCCCCGTGGTCTGTGGGAACAGAGGTTTGAATTGCCTTCTTCACCATTAAATTCCTAGATTGTACAATGCCTGGCGCAGGGTCGGGAGAAAATAAATATTCACTGAGAGGCAGAATAAAGAGCTGCTGGAAGGGTGTGATTTTAGGAGTACTTGCTACATCCCTCTGTCCTAAAAGTATGCCCTCATCTGGGTCCTCTATCACAAATTAGTTTTACCGTAAGAAATATGGGTCAAGAAAAAGCATCCTTCTATAGTCCCTCCCTGGGAGGTGAGTTTAAGAATAGGCAGGGTGAACTCGGGCGACCGGGAATGTTCCCCGTGCCTGATAATTTTCGATCCGATTACTGCACCGATCACCACCTGAGAGATGCATGCGTCTGAGAAAAGCCATTTTCATTTTGAGGGTGCGGCATTCAGCACCCTGCTATCTGGTGCCTTGTTACCCAAAGCGTAGTCTGTGGTCCAGCCACATGGGCATCATCTGGGAGCTTGTTACAATGTGTACTTGACATGGACAGGCACTTTTTCTAGTTCACTCTTGTATTCCCATGGCCTGGAGTGGTGCCAGGTACACAGAAGGTATCCAGTGAACGTGTGAATGAATGAGCGATGGGAGGACCAAAAGCTGGAGTGAAGGGCTGTTTGAATGCAGGCATGTTGCAGATGAAGGGGGAATGAATGAATGCTGGATGAATGGACACGCGAGCGTGACATCATAGGCGTGTCAATGATGGGTTCCTTCCCTATGGGCACAGGGCCCTGGAGGAGGGGCTAAAGATACCCCTAAGGCTTCCTCAGGGGAGAGGGTGGGCCATCAACCACAGGCCCAAGAGGTGGAGCTTTGGCTTTGATTGAAGAAAGGGCCCCAGGAGAGTGGCTGGACTTCTTCAGGAACATGGGGCAAGCCCATGTTTGGGCATTAAAGTAAAACAAACAGCTAAACTGTTTGGTCTGTGAAACAGTGATCCTATTATTCCCAACCTCGACAAAGCTTGCTTAACTTGAACTTCAACTGTTGTCATTATTCATCAAGACAGCGCAACCCTAATCCCTTGGTCTTAGCTAAGCCCCAGGCTTGCCTGTGCTCCTTGCAATGGATCCCATGAGCAGATCCAAGCCACAGAGAGAAGAAAAAGGAGAGCAGATGACCACCAAGAGGTTGGTGATACATCCATGAAGGCCTGACTGTCCAGGCAAAACTTCAGAGGAGAAGCTACATTTTCTTATTAGTGTCATATTCCCAGGAAAAATAGGTCTGAAATATTAAGTGCTGAGTTTGGAACATAGTATATTGTTTGGTAAATTTTCTACATCATGATGAAAGTAATAATAGTTCATACTTATATAGGCATTGCTCCAAGAAACTAACTTATATGAACTCATTTTACCTTTGTAACAATCCAGTGAAGAGCTATTACCACCCTCCCATTTTGCTGATGAGGAACTGAGGCCCTGAGAGATGAAGTAATTTCACCCAAGGTCACACAGCCATTGAGTCAGTAGCAGAGCTGGGATGCAAACCCAGGCAGCCAGGCTCCCCCGAGTGCATGATCTCAAACTATCTACTACCCAGCCTCATCTGAAGTCTGAAGACTATTAAACGAAGGGATGCGTGCATCCCTTCATGCATTTATTTATTCTGCAGATCTGAAAGCATCTGTTATAAACTAGACCCTCTCCGTAGGGATCCAAAGGCAAAAATAGCAATTCCTTACCCCTGTACAGTGTTTTAGAAAGTATTTCCTTGATGGCCCAATGATGCTCTTCACAGATGTGGACACCTGACGCCTGGAGAAATTGTGTGTCTTTTTCAAGGTCCCGCGATTAGAAATAGAACGAGCTAGAACCTGAACCTGGATGTTCTGACCCCAGACCCAGTGTTATTTCCACCCTAACACGCTTGTTGAAAATACTGGAGGAGATTGGATACACAGACATGTAATAGGACTAAAACAAGATAGAAATGGTTTGTGCTTTTACAGAACATGTTAAATACAATGGGGAGCTGTAGATTACCATTGTGTAACAGCCTACATGCTACCATCCTAGTGGAAGAACTCACCTCCTTTATCAGCCTTCCTGGAGAGGTGTTGGAGTGTGTTGTTTTAAAAGAATAAATACATGTATAAAACATCTTGTAAAATGCATGATTAAACCAGCCACAATTTCCTTTCCAAAGAAAGTATCGTTCTGAACCTCATACTATTAGCTAAAAAAACCCTATTTGCCAGTTTATGAAAATAATTTGGGGTCCATATTTCTCCGCCTCGTGGACTGACTTGCCCACTTAAAAGGTCGCCCTTTTGAAATGAACTCTCATTAAAATGCTCAGCGAGTGACATCAATAAGTTTATCCCTTGGAGAAAGCAAGCATGCTGGGGCTGTAATGACATGGTCTTTTGGTGATCTGAAGGCATTGATTAACCCTCACCTGCCAGAAATCATTAGCAACCAGACTGCTATTTTCTGATAGTTTTGAAAGGAGGATAAGTTTTAGTAAATAATCATTGGCCACTTTCCCAGGGGGAAAACCAGGCTGGATCAGCGCTGAACCGCCACACTGGTTTATTTTTTAGTGGGTGTATTCAGGGAGGAATGGAAATTGCATTCCAAGCAGCTAATTATAGGATAAGTGTGCCTACTTAACCAGGGAAAGCATGTCAGCTCTGCACAGAGCTATCATATTATATACATTTACTGTTCTCTGGATAATTAACAGGATCAAAATATTACTGTCAGATTCAAGGGGAAAATTAACACATTATCTTAATTGTCTTTTCTACTCAGGTACAAGGCATTACCATTTCAAAAAGGACTTGTTTAATACATTGGAATTTTAAACTGCAGTTCGTGAAGATGCCGTTAATCCCTTTCCAAACTTTGATCTACTGTTGTGATATCTTTGGACCCTGATTTCTCTGTTTCACTTTTGAACTGTTCAAAAAGGTCATAGAGGGTTACCACATTTTACTATTAACTTTGTTATTGAAGTTATCTCTACCGTATCTCTATGGTAGAGACTATATAATGGTGACCTGGTGCTTCATCCTTTCCCAGCTCTGCATGCAGTGACATTACATTGGTAGCTTGCCACCAGCCATGGTGCAGGTATTTATGCCATGGAAACTGGCAGATACTACAAATCAAGGCTTTGTTAATTGTCTTAGACCAGGGTTGGCAAACTAGAGCTTGTGGGCTGGATGTCTATTTTAGTAAATAAATTTGTTGAAACATAGGCACGCTCATTTGTTTATATATTACCTATGGCTGCTTTTGTGCTACAGCCACAGAATTGGGTAGTTCCTGCAGAGACTGTATGTTCCGTAGGCCTAAAATATTTACTGTCTGGCTCTTTACAGAAATGTTGCTCTGGTCTGTATTAAGAAAGTGATGGAGAAAATACCGATAATGAAGCGGCAATTTGTACGTGTTATCATGTCTATAGCCGTTACATTTATGACTAGCTTGTATAACTAAAGAAGCCGGGGATCTCGTCTGCAGTCATGGCTATATCTAGGAGTTCAAATGATGCCATTGGGTCTCTCAGCTTTGCTCTCTTCTCTATTAAGTATTTTCAGGCAGGGTTTACCACGATGTGATAAAGTGGCTTCTTGGAGTCTCTGACTAATATCCTAGTTATAGTTAAGTGACCCCAGGTAAGACAGCATCACTTTCACGGTAGCTGCAGCAGCAAAAGCTCTGCCATGGGTATATGCCCAGGTTATATGAACCTGCCATGGGTCATATGCCCATGTATGAACCAGTCACAGAGATGAAGCGCCCTGATTGTTTAGGCCTAAGACACGGGCCCATGCCAAGAGCTAGGGTTGGGGTCAACATTAGTCCCATCTGTGTGCCCTAATTGAGAGGGAGAGAGTGTGTGTGGTTCTCCAAAAGAAAATCAGGTAATTGATTAGAGAACAAAGATGCTCTAATCCTTGCATGCTGGATAGGCAGAAGCAGCAGACGTCTGCTGTAAATATCATCTAAGCCCTTGCCGCTGAAAGAGTGGTCCCTGGCCAGCATTATCAGGGAGCTTATTAGGAATGCAGAATCACAGATCCCTTCCCAGACTTCTCGAACCAGGATCTGCAGTTTGACATGATCTCCAGGTGATTTGTATGCACATTATGTTATGAGAAGTGCTGCTCTAGGCCAAACTTCTCACTCTGCAGGAAACCAGGGCTCAGAAGTTTCAGTGGCTTTTCCAGTGTCACCCAGATTAAGTGCTGATACTGCTTCAACCAGCTCGCTGTTCTCTCTGGTACCCCAACACACGTGCCAACACATGATTCCCTAAACAAAACTGCGACGGGTGCTCTCCCTGACCTCTTAGTCTGAAGCTGTCTTGAATTCTATACCCTGTCAGGAAAGAGGTTTTGAGATAAGACTCGAAAAAAAAATTCCCAGTGTTTCCAAAAGAGAGTCTGTCTTCAGCTCTCCATCGCCAAGAAACACAAACTCCCAAACAGTTACTTGCGCACACGTTGCTGGTGATCATTAGTCCCCAGGCCCCAGGTGGTCTTGTTTTATTTATGTTGGGCTAACGTGGAATGGTGTGTATTTTCGTCATCATTACCGTTATCATAAAAACAACAACAAGAGCAATGGTGATGAGGAGTACATACTTTTTTTTTTTTTTTTGCGGTATGCGGGCCTCTCACTGTTGTGGCCTCTCCCGTTGCGGAGCACAGGCTCCGGACGCGCAGGCTCAGCGGCCATGGCTCACGGGCCCAGCCGCTCCGTGGCATGTGGGCTCTTCCCAGACAGGGGCACGAACCCATGTCCCCTGCATCGGCAGGCGGCCTCTCAACCACTGCGCCACCAGGGAAGCCCAGGAGTACATACTTTTAAAAGCCAACAGTGCCCTTTAGCATCCTTGGAGCTGGAGTGGAAATGCACAAATGTTAGGTCTCTCCCATGTTTCCTTCCATGTTGACATCAGGAATGACACACATGGTTCGCAGATTTTCCACATGTTTTTCTCCCTGGCTGACATCTCCCCACTCAATCAGAGTGAAGTCTGTGATCAGAGAGAGTGTTGATTGACTGCTTAGAGGGCAAGAGCCTTCACGAAAACACAGGCGTGACAGTTTATATAAATATCCTGACACTTTTTTCTTATTCTCCCCCATCCATTAAATTCCCATTTTTATTTCTTTTCTTTGAGCTTAAAATTAATATTTTCTTTGTGGACATGTAATATCCCGGCATGCCTCAGTGCTCACTCAAGCAGCTTGTTAGAATTTCCTATTTAACTGGACCTCTTTCTCCCTTACCCATGTGGAATTCTCTCACCATGGGTTTCCAATCGATCTAACATCAAAAAATAAGAAAAAAGAGACCATCCCCCCAAATTATAGTGTAATACATTGTCTTCTTTAGTAGAATGACCACAAAGATTCATACGTAGATCGATGTTATTTGGGGGTCCAGGACTACAAAGTTGCAATTATTTGGGTAATGTGGGCACATAGACCCTCTCTCATTTGTCCAGATTAGTTGGCTAATTGCAGCTGTTTGGTTCTAACCTGGAGGGATTTTGGCTCCTTGCAAAGTACAGGGAAATAAATGATGTCGTTTCCTTTGGAACAACATTAAAGTTGGAAAGATTTTAATATGTGCAATTTTCCCACTGATAACATTTAACTTTCTGGATGCCCTGGAGTGGAAGGAAGATTGTACACTATTGACAGAGGTGAAATTTTTTCAGTTTGTGGTCTCAGAATCTAACATAATTATGTAGTACATGTTACCCAAAACTCCTTCAGCCACCAGAGGAGACTGGTGAAATACTCTCTTCTAGTCGTCCAGATAATTCCAAATGGCAGCTGGCTGACCCCAAGCTCTGTCAACATCCACCTAAGATCTTAAGGGATTCACAATTCTTCCCAGGTTGGTCCTTAAAATGGAATTGGCTGTGACACTATTTCTGTCCCAGGGCTATACTTTTACCTGGGGATAGAGCCTCTCCATCCTTTGTCTTCATTTGTCCCATGGTGACACTGAGTGTGTGTATCCCACAGGTACTATGGTCCCTGACTTTCAGGGGACTCAATTACCAAAAGGTAGATCCTTCAGTCCTTTCTGAACATGTGTTTCCTAGGCTTACCCACTCCTTCCGAGAGCCCAAAAGGGCTGTCTCTTTTCAGTCCCCTATACCCAGGGGATCACATGACCCAAGGGCAGCCCTTACTAGTGAAATTCTAAACTCCTCCCCAACTCCTACCCCATTCCCAGGTTACTTGATAAATATCTCTTATTTCACCTTTGCTTAGACACTATAGAAACAAGTCAAGTCAAGAACTCTGAATTCAATTCCCAATTCTGACTATCTTGCTGTTTGACCTTGGGAGAGTCCATTCATTTCTCAAGCCCTCAGTTTTCCCCATCTATAGAATGGGAGGCATTAGCTAAGGTCTAAGTTAAATCCAAACCCAAAAGATGAATCCATTTTAAGAGATTATCATACACCAGAGGAGACTTCCCTGGTGGTCCAGTGGTAAAGAATCCGCCTCCCAATGCAAGGGACTCGGTTTCGATCCCTGGTTAGGGAACTAGGTTCCCACATGCCGCAGGGCAGCTAAGCCCACGCACCACAACTACTAAGCTTGAGCGCCTCAACTAGAGAAGAGAAAACCCGCACACCACCACAACTAGAGAGAAGCCCGCGTGCCGCAGTGAAAGATCCTGCATGCCTCAAGGAAGATCCTGTGGGCCGCAACTAAGACCAACACAGCCAAAAAAAATTAAAAATAAATAAATAAAATAAATAGTTTTTTAAAAAAGAGATTATCATATACCAGAATTTAGAATACGGATTTTCCTATCTCTGAAAAGATGCCAGTTATTATGCATCTGTAAGAGTTTGCAAAATTATGACCAGTCTTAAAAAACCAGCAGTATAGTCATTGCCCATAACATAGAAAAAGCTGCTGCTGTCTTCCCTCTGCAATGAATGTTTTTGTCTTGGCTCCTGTGAATGTCTAAACACTTCTAAAGAGAAAATTTCGACTCTCTTTTTTCCCCTTTGTGGGCCAATCTTTTGAACTGCAAATAGATGAGCAGAGACTATTTATGCATTCCTCTTCTCCTGTACATGTTTGTTTGACTGGTAAGATGGAAGGTAAGGGACTATTTAAAGATATCTTTGAGAATAATATAAGTACACAAGGGGGCCAGGAATAATAGGTTAACATCACAGAAAATGTAGGTTGGGTATAAACTTCCCGGCAGTTTGCATGATTCAGTTATGAAGAAGTATCCCATAGGAAGGGCTTTGATCATCTGTAATGGAGATGTTTGCAATTTCGCTGGATTTTTAAAAAATCTCTCAGAGTCATCTTTGCAAAAACAAAAGGAGAGAATGCCAAATTTGGGCTTATTCTATGCATTAATTTCTTTCTCTTTCTTTTTCCCTCCACTTGCTAATTTCTTTGAATAATCATTACAGTGAAGCGTCACAAAGGATCTATTTAGGATTTCAGAATAGCAACAGCATATGTGTACTTTGTAGAGGGCTATATGAGCCTAATCCGATACTGTTGGCTCCTATGTGAAGTGAAAATGTTTAACTCATTACTCAGGACTCGTAAGTGGATGTAACTTATCACTACTTGAGCTTTTCTTGAAGACTAGAATACTCCATTTTCTTTCTGCTTCCTTTATTTTTGGTTAACTGCTTTAAAATAAGACAGAGGAAAAAAAAAAAAACACCAAAAAATGTATAGTTTAAAAAAAATGTATATTTTAAAGAGTTATTATAAGAGAAACATCCTTGCAGTCGCTACCCAGATCAAGAAATAGGACTTTGCCAGTCACCCTGGAAGACCTCTTATGTGTTCCATTCTAATCACAGCATCTTTCCTCCCCACAACCCTGACTTTTGTGTCACTTCCTTGCATTTCTTTATGGTTTTATTAAGTGGACATCCCTAGGCACTGCAGTCTTGCGCATTTTAAAAGACATTTTATGTTTTTAAAGTTTCTCTCAATCTATAGGTTTTCTGTCCATCCTTTTCTATTCTTTAACTACTTCTGTTGAAAAAACTTGGGACATTTAACTTGAGAGTTTCCCACAGTCTGGATTGTGCTGACTGCAAATTCAGGGTGCCATTTAGCATGTTGCCCTTCTGCTATCTTTCCTGCAAGGGAACCCAGAGGCTGTCTTGGACTCACGTGTGATCTGTTTAGAAAGAATATAGTTGGTGGTGTGTTCTTTCCGTGGAAAGCACATGAGGGTGTGTGTCTATTTCATGATATTAGCAGCCTTAGACATGCAATGCTTGGATCCTTTCATTCATTTGAGTTTATAAAATGATAGTATTTTAACTCTATAATTTTTCCCATTTAATAGCAACATGAATGTAAAGAGATGCTTGCTCTCATCTGTATTTGGCTGCCCAGTGGCACAGTTTATATACGAAAGGTTGGATAAAGGCTTAGTTTTCCCCCTGTATTTATGAGTTTCCAAGATAATGAATTGGCCGCCTACATTCCAAAGGTGACTAACCGGTGTCTTTAAAAATATCATTATGAATTGTCATCAAAAAAGAGGAAACAAATTGAGCACCAGAAAGAAATAAAGGAGGGAAGGAAGGAAGAAAGGAAAGGGAAGTGGAGGGGAAGAGAAGGGAGGGGCAATAAAAGAAAAGGAAAAGAAAAAATGGGAAAGGAAATGAAGGGAAAGGAAAAAGAAATACTTAGGTATAAATCTAACAAAACATATGAAGGATCCATATGTGGGAAACTATAAAATACTAATGAAAAAAAATCAGAGACCATTCAAATAAATGGAGAGATAGTTCATGTTAGTGGACTTCAGTTTAAAATAATGTATCAATATCAGTTCATTAATTTTAACAAATATACTCATGTAAGATGTTAATAGGGGAAAGTGGGTGTGGGACATATGGAAACTCTCTGGACTATCTCCACAATTTCTCTGTAAACTAAAAACTCTTCTAAAATGTTTATTTGTAAAATGTCATTATGATCTCAAGAATTTAAACATATTTGATGGGATTCAATCAATTGCATTTGTTTGTTTGTTTTTGCAGCTTAAATTGTCCTGTTGTTGGTCTCTTCAAAATTGGCTCTTGAGTCCTTTTCACATGACCCAAGTCCTTGAAAGTTTTCTGGGTATCTGGTATGACAAGGTGTTCCTGGCTCACCTCTTACACTCCCGCCCCAGACATAAAATCAGCCATTTCTCCAAGAAGCCCTGGTTTCTTCAGTTAGTTGGAAATGTATTTCAAGATCATAATCTTCGTGCTAGGGACAGTCATCTTTAGAACTCATCAACGGAGCTCACGAGTTTATACTAATGATTCCACTTCAAATTCAAGACCCCAGTTATTTTTTATTATTTTTTATTGATTTTTTAAGTTAACTTAGCCTCTTCTGTAATATATCTGTACACCCCCTTTTCCCCACACTGAGAACCTTGGTTCTCAGGGACACAGGGAGTGATAAAAATCAGAACATCCCATATTACTCATTTACTTTACCCCAAATTACACAACAGTTTCAGGACAATACTAACACTGTACCACCAATATAACTATTGAGAAAAGTTAAAATTTTTTTCCATGTGGTCTTTTCATTCTTCCTGTTTTATAGTTGTACTATAGATAGCTACAATGCCCGGGCATGAGAGCCCTTACAAATTATACGCTTTTTCCCTTGAACCCTCATTTAGTCTTAGTTCCACAAGTAACTATATGTTAAAGCTTACAAACAGCCCTGTGTTTATGCCTCTCAAGCTGGTTGTCTGAAGCTCACGTTATAGAAACTTCCATGGGAAGGGCGCATGGAAACAATATTCTTTGAGATCTTGTATGTTGATAACATTTGCCTGTGTCCTTTGCACTTTAAAGGTACTACTATTAAATATAAAATTCTTGACTCATGTTTTCTTTCCTTGAATTTCTTAAATATTTCACTCCATTTTCTTCTGATATAAAGTGTTGTCATTGAACTGTCTCATTTTCTTTCCCTTATAAATCACTTGTTCTTTTCCCTAATTGTCTAAAGGATTTTCCCATTCCTTCCTCCCTTCATTCCATCTTTTCTTTTTTCTTTCTATGTTCCATTATTTACTAGAGTATGTCTTAATATTGGTAGCTTTGGGTCAATAGTCTCAGTTATGTAGTGTATTCTTTCAACGTATAGTTTCAAATCTTTTTTTCCTCAGTAAAGTTTTTCTGAATTACAATGTAATAGTAGTATTTGTTCGAAAGTATTCTTATTATTCCTTTGTTGGATAGTCTTTGCCTATCTTAAATACTTGTCACTTTATTTCAAACCCTTTTTAGTTCTTCCTTTCATTTATATTTTTAATACTTTTGATCTATTTATCTTAGGGCATAATCTGTCATATTTATTCATACTTGTGTCCCTTCTAGTTTAATTTTCATTTCTGAAAATAATTTTAAATTTCTCTTCTTATTCCTGTTGTCTCATCTCCAAGTTTTTCAAATTCTGATCAATACTGTTCTTTTGTGCATATTTTCTTATTGTCTTTTAGCTCATTTTAAAATAGAAGTTTATAGTTTTGATTGGTTTTGTGAGCATATATTTCTGGCAAGCTTTTATTGTCTGCAGGAATGTTTTTCTGCCCCTTTTACTCTTTTTAAGATAATTTTGTATGAGATTTATCTTTGGTACATATCTGTCAATCATTTTTATACAGAATTGTTTTTCTGATCTTTTGGAAAGAAGTTTAGTTTCGGGTAGCTTTTATAACTTCAGAGAACTCCCTTTCCTGGTGTTTTTATATAGTATTAAGTATGATGACTTTTCTTGACCCTGTTTCCCTCCTTCACATTTATCTGAACCTTCTCCTTCCTTTGTGTGTGTTGACTCCTACTTATTTATGAATCTGTTTCTGCCAGTTATTCCTCAGTATGAGGGTCCTCTACTGAAAGGGAGTCCTGGCATACTAGTTTTGGATGTTGAAAGGAGCAAAGTTTCTGCAGTTTCTTCACTGCTCAGTGTGAACCCCTCCTATTCACCCACAGTTAGACTGGGCAAAACCTCTTCCAGTTTGAGCTACTATTCTCATATTGGTCTTCCTTGCTTGCTAGTGAACACTGTTGGTATTTTGAGATTCTTCTGTTTCCAGGTTCATCGGATGCTCTGTTGCTTCCCTCTGTTTCTTCCTGCACAGGCCTAGTGCCATTGGTGGTTATGATATTGTGATTGAAAATGAGAAATGTATATTTGGTCTTCATCACTGTTTCCAGCACAAAGCTCCTATCCTGGGATTTCTTAAGTGATAAAGGTGTCTTGATATTCATAAGTTATCCCTCTCAACCACACCTGAGTTTTCATTAATGAAGTGACTTTTAGAAAGCACCAAGGGATGGGGGCTTGTTGCCAGGGGGACCAACCACTTGATTAGATGGTTGGAACCTTCAATCTCACTCCCCCTGACCTCCAGGGAGGGGAGAGGGGTCAGTGATTTATTAATTTGCCTGTATAATAAAGCCTCCATAAAAAGCCAAAAAGATGGGGTTCGGAGAGCTTCAGGTTGGTGAACGCGTGGAGATTTGGGGAGAGTGACATGCTTAGAGGGAGCGTGGAAGCTCTGCTTCCCTCCCCGCATACCTTGCACTATGTATCTCTTCCATCTGTTTGTTCCTGTGTTATATCCTTTTATAAAAAAACTGGCAATCCAGCAAGCAAAATGTTTCTCTGAGTTCTGTGAGCCACTCTAGCAAATTAATCAAACCCAAGAAGGGGGGGTCATTGGAACCTCTAATCTATAGCAGGTTGGTCAAAAGCACAGGTAACAGTCTGGACTAATGATTGGCTTCTGAAGTTCGGCGGTGTCAGTCTTGTAGGACTGAGCCCTTAAGCTGTGGCATCTGACAGGTATCTCCAGGTAGACAGTGTCAGAACTGAGTTGAATCGTAGGACACCCAGCTGGTGTCCCAGAATTGCTTGGTGGTGTGGAAAAAACACACACATTAGAATTTTAGTGGTTTATCCCCACGCATTAGTTTTGGGGGGGTTCTTGGGAATACTTGATGCACAGTGTAATTACCAATATTGTTTATAGGTCTTTGATTTTTTCATCTAGTTTCTCTATTTTTATCCTGGAAATTGAGGAGATTAAAAAACTATGCCACAGCTGCTCCCGCCTTTTCAGAATTTCTCCATTTTTCTGACCCATTGCTACACTTATTCATTTTTTGATACCAAAGGAATAAACATTAATACATACAGAATATGAAACAGAGAACATTCTAGTTGTATTTTATTTAGAAATATTCATATATAAAACAAGTATTCTTAACTTGCAGAATATGGTATTTTTTGGAAAATTTTTCAGGAAGAAATAAGTCAACAAAAGGGAAATAGACTCACAAGAAAGATTTTTGCTAACCATACCTTTTGTTTGTTTGTTTATCTGGGAATATCTTTAAAAAATTTTTTAATTTTATATTGAAGTACAGTTGATTAACAATGTTGTATTAGTTTCAGATGTACAGAAGAGTGATTCAGTTATACATATACGTGTATCTATTCTTTTTCAAATTCTTTTCCCATTTAGGTTATTACAGAGTATTGAGCAGAGTTCCCTGTGCTATATGGTAGGTCCTTGTTGGCTAAGCATACATTTTAGAAAGCTGTTCATCTTAAATGATTTTAAGAGACTTTAAGAAAATTGGGAAAGCTGGTAAAATAAGACTTCCTTAATTTACAAATGTGGTAAATTTGAAAATTGAATAGTCCCTGCAAATCTAATTCCAGACACTTCTTCATTGGCTATTGAGAACCTTGGTGGTCACAGATAGTCAACCCAAGTTGAAATTATCTGAATCCTTGTTTCTCCATTTTTTTCTCCCCGTGTCCCCCCTTAGCCATAGCATTACCACTAGCATTACCATAACTGTAATTAATATTCACGTAGACTGCTCCTGTTCCCAAAACGCTTCTCATTTGTCTAATGCTACTGAAGCCTTATAACTATAAAGATGTGTATCAGTTGGGGATGTGCTCAGTTGCAAATGACAGGTAACCCAACTAATACTGACTTCAACACATAGGAATTTATTTTCCTGTACACCAGAATCCAAAGATAGGCAATCCAAGGTTGATAAAGTTGCTTACGTGACCATCATGGACCCAGTTCTTTCTACTTCTCCACTCTCCCATTCTAAATATGTAGTTTTTGTCCTCATGGTTACAAAATGGTTGCTGCCTTTCTAGATATTATATGGACCATTGTCAAGATTGGGCCTTTGATGCTAAATTATGACAAAATTCAATACACATAACACACATAAATATGGAGAGCATATATTCACTCTTCTGTAAATTCTCTCTTTGGAGATAAATAGTTGAATCCTAAATGGAATGTTCTCATTTGTCAAGATACTCTCTTGTAAAAATATGGCGTTCTTCTGATAGTTTCATAAAAATGTTCTGGGAATTTGCACACCGAGCTCTGGGAATCTCTTATTCTACCATTTGTCTTCTTGCTTTGGTCTTGGGAATCTGCCAGGGGCCACACATAATCCTGGGGCTGTTATAGTGGAACCTGAATTTCACTTTTCTGTACCCCATGTGCAGAAAAACCACCGAGGCCAGTGACATGCCTGGCTGGGTCTTACTGCTGTGTTGGAACTTCACTGCTCTTTGCCTGGTGACCAGTTGGGTACTTAATCTTCGTTTCGTGGACAAGTATTTGTGAGAGTGTTGGAGCTTCATTCTTGGCTTCATTTCTTCAGTAGGCATGGAGGTTTGTTGGCAATGGTAGGTGTTCTATATGTAAGGCCTGGTGCCTATCCTCAACACCATTGTAAATATAGATATTGAAAGTACCAGTGTCCTACAGATGGGAGCTTATGTGAAGAAATCTACCACCTCTCTAAATAGGACCAAATTCTGCTCTGCAGAGCTGGCCGCTAAGGGCACAGAAAGGTGATCAGTTTGGGTCATCCATTCTGGCTTTTAGAGTCACCTCTCCTGGGGGCCATGAGCTGATCATGTGACCACCACACTGGCATCCCAGGGCTGCCCCTCCCTAAGGCCTGAACAGGTCTCTCTGACCCTGATTCTTCATCTGTAAAATGAAATAACACTCCTTAGTTCAAAGGGTTGTAAGGCTTAATGAGAGAACATCTATAAATCCAGCCATTCTCCTGTATCCACAGGTTCTGTATCTGCAGGTTTCTCATCCATGGATTCAACTAACCCTGGATCAAAACTGTTTTTTAAAAAAATTTCCAAGGGCTTCCCTAGTGGCACAGTGGTTAAGAATCCGCCTGTTAATGCAGGGGACACGGGTTCCAGACCTGGTCTGGGAGGATCCCACATGCCGCGGAGCAACTAAGCCCGTGCACCACAACTAGTAAGCCTGTGCTCTAGAGCCTGTGAGCCACAACTACTGAAGCCCACGCATCTAGAACCCATTGTCCACAACAAGAGAAGCCACCACTATGAGAGGCCCGCGCACCGCAATAAAGAGTAGCCCCCGCTCGCCGCAACTAGAGAAAGCCCATGCACAGTGAAGAAGACCCAACGCAGCCACAAAAAAAAATTTCCAGAAAGTTCCAAAAAGCAAAACTTGAATTTGCCATGTACCAGCAACTATTTACATAGCATTTACATGTGTTTACAACTACATAGCATTACACTGTGTTAGGTATCATAAGTAATCTGGAGATAACAAGTCTATTGAAGGGATGTGCATAGGCTATATGCAAATATTATGCCATTTTATATAAGGAACTTGAGCATCCGTGAATTTTGGTATTCGAGTGGGGTCCTGGAACCAGTCCCCTGCAAATACCTAGGGATGACAGTAGTGACACCTCTGTAAATAATGCAGAAACTGATTAAGCCTCCAAGCACGATATCTAGCACTTAAGAAGTACTTACTCAAAGTTAACTTTTATTTTGCTCATCTGTATTATAGATGAGGGTATTGTGACCCAGGGAGTTTAAAAAGACTGGTCCAAGGGTATGCGGTTATAATTAGTGGGGCAGGAATTTGAACTCAGGTCTACCTGGCTCTTAAGTTTAGCTTGAACGTGGATGCTAAGGAAGTAGGATAAACTTCTGAAAGGATAGGGGACTATACCCCACCCACTTCATTACCAGCATCTCAAGGCTCAGGTGTGAGAGTACAGGTTATTTGCAAAATATTCTGTGGCAGTGCTTGTGAGATACCCAAACATCCAGTCAGTTTAGACACTTTGGGGGAAAAAATGTTGAAATTAATTGTATAGACAATACAATCAGATAATTGGCAGATTCTGACCCCAACCCTTCTCCAATTTTTTTCCTCTATTTTTCTTTCCTGTTCTCCTTCTAGTGATGGACTCCAGCAGTTAAAAAAAAAAAAAGAACCTCCTTCCTGAGCTCTTCCTTTGTAAATGGTAAATATCTGCGTAAATATGCAGTATTTTGGATACGGATGGAAAGTGGAAAACCGAATGCATCATTTTGAGGTCCTGTTGACCAAATACTTGGAATTTTTTACTTCCCTTGTACTCCTTCAGTTTGGCATTACACAGGCCCAGAGGTATTCCTTTTTTCTAGTCACTTAAGTACTTTCCCTCTGAAGATGGAAAGACTAATAATATTGATACACAATAAAAGAGAGAGAGAGCTTCCCTGGTGGCGCAGTGGTTGAGAGTCTGCCTGCCGATGCAGGGGACACAGGTTCGTGCCCCGGTCCGGGTAGATCCCACATGCTGCGGAGCAGCTGGGCCCGTGAGCCATGGCCGCTGAGCCTGCTCGTCCGGAGCCTGTGCTCCGCAACGGGAGAGGCCACAGCAGTGAGAGGCCCGCGTACCGCAAAAAAAAAAAAAAAGACTTCAAATCCTTTTTTGTTTTAAGCCTTTGGGAATTTCGCTGATTTTTTTTTCTTTTTGTGAGCTCAGTTTTGCTGCATTTAAAAGGATGTTAATTATATGTCACCCAGTAGTTCTAGAGATTTTGTGATCAGAGATTCTTCAGGTTATCTAGTCCAAAATATTCCTAGAAATAGAGGTCTGCAAAGGAAGTTGAACTAGCTGTACCTACCCTGCATGAGACATGGCTGAGTTTTCTCAGAAAATAAACATTTTGAGGAGGTTTTGCAAAAGTGAAGAAGAAAGATGAGCAAATCTAGTATCTCTTTTTTAGGTGAAGAAATAAGTGAGAGGTGTTGCAGTCACCTGCACTCTCTGAGAGAACAATGGCATCTCTGGCAGGACATCTCATGACGTGATGTGATGTGATGGTTTCTTTTTCTTAGATTATGGAAGGATAATGCAATAGAGAGAAGGATATTTCATTTTAATCTTTTATGTCCATTCACAAGGTATAAAAGGAAAAAATAAGATAAAGCAGTGCTCTCTTGAAAAGTCCATATTTTCAAAGGCTTTCGGCAGTAATGTGCTTATTAATTGTCATAGATCGTCACTGTCATCAAAAGAATATTGCATAATATATAGTGGCCTTTATAGAGCGAAGAGAGAGAATTTCAAGTTTCTCTCTTAAGCTGAGCCACTTAAAATGAAAAACAAAGGCCATTAAATCCTGTTCACTTGAAGTGGATTCTAAATATAGTTTATTGGGGCTCTTAATTCACCCTGAAAAATGCTGTAATTATTAAAAGTGTCCAAGCTGTTAACTTGAAAACAACATATGCCACATTTACATAATGATTTGCATATAATTTCCATGTATTTCATTTAATGTCAAAATGTACAATTATACTTCCAACCCCTCTGCCTTTTACCCCCATGCCCCTTCCTGGCCCTGCTGTGTTAAATCAGAATATCTTCCTTGTTGGAATCTGTTTACGAATGGGTTTCAAAGAGATGGCTGGATGGAGATTGTCTATCATATTGGTCCAAAAAGGTTTGGCCAAACGTATTTCTTCTTTCAGACTGGATTGGTTGTACTATCTGTACTGTGACACCTTGGAGACCAGTTACTCAGTTCTGCCTGAGACATATGGGCTCATTTTACAGATGAAGAAACTAAGGCTCAGAGAGGTTCTCCCTGATTTGCTGTGGTCTTTGCTTGCTTTCTCTGCCCCAGCAATCCAAAGGCCTCCACCTGCCATACAAAAGGCTTTCTCGTGTATCTTTTACAACAGACAAATATGCTTTGTTTAAAAAAATCATTTGCCGTAGCTCGTATGATTATTTGGGGTGTCAAAGAGGTAGCTCTTGGGTTTGCCATCAAGGACAGGGAAGAATCCTTCCATCTGATTCCATAAACGTATTTATGCAATGCGGGTGGACTTTCTGTCTAAACTAATCGCAGTCCCACAAACATGTCATGCTTTTTTCTGGCTCCTACCTGTGTTTTCTGCATGGGTTACTTTCCCACCTCTTCCCTCTCCCTGAATCTCTATTTGTACTCAACATCCAGTGTCCCGTTTACACATCACCAGGATGCCTTCCTCCATGCCCTGTGACTAGGTTTGATGCCCTTAGAGTGAACTCCTAGATCACCCTGTTTGACTCGAGTTCCCCTGAAAGCAACCCTTGAGACAAAGACTTGGGTGTAGATAGTGTATTTGGAAAGTGACCCCAGGATAGAGGGATGAGGGAGCCGGGAGAGTGAAACCGGGAGGGAAGAAAAGCAATATTAGGGGGCATTGTTGAAATTGCTGCTGTCGGCAATAGGAGCTCGATTCCACTGGGTCCTCCTGGGGAGTGTTTGGAATGACTCCAGCATGAGTGCCTGGAGGATGGGAACTGAAGCATTTATCCCCTGGGTCAGTTGCCACTGGCTGAGGGTTGCCCTGGGAGCTGCTCATTTCCCTGCCCTTCCCAGCTGTGCAGCTGCACGGGATGACCAAGCTCTCCAGGGCTTCTGCCGTGTTGGGGTCACCCAGAAAACGAAGCTGTGTGTCCCTCAGGTTGGTAGCAATCTGCCAGGCACTGTCCACCCAGCCCTGGCTGAGATCAGAAGGAAGGCCAAGCAGGTGTGTCCCCAGATGTGTCTACCACTGCACTCACCACTCTGTTTTGCATTTCATTTCTCCTCTAGAGCATAAGCAACCTGAGGACAGGGGCTGTGTGACCACTGGGTCCCCAGCTAGACACAGTGTTTGATAATAATCTGTTGCACAAATGCCTCAGGTACCAAATTTAGTTCAGCTTCAGCAACTGGTTACCTCTAAGCTTAGGAAAGTCATAAGAGTTTTTTGTTTTTAATTTATCCATTTCTCCTCCCCAATTCTGCCCTTTCTAAAAAATTGGAAGAAAGTAAATGAATCAAGGGGAATACACGTACACATTAAAAAACTGTCAGGAGCAAAAAGAAAACTGGGTCCATCAGGATTCTTTTCTTGAAGATACCAGCATATTCTGAGGCAAAATTGTAGCTGATACTTGGTTTCATTCAAAGGAATAGGCTCAAATAAACTAAGTTAAATGGGTAACAGCCAAGGTCACAGTTAGAGACACTTAGGGCGTTTTCTCCCAGAAGCAGCTCTATCTTTTCTACTCACCTCTTTGCTTTGTCCTTCCTGCCCTCTCATTTAGTTTCTGTTCCTCTCCTTTATTTCTTTTCTTTTCTTTTTTTTTTTTAACATCTTTATTGGAGTATAATTGCTTTACAGTGGTGTGTTAGTTCCTGCTGTATAACAAAGTGAATCAGCTATATGCATACCTATATCCCCATATCTCCTCCCTCTCGGGCCTCCCTCCCACCCGCCCTATCCCACCCCTCTAGGCGGTCACAAAGCACCGAGCTGATCTCCCTGTGCTACGCGGCTGCTTCCCTCGTGTCCTTCCTCAGGTCTAGGACTCCAGCTGCTGTATGGAGCCGACAGGGCGACAGGAACACCAGTGGGCGGTGGGGCCACCTTCACTTCGGACTCACATTTTGTCAAGACAAGAAGCCAGGTGCTCATTGTTCCTCCCCAAATAAACATGAAGATCTGACAGCCAGGGTGCTGAGCGGAGGCCATGCAAGTAAGCAGCCCTTGGGGCTTCCTTATCTAGTAGGAACCCATCCAAAAATGTCAAGTCAACAGATATAGAGGACAAACTAGTGGTTACAGTGGGGGGGGAGGGGCAAGATGGGGGAGGAGATTAAGAGGTACAAGCTATTAGGTATAAAATAAATAAGCTATGAGGCTATATTGTAAAAATAAACAAATAAAAAATAATAGCGTTTGAGGGCTTCCCTGGTGGCGCAGTGTTTAAGAGTCCGCCTGCTGATGCAGGGGACACGGGTTCGTGCCCCGGTCCAGGAAGATCCCACATGCCGCGGAGCGGCTGGGCCCGTGAGCCATGGCCGCTGAGCCTGCGCGTCCGGAGCCTGTGCTCCGCAACGGGAGAGGCCACAACAGTGAGAGGCCTGCGTACTGCAAAAAAAAAAAGTAGCGTTTGATAACACTAAAACAATTTAAAGTAAAATACTGAAAAAAAAAATGTGAAGTTAGTGGGCCTGCAGGGGTGACATGGCACCCGCATTGGCCCCCCTCCATATCTCCGGGGACCTCTAGGCTATGGAAGCCTTGCCCTCCAAGCAGGGCCTGAGTGGCAGGCTGTACCTCACGGCGGGAATCTGCCGGTGGGTGATCCCTCGGATGTGCTCACACTCCAGGGGGTAGGCAGCTGCCGGATGGGGCCAGGGAGAGGATCTGAGAGAGGAGGGGACTTCCGGTTGGGAGACAGAGCAGCAGCCTCTCTTCCTGCCTCCCTCCTCACTCTGTAACTTTCAGATGCTCCAAGGGGATCCCTGTTAGCACAAATACCTGTGCCTGGTGCGTCCCTTTCTGGAAGCTCCATCCAGATATCCCTGTGATTGACACTGGACTGTGTGTCTGTGTATGTGTGTGTGTGTGTGTGTGAGAGAGAGAGAGAGAGAGACAGGGACAGAGATGGAGACAGAGAGACACAGAGAGAGATAGAAATATTATAAACAATATTTGTTTATAATAATGATGATAGCTGGGAATTCCCAGTAGTCCGGTGGTTAGGGCTCCGTGCTTCCACTGCCGGGCCCAGGTTCGATCCCTGGTCAGGGAACTAAGATTCCACAAGCCGAGTGGCGTAGCCAACAACAAAAAAAATGATGATAGCTAAATTTATCAAGGTGTTTGTCAAGTTCAGGCACCATGCTACGCTCTTCCCAGGTATCCTCTCATGGGTTCTATGAATATTCCCATTGCACAGATCGAGGACTGAGTCTCAGAAAGGTTAAGTGACTTACGCAAGGTCACACTGAGTAAGTGGAGTAGCTGGGCCTCACACCCAGGCAGGTCAAACTGCAGAAACCGGGTCTGTAATCATTACGGTGGGTGGTTAGACACCTGCAGGATGTGTTCCAGGCGGTGCACGAGTGTGTGTGTGTATGTGTGTGAGTGTACATGTGTGTCCTCTTGTGTGCACATGTATAGAGAAGGTCGTAGCTGAGAATACAGAATGGAGCCAGATGGCATGGGTTTGAAATCCAGATGTTATGTCTCATCTGTGCTATCTCAGGCAGGTAACTTACACCTCTCTGTGCCTCAACTGCATCATCTGTAAATTAGGCACAATAGTATCTAGCTCATCGGCCTGTGTGCACTTAGAAGGGTGACGTGTGTATGAAATCTTATGTAAATGCTGGATATTAGTTATTAGCAGTAGTAACCACATATCATTGTTGAGTAAATGAGAGAGGTATCAAATGTTTATTGATAAGCATAATAATAATAGCATTTACTGGCTGCCCACCTTGATGCAGTGCTGTGAATACAGTCCCTGATTTAGACCTCCCAACTCTACTGTGAGGTAAGTATCATTATTTCCATTTTATATAGGAGGAATTGAGTCTCAGAAATATTAAATAATTGGCCCAAAGACAAATATCTAGGAGAGGTCAGAACAGAGACACAAACCTTGATCTCCGTGCTTTCCTGTCTTACACACTTTTTGTGGGTTCATTTGTTCATTTGAACAAATACCTTTCATACAGACTTAGAATTTTTTTTCCGAATTGGGAATTGTGCCCATCTGCCTGCCTGAGAAAAGTTTGCACAGAGCTGCTTTTGAATAGCGACCTCTTGTAGCTTTTTAATTGCCACTATCTCTTTGAACATTTGGAATTTGTAATGAAATCACTTTCCAACCCTGATTCATCCCAAATTCAATATTCTGTTTCCTTTCAGCTTTTTTTTGTTTCCCGAGCAATGAAAAGATTGGTAACTTTATAAAACATCTAAAAGTGCGGTGGAAGTTTCCTGGGGCTTCAAGTGTTGTGTTATGTTATCTTTGGAAAAACTTTGAAGTCCCACCGGTGTAATAGAAGCCGTTATTATGTCATGGAGCTGATTAGCATGCCTATGGGAAACATTAATTCATGCTGACATCATAGCTGGGTTTGCAATCAATCAGTTTGTTTTGCTTCTTCTTGTTCCCCGCCTACCCCACAAGCCACCGCTTGGTGCTCTTCACGTAAAGGTGATGGGCTGACTTTCTGAGGATAATGGGACATGTAAGGATGCCTCCAGATGAGGCTGAACTGAACCACAGAAGAGGCCACCTCGTGACAGCCCTGGGAGGAAATGGCGAAACAAAGCTTTTGACAGAAGCAGGGAGAAGGCTGCTGGCCCTTTGATTTGCCTTGAAAGGTTTTGATTTAGTTGGCATTCAGACTCTTGATATATAAAACTTTTTAACTCAGTAGTCTGCACGGCTGCCTGAATCCATTTGGTTCCGGTCAGTTATGATTAAGCTGATTGCTGGTGGCTCCGGTGTGGTGAGGGGCAGCGCTGGCCTTCGTTGGGTGAGGCTAGCACATTCCAAACTGTCTCATCCTTCGGCCCGAAAGTACATCTCATTGACAAAGGAAGCTGTAAAGAGGAGGCCTGTAGACTCCTATTATCTCAAATTGTTAATATTTAACATGCATTAAAGAGCTATCTTTCTGTTCGCCACGTGCAATTAATTTAATCACCAATGCACTGTTAACTTATCTATCAGAAATGTGAATTTTTTCACGATGTATTAATCTGGTAATGATGTCTTTCCTTTTACCTTTAGATGTAGTATTATTATTTTATGTTATGTGGCATGTTCTCTTGGGAACTAGGGAGAAATTACAGGAAGTGTTGGGAAGAGCCTAATGACAGCTGATTTGGGGTAGGGAAGGTTCAGGGTATTTCTAGTCTGAACGGAACTTGGGGCTCCCTTTCTCCTGGGCATGTGTGACCTGCTCTGCTCCCTCTCTCGACCTCTAGATTTATGTAGCTTGGAAAGCCAGGGTGATCAGTTCCCTGGGTCAATTTTTGACCTGGAAGATGGAAACTCTGTAGTCTATGGTGAATCAAGGAAGGAGAAAATTGGGGAAGGGAGGTGTTATTTTAGATGCCTATGTAAATAGCTGTATTTTCATAGCTGGGTCCCATTTTGCCACAGTTACAAGCCGCCCCCCACCCCAAGCTCCCTTTCCGAAAAGCCCATCACATTCACAACTGCCTGCTCAGAATCTGCTTTCTCCCATTAGATTCAGGCTGCCTGAAGGCAAGAACGTGTCTGCCTTGTTCACCAAAGTGAGAACCTACTATGTGTTAGATACTGTCCTGGACCTCAGGGTTATAGAGATGAGTAAGGTATGGTTCCTGCCCTCCAGATGTCATACTCTTATGAACAAAACAGTCATGCATTCAGATAAACAAAAGAATATTTGGAAAATGTCCCAAGCGAGGTCTGTCTTACATGCAGTAGCATGCAGTAGGAACAGAGGGGGACCGACTTCATAGCAGAAGTGAGGTTTGCACTAATTCGAAAGGTAATTGGGGATTTCTCCTAGCAGAGAAATTGGGGTGGGGTGCTGTGTTTTTGGTCACCTGCAAGAAACCCAGAATGGCTCCATTATAGGGGGTCCCCCGGGAGAGAGAAAGAGAAAGGAACAGGTAGGGAGTTCTGAAGCTCAGAAAGGCAAAATGACTTGCCCAAGGTGGCACAGCAGAGAGAGCTGGGAGTTGAAGGCAAGTCTACTCATAAACCCAGTACTCTTTTGGCTGGATAATAGTTCGCATGGGCTGCCCATGGGGAGAAAACACATCCCTAGTATCAGGATTCTCTCCAGGCAGCCCTATTTGGCTGCAGCAGACTTCCAGTTAACACATAACTTTCAAGCCCCAAATTCTAAGTGCCCAACCTATGGGGAGGACAGAGGTTTAAAAAAATTCATAAGTTATCATGTTGGAGAATGGGACTTTTGCAAAAATGAAACAGCATATAATATAGATAGAAACTGCTATAGAAATCCCCCTTCCCAGCTGAACTGTTGGTCCACAATGATCTATTGTCCTTATTTTATTTTTTTCCTCCAGTTCACGCTAGGTGTACCTTTATTTTATTTTTTCTATTCTATTCTATTTTCTATTTCATTTCATTTTTTATTTTCCCCTTCTGTGTCCTATCCTGACTCCAGATCTCTAACTCCACGTACATGCATCCTTGCTGGTGAATTTAGTTGAGGCTCTTCTAATCCGCCCCTCCATACACTGATATGTGCATCTCCTGGAACACATTCTGTATCTGTGCTAAAATTAGGTGGCATTGGCCTACCAATCTCATTCTGCGAGCCCTGGGCACCACGCTGTTATCAAACTCATTAATATATTTCTATATCAAAATGTATGAATCTTTACACTAAGTGGAATATGAAGAGACTCTAAGGGGCCTCATGTCAGTTCAGGTCAAGTTCTGCCTCCAAATAAGTTTGTGCCAAAGTTTTGAAAAAATTTCATATTTTCAGAGCTTTTAAGAATTGCAGATCGGGGACTGTGGACCATTTTACTCCTCCGTTCCGCCTCTGATGGACCCCTCTGAATTTCCAACTCTGCCAGTTTGAACAGTGCTTCAAAAGCAGGCCTCATCCGCGTCTTCCTGTGAAACTTTGGGAGAAAGTCTCTGGGGTAGACACCCCAGAGCAGAGGGTGTCCTGGGATCTTAGGACCTGTGCATTTTTACTCTCACTAACTACTGCCAGATTCATTCCTCTGCAAAATACCTGTAGCAGTTAACCCCCCGCCAGCAGGACATGAAGGAGAGTTCCTGTTTCCTAACATCCTCACCATCACTTAATATTATCTGATCGTCTAATTCTTTTTTCCAGTTTGAAGGGTGTAAAGTGCCACATCACAATCTTGTTCTAATTTGCCTTTCTCTGACTATCAGTGCACATGAACTTTGTAAGTATGTTAGCTCTTCTTGTTTTCTCTACTGGGAAACACCTGTTCGTATCCTTTTAGTTTCGCATCTTTTTTTCCCCCCACTATATCATTTGTTCTTTGGGGTTTTGACTACAAATCATTATCTACTCCAAGGTCACAAGCACATTTATCTTATCTGCTTACTATATTTCTTAAGTTTTACTGTTCATCAGTTCAGTCTTTAATTCATCCAATTTATCTAGTGCTTATGTTTTTGTCTATGGTGTGATGTATAATCCAACTTTTTCTCTATGCTATGAGTCAGTTTCTCCTTTTACCAAATAATCTGTACTTTCCCTATCCATGGGTGGTGCTCCCTCCCTTAGATACAAATGAAGTAGAAAATCCTACAAGAACATTGGTTGGAATTACAGTTGACCCTCGAACAATACAGGTATTAGGGGTGGCAACCCTACACATATTCAAAAATTCACATATAACATTACAATTGGCCCTCCAATACAGATACCATGGATCATGTGGTACTGTAGTATGTATTTATTGAAAAAAAATCTGTGTACTTTGTTGTGTATGTGGACCTGCATAGTTGAAACCCATGTTGTTCAAAGGTCAGTTGTACTGTAGTACATATTTAGTGGAAAAAAATTCACATATAAGTGGACCGGCACAGTTCAAACCCATATTGTTCAAGGGTCAACTGTATATATTTATTTAGGGAGATTTAACATCTTTTGTAGCTCATTTAGTCCTCACAAGAACACGGTGAGTTAGATCTTCTATCCTCAATTTACAAGGAAGGAAACAGAAGCTCCAAGAAACTAAATAAACCAGTTATTGAGTGGTAGAGCAAGGATTCAAACCCAGATCTGACTTTCTGAGGGTTTTTTTTATTATTATTGCATCTTTGTCTTTAGTATTACTAATCAGCCTTTCTCTTGTCCTTGTAAATGTATATCCTTGCTTATTTATTTATGACCAACCAATCCCTCATAACCTGCTTTCCTTTAGCTACAAAAATAACCCAAGTGTAGTAGTTGCCAAAGCAGCTTGATAGCCTATATATATATATATATATATTTTTTTTTCTACCTGAAACACAGGGGAATCTCTTGACTGCCTGCCACAGGAAGCAAGAACAAAAGCTTTGAGATTCCTTCTGCCCTCAAATCAGATCAGGGTCTTGGAGAAGTGACCTGTTCTACAAGTAAAACAAAAATGAATAGACTCTATAACTAATTTCCATTTTCCATTTTTAATACCTCTGATGAATGAAAGAATATCTGATGGCTGAACTTAAATTTGAAGTTTATAAAGAATCTCTAATTTGATCTAAAAAAAATCATAAAATATTTATGGTATAAAAATAAGTAGAAAGTAATAAGAGCGATGATAAATTATATAGCCATAGTTCTTTATAGTTGTCAGAGCATATTAATGCTCTTTGTTTCTTTTGGTTCTTCCAACGGTCTTTTAAAGCAGGTAAACTGAGCCCCCATTTTACAGACAAAGAAATTGAGGCATGGAGTTTTACCCAAGCCCAGCTGATTGTGTGAATTCCCCCAGCTCTTCACCTCTAACTGTATTCATCCTCTTTGCCATCTATCTTTAAAATTCTTCCCATTGAGAGGCAGAATATATTTCCTCAACCACTGATTCTGTGTTTGACCATGTAATTTGCTTTGATTCATAGGATGTTAGCAGACATGGCTAAAGCAGAGGTTTGAAAGTGCTTGGTGTGCTTGCCTGCATGTTTCTGCTTGCTTTCTTGCTTTTTGGATGTTACAATAAGGACAATCCAGGCTGGCCAGCTATTCCAAGGAGGAAAGTAAGAGACATCTGGAGCAAAGCTTCCCCAAATAAGATGCCCTGGCCAAGCCCTACCTGGAGCAGAGCCTCCCACTGACCTGCAGATTCATGAGTTTAATTATTTATGATTGTTGCCTTAAGCCACATAGTTTGGAAGATAGTTTGTTACACAGCAGTAGCTAACTGATACATCAAGGTAAACCAGCTAGTAAGTTGTAGAGCTGAAATTAGAATCTAGATCTTCAAACATGTAGTTCTACACACTTTCAACTATGCTAAGTTGCTTTTCATGCAGAGAGACATTTATTTGGGTGTGAAAATACCTCAGGATGGAGTCTTTTCTGGTCAGGGACTGTGTCTCACTCTTCTTTGATTCCTCAGATCCTAGTCCAGTCCCTTGCACATGGTAGGTAGTCAGGATATGTTCACTAAATAAATAAGAGATAAAAATATGAGGGCCATACCTCCATCCCTTTGGTCTTATTTTTACAGTTTCTGGTTAATAAAAATAAAGTCAAAATGGAAGGTATATTGATCAGTGAAAATCACCTTCTAAAAATTGGTCCCAGCAACTGCACAAAGAGGGAACAGTCATCCTTTTCTTTCAGACATCTGTCCATATGTGGCATATTTCCTCTCTGAAGAAAGATCAAACCCCATAAAATGCATCATTTATATGCCACTCCCCATTATGAACCAGCATGGAAACAATTAATGAGAAGCAAAGGCTAAAAGAAGAGTCCACGGGTTGGATTCAGGCAGACTGTGGTGAAAATGCACTGTCCTTTGGGAATTACACACAGGAAAGAAGAACAAACATCGTGCCTGATTCCCTGCCTGCCCCCCACCCTCACCTCCATCTCCACTTCCCCCGTCACAACAACAGCTTGAGGTAGAGAATTTGTATAACCCACATGGAGAGCTTTTTCCTCTGATTTTTTAATCTCAGAAGTCCAACAGTGGCGATGAAGGTAGCTGTGACATTTGCAATTTTCCATGCACCAGCCCATTCCATTTCCTTTCCTGGTGCTGCTTCCATGGTACAGTAAACCTCCAGCTCTGACAATAATTATAGCCGGAATAATATGAAGGGAGTAATAGGAACAAAGTGTCGCTGTAATTGCCTTTTCATTATTTGCTAACAGTTACTTATTCAGTCACAGGGAGAAATTACACAGTAATTGGTTGACAATGGGGAAGCAATCGCTGAATCCCACAACTATGATATTTTTGCTTGTTGGGCTTTAGCCCTTTTATTCATATTTTGATTAAACAGCTGGAGCATTAAACTGACATACGAATGTATCCTTGGTCAAATTCCGATGTGATTGTTTCTACCCCATTCAAAATGTTGAATTTAAACTAGCACCTACAGTAGAGCTGTAAATAGTCTATTGACTTTCAAATAAATCCCTCCTCTTTACTCCAGTTCATAAAGAAGGCATGGTGGGTGTAATAGCACAGACTATTTTTTTTTTTTTAACAAATCAGTTTTCAGTTGGGTGTTTTCAAAAGGAAAAAAAATATGGAATCACGTGGTGGAATCTTCCTGCCTTCAGATTTTTCTCGAATTTAACTTTCTAAACTCAAGGTCTTTATAAATAGAGTCCTAGAAAACATTCACTTTCACTTTCTCTTACAGGTAGAGAAACTGAGGTCCAGAAAGGGAGCTGTTCAGGGCTATCCGGCTCTCTACTCTTTTTAGGACTAGAAACCAGAATGCTGACTCTTAGTACTTCATCTCAACTGTCTTCTGGCTCCACATTTGCATGCAGGAGGACTAGGAAAGCAAGACAGGTAAGATCTACGCCTGCGCCTGCACAAGCGTGCATCTCCACATGTGTGCATGCGCTCACGCACACGTGCGCGAGCACACACACACACTACACGGGTAGATACTATATGTTGCTTGACTGTGGGATGTCGTTTAAGTGGTGTTTACAGTCTCCATTGGTAAGCTTCATGGGTACTGTAAGGAACGGCACCAAAAACGGAGGAGAGCTTAAACAAGCTTTATTTGGGAACGCTCCCGGGCGAGGTTCACTGATCCGACGGAAAGGGGCCAGAGAAGTCGCGCCCGGATGCGGGCGCGAACAAAATTTATAGGGGTGGACACGGGGGAGGTGCTTGCTGTGTGAAACAGCCCTTTTTTGGTAATCTCTCGGGTGTTGTGGCAATGTCAGGTGTCGGTTGCATCAGCCACTTTGGTGGGGGTTCCGTCTGGCTCCCTGGGCCCTTCCCCGGCCCTGCTGGCCTTACAGGTACCACCTTTCCTTGGATTATTCCAGGCATCCAAGGACCTAGCCTAGGGCTGTGTGTGTCATGACACCTTGCGAAATGTTTGATGATGATAATAGAGCGAGAAGATCTAATTCTTAGGGTCCAAGCTTAGGAATCTTTTTACTCTTGGTGATATAAATGTTATCTTGGTTAAACAGCAGAGTGTTGAGTTGGTGTCCTTGTGGCAATTGCAGAAGCAGCTGAGAAGGTGCATTGTAAAGAATACATTCATGTTTGTATGCATGTGTATGCATGTGTCTATATCAGAGGCTGCTGATGAAAGATGGAAACGCTGCCCCAAAGTCTTCATTTAAAGATGGAAATTTTCTGTTTAGGGGGTAGAATGCACTAGATCATGTGCATGGGGACTTGAACCCACTTCAGTATGCAGGTAAAAGAACCTCAAGGCCGTGACTCTGAGGAATTGGTTATGTATAGGAAAGATGTGTGGGAACAGGATGGGTCTAAAGCTATGACTAACTCGGAAAGTCAGGAAATAAGCTTGGTGCTTCATACATGATCTTATTTAATTCTCACAGTAGCTCTAAGGGGCAAAGTTTCTCATCTTCATTTCATAGATAGAGACTAAGTCTTAGAGAGATTAAGGGACTTGCTGCAGATCACCAAGCTAGTGAGTGGGAGAACCAGTGAATAAAACCCAGAAGCTAAACTTTGTCCCTTGAAGTCGTTGCTGGCCTTTAGCCACTTGCAAGTAATTGGAACTTACCTAATTTTCCAAGTCAATCCACAGTCAACATTGTTTGATGTCTACCCTCTAAGTGCACCATGGGGATTCACAGGCAAATGAAAAGTTCCTCTCCTTGAGATGCTTAACCTCTCCTAGTGGAAACCATGAAGCAAGGCATGGATGAGTCAGTCCAGCATAGAGACCACTCCTATAACCGTGGTGACTCGGTTTAAGTTGCCCCAGAAGCAGACCCTGAGACAAAGACTCAAGTGCAACTAGTTTATTTGGAAGGTGATGCCAAGAAATGTGGATACAGGGTAAGGAGTCAGACAAAAAGGGCAGGAAGCCAACACGGGGTGCCTTGAAGGTTATTGCCAAGGACATCGGGGCCCCATTTTCCTGGGAGAATTCTAAGAGGCAGTGGCAATCAGGCTTCCGTGTTATCCTGACCTGAGGGTGAGGGAATTGGGGTATGTATCCTCAGTGCCCTGTCCATCACTGTTAAGGGCTGCTTCTCAAGGTCTTAACTCTTTGCATTTCTAGTTTACTCTGTGCACAAGCTCAGGGTACACCAGCAGCCAGAAAGAGCCCTTGGTAAAGATTTGCCGGTGGTCTCACTGAGCATCCTTCTGTATGAGTGCCAAGGTGATATGGGTGGGGAGCTGGCAGTGTCTGTCACCATGGTGACAGGCAAAGTGTGTCCCAGAGTGGGTGGTATTGCTGAGTAAGACTTCAGAGGTGAACGAAAGGGCATTCTAGAGCATGGTCGCCACCTGAACAGGGGTGTAACTTGAGACCATCAATCTCTACAAGAGCTGCCAGGCTCCGTACCAGGGGCAGAAATTGTCTGAAACGCCAGATTCAATCCCAATGAAATCATCTCCTGCTCACTACATAAAGCCCATATTCTTGTCCTGGTATTCAACGCTATTCACAATGCAGCCTCAGTTTACCTCTTGACAAGTTCTGAGTAATACACCCTGGGCTTGGATTCCTGTGTTGCTGCCCAGTCTCGCCTTTGAGACGCTGCCAATCCTTGAGGCTCTCAGCTCCAAGCCTGCCTCCTATACAGCCTTTCATGACCAGGTGGAGACCATTCTCTGCCCCCTCCTCCTGGCCTGACACACTTATGCAGCCTCCGTAACTTCCAGTGATAAAAGCCACAATCTCTTTTCTGCATTTCCCAAATCCTTGGAGCTCTAGAAATTCAAAGAGTTTTGCTTTTGGTATCATTTGTTTGTTTTGCTTTTTAAAAAATCTTACATGGTAGCAAAATCTGACCTGAACTGCCATGAAGCTATTTCTAGTTCTTATTTGATCTAAATATTCACATATTTCACTACATAAATATTCATGTATTTGGTTACAGAATACAGCCCCAGATCCTGCTGTGATTTTCTATGTGTACCATATTTCTTCTCTAAGATCGTTTTATCTGCACCATATTTCTTTTCTATAATTTTTATGTGTGTCATATTTCTTTTCTAAAATCTGAAAAATTCTGAATTATAAAACACATATCTCTGGCTCACATGATTCAGACATGGGGTTTTGAGCCTGTAATAATAATAATAATAATAGGCAGTACTGTAGTCCATTCTAAGGATTTTATATATTTAATGATTTTAATCCTCATAAGGACCCAAGAAGATGAGTTCTAGTAATAACTCTATTTTCCTAACATCGCTTAGGAAACGAAGGTTCAGAGATGTTACGTAACTTGCTCCAGGTCACACAGCTTGCAAGTGCTGGAACCAGGATTTGAACTTAAGGCAGTCTGGCAGAGTCAAAGCTCTTACTTGCTCACTGGGCTTCTTCTAAGTCTGAATGTCCAGCCTTGGAGTTGTACCTAGCACCCAGCTCAGACTTACCGTCTGGCTTGTCCCTGAGTGTTCTCCTGGGGAGCCTGTTTCCTTCTGAGTCTGAATTCTCGACTTGGAGCTTTAAGCCACCAGCATTGAGTTGGTGCTGGATATTTATCTCCCTGGAATGAGAGTTTCTGGAGCTTCTTGCAAACTTCAGTGGTCCTCAACTCCTCAGTCCACAGCCTCAGGAAGAGCAACTTGCCTCTTGCAGCCCAGCCCCGGAACTGGTGCTGCGTGCGCCCTGGGTCTGTAGCCCCTCCTCAGGCACCTCTTCTCTGCCCCTGGAACCTCACCCCTGCCTCTCCCATGTCTTGGAACACTTCTAAGATTAGAGACCATGTAAGTGTGTGTGCCCGGGAGTTATCCCAAGATCTTGCCTATAGTAGGGCCTTTGTGATGTATGGTGGCAAGAATATATAACTGAACGAGGAGGTCCAGATTTAGAACTTTTGCTAGTGTAGACATGGCCTTGGTTTTGAAATTACTCTCACACTTGACTCTCCCCACCACCCCATTCTATAGTACACACATAGTGCCAGGATTTGAACCCCCAAAATTGGATCCAGAGTTCATTCTCTTAACTATGGTGACAAACTATTCTTGTTAGGTGCTTCTTCTGCATTAGTCGCTACAGTAAGCCACTTAAATGCCTTGTCTCTGTTGATGCTCACAGCAGCCCTATAAGGAGGCACCATCACTGTATCCTTTTACTGTGCGAAGAAACCGAGGTAGAGGAAAAGGAACTTCCCCAAGGCCTCAGTACTTACTGCACCCGTCAACTGTTGTCACAATAACTTTGTAACAAGCCACTCCAAAACTCATCTGTTATTCCTGCTTACCCATCTGTTAGCTTTCACGACGTCATCTGGGCTACTACAGGCTTAACTCCAAGCTGCCATTGGGTTCAGGTCCGCTCCATACGCCTTTCATCCTGTTGGACCAGGGGCTAGTCTCGATATGTTTTTTCTCATCGTGATGGCAGGGCAAACCCGATGTCTCAAACGCAGTTTGAACCTCTAACTCTATCAAAACCACTAACGTCTCTTTGACCAATGCAAGGCACACGGTCAAGCCCAACATGGGGATGAGGGGCAGAATGCTCCTTCCAAGGACATAGGGAAATGGGACCCAGAGAGACTATCCATCAAACAGTAATCTAATCTACAATACCCACTAAAAATTAGAGCCAGAAGCCCCCCAGGGCTTCCAGCTCTGAAGCCACTTTTTCTTAAGCACTCTCTTGAGTAGCAGCAAGTTCCCAGGGTACAGCTTTTGGACTTATAGGAAACAACATCAGTCTCTTGGGATTTTTGCTGCTGAGTTGGAAGACGTAAGGCTGCTCCTAGGCATGTGAGAGATGGCGGGAGAGCCTGAGCGGTGGAGGGCAGGTAAGTGCGTGTCCTGCCAAGCTGACATCCTCCCCTCTGCATCCACACATGACCCTGTGATGAAGCTCCCCTCTGGGCCTCAGACCTATCATTAGAGGATTAACTTTCTCATCACTCTCCTTACACATGTCTCCATGCAGCCTTGGAATGCATCATCAAAGTCCAAAGCAAGGGCATTTTAATTCTTTGCCTGGCAGACCTATTTTCTGGTGTTTAAAGAGATTGCTAGAAATTCCTAAATTTTGGAGCTGTTTTTTTTTTTTCACTGAGAGAGAGGAAGGAATAGCAAAAGCTCCCAGTGGATTAATTTATTCGTATTTTGCTCTAGCTCCTGACATTTGGAGAAGGCTTGAAGAGCTTCCTAATGTTTGCTATTTTGCATTTGCTTTGTAGGATGCTAGATCAAACCACAGAATCCTGGAAAATAGACTTGCTGTTTTCCTTTGCAGACGTACAAGGTCTGAAACTGCTCTCTCAAGTGCCAGGGTGGCCAACCCTCAGCTCCAGAGCTATGGCTCGTTTCCACCCTCACCCTAACAGACATTGCCAATCGATCCCAGCACTGCTGCCCGCGAAGCCCAGAAATGGCCCCAACCCTCCCAACACAGCCCTCCAGGCAGCCACTACCACTTGATCAGAATTAATGCAACTGAGTTCCCATCCTTGCTCTAAAACTTTTCCATTTTTAACATGCCAGTAAAATAACTTTATCAAGTTCTTTACAGAGTTCTGATAAAAAAAAAATACTGCCTTTTTCCGCTCTACTTCTCATTATGCTACTATCCAACTTAAAAATTCTCAGTCTCCAAACTCCTTGTCTTGCAATCAAGTTCCTTCATCATCTGACACTTTCACTCCCCAGAACTAATGCTCTTCGAATCCCTTTATCACCCCTTGTGTCAGGAAATATTCCTTTTTTTTTTAAGATTTATTTATTATTCATTTATTGATTTTATTTATTTTTGGCTGCGTCGGGTCTTAGTTGCAGCATGCGGGATTTTCGTTGAGGCATGTGAGATCTTTTGTTGTGGTGTGCAGGCTTCTCTCTAGTTGTGGCGTGTGGGTTTTCTCTTCTCTAGTTGTGGCACGCAGCCTCCAGGGCGCGTGAGCTCTGTAGTTTGTGGCACACGGGCTCTAGTTGAGGCATGCGAGCTCAGTAGTTGTGGCGCGTGGACTCAGTTGCCCCGCGGCATGTGGGATCTTAGTTCCCTGACCAGGGGTCGAACCCACGTCACCTGCAGTGTAAGGCGGATTCTTAACCACTGGGCCACCAGGGAATTCCCTGTGGTAGTAAATATTCTAATTCAGCTGCCAAGGTTCCTACTCCTGCCTCCAATCCCGATATATGTGCCCTGTATAATCCTCTCCCCTTGAGTATGGGAGAAACTTGTGAATGTGATTAAGTTACTAATCAGTTGACTTGGAGTTAATCAAATGAGAGTTATCCTAGGTGGGCCTCACCAAATTACGTGAGCCTTTAAAAAGAGGGACCGATCCTTCTGGAAGACAGAGAGATTCTCCTGCTGGCCCTGAAGAGGCAAGCTGCTGTGTTGTGAGAGGGGCTATGGAGGGGTCCATGAGGAAGGGACCTGAGGGTGGCCTCTAGAAGCTGGCAGGGGTCTGTGGCCAGTAGTTAACAAGGATGCAGGAACCTCAGTCACACAACAGCAAGGAGCTGAGCCCTGCCAACAACCACATGAGGCTGGAAGAAGAGCTCCCCAGAGGAACCCCTTGGTTTCAGCCCTGGGAGATGCTGAGCAGAGAATCCAGCGAGGCTGAGCCCTGACTTCTGACCCACAGAAGCTGTGGGGTGATAAATGAGTGTTATTTTAAGCTGGTAACTTGGTGGTAATTTTTAACATAGCAGTAGAAAACAAACACATCCCCGTTCTCAAGCCACATCCACATCCTTGCTACTATCCATACCCAGGTGAGTTTTCCTACCTCAGGGAAAACTTTGATTAGAGCCTTTTCTCAAACTGGGAGCCCTTTCTCATCTCTGTGCTTAAATCTTACCCAAGTGTAAACCTTACCCAAATGTACCCTCACCTCCTCCCTGAAGCCTGTTTTGGTAGGCTCAGACATACGTTACCTGGTCTTTTTTGTTTTTTGGTTTTTTTAAGGCCATAATTGTTTCCCTTCGTTTGGGCCTTGTATTGTAAAATCCCCCTGCAGACTTCTTTGCAAGGAGTCCTTGTCTACCTGATCCTTGCAGCCCATTGTAATTCACTGTACCCAGCACACAAGAGGTGGTTAATAAATACTTATTACATGAATGAGTGTTTTGTGAATTACAGTATGCATTTGACTAACTTGTGTATTTGACAAATTTTCTAACCTTAATATATAATATTTTGATGATATTTAAAAAGTTTACATGACCAGGAACCAAATGAAGACCTCCCCACTCTACATGCCCAAGTATAGTTACTCTCGCATTCCTCTCTCTTCTATTTAATTCAAATCAGTGCCCATCTGTTGCGTGCCAGGTCTTGTGCTCAGTCCCTGCCCTCAATGAACTTAGAGCCTGAGGGCGTTGGGTTCATCTGGCAGGAGAGGGGGAAGCACCGAGCAGCATTGAACAAAGGAGTGGCATGGACCCACTTGTACTTTAGATGGATCATTTGGGTCCCTTGGGTGTATGAGAGACCTGAGGTACCCAAGGCAGGCAGCAGGATGACAATGAGGAGACTGTTGACCTTATCAGGGAGAGGGGACCATGGCCTGAACTGGACAGTGACAGGGGAAATAGAGAGGAAGCAGAGATCTCTCTATCTCTCCATCTATCTACTCTTACACATACACATGCATAAACAAACATAGTGATGGAAAATATTTGTATGGACATTTATCTGGGATGTATATGCTTACCTTGTTAGGGTACAAAAATGGGATTATACCGTATATATTATACCTTTTCACGCATTTTTAATAGATCTTGAACATCTTTGTATAACTGTGCATATAGGTCTCTTCTCTCTCTGTGTCTTCAGTAGCTGCCTAGTATCCTGTTGTATGGATTTACCAGAAAGCAGTCCTCTATTAATTGGCATTTAGATTATTTTATTTATTCTTTCTTTTTTTTTACTCTTCCAATGCTGTAATGAACATCCTTATACATTATTTTTGAGTGCTAATACAAGTCTGTCTACAAGATAAAAATCTTAGAAGGTACATGGCTAGGTCAAAAGGGTATAGACATTTTAGTTTTTTTTGTTGTTGTTGTTTTGTTTTTTTTTTTTTATTTTGCGGTACGCGGGCCTCTCACTGTTGTGACCTCTCCCGTTGCGGAGCACAGGCTCCGGACGCGCAGGCTCAGCGGCCATGGCTCACGGACCCAGCCGCTCCGCGGCATGTGGGATCCTCCCAGACCGGGGCACGAACCCGTGTCCCCCGCATCAGCAGGCGGACTCTCAACCACTGCGCCACCAGGGAAGCCCCGACATTTTAGTTTTAATAGTTATTGACCAATTGCTGTCTGAAAAAGTTGTACCAATAAGCATTTCCATCAACAGCATATGAGAGTGTTTGTTTTATAACCATTTAAAAATTGAGAAGAAGTTGTATATCCTGATATAGAAATACATTTAAGAATGAGTAGAGTGGGACTTCCCTGGTGGCGCAGTGGTTAAGAATCCACCTGCCAATGCAGGGGACGCAGGTTCGGTCCCTGGCCCCAGGAAGATCCCACATGCTGCGGAGCAACTAAGCTTGTGTGCCACAACTACTGGGCCTGCCTTCTAGAGCCTGCAAGCCACAACTACTGAAGCCCACACACCCTAGAGCCCGTGCGCCGCAACTACGGATCCTACACGCTGCAACTACTGAAGGCTGCGTGCTCTAGGGCCTATGTGCTACAACTACTGAGCCCGCATGCTGCAACTACTGAAGCCCGCACGCCTAGAGCCAGTGCTCCGCAACAAGAGAAGCTGCCGCAATGAGAAGCCTGCGCACCATGGAAGAGTAGCTCCTGCTCGCCGCAACTAGAGAAAGCCTGCCCGCAGCAACAAAGACCCAACGCAGCCAAAAATAAAAACAAAATTAAAAAAAAAAGGTTGATTGGAGGAGTCACCACATTATGTATATAACTCTGACTTTGATTCCTTTAGAATATGATCCAGAGCATAACCTTTAATATGCTGTATTTATCTAGTGTGAATCTTAAATGATTCAGAAAAGCATTTTACAATACACATTTTAAAGTATGAATTGGGCTTTAAGCAGTACTGCATGGCTCATATGAAATCATATCAATATAATAGCTCGCTTTGCCTTTCAATGTGACATCCACAAAAAGATATATTAAATATATCTATCATGTGATGAGTGAAATGTTTTCTATTAAAAAATGTCTACCACACTTGGTTCCGTTGCAATGCAAATTTTATGTTATGGTTCTTAAGTACATTTTTTCTTTTAGCTAGATCTTTATTAAAGTCAGTCAAAGGCTGCGCTTTTCATGTTATGAATAGTCGTCATAATTATCTAATGCAACTACTCCAAAAATCAGATTAGTAATTAGCTGGACCAACTGATTGGTATGACTTCCTGGATTCAGCTCTTTAATGTTGAACATTTACTTTGTGCTTGAAGGATTTGTTTGTGTATTTCCTATGTGTGATGAGAGCTTTTCGATAATTAGCTCCTAAGGGATGTCATATTCCAATAGTTAAAGAATAATTACAGCCTTATGAAAAGTGAAATGACTTCAGCTTCCTTTTGTTGTGGTTTAATTGTAGGCAACAAGTCTAGGAGGCCTCTCATTTCAAATTGTGATAGTGAAGATGTAGCTTTCATTAGAAAAAAAAAAAAGATGTGAATTTGGTGAAATGGCAAATTGGTGTAATTTTGAAAACAAACAAGGAAACCATCCTATTAAAACAAGACGTGTTATTTCATTAGTTCATAATTTTGATTACAAATTAAACTGTGGCAGAGTGAGGAGTTGTAAGGTTATACGACAAGGGAATGGAACTTGAAAAAGTTCACATCAAAAGGCATCAGCTGGGGGAATGCCACTGTAATGGATTGTTAATTAGTGCCAATGACCAAAATGAAGAGTAGAACGACAGGCCCGTTTTCACAGATCATATAATTTGGGGTTGAAGTTAGAATAAAACACACTAAAAATACTATATTTTCTTGAGTACACTTGTTACTTTTGAAAAATGGACTTTTTGGGGAAAAAAAGTTTTAAATCTAGCTGTATCAAGATATTTTTCACTCTGAGCAAGTGTGAGGGATTAAAGGATGCTAGTTTATACAAGACAGTAATCTGTGAGTCAGTTATTGCTTCAATAATGCTGCATAACAAACCACTCCCAAAATCGGTGTCTTAAAATAACAGGCATTTATTTGTCACCCATTGGTCTGTGCATTTTTTGCAAATCTGTAAAAAGATTTTGCACACGTGCTGTATTGATGCCTTTCTTTTTTTATAGACATTATCTCTGTGATTTTTTTTAATTTTTATTTTATATTGGACTATGGTTCATTGACAATGTTGTGTTAGTTTCAGGTATACAGCAAAGTGATTCAGTTATACACATATCTATTCTTTTTCAGATTCTTTTCCCATTTAGGTTATTACAGAATATTGAGCAGAGTTCCCTGTGCTATATAGTAGGTCCTTGTTGGTTATTTATTTTAAATATAGCAGTGTTTATATGTCAATCCCAAACTCCTAATTTGTCATTCCCCTCCCACCTTTCCCATTTGGTAACCATAAGTTTGTTTTCGAAGTCTGTGAATCTGTTTCTGTTTTGTAAATTAGTTCATTTGCATCATTTTTTTTTTAGATTCTGCATATAAGTGATATCATATGATATTTGTCTTTATCTGACTTACTTCACTTAGCGTGGTAATCTCCAGGTCCATCCGTATTGCTGCAAACAGCATTATTTCATTCTTTGGGCATTGGTTGCAACTTGATTGGACTAGGCTGGACTTCAGGCTCATGACTCCAAGTTCCAAGGTCAGACTCAGGTGTCCTCCATATATCCTCTTTGGGCCAGTGGCTACCCAGAATGTGTTTCTCTTACAGAGAATGGCAGAAACAAAAGAGCCTAACCAGGATACACAAGACACATAAGGTTTCTGCTAGTGTCATGTCCAAACTTCTATTTGCCAAAGTGAGTTACATGGCCCAGCCCAAGATCAATGGGGTAGGGAAGTGTGCTCTGCCCAGAATGCAATAAGGCAGATGGAAGATGTGTGCTAAACAATCATTCACATGATCAGAGTAACCTGTGTTGATCATCATGGTTGAGATTATTCCCCCATCAATAGGAATTAAGATCTTCCAACGTTTTGATACATACACATTGTTTCCAGTTTAGGTGTGGCCTGATGCAGTCAGGCCACACCTAAACTGGAAAATGTTAAAGAAAAGAAAATACGATGAGACCAGTTTACTTGCAGCACTGGTTGTGACAGGACATAGTAAAAAGCCGTACTTCTTGTGCAGTGAGGTTTGGACCACTGGAAGCATGAAGCCAACAAGTTAAAGGAGTATTTTCCCTCTGTCCATCTTGAAAATTCTCTGGGCCGAATGGTGTGAAGTGGAAAGTAGACTTGTTCTGAAAATACTGGAACTTTACCTAAACTTGCATTATTTCCATCCAAAACCTGCCTTGTTTCAAAGCATCCTATGAGATTGCTTATTCCAGCATCACTGAAATAATCGACATAGTTGCGGCAGCCTTGTTGAAGCCACGTGTCTTGGAAATGGTTGAGCTAGGGTATGGTTTGGAAGGAAGAATAAAATGGTAGAACTGCCTTAGTCAAGTGACATCACCCATTCCAGAATCACTGATCCATTTTCCACTATTTTGAAGCACAACATGGAGGAATTCCCAGCTACTCTGTGTCCCTTCATCAAACGACTGGAGGAGATTAGCAATGTCCTCTTTACAGTCTTGTTTTTGTCCATTATATAGAGGATGGTGTCAACAAGGAAAACTCATTGCTGGTGAACCTGTTTCTAGAAATTGCAACAGCCTCTTGGAAATGGTGCAAATGTCACCTGGAAGAAAACTCACAGTATCTGTGTGTAGCAGACCCTGTCCATGCCCTTCTCATATCTCCTTGGCCCGTATCATGACTCACCATCTCCTGAATTCTGATGGCTTCTTGCTGTAAACACCTCCCACTCTCAAGCTGAAAATATTTTCTGGATGCTGGAGTAGGCTCAGCCCACGCACCAGGCAGGATCAAAATGCTGGAGAAGTTAGTGTCTCCAGGGGAACAACCCCCAACCAGTGATGAATGGGGGTTGATGCTTAAATATCCCTCACTGGGGACAATTCTGAAGCAGTTCTCCACTCTCTCCCAGGATTTGCCAGCAGGACCGCACCCGAGTGGCCCGCAGCAGTAACCAGCTTGATGATACACCCTTTAATGTCTTCTTTCCATTCCCTGACTCCTTTCCCCACTCCCCTACAGGTGCTTCCTGGGATCACCTCCAAAATAAACTGCTTGCATTCATGTCCCCGTGCCAGGGACGGTTTAGGGGGAAATCTGACCTAAGACACTGTACACCTGCAAAGCTGACGTCTCATCTGGTTTTGCTACTTGGTGAATAAAGAAGTTCTGTACCTTATCCTAACTTGCTGCTGTTTTTCACAGGATTCCACTAGTGTCAAAACAGTCGGCCAACAATGCTGACAGGCATCTGGTCGACCACAGGGAAGAGTCTCCGTGATATTAGAGCGAGATTCTGTTCACCACCTTTCCAGGGGGCTTGTCAGAAAGTGGAAACAGACTGAAGGCTTGCTCCAAAATCCTGAAGTTCCCTAGTTTCCAGGGGTAAATCTTCATGCACTTGATTACCATTGGGAAGAAGAAACGTGCCCTTTCTCAAAACAATTTGGAAGAATTTCTTTAAGTCTTGGCATTCTTGGCAGATTTTTTTTTTTTTTTTTTTTTGCGGTACGCAGGCCTCTCACTGTTGTGACCTCTCCCGTCACAGAGCACAGGCTCTGGACGCGCAGGCTCAGCGGCCGTGGCTCACAGGCCCAGCTGCTCCGCGGCATGTGGGATCTTCCCGGACCGGGGCACGAACCCGTGTCCCCTGCATCGGCAGGCGGACTCTCAACCACTGCGCCACCAGGGAAGCCCCTTGGCAGATTTTTTTAAAAGATCAAATGAACAAGATAAATCTCTTAATTCAAGGTCTTGCCATTCTTGTTATGGAAGCTGTTGCAGAAAAGCTCCGAACCCTTTAGGCTTCATACTTCTACTCTGGGTGAGAGGACTGGTGGTGGAGAATTTACCCGTTTCTTCAATTTTAAGATGAAATCTGCTGTAGAATATGCCGTTACTTTACTCACAGTTCAAGTGGGCGCGGGGACATTGCCCACATCCAATGTACTCATCAGCTCTAAGAGGGAAACTTTTAACATGTGATCTGGGAATGGAGGACTTACGAGGGAGCACCTGGTCAGTGCTAGTTGGAATGACCTCACGAGTACACTTGATGGTGGCAAATCCTCGTCAGTTTGGGGGCAGATGGAGATTGATGGACACCTGGAAGGCTATAAGGGCTTTTTGAAATTTTCTTATGCTCAGGAAGCCTTAACATTGAAATACGTAACCTTCTGCTGCTGTAGCTATTGTCAACGAGGAAGGTCCTGGCACAGATGACCTCTCTGACTTGACAAAGGGACTGATGTAAAACGCATTCCACTTTAAGTCTTGGGGAATTCTGATGTTTCTCTGACTAGCCTCACCCTTACCCGGCCACAGGAGCGACAGGAATTCTGACACTGTCTGCCACTGTTCATGACTGTGCCTCTGTATTGTCAGCCTGTGTCCCTCACAGAATGAACAAGAAATGAAATGAGTCAGATGTCAATGAATGGCTGTGTCGAAGACCCATCCACAGATTTACCCTCGCAGTCAATCCAAACAAAAGAACCTTCCAGTGGAAATTTACTTTCAAGCAAAATTAAAGTTTACTTTTTGTTTTATTTGTGTAATCTGTATCTGTTTCCTTCTGAAGGAGGGGGAAGCAGCCATTCATTTTCATCTGGGAAAAAAATGAAAGACAAAATTTTGACAAAAATTGATCTTATTGATGACTATATGAGAGGAACCTATTTCCAATGCGGAAGGCTGATATGCACAATTTTGCATATATGTGCATTTTCCTGAGGTTCATGGATTCCTTTAGACTTTTCAATGGCTTTGCAACCTCCCCAAAAAACTTTTTTTAATTACTGTTTGAGTCAAACTACTTTGGAAACTGAGGATTAAAAGAATGTAAGTGATTTACTCCATCATGATTATATAGTAAGGTATTTTTGAAGTTATGAAAAGAAGTGTATTTTTTCTCGAAGGTGAACAAGTCCTTCTTGCTCTGTTGACGTAACTATTAATTATCCTAATGACCCTCACCACCCTTCTTATACAGTGGAAAGAAACAAAAAGTCCACAGTTTGGTCTAATCACAAATGCTCACTTAGTAAATTAAGCTAACTAAGGTTTTGCAGTACATGTCTTATTATAATACTTTTGCATAAATCTCAATTTCGATCTATTTCTTCATATACCGTGGATAATTATGTAGCAAAGTTCTCTCTCTTGCTTGGGGATGATTTATCTTTTCCATCCACAGTGTTTCTCCTCACCTCCACCCCGACTCCAAAAGTCTTAACATATTTCCTTTCATTCAGAACCTATATAAATATATGTTTCTTTGTGATGCTAAAAACTAATCTTTGTTTTTTCAAGCTTTTAGGAGGGATACTTACCTTAATCCTCTTAGGTCTGTGTGCCTTGAAGTGATAGCACTTGGCAAGTTTCAAGTTTCAAGGAGTAGGCTCTCCTAGGACTCAGGTTGGGTTGACCTTCCCTGAGATTCCTGCCCTGTCACCCTTGTGGGGAACACTTTAAAAAGATTTGTGGCTCTGTGCTTGGATATCTACCAATGGTGCATTTAACAAAGAGGAAAGACAAAAAGAGAAAAGAAAGAAGAGGAGGAAAGGGGAGGGGGGAGGGGGAAGGAGGAGAGGGGGGAAGAGGGAAGGATTCAAATTCCAGTGCATTGTTTCTACTTTTCTACTCTTTAAATATTTTCCTAATTGTGTCGGTGTTTTCTTTCTTTTCCTTTTCTTCTCTCTCTTTTTAAAAAGATTTTAGAACCCCTCTTATTTCATTAAAATACTATATTCCCATTATCAGGCTCATACATCTGATAATAAGCTACAGGGTTTTCTGATCGGGCATTCAAAGCTGTTTGTAAATCCCATCTGTCTTTGTGTTACTGGCAGACAAACCAGCCTTCAGCAAGTCGCCTTGATGAAGAGCCTCATCTCCCAGAGCCTTTAGTAAGCACCTGGCACTGCCCAAGAGGTAGTGAGAGGTGCGGTTACTGAAGGAGAAAAAGAGAGCAATTGCCAAGATCTGCTTTGCTTGTTTTAAAGACTCCCTCTGGCGATTATTTTGGATTTAGTGAAACTCGTTTAATACTTAATAATTGGTCTACGTTCCTAGGATCTAAACCAACGTCTCTTGACATAGAGTTCACAGGTCTTGACCTACATTACATTTAGGGGAGCAGTTTAAAATGCGAATCCTCATACCCCAGGTCTGCTGAATTTCTGGGAGCGGAGTACAGGAATCTGCTTTTCTAACAAAACTCCTTTGGCAATTCTGTAGTAACTGAAGTTTGAAAACTACATCTCTCAGCTTCCCACCCCTGACTGTTTCAGCTCCTGTGTACTTGCTCGAGGTACCCTCTCTAGTCCCCCCTCTAGTCCCTGCTCTCTCTCCCTGACGGCCAGTGTCTAAGAGATCGGAGGTGGTTGTGTGTACGTGTGCATTTTGCCTGTTTGGCGTTGATTTTCACCCACTTCCGGTACCAGCTCTCAGATTTTCCTCAATGGGAACCACCCATTTCCTACTCTTAATTCATATGACCAGACAGGAGCCCACATCTTCACACATCTAGGAGGTGGCATGTGACAAGTGGGCATTCTTATGCAAGAATTAAATGAGATGATGTATGTAAAGTGCTTATCACAATGCCTGGCCCAATTAATTAATAATTACCCAGTTAACCTTAGTTCTTCTTACTGACCTCAGTATACCTTTTCAACATTTTTATTCCACTTTTACCGTATGTTGATATGTTTCATAAATGTCTCCCTAACTACCCGTACCCATCAGTTCAAACTTTTAAGCTCTTTACAGTAAGCACTTCTGTTAACCAACTGTGGTTGGCTTTAGGTCTTTGAGCCTCAATTTACCTATCCAAAAATGGAGGGAGTAGGGGCAGAAGGGCTAGATTGTTGGACTAGATGTTCACTGATGTTTTTACTACTTTTAATATTTCTTCTGTGATTCCAAGAACTCTAAGTATGGTAACCAACAAACTAAAAGTTCCTAGGCAAACATCTCAATTTTGTATTGCTTAATCACTGATTTTGTCAAGGTACTTTAAAATATGCTTTTTATTCTCTGCATGAGGAGCTATAGGTGTGACTCTATATGTATGAATTTGGTCAAGAATCATATACACACTACTATATATAAAATAGATAACTAATAAGGGACCTACTGTACAGCACGGGGAACTCTACTCAATACTCTTTAATGACCTATATGGGAAAAGAATCTAAAAAAGAATGGATATATGTATATGCATATCTGATTCACTTTGCTGTACAGCAGAAATTAACACAACATTGTAAATCAACTATACTCCAATAAAAGTTAATTTAAAAAAAGAATCAGAATGACTTCTACTGTATACACGTAGTTTTACTGCAAATGCTATCAATAGGTAAGAATGTTCTTTTGAAGCTTCCAGCCCAGAAGATAAATTGCATTTTGAAGATACCCAAAGATTCCCCCCATTTTTTTCATTTCTTTGATGCATGTAATTCTTTTGACTTCAGCCCAAGTCTCATCTTTTGGCAAATGACCAATTCACAGTTTCCAAGCAATATTCAGAATGTATTCAGCTAAAACAAATCAAGCCAGACAGTTGTCACAGAAGCATTTAACCAAAATTACTTCAACATTTTAACAATGCTTGACATTTTCAGGGACGTCTTTGAAGTACAGAGCTCCCAAAATATTTAGTGTTAACAGTTTTAGACAGGTGTTTTGCCAAAGACATGTAAAGATGTGTTGAGTGAAGATTATTATTTTGCAGTGAGCTTAGCCTCTGGAAAAATATTTATGTCTTAATTGGATGGAATTCCACCTGTCATTTTAGCAAACACTTTGCTTATGGTCCGTTTTGCTTAGAGTCCAAGAAAAATGAAAGTATTTTAGTTGTGAGAATTAATGAGACACGTTTGGGCTTTGTGGAATCACTGCATTTGTTAGGTGATAATTATAAGAGAGTGTTTTAGGAACTTGAACTGGAGTTTGCAATTAGAACATACAAAATTAGGTCTCAAAAGAAAGCTTAAGAAAGAAGAAGCGTGACAGAAACTGTTGCAAAGGTCCTTTTAGAGCAAACCAAAGTTATAGAACTGAAAAAATCACTTAATGAAAACTCAGATGGAAAAAGGCAGTCAACACATTTTCTAGGAGCTTCTTTCATTCTAGGGACCAGTTACCTTAGTACCTGTCACATAGTAGGTCCTCAAAAAGAGGGAGCTTCCTGCCTGTGTCTCCCTAGCTTTTCCCTTCTTTCACTTCATCATTCTTCCCTCTACAAGGTTTTTGGTCATTTACAGCGTGATTTCAACAAGGGATACTGAAAATAGAAAACAGAAGTCAGCTGCCTTTGAATCACTCTTTAGATCAGTGCAAAGAAATCTCCCTCCTTTGCTCAGAGAAGTTCTCTGTGTGAGTGTAGCTGATGAAGTGTTAGCGTATTGACTCCATTACCGAGATGAATAAATCTGGTTCACATTTTGATGGGCCAAGACAGACTGTGAAAGTACCTGCAATGTTCTGTTTAAGGCCCAACCACGTGTTGAATGAGTGTCAGCTCTGGGTGGGTCAGGGTGAGCCCCACTGTCACCTTAGAGACGTGATCCTGAAGGGAGAAGTGGGTCATAGGTGAGGTGTTTTGCCGGGGGGGGGGGCAAGAGAGTGTTGGATCTACCTTCTGAACCTCTCATTTTGGGTCGTGGTACCCCAAAACCCCAGCAGTAAAAGGTCCAACTCAAACCAAAAAGCAAAGTCTCCCTCCTGTGTGGTGGCATCTAAAGAAACAGAGTGAAGGACAAATCCAGCTAGAGGACTTGACTCAGAGATTCCTTATAACGCACACCCGTCCCACCTCCACTTTGTTCTCTGTAGACCAGGCATTCTCACATAGTCCCCAGATAAAGAAATGGAGAAGTTGTTCACCAGATCTCACCTCTATTTTCCTTGTAGTGAAAACACTTGAAGTGCTTGGGCTAGAAATTGAGGCTCTGGAGGGCCCTTGAAGGAGGCGGAGGGGCTCTGGGTAAGATTTGGTGGGGGGCGAAGTGTAGCCTGAGGAGGGCTGGGGGGAAGTAGAGCCGTGGAGCTAGTGAGAGGCTGTGGGTGACGTGATGACTGACCCCCCTATCTCTGCCCCTGAGCCCCTCGAACTTCTAAACTCCCACAAGGCTTGGTGAGGGCTCTGACTTAGCCTCCTGTTCTTGGTGATGTGGAGAAGCAGTGCGTGCAGCCACGGGTCACCGAGGTAGAGAAGTGAGCCGTGGCAACTCACGGGCTTCATGGTGCGTTTGCCTCGATGGGAGCTCGAGGCCAGCTTCAGCCGATGACGAGGTCTCCCAAGGGACCCCGGCCACCAACCACATTGTCATCATAAGGACTGGGTAGGTGAGCCACTCCTGCACCCCTTTTTACCAGGGAGTGAGCCTCTAGCTTCTTGATGTGGGTAGCATCCTTCTCATCCTTCTTAATGCCCTTTCTTGTTCTCTGGCCTCTTATGCTATGGTTTCCTTTGTTTTCCTTTTTTTTTTTTTTTTCTTTTTTTTTTTTTTGGCCATACCACTCGGCTGGCGGGACCTCAGTCTCTGGACCAGGGATTGAACCCGGGCCACAGCAGTGAAAGCGCGAGTCCTAACCAGTGGACCACCGGGAACTCCCTACTGTTCCATTTTTGAATTTTTACAACATGTTGGGCACTTGTTGGATCAAGGTGACAGTCTGGTGTTTGTTTTTTCCAGTGTCCCCGTCAGGCCTGATACCTTGATCTTGGATTTCCAACCTCCAGAACTGTGAGGAAGTACATTTCTGTTGTGTAAGCCACCCGATCTGTGGTACTTTGTTTTGGTAAGCTTGGCAAACTGACACACTCCCCAAACAGGTAGATGGTCTGCAAATAAAGACACACGACCATGTAGATAGCTGGCACTGGAAAAAAATACAGCGAGGAAAGAAATTCCAGAAACACCAAGAGCTCAAGCAAAGATAGAGGTAGGAAGAGGAAAATATATTTGAGACTGGAGTGTGGGAAGGAATAAAGGGTGATAAAGCTAGAAAGGTGAATTGGTCTCATATGATCAAGGTGAGTGAATTCTAGGTGGAGAAGTCTGGCCTCTCCAGATATCCTTTGGACCCTCAGTAGGCCAAGAGAACCAGGGAATAGATGTTGGATGTAAATTTAGAGCATGTGGAAAAGCCCAGCGTTTTTTCTTGCTTCTTTTCCTGTATGAGCTATTACTTTAAAAGTTGAAAGAGATTCTGGAGCATAAAAAACGTCTATAAAACGAAGAGAGAAGTTGAAAGAAGGTTTCTTCGCTTCAGGGGCTTTGGGTGGAAATTTTCGTTGGCTTGAAACTTTTATGGGCACAACGGCATTTCAATGCCCATTTATTTGAGTAAATCTGGGGACATTCTCCTAGATGTGATACATTTATTGGCGGGGAAGGTAAGAAGCTTCCTGACTGGGTCCCTTCAGTGCAAGCAATGAAATGACTTTGAGTCTTTTTACATTCAGTGAAGAAAATTTAGGTGGGTCACTTTCTGCTGCTGCGGCGTGCAGTGGAGGGCGTTAGTGCTGCGGATACCTGTCGGGGAGAGGGCTTCTCAGGGGCTCCCTACATGGCAGGCTTTTGTGTGCTCGGAGGAGAGACAGCTTGGAGCACAGGGACAAGGTGTGGCTGATAGGACCTGATAAACCCCACACAAAAAGCCAACTGTAGTGCTGAAAGGGTCTCCAATGTAGCTCTTTAATTTCCTCGCTTAGAAATGTTTCTCCTCTTTTCATCCCCAGCCTTTATCTTAACTTCTAATCGGAGCAAAGCGGCAGCCTTTCAAATTGAACAAATAGGTTCCTCTGGCCGTGACAAGATGTACCTCATTTTCTCAGCCAGCCTTCAGCAAGGTCACACCTTTTTAATTTATTTTCTGTAAGAAAAATCTACTTGCTGGATAGAACAAGGGCCAGATCTCGCTAGAGGTCATTTCTTGAGCTAGTCATAAAGCAGAATGGGATTAGAACCGTTTAATATCCTCACCCTCACCTTGCTGCCCACCGCCAGCATGGAGGGAGCAGAAGGGAGCTGGCTGGGCGACAGGGACATTCCACGTGAATTGTTCTGCCCTCCTATTGTGCTGGGGGTCTTTCCCCTTGTATTTATTTGTATTTCACACATGACTTTTACTCTCCAAAAATGCACTCACTTAAAAATGTTAGTGAAAGATCAGGGACTGGTTTAACATTTTCTAACATAAAAAAAAAGAAGGGACGGGAGATAGTTTGCTTCTGTTTTATATAATCTAATTTATTCGTTAATGGAACTTGCCCACCACCCCAACTTTTAAAATTGTTCCCCGACATTGTTTTTTCCCCCCCTGGGCATTTAAAAATTGAAGTGAATGATTTTACTCTGAAATCAAGGAAGTCTTCATTCTTTAAGTTTTAATTATTGGATAATTTACTAAAATATCCAGCCAGTTCTTTTTGTTTTGTTTTGCTTGTATTAAGTAACTTCATTTTTCTCTTTGTAAAATTAGTTACCATGTACTTTTATATATGTAAATATATAGAAAAATGTCTGGAAGTATATATACCAACCTTTAATAGTAAATACTCCTAGGGAAGCACGTAGGGATTGTAGGGAAAAGAGGACTCCATATATTAACTCATTACTTGAGTAATTTACAATGATAAGGCATTTATGTTAAAAAAAAGTTTTTTTAATAAACAAAAATAAATTTTTAGAAAACTAAAACCATGCTAAAATGGATAGCAAGTAAATACAAGTCACCTGTAATCTTACCTTCCAGGAAAAAATATTGATGACATTTTGTTGTATTCCTTCCCACACTTTAATCCTGTATACTTTTCTAACTCTTTTTCTCCATTTCATTAAATATTCTTTTAAAACAGTGTATTCAGTGCCTTCAGAGTATTCCATCATATATGCATACCTAATGCATTTAGACATTTTAAAACCTGCTTGCTGTTTTCAACTTGTGGCCTCTATTAAAGGAACCACTGCAATAAACAGCTTTATCTAGACACATTTGGGTACATCTCAGATCATTTTCTTAGGCTGGAGAAAATTCCTAGAAGTGGAGTTACTAGTTCAAAGCAGAGAACATATTCAAGACTATTGATACATTTTGCCAAATTAAACTCCAGTAACAGTGCCTTCATTTAAATTATCACCAGCAGTGTAGTAATGTGTCTATTATAATTTTTCCTTTTACCTGACTCTTTGAATTTGATGAGGGGAGTAGTCATTGTTTTGATTTGTATTTTAAAAATTATTAGTGATGTTAAACAGCTATCATTAGTTTATCAGTTGTTGGTATTTCTTCTCTTATGACTCAGCTGTTTGGATTTTTTATCCATTTGTTTACTAGGGTTTTCATTTTTGCTCACTGACTTGTAAATCATCTTTAGAGTTTAAATATATTAACCCTTTGTATATATTTTGTATTCTAATGTAATTTGATATCTACATTTTTATTTTAATTATATTTAAAATATCATTTTTTTTTCCATTTTTATGCATTCAAGCTCACCACTCATGTCCTTCGTGGTATTTTCATTTGCATTTATGCTTAGAAATGTCTTTTCTACCCTAAAAATATACCTATTTCATATCCTACTCAGATACTTATCCTTTCATTTTTTTATGTAACTCTGTATTGATTCAGAATTTATATAGTATAAGATAGGAAACACATTTTATTTCTCTAACTAGAAAACCAGTTTTTCTAAAACTGCTGATTGCATTCCTTTTTCTTGAAAATTTGAAATTCTAAAATTCTGTGTCCTGTTCCATTGATTTCTTTGTCTGTTCTTACATCGACAACATACTGGTTTAATAATTGTAGTTTTATAATATGTTTTCATATTTGTCAGTTTATTATTCTTCTTTTTCACAACTTCTTCCATAGTCTTGCCCATTTAATTTGCAGATGAATTTTTAAATTCCCCTGTCATTTGGTGCTTACCAATAAACACTTAGTACTTAACAAATAAACATTTTTGATTGTGCAAATGAATAATTAATTTGATTGGAACTGAATTAAACCTCTAATTGGGAAGTATTGACATCTATGCAATATTAACTTTCCCATCCATGGACATGATTTGTCACTTCATTTGTTTAAAAAAATTGTGTTCCTCAATAATTTTTTTTTTTTTTTCCACATAGGCCTCAAATATTCTGTGGTGCTTGTGGAGAGGGAGAGAACTAGATGGATTTGGGAGATAGATAAGATTCACAGGCTTTGCTGGTAGATCAGTCATGGGAGGTTAGGGAGAAGGTTCTTGGCTTTCATAACAGGAGAACAGATGGTGCCATTCACTAAGACAAGGAACGTCAGAGGAAAACCAGCTTTGGGGGAGAAAGATCCATACTTTGGTTCTGGACGTGTGAACTTTGGGATGACTTTGTGACATCCAAGTAGACACATGCAGGTTAGCAGATGTGCAGGTTTGAAGCTCGGCGGAAAGGGCTGAGCAAAAAAATCCACATTTATGAGTCACCTGCAAACGGATCGTAATTAAAGCCAGACGTTACGCAGGGAGCAAGCATGGCATGATAAGGGAAATATGCATAGGACTGAGCCTTTATGGCTGGGGAGATGTTGAGCCTGCAAAGGAGATAGAGAGACCAGAGTGAGCTTAAAGTCACCAGAGCCAAGGCAAGAAAGGGTCTCAATTACACCTACAGCTAACTGATCTTTGACAAGGGGGCCAAGACCATTCAATGGGGAAAGAGTAGTCTCTTCAACAAATGACGCTGAGACAATTGGATATCTACCTACAAAAGAATGAAGTTGAACCCTCACTTCATTCCACATAGGAAAATTAACTCAAAATGGATCAACACCTAAATATAAAAGTTAAACCATACAGGTCTTAAAAGTGTCATTTAAGAAACTACACACAAATCACCAACTGTTCCTCAAATTCTGAAAGAGTATTTGGAGCTTTATGCGGTAGTTAAGTTTTGGTTACAAGTTACAGAAATGGACTTCAGCGAGTTTATGTGAAAAAGAGTGAATTATTAGAGGAAGACTCAGGAATTTAGTAAAAGTCAAGAAAATCAAGAGCCAGGAATGGGCTGGGACTGGGCATCAAATTGCCCTGCGGGGGGACCAAGGAAGTTTGTTGGTTTATTAGTTTTTTTCTCCCTCCCTTCTTTCTCCCATCCCCACCCAATCTCTCTCTGTCTCTCTGTCTCTCTCTCTCTCACACACACATACACACACACACACACACACACACACACACACTTTATGTCTTTCTGCTTCAATATCTTCTTTGTCTGCATTGTGGATTTCTCTGTTTCTCATTCTGAGTGGTGAAACATGACTAACAAGAGCTCCCGGGTTTACACGTGTTCAGTTTCTGCCAATCTTGGTTCCACTTCCAAAATCCTAGAGAACAGCTCTGACTGGCCCGCACTGGGTCAGATGCTCCAGCTTGGACCAATCATCTGTTACATTTTACTAAGACTGTGATATTCACCTAACAATGCATATGTAGTGGATGGGGAAAGAGCAGTTCCCTGAAATATGTGTAAAAGGTGGATACTAAACAAGTAAGTTTGGTTTTCTCTAAAAAAGTATAGTCCAAAACTTCTGAATTTGGAAGAAAGTGGCTAACTTTCAAATATTCAAACCACCTTAAGGAGCTATTAGTATGATTTGATTCAAGCTCCCTTTGATCAAGTCCTTGCCTTGGGAAATGAGAGCTACTTCAGAGTCATCTCTGATTATTGTAGGGTGCTGCCATTTTCAACACAAGTGCAAGTTTGTATGATACCTTGTTTTTGAAACTAGGGTGAATTAGGTGTAACTCCATTGCAGTAGGTTGGCTTTGAAAGAGGATGTTATTATAGTCAGGCATCAGAGTAGAAGATGCTTCATAATCAGGTAACAGTGTGGTTTGTTAAATCATGGCCAACATAGACAGACATTTTTCCATGATGACTACAGAATATTCAACAAAATCAAAGCATTTTGATTTTGCCCAATAGTTTGACTTAGTAACATCATTCAACTACTAGTAATACAGACCCTCAAATACAATAAGTTGGACCAGACAGGCATTCATTTTTCTCCCATAAAATGAAGTCCTGACGAAGACAGCGCAGTGTTGAAGCAGCAGTGACAATTCATGCCCAAGCTTCTCTACCCCATGTCTTTGGCCATCTCTAGCATGCTATATCCATGCTCAAGTTTGCCTCAGCATCACATAATGGCCCCTGCTGCTCCAACCATCACATCTATGTTTTATGAAAGAAGGAGGAGAAAGAGGGGAAGGCAAGAGAGCCCCTACCAGTTGAGTCAGTAAGTTTTCAAGAAGTATCTCAGAAACTCCACCCAACAGTATCCACTTACTTTTTGTTTCTAGAACTTAGTCATGAGACTGATCCTATCTGCAAGGGAGGCTGGGGAATGGAGATTTTCATTGGCTGTTATGCTGTCTTTCCCCTCAGATTTTCTACGGAAAGGAAGAAGAGATAGGACAATGAGTTGGTAACCAGCAGTTTGTCTTACCAACTTTGCTTTCTTTGACATTCTTTGGTTTCCACATTTACATTTCATGATTCTCCCACAGCTGCACACTAGTCTGTTCCCTGCGTTGAGAATTATCTATTTTTGCGATTTCATTTGCTTGTTCGTCTAACTAATATCTATTGAGCACCAACTGTGTGGCCGCATTTGTAGCTATGGCACTGAACAAAATTAAACAAAAATCCCTGCTCACAGAGTTTCATTTTAGTGAGAGAAAAGATGATAAATAAGAAAAAATATGTAAAAAAGATACTGTGCTCAATGGTCACAAGTGCTAAGGCAAAGAAAGGCCTTAGGGCAGTGGGATGGGAATGAAGCATTGGAGTAATGGTTGTTGAAATTTTAGATAAGAAAGCCCAAGAAGATCTCATCAATTTTTGGAATATAGGCAGAAAGAAGTAAGGGAGCTAGCTTCAGGAAGAGCATTCCAAGGAGAGGAAACTGCAGGTGCAAAGGCCCTGTGGTGGGAGTATCTGGAGTGTATCTGAAGAAAACAAAGGAGGTCAGTGTGGTTAAAGCAGAGTGCAGGGAAAGTAGTGGGAGATGAGTCAGAGGGAGAGCAGGGAGTGATCACTTGAGCATCAGAGACCCTATGAGGGACATCAGCTTTCATTATTTTGCCTCCTATCCCTACTCGGAATTTCTATAAACTGATAAAGCTTTCGCTTTAGTTTAATTTTAGTATTTATTTTTAAAATTCAGCTTATTTTAGTTGATTTACAATATTTCATTAGTTTCGAGCGAACAACATAGTGATTCAATATTTTTAGAGATTATACTCCATTTAAATATTTCATTATTTGTTTAATGAAATATCAGGTTTATGGGCTGATTACCAGCATTGGGTGAATATTTCTGCTTCTGTCTCATCAGCTTTAATAGCATTAGACTCATGCCTTTATTCTCCCCAATTACACACACATTCACACACATTTGCAAATACTTTTTATTTTGAGTTGTTGTTGTTGTTTTAAGTAGCATTGTTACTCACCAGTTGGCTGTGCTGGTGCACATTTTTATGTACTCAGTTCTTTGTAGAAACTGAGCGATATGGCCTGAATGTGGTTGACATGAGTGGGTGAGAGGATGATGATATGTGAGAAACATATTAAATATGAAGGCGATCCTTGTACAAAGGGATTTCAACCAGTGGGTTTAAAGATGGGAACCAACCCAGCGGCAGATGGAGTTACTTAGAAGTAGTTAGAGAAGGAATTCAAAGTGCAAGCTGAAACACAAACCTGGATTAAACCTCCCAAATATGAAGGAACTTTCATGATGAAGTTTGTTTTCGTTTTTTTTTCTCTCTTCAAATCCCAGCCCCAAACTGCATGTCTCAGATGAATAGGGAGCAAGTGTAATTAACTGAATAGAGCAGTAAAAGGAGAATTATGGGATATGGAAAGCATTTAAATATGATTCATGAGTTTGGAGATATTGCAAACATGTGATAGATGCTCGGAAGAGGCCATCAGAGAGATTGTGCTGAGAGCTCAGTTGGGAAATGACTAAAGCCTGCCCCCGAATCTTGGCAGTTCATATAATTAAAAGACTAAATATTTTATAAAGATGAAGCAAGTAAGATTTCACCAGCACCACACTCTGAGCCAGAAGTGATTAAACATAAACCAAAAATGCATGCACATTTTGTCCCTGGGAAGCAGGGTCTGTTTCTTCCCTCCGGAAGTCAGGACTGGAGGGGCACGGTGCTTACATCATTGCTGAATGGATTACTAGTGGCAGGAATCTGAAAGTAAGTGGAAACCAGGTCCTTGGCTCTATGGTGGATGGAACCAGGACGTGAGCTGGCATTCTACAAGAGAAAAACCATCCCAAAGCTTTCATATCACTTACCCTCTCACCACTCCCAGGATATCAGCACAGGCCATGCGCACAATATGAAAGTTGAAACCGTAAGGCTTCTTAAAGAAAACATAGGAGACTATCTTTATGACCTTGGGGTCGGCCAAGATTTGTTAGATGGGATGCAAGAAGAACTAACCATAAAACAGAAGATTTGATAAATTGAACTTGAATCAAAATGTAAACCTCTTCTCATTGAAAGAAACTGTTGTGAAAATTAAAACACAAACACAGACTGGGAGAAAATATTCACAAAACATATATTCATATCCACAATATATAAAGAACTCTTATGAAACAATAACGAAAAATACAATACAATTTTAAATTGGCAAAACAAAACAGAAACAAACCAAAAAGTGGCCAAAAGACTTGAGCTGGAACTTCATAAGAGAAGACATATGAATAACCAGTAAGCATATGAAAAGGTGCTCAATATTATTACTCATCAGGGAAATATAGATTAAAGCCACAATGGGATACCAACAATACTCAGCAGGATGGCCCAGCTAGAAAAGCTTGGAGAGCTATCTCTGTGGTCATCCTTATCTTCCACCTCCAGCTGGTGGCCACATCTTGGCTGTTGTTCCCCCTTAATGTCACCAGTGACTGATCCACAGCCTTAGTTTCTGCCTTAGGACAGTCTCTCCCCAACTCTTCCTTTCACTTTTGGAACATCTTCCTTACCCATCTCCCTGACTCTGGTCCCTCTTCTTCCACTCTTCTTCACTCTGTTGCAAATTTGGTCAAATCCCTCCCTGTCCCACTTTCTTGGTGAGTTCCCCAAGCCTACAGGTAGAGTACGCCCTCCCCTAGCACCCTTGCCCCTCCAAAACCTCCACCTCTGGCCTCATCTCAGGAACCTGCTCTGTTCCAGACACACGACAAACTACCTTTACAGATTCCCAAATACATGGGCTCTGTGTCCATTTGTTTGTTTGTTTGTTTCCTGGAAATTCTGCCAGCCTATCCCCATCACCCTCAGGATAAACACCAAACTCCAAGGCCTTGCATGGCCCACCTCTTCAGGTAACTACCCACTAGGTCACTCTCTTTATTCCAGCCAGGGTTGGCGGGGGGGGGGTGGCTTATGCTCCATCCTGCCCCAGGGACTTTGCACACGCTATTCCCTTTCCCTGAAACATTCTTCTCCTTTCTACATCTAATTAATTCCTACCCAGGCTTTGCTCTCAGCTCAGTTTTCCCCTGCCCTTACCTGGACTGATTCAGATACCCCTTATTATCCTCATAGCACCATGGACCTCTCCTTTGCAGTGTGTGTGTCATAGCTATAGTTTTACACACACAGTTTCTCTCACCACATTGTAGACAGGAACAGCATCTGTTTTTCCACCGTTGTACCCAGTGCTGACAGCAGTGCCTGCTCCTAGTAGGAGCTCGTAAGCACTTGTGGAGGGGCAGGGACTTGGTTGTGTGCTCAGACTCAGGTCAGACTGCCTTGATCCAAATCCTGGCTCAGCCACCTACCAGCCATGTCAGCAAGTTATTTAACCTCTTGGTGCAGGGCTAGGACTAGAGTGGGGAAAGGTGCCTGGGGTGTAAAATGTAAAGAGGTACTCACTGCAGGACCTCCCCCTGCCCTAGTGTTGCTGAACCAAACTTGGGTCTGCTCACCCGCGTGCAGTAAAGCCAGTCTACCCACACCGGGCTGTGGGGAAGGGAAGTGCAGCGTTTATTGCAGGGCCAAGCAAGGAGTCCAGGCAGCTAGTGCTCAAAACACCTGAACTCTCCAATGGGTTTCAGCAAAACATTTTTAAAGACCAGGTGAGGGAAGGGAGTTGAGGCTGCATACGTGATCAACTCCTGCATGATTCTCTGATTGGTTGATGGTGAGGTATCAGGGCAGTGTCACAGGGGGTAACATTATCAATCCTTAGGCTCCAGGAGGCCTGGGGGCCTGGGGGTCATCAAGTAATAAACATCTTCCTGTTGGTGGGGGTTTTAGCGTCTGTAAAAAACTCAGGAAATATGGATCGGATACTATTATCTTGATACTTCAGAGAGGAGCTAAAGCAGAGAATATGGGGGAGGGCCTGTCCTGGGAAGGCCGCATAGGGTCCTGATCTGTTACACTGGCCTTGTCTCTCAGTGTCCTCATCTGGGATAATCACTGGGCCTGGGTCATAGGCTTACAGAGATGAAATGATTTCATGGATGCAAACCACTGGGACCAGTTCCTGGCGCAGCATCTTCATTTGTCAAGTGGCTCAAGGCTTAGTTCATACCTGTTCTGCCAGCACTTCCGACTCAGGCCCACCTCTTCCTTGGACCCCTGCTGCCACTGTCCTCTTCTGAACAAATGGCACCCCTAATAGTACTGAGGTGTACAGTTCTCATGGCACTCGACGCATCTGTCACTTTCTCTACTAGACAAGAGCACTTTGAGGACATCTAAACCTGAGCATCCCCTGCCCTAACCCAGGTCCCAACAAAGAGGGTGTCCTCCCTGAAAACAGGTTGAATGAATATTTATTTGCTACTCTTGTTCAAGGCCAGGTCTAAGAGCCCCTCCCGCCCCGGAGGGCATGTAACCCTGACTCCTGGTTGTCAAGCTTCAGAATTTGAATCTTGCGGCAGGGGGAGGAGGAAGGAGGTGCAGATTCCAGCAGCATCCGTACCTGGTCTCAGGGAAGCCCAGTTTGCTGGCAGAATGAGTATGTAGCCCGTGAAGAGCAGAAATGCTCAGAGAAGGAAACACCCTCAGAGGTGAACATTTGGGGGGCTGGGGAGAAGTTTATACAGAAACCCATCTAGGTAGCTAACCTTTTTGTTTGTTTGTTCCTTTAGTGGCTTGAACTATCTAGGAAACACTGCATACTTCCAAGCAGTAAGCAAGCCTCTTTTCTTTCTTCATTGTCCTGCTTGTCACTCCTGGCCTATCTGCCATCCCCTGCTATCCACGCCTGCCCACTGGGAATACTGAAGGATCCCAGGTTCCCATTCCTCTGAAGAGGACCGGGATTGTGGCTTCTGTCTCTCTGTACGCCAGTGACCCTCACACTGAGATTCCATGCTGCCCAGCTTCTCACAGCCCGTGAGGTTGGTCACGAGGGGGCCGACGTCGGGGGGGGGGGGAGCAGGTTTTCCCAGCCTGGGGGCACATGCCCAGACTCTTGCCCCACAAATGGCCCGTCATCTTTAGAACCGTAGAACAGTGTGCATCTTTGTTTGGTGGAGGATGAATCCATCAGGAGACCCATCTCTGGGGCTGCTGGCTGGTGACTCACGTCCAAATGCTGTTTATTTCAAGCCCTGTGGGAAACTCTGAAACTGACATAGGTTTTCACACAGCTGGACTCTGGCTTGTCTCCTATATCCACTCCACCCCTTTTCTCTCCAACAGGAGAAACTGAGGACAAGAACGATCCCAAGGTCATTCTCACTGAACTGGGGGAGCTGTTTGGAAGGGCTTACAATTCCACAGGCGAATCTGGGTCCAGTGCAGCGTGTGGGGTCACCGTCTCCCCCACTGTAAACCCTGATTATTCTTGCCCTCTTAATCTGCATCATTCCATCTGGCATCTGCAAAGGGAGAAAGCCAAGCAATCCAGAATATTATCAGTTACCCAGAGACGACAGAGAGTTAAGAACAATCTGGAATGGCATAAAATGGTACATTGTACACTGTGGAGTGGATCACTTCCAGTTAAGTTACAAAGGCTTCTGTTGCAATTATGACTTTATTCAAATCAATACTTAAACGAAGCTTGGAAATAGAGACGGAGAGGTCAGAAGGCAAAGCACAGCACGCCACGCAAAGCACCTTTCCAATAAATATGCAAGAGTGTCTCCGCCACGGAATCTATTGCTCCCGTGAAGTCAGCATAAATATGCGAAGTACTTAACAACACTCGCTGCATGTATATTGGCAATTTGTCAGCGTGCTAGCAGCAGGAATCGAATGCCTAGCGAGCGCCTGGTGTTGGGCTGGTGTCGTTTTTCAGAGGACCAGTACAGGAAATTGCTAACTCTGGTTAATTCTTTTGAATTAAAATGACCCACATGTTTTCCTGAATGGACCACAAACAATTCAGGGAAACTTCCTCCCCACTTTTCCCCAGCCTTACCACCCATCCCAGGATTCCTTATATTCTCAGCTTCCTCTCCAAAAGCTAGCCAAGTTTGGTGGATATCTTTTGTTTCTTTCATCGGATCACCTCTCTGACAAACTATCTCAATTTTCCTCCAGGATAACTGTCCCTCCCGTATCCTCAGCCAGTGGTAGTCTGGGTGGGGTTGACTCCACCCTCAGCCTGTGTTTTGATCTGGCCAATCACATAATCACATTCCTCTAGCCCCAGTGACTGGTTCAGAGATAGGCGTGTTACTCAATTTGGGCCAATGAGAGTCAGGCCTGGGAATTTTTTTTAAGCTGCTTGGAGAGAAGAAGCTCTCTCTTTCTGCAGGGCTTGGAGCTTTGAAGAGTGAGCCTGGAGTTGCCCACGACCAGCACATGAGAAAATCTGCCTGAGAATAAAGCCAGCACAGAGGAAAGTGGAATCAACTGAGTCTTAATGACATTGTTTGAACCACTGGATCAAGCCATGCCTGAAGGCAGTAATCTCAATTTTTTAACTATAAGAATGTATTTAAAAATTATTATTTTTTGTTCAGTAGATTGAGTTGTGTTTTCTGTCACTCAACAACTGAAAAACTCCTAACTGATATGTCCTAAATCCCCAGAACATACACACTATTCTTTCAAGTACCCAATATTCTTTCAAGTACCCATGTTAGATTAGTGAAACTAAACGGCTCCTAAATAAAAATAAGTAATTATTTTAAAAGGAGAATGGGATGTTGCTGCAGACAGAGGGCACTGGATGTGTCACCAGCATCCCTGAAGTTAGTGTCACTCACCTGTGGGCTTCCCCTCACCTTGTTCAGTCTCTCCTCCACGGCGTAGTGATGCTTCATGCTTCCTCACTAGACCCGTGTGTTAGTCCTGTCTCAGTTTCAGCACTTAGGGCACTGCTTGGCACAGAGGAGATGTTTGATGTGTGACTTTGGGGAGATAGCTTAGCTTCCTTGTGCCATAAAATGCCACCCCCCCATGGAGATGCTCGCTAAGGCTGTGTATTCTGCAGTGGGAATGATGCACGGACAGCCCATGGCAACTGGAGAAGAAATCAACCTCACAAAACAAGTAAAACGACCTTCTGTTTATGCAGCACGGATGGAGCTAAAAATTGAACTCTGATTTTTTTTATCTTAGTATGTCCACATCCAGTATTTTCCATGAGGAAAGAAGATATGCCTTAACCAACAATTTCTCAAATTCCTTTTAGTAGATACACTACTCCTTGACTCCTTGTTCTGTTGCAGTGTCCATGAGTCTGTGTTATTTCTGCAAAGATGGTAACTGGGGTGGGGGAGAGAGTCACTTTGATTTGCTATGTGTCATTGAAATGTCTTAGCGCTGTCAGCCAAAAAAGCAGCTAAAAAACTCCCACACTGTATGCGCCCATCTGTGGAGCAAAATGAAGGTCTGAGTCGCGTGTTTGGGTTATGATCATAATCACAGCAAATAACCGCTTTGCTATTTTGCTGTGTGTACAGCCTTGTGTTTCAGCTCTGAGCTATCAGGTTTACTATTACCCCCAGTGCCATCTCACCAGCACACCGAGTTCAAAGTGGCGCCAGGCAGTGAGCTTTAAGGTTGGGTTTCCGCTGTGGTAGCAGATGTGACTCTTGTCCAATAAAACACATGCTCCTTTAGCATCTCCCGGTGACTTCAGCCTGAAAGGACGGGTTAAGGGACCATCATTCTTTGCGGGGAGATATTTCATCTGCTAAATTGTTTTCAGTGAAACAATCAAAGCTACTGTGTACAGCTCCAAAGTACAGGCAGGGACGAAGCAGGGAAAGTGCTAGGATTGATATGCAATCTGGCTTGGGTTATAGCTACGTGTAGGCAAAATGCAGCTCCAGAAATAACTGTGAGGTTCCCGATTTTGATGCAGAAGTGGATAGCAGACTGGGCAGCTGGTAACGCCAGGTCACAATGAGCTCAGCACCAAGGAACATCAATCCTTTCAATGTGTCTGTATCCAGGACCTGCCCTGACTCCTATTTTCCCCCGGGGGTGGTGGACTTCCTCTTCTGAATTAAGAGGTAAGTCCCACAAAGGCAGAGAATTTCGGTCTTTTTGTTAACTGTTGTTTCCCCAGTGTCTGGAGCAGTACCTGGCATGTGGTAGGTGCCCGTAAATTTTTGTTGAAGAAAAGAATCACTCGATCGACAGACTCAAGTCTCCTTTGGGTGTTTACATATTGAGAAGGAAAAATACAATGCACAAGGACGAATTATGAAATCCCCCAAGAGAAGGATAATGGCCCTCTGCAATCACAGCCTTTGTTTTACATGTAGATTTCAAGACTGGAAACTCTGCCATCACTGGTATGCGACAAGTTCACACTCTTAAACCGCATAATGATTGTCTGCTGATAACACTCCATGTTCTGGTGGCCTGTGGGCTGGGTCCCTGCAGCTCACACTAGTGTGAATCCAGCCTGTGTTGCATTTAAAGTGCAATTAAACTAGTTGGCAATGTTTAAAATCTGGGAGCTTTTAGATTACAATATGAATTGCTGGGTTTCCCTCAGTAGTAGAAAGGCACTCGCCTTCCTGCAGGGTAACACTTGGCTGGCGCTGAGATGTGGATGGTCCCATGAGAGGAGCCATCCTGTGACATCCAATTTGCTGAAGGTGCCTGGGTCACCTCCCTTGCTCTCATAACCTACCTGCCCCTGAAGACTTTTGAATTTGCTGCAGGGAGCCCTAGGGTATTATGCAGAGAGAATTATGTCCCTGTGAATTTTGGGTGTAGGACAGTCCAGAAAAGTGTGTCCTGAGTACCTTGATAATTTGTGAAAAGGCAACATTTTGTTGATTAGGAAAACAAAGCAGCAGGATTTCAGGAACAGATGCCATTAAATTTTTTGAATCAGTAAAAGCAAATTTGAAAACTTCATTATGGATCTATGGCATAAAAATTGAGGGCATATCTTTCTCAGGGCACTTTGAGGTCACAGCCAATGTCTCCTTCCAGGGTAGTTTTTAATAGCAAAGAAGCTGATTTGTTTCAGAAACAGATGCCTTTTAAAACTTTGACTTGGATGTGTGCTATAAAATATGTTAATGTATTTTATTATTTTGGGATGAGACTTTAGTCTTGCTAGTTGTGGTTTCGTACAACTGTTACGTATTTTTCTCCTACCCCCCTAGAACTGTAACCCCTGTCAGCAACAGGAGGTGACCGCATGGGGTTCAGGGTCAGGTTGTAGAGTTCAGACTAAAAGTGCTGTGAGGAATTCAGGAAAGCTTTGAGATTGGAGTGGACCAGGATTTCAGAGGAGGCTTCAAGGGAGCCAGGAAGCTGGTTCCCAGAATGCCAGGATGACAAAGGACTGCTCTAGTTGCGGGGAGCAACGGGAACCTGAGAGAGGAGAGAGAATTTAGTAGTGCATCTGGTAAGCTTTGGGAGGCAGTGCAGTCGAATTCTTAAGGGCCAACCTCTGCATTCAAATCCCACTGCATTCAGATTGCTTCCTGCTGTGCTACCTTGGGCAAGTTACTTAAATTTGCTGAGCATCAACTTCTTTATGTGAAATACGGTTCCTACCCCATAGGAGAGTTCAGTGAGTCTAAGTGCATACACTGCACTTGAAAAGAGTGCCCGGCTAGTGCTCTATAAATGCTTGCTACGATTGTCAAAATGTGGGTAGGCCTTGAGGGCAGACTTGTCCCTGGGAGCGTGAAGCTTGGTGCAGTTGTCTAAGACTCTGAGAATTGGTCCTGCTTGTGCTACATCTTCTCTTTGAGCTGCAGATAAGGCCTTGATACAGCTTTGTTGCACGGTATGGTCTGTCACTTCCTGGAAGATAAGGACCTAGTCTTAGGGTCTTTTGTGCCTGCCACAGGGTAAATACTTGGTATATATGATTTACTCACCAAATATTGGCTAGTTAATTCACTTCAAAGTCTCCATTCTTGTCCTAGATCAATTAGATCAAAAATTTCAAGAGAATGCAGAAATCCTAATTCTCAGGTAAAACTTTCCAATGTTAAAAAAAACTTAGTATGGGTCAACTAAAACATACCTGCAGGCTGCGTTCAGCCAGTGGACTGCTAGTTTGAAACTTCTAAGCTAGCTCTTTGTAGTGGATGCTAGTGGCGCTTGTGGGGGCTTATTACTTCAGAGCCCTCAGGGATGCTCAGCCCCTATGTCCCTTTGCCTGGGGTCTTTCTCAGGCCAAAGCATCCACTCAGTTCACACACAAGGATTTCAGTGCCAGGGGGTTGACCCTTTTCAGAAGCAGCTCACGTTAATAACTGATGGGAGTGGTGGATAAATACCTCAGCTCCCTCGCCCGTCAGACAGGATAACTCTGAGACCCGTGGATGTTCTATACTGGTTCTCCGTACTCTCCAGCAGGATGGAGCCCCAGTTTGACTGGCTTAGTAACACACCCTTTATTGGCTGGCTGCCTTCCTTCCCCTGTTTCACTCCTCCATTCTACCGCCCTGTTTCCTGAGACCACTTCCCTACAACTTACACGTGAATTCTTGTCTCAGGGTCTATTTCCAGGGGAACCCACACTAAAATAATTCTCTTGGACACCTGTCACTTGGGAAAACTGAGTCTTCCAGCTTATCTAGTTGGTGTCATTGGCCAGGCACTGCAAAATGGAGTGGCTTTGGGGCCCAAGGGCCTTTTGGGGACCAAAATAAGGTTTTGTGATCAACCTAGGCTTTTAGAGAATTCCCTCCTAATTTTGGAGGGAGATTCTTTCCATACCCATGCATTCATTTGCATTTAAATTTGAAGTTGAAATTAAGGTTTTTAGAAACTTTTAATTTCTATTTAACTATAAGAATTTCACTGCAGGGTATCTATCTGATTTAAAAGAATAATTAAAATTAGGTATAGCTGCAGTGATTTGCCACAGCGTATGTCTGTCCTTTAGAATGTTAAGCAACAGAAAATTATCTGTGGCTGGAGGTGCTCTATATGTAAATTCCCACAAGAAAAGAATTTGGTGATAGAGAAATTCAGATTATGAAAATCACGTTGCAAGTTTGAACATCAGTGCTTAATAAATGCCTTAGTTGTTACCATTACTTCTCTTAATATCCTCAATTAAATGATTTAAAATAGAACAACAGATAAGCAAGATCAATTAATTTTATAAGATGATCAAAGGAATGTGGTTCAGCATTGTCAAAGCTGTAAACGTGATAATGGTTTTATCAGACAAGAAAAATAACTCGAAGTGGCTCAAACCTTATTCATTTATGCTCAAAGGGGTTTTATTTGTGATTCATCAAATCGTCTTTTGTAATAGGGAGAGTTTTAGGATCTTACCCATTAATTTGAGAAAAAAATAATTCAGACATTAAAATAGATGCTATTCTCAGATGCTTGTATGTCAACCATAATAAGTAAAAACAACCATCAAGGTTTCTTGATCCCATAACCTGTTGGAAGGAGGCTGCAGGAGGAGCCAGGGAACTGCCAGTGGCAATGACATTGATCCTCCTGAGTACTCAAAGAAAGGCCCTAATTCAGCTTGTGTGTCTGAGGTCTAGGCTGGAGGCCAAATGCAAGGTACAGAATCAGCCAGTGATTCTCTGCTCAGATGAAGCATGTGCCATCGGGAATTTGAGAGCAGCAGGGTGAAAAGAGGGATAATTTCTGAAAGGCTACATTTATCTGCAGTGTGTATTGCGGTTAAGAATGATTCAATTATTTATACCCCTCTGCCTTTCAAAAAGGAAATAGGTAGCTTCCCCCCCCCCTCAAAAAAAGGACAGAAACAGTAAACAGAACAGAAAAAGAGCAAAGCTGAGTAATAAGAGGGTGGTGAGTTAGGATTACGGTGGCTCAATCTAAGCTAAGGGCAAATGTTTGCAACTAAAAAATATTTTTTGATTTGGAGCTTCCTGGCAATCAGAGCAACAAGGGAAGCATAGTGAGTGATTGCCTCTTATTATCTTATTTAAAGTAGAAAAGAGATGACTTTTAATTTCTAAGAGGATATTTTTTTAACAAGAGTAAGAAAGTGAACACAAGCATTGATTGTAAAAAAAAAAAAAGGCAAGGTAATAGTGTCAGAAACACAAAAATAGTTCCTCTGTAAATTACCCTGCTTCATTTGGACCAGAAGACTTTTGTCTGGATGAAACCACATCAGCAAGTTTTGAGAAGGTGTCCATTCGTCTTGTGATATCAGTCGCAAAGGCCAGAAATATCCCCACAAATCTAGTTTTTTTCACAATGTAAGTTGGTGTCGTGGCTCATGGCCAGTCAGCATGCACTTGGCCGAAATGGGGTTGAAGGATCAAATATTGGCTTCGTGACTTTGAAGGGCAGTTCAGTGATCTCTGAGGAGAGAGCAGGGCACAGGGCGGCAGGCAGGGGACGGCACTGTGACCAACGAGTGGCTTTCTGGCAGTCAGCTTGCTGCATGAGCCACGGTTGGATTTCCCCACTGCTGTGAGGGTAAAGCTCGGTCACTAAGTGGCTCATGGGCTGCTGCCTGCCCTGCATTAGCGCAGCTATTTGGGGCTTACTGAAAGGACTTTGGCACGCTTGCTGATTAAGCAGACCACAATGTTCTCTTGCTCCTCCCCTGAAACTCCCGGGGCTAATCTCCTATGGCTCTCAGGTCTAATGGCAAAAAGGTGCAGCGCACTGCCATGGGCCAACTCCCACTGGAAAATCAGCAAGGAGAAAGCTCCTGGACTCGGCTGTTATTCGAAATTCCTGGAGGGTAGATACGCCAAGGAATTTTCCTGACCGATGCTGATCCCTTTTCCAAGTCTCAAGGTACTTCAAATATAAATCCTGCAGGAATGTGTCATTTTCTGCCTTACGTTACATTATTTCTGGGTGTGATACAAAGGGCTTGGGTCTGGGAGACAGATTTGGGTCCAAATCCCATTTTGCCACTTACGGGTTATGAGATCCTGGGTAGATTATCTAACTTTGTCGAGTCAGTTTTCTCATCTGAAAAACAAGTCTCCGTGAGTTAATAAATGTAAAGCATCAGGATCTGTCCTTGTGTGTAGACAGTCCTCTGGTCGTAGTTCCATTTTTAAATATGTGATCGACCCTGTTCTAGACGTTGAGAATACAGAGACAATAAAACACAATCCCTTGAAGAGTTCCAGGTCTACAGGGGAAACACCAAGACACTGTGACACGTGCTATTACTGAAGCATGTGTTGACAGTGCCAGAGAAGGAGGGAGTCTAGGTTGGTGATCTGTACACCAAAGGACGGTGTTGACCCAAAGGCCATGGCTGAAAGCAGAAGAAACAGTCTCTAGCTGCCTAGGGTATGAGCCATGGCCGAAGGTAAGCACTTATATTTTAGTTGCCTCATCTATAAAAGAAAGGAAGGTCATCAGGAGGTCCCTTATGTTCCTTAGTAGCCATAGGGAGACTGGCCTTCAAGATAGACATTGAGAAAATTACAGAACTCAGGCAGATTTGAGCGTTAGAAAATTTACCCCGTCTCCACCCAGAGTTCACCCTGGAACTCTTCTATGAGAGCCAATGCTTTTCCATTAGCTAATCCCTGGTACCCAAAAAATACAAAGAGGGGAAACAGAGTACATAATCCATTCCTGTAAAGTAGTTATTAACCTTGCACTATGATTGTGTTTACAAGGTGACTGGTATGCCATTAATAAGAAGGATCCCATCCAGCCCAGTGACTGCGATTTAGTTCAGGGAAGGCAACCCATAGAGGTGCCCTGGCTGTCTTGCTGGCCAAGTACACTGAGTCAGGGTCACTCATCCAGCCTGATGTGCGCTTCAGCTTAAGCGCTGAACTTCATCAGCAGTGTAATTCCATTTATGCTATTACAAAATTAAATCGAGACTTGAACTGTGCTTTTTAAAAGATTATGTGACCATATGTACCTTGAACGAGGGCCAGCTTTGAGAAAAGTGGTCTTTTCACAATTCCTTTCTATTAGGTTAGGACTTTGTTATTTCTTGTTTCCTTTTTTTTTTTCTCCCATAAATTTGAATCAAACCCAGTCAGTAGTTAATACATTGATATGATTACAGCTTAAAGTATTTTTATTTAAAAATATGCTTTCAGTATGTTTTAAAACAAAAATAAAATCTTGTGGAATCCAGATCGTATATCGGGCATGGAATATCAGTGTTCCCACACTCTGAGGACAACATGAGCTAATGTTTCAAATGGCTTTTTATCAAATCAAGTTTTAAACCAAAAGTTTTAGAGTCAATACTGAGTAATTTAATTAGCAAATGGTACCCTTAATTCTTAAATTAAGTCAAGTTAAGGAAAACAAAATCTTATTTCTAGTATAAAGCTACCATTTTTTGAGAAATTATTTAACATTCAGGGGAATGCCTCTCTTGTACTCACTAATACTAGGGAACTCAATTCAGATATATAAATTAAGCCAGCAGAGAATTTTTATAGCAATTAATTTTATAGATAAACAAAACAATATGAATAGTTTTCAATGAAATCCAGCCATTATTTTAAAGCACACATCATATCTGGAAAAATTAATAGGAAAAATAACCGTACTTGAAGTCTAAGGAGAACGTGGCCAGTTTTAATTTTTCTTAATCAGCATAAACTGTTCCTTGTAAAATCTAGACTGGTCTATGCATATGCAACAGCTCTTATTAAGATGCATTAGAAAACATAAGTGCCATTAGATAATGAAACTGACCAGAGGTATTTTCTAGTGCTTCAATTAATACCCTGGTGGTTAAACTATAATGACCAAACTCAATTGGCATCACATTCAGACGTGAATTGTACTTAAGGACCTCAGAGTCACTTCTTAGTGGATTGGTTTTGAAACACAAAAGCACTAAATTAAAATAATTGTTTTGTCTGAAAGTTTTTTTTCAGTGATCTCCAAAATGGGTGCTCCCTCAATCTCAGACGTTAGCACAGAGCACGGCAGGGTATTCGCATCTTCCATTCTTGTCCCGTGCCTGGCACATAGCTGGTACCCAGTAAATGTACTGTGTTAAGTACGTAAAGAGTGTTTTCAGAAACTCAGTATGATCTGATCCAAAGCAATATGTTCTTTCCTTTGAGATCTTCAAGTCCACAGGCTTGCCTTGACTGAAGTTCATTCAGTGCTAAACTCAATCTTGGTTTGTTTTTTATTTTTAATTTTTATTGGAGTAGAGTTGATTTACAATGTTGTGTTAGTTTCAGGTGTACAGCAAAGTGAATCAGTTATACGTATACGCACTCTGTTTTTAGATTCTTTTCCGATATAGGCCACTACAGAGTATTAAGTAGAGTTCCCTGTGCTATACAGTAGGTCCTTATTAGTTATCTATTTTATATATAGTAGTGTGTATATGTCAATCCAAGTCTCCCAACTTACCCCTACCCCCCCTTTACCCCCAGTAACCATAAGTTTGTTTTCTACATCTGCGCCTCTACTTCTGTTTTGTAACTAAGTTCATTTGTACCCTTTTTTTAGATTCCACATATAAGCAATATATGATATTTGTCTTTCTGTGTCTGACTTACTTCACTCAGTATGACAATCTCTAGGTCCATCCATGTTGCTGCAGATGGCATTAGTTTGTTCTTTTTTAAGGCTGAGTAATATTCCATTGTACCACATCTTCTTCATCCATTCCTCTGTTGATAGACATTTATGTTGCTTCCATGTCCTGGCTATTGTAAATAGTGCTGCAATGAACATTGGGGTGCATGTATCTTTTCAAATTATGGTTTTCTTAGGATAGATGCCTAGGAGTGGGATTGCTGGATCATATGGTAGCTCTATTTTTAGTTTTTTAAGAAACCTCCATACTGTTCTCCATAGTGGCTGTACCAATTTACATTCCCAAAAACATTGGAGGAGGGTTCCCTTTTCTCCACACCCTCTCTAGCATTTATTGTTTGTAGATTTTTTTGATGATGGCCATTCTGACCAGTGTGAGGTGATACCTCATTATAGTTTTGATTTACATTTCTCTAATAATTAGTGATGTTGAGCATCTTTTCATGTGCTTTTTTTGGCCACCTGTATGTCTTCTTTGGAGAAATGTCTATTTACATCTTCCACCCATTTTTTTGATTGGGTTGGTTTTAATTTTAAAAATCTTGAAGGTGGAGGCACACAATACTTTTCATTTCATGAGTTTCTAAATAACATCCATATTCAGTTATTTGATCCTCACAACAACTCTATCCCAATTTTACGTAGTGAAATTAGATAACTTCCTGAAGGTTGCACATTCAGTTGGTGGTAGAACCAGGACTGGACCCAGTCAACCTAGATCCTAAAGCCATTTTTTCAGCCTCTACATCAGAGGTCCACAAACTATGGCCCAGAGGCCAAGTCCAGCCTGTTTTTATTAAGAAACTTTCCTTGGAACACAGCCCCACCCATTCGTTTGGGTATTGTCTAGGGCTGCATTCATGCTACAAAAACAGAGCTGAGAAGTTGCAACAGAGACTATATGGCTGTAAAGCCTGAATTATTTACTATCTGATCCTTTAGGAAAAAGTTGACTGACTCTTGTTCCACACAATTTGCTTAAGAGTAAAGAGGAGTCAAGATGACAGCTCAGAGAAGGTTCACATCCACAAAAGCCTTCCACTGAAGTCGACCAGAATCCACTGTCAGAAATAACGGTGTCTGTCAACCAATTCAAGACAGTGTGGGATGGTGAAAGGAGCATGTGGCTTTGGAGCCAAGTCAAGTTTAAATATTAACTCCAGCAGTTAATGATGTAGAGACAAGTAAGTCACCTCTTTTCTCTGGGTCCTCATTTTCCATCCGTAAAATTGGACTGGTTTATCCTTCCCATGCTGAGTTGTTTTAGTGAATTAAATAAGATAATTTATGTTGAAGTCTTAATGCAGTGCCTGGCATATAGTAGAAGGTCAATAAATAGTCATGAATCAACAGGGATTGATCCTTGTATTTTTTTTTTGTCTATATCTAACTACATCCATATATCTATTATCAGAAATCTTTTCTTTCTTTTTTTTTTTTTTTTGCTGTACGTGGGCCTCTCACTGTTGTGGCCTCTCCTGTTGCAGAGCACAGGCTCCGGACGTGCAGGCTCAGCGGCCACGGCTCACGGGCCCAGCTGCTCCGCAGCATGTGGGATCTTCCCGGACCGGGGCACAAACCCGTGTCCCCTGCATCGGCAGGCGGACTCTCAACCACTGCGCCACCAGGGAAGCCCTAATGTTCTTCTTTTATTTGGAGTCTCATGACTAATTCTAGGAAACCCTCAGCCTTCATGTACAACTGACACATCATGTTTTCTCCAATTCTTCCTATACTCATCTCTGGAACTCCAATTAGTTGTATTTGGATCTTCTGATTCCTTCCTTTCTGTCTCTTCATCTCTCTTCCATATGATCCGTGTTTCTCTGCTTCCACACTCCATTCTGAGAAACTTTCTCAGATCTATCTTCTGAGTCACTAATTCTCTCCTCAGCTGTATTTAATTTGCTATTTAACTAGTCCTTTGAAGTTTAACTGTCCATGAGTATATTATTCACAAATAAGAAGTTATTAATCAGAGAATTATTTATAATTTAGAAGCTGCCTAAATATCCAACAATTATAAAATAAATGATGATCAACTAAATCACAGTGCATATATTTGATAGATAATTATGTAGCCATTAAAATTATAATTACAAAAAGCCTGAAAGCAAACAGTACAAAAACTTATTAAAATTAAAAAAATATAAAATTATATGTATGCTATCCTTGTGAACATATGCAAAGGTAAAAGTGAATACACAAGATAATAATAGTTGCAGTAGGGTGATTTCATTGGAGATGACCTTTTCCTCTTCCAACCTTTCTATAACGATGTTGCATTATTTTTACTATTAAAAATAGTCCCTTAAAACACATTCAACTTCTCAATAGAATGTCTGAGTACAGATGCTAAATATGAGGTCAGAATTAGCACTTGCTTAAATATGTCCCTCCTGTTGAATACTTCTAGCAAGCAGAAATCCATTTCTGGATGCTGATAGTCAAAATCTTGTTAGTCATTTTGAATCTATACATGTTATTTCTGTCCCAGAGCTGAGTTCAGAAAATTGAAATCCATGTGCTTGTATCATGACTGAGATGCCCCGAATCTGTTTCTTGCTTTTCTCTCAAACACAATTAAGAGTTTGGCTTTGAATATTGTCAATTAGCAACTGAAAAATGCATTTCCATTCTACAAATTGTGCTTTTGAAAAAAACAGTTTATAAAGCATGAGCCGTGCTTAAATTAACTGGGGACATGTTTTTAAAGATTTGGCTTTTGCTACATAAAAAACAAGTTTATGGGCTTCTCTGGTGGCGCAGTGGTTGGGAGTTCGCCTGCTGATGCAGGGGACGGGGGTTCGTGACCCGGTCCGGGAAGATCCCACATGCCGCGGAGCGGCTGGGCCCGTGAGCCGTGGCCGCTGAGCCTGCGCGTCCGTAGCCTGTGCTCCGCAATGGGAGAGGCCACAACAGTGAGAGGCCCGCGTACCGCAAAAGAACACAAAAAAACAAGTTTACATTTCTAAGAAAGAACTTAATCACTGCGTATTTGCCAATCATACTAATTTCTTACACTGGCAATGTCAGGGTTTTCCTTAGCTTATCTGAGGCTAAAATTTGGCATTCAGAAAAGCTGTTACACAGGCCGCTCTAAAAATATCTGCAGTGTATCTGACCACATCCTCTAATTTGGTCAGTTTCCTTCATTTTCTTTCCTTCTTCCTAGTGTTTCTGTAATGTTTTCTCTGCAGACTCAAAGATGCCCTTTCCCTGTTACATGTCCTCCACCAGCACTCTCTCACCTGATGAAACAACAGGACAGCAGGGGCCATAAAAACTGACAAAGGGAAAACTTCTCTAAAATTTCTGGATTTTTGACTCTCAATGGCCTGGCCTGGGTTCCTGTTTTCAAGATGCTCCTTGAGTTTGTATCATCCTCTGGTCGGACCATGATCCTTAAACACAGTGATAATCATAAATGCTCTTCTGTTTCCATTTATTCTGAGAGGTCAAAGATGCGGCTGGTTTATGAGTCTATTCTGCCATGTATCACTACAGGCGGGTCAGCAGGCCAGTGGATGGATGGGCAGTGCTCAGCTCCCCATTTATTACTCTTGTCAACTCAGAAGGGATTTTTTTTTTTTTTTTTACCTTGTGAAAGGCCCATCAGCAATGAATCAGTGAAGTGAAGACGACAGTTGATTTGTGAATTTAGATTCTATAAAGTGACTCTGCTTTGGTGGGCTGTGTAGATAAAGCAACTGTCATGATAAGGTGGCAAGTGCAATTCCACAAAACCAAATTTATTGCACATTTGAGGAAATCATCCTATTTTAAAATGCCATAAATTCGAAATTGAATATTACTTATTCCCATGAATTTTGATTTATATTTTGAATATTTTTAATGGGATGCTAAATAGCCTAGGTTCGAAGCTATGAGTTTATGCATTTCTTCTTGCAGGCTATTGTGACTTGGCGCAGAATATATTGGCCATTCTTAGGATTTTATTCGTGTGGACCACAGTGCGGGTGGGAGAGAGGATTCATGCACTTGCTGAAGACGCCCTGTGGGGAATGATAGGGATGCTGGTTTAAAGAAAGGGAGCTGGCTGGCTGCAACCTTCTTTCTTCCAAGCAGTGAGCAGTCTCATACGGATGCCACGGAGCTCAGGGAGGGACTTTTGGCCCGAGCTCAGACAAGGCTGGGAATTGTGACTCTCCCCACGTGGGTTCGACCCCTATTAGCCACCTTCATTAGAATACCCATACTTCTCTGCAACACTTATTGCTGCAGTAATGAATGATTTCAGTGTTGACTTATTTACAAGCTGTGTCCAGCAGTGGGCTGCATCTCCTGGCTCACGACTGTAGCTCCACAGAGCCTGAGAAGCAAGAAATCCTCCGTCAATGAAGACAAAAACCTCCCTTTCCCAGAATGCTTTAGCCTATCACCTTTCCAGTTAGTTCAGCTTTCTGCTTAACTGATATGTAAAAAGAAAACCGGCCTAATTTCAACCCTGGCTGGTAATGCACTTCAGAAAAGGTATACCCAGTTTACCCTCCTGCAAGGAGAAAGATCCAACCTGTACTTGAAAACTGACAGCTTTGCCATGTCCCCACCAGGCAGCGGCCTCCAGGACTGTTTACCCGGCCCTCGGTGGAAAGGCAGCTGGGTTGGAAGGTCTTGAATACTTTCCCCACTCCTTGTGCAGACTTCACCCAGCACCTGGCATTGTGTGGAGCCAGGTGCTGAAACTGGCAGATGACGTGGTCAGGATTTCTTCAGCCTAGACTGGAGCTGCCTTGTCATTAATCCTCCCAGGCAGTGGCTGAGCTGGCAGAGAGAGAAACTTCCTCCAGTTGAGAAGATTCAGCAGAGCAGATTTAATATGCAGATGAGGGCCTGGGAGAACCATGAAGGTGTCCAACTCCTCTTTAAATACTTTTAATCACTGCTGTGTTTGGAGCATGGGTGAAATTTGCATGGTACCTGCTAGAAACTTTCTAATCTCTGTGTAAAGTGAAACCTTATAACTTTTACCACCTGAGTCCTCTTAGGCCCCAAAGCCGCCAAAGAAATGTGCTGTTCTTTGCATTTACTGTGGTTTCTCTTCCCATGAGGCATAGAGAATAAGAGAAACACACAAATAAGCTTTGAAAAAAAAGATAGGGGGATTATCCGGCATACTCTACTCCGCCGTCTCTGACCACCACACCTACCAGGCTGTATAGCTGCGTCTGGGTAGCTTCAATGCACAAAATAATGTGATTCCACATACGACTGCATTGGCTGAGACCTGAGCTAGGGCTTTCTGGGAAAGTACCACCACATGGCCTCACCAGGTAGCCTGGGCGTCCTCACAACGTGTTGGCGGGGTCCAAAAGTGAGTGTCCAGAGTGGGAGAGAAGGATAGGAAGAGAGGGGCAAATAGAGACGGACAGACACACACACACACACACACACACACACACACACACAGAGAGACAAAGAAACAGAAGAATAGCGAGGGAAAGAGAGAAGAGAGGGAGGGAGAGAGGGACAGAGAAAAAGAGACAGAAAGAGAAAAAGAGGGGCAGCGGGAGAGAGAGAGAGAAAACTAGGCAGAAGCTATAAGCTTTTTATGACCTAGCCTCGGAAGTCATAGAAAATCACTTGTCACTTCCTGTTCATTAAAATAAAGTTGCTTGATTAAGTCTGACCCACATTCAAGCAGAAGGAAATTAGACTCCACCGTTTGAAAGTGTCAATGAACGTGCAGACCTATTTTAAAACCACCACATAGGTTCATTGTGGGAAGCAAACTTGCCCCTATGGGTGTTGAGATCTACTCTGGGTGGTGCCTGAGACCTTTCAAAACTCAATTAGCATCTTTTGGAAGCAACCGAGGGAGTGGGGTTTGGCAAGCCACCTTCCTACCTGGACAGGAACTTGTAGCATCTCCTGTAGTGACATTTTTTTGGTTATAGGGGCTTTGAGGGAAAAGTGCATAAGCAAGTCTGAGGCCTCCTCTAGCATTCCAAATGCCATTTAATATTTTCTGGAACATCTCTATGTCAGGAGTAGGGGTAGCTGTGCTGTGCCCTCTGCTTGCAGTGTCTCTGTGCTTGACAGACTCTACTCATCCTTTAATGCCCACACTTCAAGCACATCTCCTCTTTGAAGTATTTCAGGGCGCTTCCAGGGATTGTTGAATACCCCTGCCTCTCTACTTGCGCATAGTCTGTTATTCTCAGGTCCATCACAGCACCAAAATGTCTGTCACCTTGTCTTTTGGATGGTGGGTTCCCCTAGAGCCGTAATCCTGCCCTTTCCCAGCCATAAACAGGGCTCCTGGAATGTGCTAGGCATTTATAGTCCATAAATGTTGGCTCAGAGGAACTTAGAAAAATGGGCAATTGTTTTAGGCTAGCATTTTCCAATATGGGATGTATGCAAGCTTCACTTCATGAGATCCTATAAAAGGAGGGTTTTGTGTCAAATGAGTTTGAAAAAAATCTACTGTTTCTCATGGTGGGTGGTGATCTTGCTGAGTTTAGTGGGTGTCCTTTCGTGAGAACTCAGCACTCGTTCTGCCATCCTTGCAGGCATGTTCAGGAAGAGATGCAAAGCTCCTTTTGCGGTCAGGAACCTCTATCTCTGGTAGGGAGCTTCCGGCTCCTGATTACAGAAGCTCTGTTGCTTATTTACCCCTGCGAAGCTGCTCATAATTTTTGTTTAGCTCCTCATAGAGACTTGAGGGTGTCCGGGGCTTCCTGAATCCCTGGAGAGGTCTGGGCTCAAGGTGGCTACTTAAATACCTGTGGATACCTGGGTCCTGAGTTGAGTCAAATAAAGTGGTTTTAACTGTCCCACAGCTACGTCTCCTTTTTCTGGTAATAAACCACCTTGATCTTCCTTTGGGGAACCGCTCCTTCCCACTCCCTGGCTTTGTAGCTTAGGTAGGGCCAACTGTAACCCCTGGCAACAGACTGGGCACATGACCCAGGTCTGGCCAATCAAAACATCCTATTTCCCTGCTTCAGAAAAGGACATGTGACCTAAGTGGTTCAATGAGGTGACTGGGTGGAACCATGGGAAGAGAGCCTGGCTGGTCGCGGGGTGTGGAGTGTGGAGCCGTGGAGAGTGCTGCCTTTGTCCGGGAACATCAAACTCATTGAAACCTCCGTTCTGATAAAAAGTGGGGAAAGAGAAAATTTGCAATTACATTACGGTTCCTCTCCGGAATAATCATTAATACTACAATGACTGTGTTTTATTGACTATTTACTATGTGCCAAGCTCCTGGGTCTCCTCAGTTCTAACGCACATCATTTCCCATTTGAACATCTCAGGAATCAGGTTTCATCTTCCCTTTGATGACTTCATACAACTGCTTCCAGCCAAGCAGTGGTCATGACCTGGTTGTCATTACCTTAACCAATATATCCCACTCCCATTTTGTATGAATACCAAGCGTGATACGTGGTGAAAGTCTACGTCAAGATAAATCTTCAAAATACTTTTTCAACAAAAATTCCAAATGATAAGAAAGCTTTGGGATATGGTTCCATCACCAGTGTTTTTCGTTTCTTGGAGAGACACAAAATAACGTTGCATCTGATGACATCTCCATTTCTACAAAATACAAGATTTCCTTATTTAGTGTTCGTCTTGGTGTTGTGTTACATTTAAGGAAACCAATGCTTGGGGAAGTTAGCTAATTACCCAAATCCACCACCAAGTGCCAAGTGCTGAACCAATGTGTATAAAGCACATAAAACTGGGCCAAATTAGATCAGTTCAAAACTCAAATCAAAAATGGACTTTGCCCTCTGGGGAAAGATTTCTAATTTGTGATCGTAGGCAGAGGTCATCTTTTCTTATTCCTGTATTGAAAAAAAAAATTTGCTTCTGTCCTTTCCCAAATCCAAACCTTCCGTTAGTGTTGCTGCTTTAGATAATACCATCTCAGTACAGTAGCATCATGAAAAAGTTACTTGTAATCTACAGGATTAGATGAAAGCTGTGTTCCCAGTCTGCTGTTTCTCTACCAGAAAATTGATACCAGGGATTTTCCGAGCCGAAAGAGACCAGTGAGCTTGTTTAAAACAACCAAGGACCCAGTTGCCACGATGTGGCAACAATTAGAATATGATTTCCTTTGGGAAAACGGCACTCAGCTTATTTCAGCCAAATGCCCAAGTCGTTACGGACAATTTTTCTGCACAACCCACCCACTCCCAAATTTTTATAAATTAGAACCATCCAACTAGGCTTCAGAGTTTGCTTGGGGCGGGGGGCGGCGAGTTTCATTCCAGAAAAAATTGTACCACGGAAAGAAGGGTCTTAGCGCAGATGCTGTTTCCTGATGGCGTGGAGGGGATGGGGGCATCGCGAGACTTTCCTTCAGAGGTTGCTTTGAACCCTGGCTTTCATGTGAATATCAGACGCTTTATTGCCTTGACTCAGGTGACCTCATCTACCAGAATGAAGTCATCCAACCCGCCAGGAAAGACAAACCTTCGTTCCAGAGAATCAATCAGGCCCATCAGGGGCCCTGCTTCCCCCCTTATCTCCAGCCAGTGAAGGAGTGCACAGTTATAAACCTGACAGGCCCCAGCGAGCCCCCGTTCTGCAGGTCCCACTAAATCAAAAAGGGACCCGGAGACTCGCAAAGCACCAGCTTGCTACTGGGTAAGCACTGCGTGACATCATTTCTGACTTGGGGGATTGTTTTGCATCGAGGTATTTCTTGAGAACAAAACCATGGCATTCCACTGAACTTCGGGATGTTTCTCCTTCTTGTTATTAAACTATTAACTCCTGCCAGATAGGAATGCCAGGCACGTAATTGCTCACCCGGCCTTTTTATCCCAGGCTGTTGCACAACCCATAAACATTCCAATTAGGGAACCAATTAAAATGAGAAAGAGGCTTCCTGAATTACCCAGCAGTTGAGGCAGCGCTGCCTTTTCGATGTCAGCCAGTGAAAGGTTTTTATTGCATCTGCTGAAGAGGTGAAAGGAGGAAGGAGAGCCGTGCTGCGCGCCTATGGGCTGAGCTGCAGCGAGAGGGGAGCCCTGGACAAACTCAGGGATGCTCTGGGAGACCACGAGGAGGGTGTCGGAGAAGGAGGAAGCTTTGCTTTGCTTATTAGAAGCAAGACAGAAATTACAAACAAAAATTAAAAACCGTACCATGAAGTTTATTCCTTTATTTCTGCAGAAGCTCTGGTGAATATGTGCGGTTTCAGAAAGCGGATTCTTTCCCTAGGAAATGGATCCCGCCTTGAGAACCTGGAGGCCTCTCGTGTACATTGGATGCTGGATCCTTCTTCAAGGCATCCCTCTCAGTGGTTGTAGGAGCTTCACGCTACCAAGGAAGAAACTGACCTTGGCCAAGGTCACTTACCTCTTCATGCATCTGTTCAAGAGACACTTACTGTTGGCTTACTCAGGGCAGTAGACACTGCGGGCCCTGGGGGCCTGAAGAGTGAATAGGACAGACTTCTGCCTCCACTGACCTTGCAGGTTATAGACACATTCACTCACTTCTCCCTGGGCTCGCCTCCAGTTTAAACCTTTAGCTTCAGACCTAATACCAGTGCTTGACGCACAATGGGTACTCAGACAGGGGGATGGTGGAAGTGTCCAGACTCATAAACCTCTGCTCATCCTGCTTGGCCATCAGCATCCCATCAAGGGTCCTCAAAAAGATGGGTGCTAATGATTCCTTTTCCTGAGATGGAAACTTGCATGTGTGTGTGTGCACACGTGCATACATGCATGCGTGTGCCTGTGTTTACGGGAGATATAGTTAATAAACTGAGCGTTTCTTGTTCTCCACGGTAATAGAGCCTCTTCGAAATATTGAGGCCACTCAGAACTCCACTTGTAAAATTGACTTTGTTCTTTGCTGCTTATAGAGTCAGAAGAAGGAAAGTGGATTGGAGGTGCAGTAGACCTCTGAAATGCCGAGAGGTGGTGCCCTACGAAAGCCCCATTGCACTCTGTAAACGCACCAACTGCTTCCTCCTTCTCTCTGAGAGAGTTTGCCATGTCTCCTTCCTCCCTGTCTGGATCTGAGCTCCTTGAAAATAGGCACGGGGCCTCTTTGCTGCTGCAGCCCCCAGGACCTCTGGCTCAGGGCCTGGCCAAGGGGGCCCCTCCCTGCATCACTGACAGGAGAACACACCGTTCTTGAATGTCTCTGACTTCCTCCGCCTTCTCTCTCTGTTAGCCCTGTAACCTCCTGGCCCACTTTATTTCCATTTGAAATGAGATGGTGGCTTCAGCACTAGGATTTGAGTCTGTTAACTTCAGTCTCATTGGGTAAAAAATTGGGTCTCATCCAAGTTCCTCCAATTAGTCACTTGGGCAAGTTGCTTAATCTTCTTAAGTCTCTGTCTTCTTATCTGTAAACCACAAATGATAATAGTACCCGAGTCAGGTTGTTGGAGGATTGAACGAGTTCATATATGCAACATGCCTAGACCAGGACCTGGTGCATGGCAGGTGCTTCACGATGTAAGCTGTTATCATTTCTGTGCTGTGGTATTTGTCCAAGCTGTTGGCTTTCTCCTGGCAAGACTAGACCTCGAGCGTGCAAGGCTATACTCACCCCTTTCCAGGAGGCTGAGAGCAGCATCAGTTTCAGTGGGCCTTGGGGGACTTCAAGTGCTCCCAGCATCTATGCTGGAATCCGCTGAAAGGTTGGTTGCCATGGATTGGGCATCCGGTATGTAGTAAATGCCATACTTTGTGTTTTCACATGTCCTGTCTCATTTAGTAAATGGCCAGCCTTGGCTTAAATTTCTGGTGGCTGGGAGCCCACTACATCATAAGATTTCTACTAAAATGTAGCATAGCAGAGTAGTTAAGAGTATGAGCTAATCATGTTTGAATCCCAGCTCTACAGCTGTGTGACCTTGGATGAATTACTTAAACTCTCTCTGCCTTATTTCTCCATCCATAGAATGGGGATAATAATAGTCCCGACCATACAGCTTTTATGAAGATTAAGTGAGGGAATATTTATAAAGTTTCTTGAAGAGTATCTGCTGTGTATAAAGTTAGCAAGAGCCTGGCTCAGAGAGGGTCTGTCACCACTGGGTTCAAGATGAGTTTCTGCATGCTAATTTGGACTGGGGTACCCATTTTATTTTATTTTATTTTATCGGGGGGGTACCCATTTTAGAAATGAGGAAAGGAAAGAGGAAGTAACCTCCCTAGACAGCATGGCTAGGGCATGGCCTAAATGATAATGGGCACCAAACTCAGGACTTTCTAAACTTGGCGCCCTTGCTTGGCTCCGCTGAGCCAATATGGATTTCAGATCAGTAAAAGAAAGAACTGTCTAACATTGAGTCGTCATAAAAGTGGAACTTATTTACCGTAGTCTTATGTAGGGAAACACATCAAAATATTTTCAGATGAGAGGACATGATGTCATCCATGTTTTTTTTTTTTTTTTTTTTTTTTTTTTGCGGTACGCGGGCCTCTCACTGCTGTGGCCTCTCCTGTTGTGGAGCACAGGCTCCGGACGCGCAGGCTCAGCGGCCATGGCTCATGGGCCTAGCCGCTCCGCGGCATGTGGGATCTTCCCGGACCGGGGCACAAACACATGTCCCCTGCATCGGCAGGCGGACTCTTAACCACTGCGCCACCAGGGAAGCCCAACCATGTGTTTTTTGTTTTTTTTTAATTTTTATTGGAGTATAGTTGATTTACCATATTGTGTTAGTTTCTACTGTACAGCAAAGTGAATCAGCTATATGTATACATATATCTTATATACATATATCTTATACGTATACATATATCTTATATACATATATCTTATATACTTATACATATATCATATATCATATATCTTTTTTGTATTTCCTTCCCATTTAGGTTACCACAGTGCACTGTGTACAGTTCCCTGTGCTATACAGTAGGTTCTCATCAGTTATCTGTTTTATACATAGTATCAATAGTGTATATGTGTCAATCCCAATCTCCCAATTCATCCCACCCCCACCTTTCCCCCTTGGTGTCCATACGTTTGTTCTCTACGTCTGTGTCTCTATTTCTGCTTTGTAAATAAGAGCGTCTATACCAATTTTTTCAGATTCCACATATATGCGTTAATATACGATATTTGTTTTCCTCTTTCTGACTTACTTCACTCTGTATGACAGTCTCTAAGTCCATCCATGTCTCTACAGGTGACCCAATTTTGTTCCTTTTTATGGCCGAGTAATATTCCATTGTATATATGTGCCACATCTTCTTTATCCATTCATCTGTTGATGGACACTTAGGTTGCTTCCATGTCCTGGCTATTGTAAATAATGCTGCAATGAACATTGGGGCGCATGTGTCTTTTTGAATTATGGTTTTCTCTGGGTATATGCCCAGTAGTGGGATTGCTGGGTCATATGATAGTTCTGTTTTTAGTTTTTTTAAGGAATCCCCATTACTGTTCTCCATGGTGGTTGTATCAATTTACTTTCCCACCAACAGTGCAAGAGGGTTCCCTTTATTCCACACCCTCTCCAGCATTTATTGTTCGTAGGTTTTTTTGATGATGGCCATTCTGACTGGTGTGAGGTGACACCTCATTGTAGTTTTGATTTGCATTTCTCTAATAATTAGTAATGCTCATCTTTTCATGAGTTTGTTGGCCATCTGTATGTCCTCTTTGGAGAAAGAAGACATGTTTAGGTCTTCTGCCCATTTTATTTAGGTCTTCCGCCCATTTTTTGATTGGGTTGTTTCTTTTTTTGATTGGGTTGTTTCTTTTTTTGATACTGAGCTGCATGAGCTGTTTGTATATTTTGGAGATTAATCCTTTATCAGCTGCTTCATTTGCAAATATTTTCTCCCACTCTGAGGGCTTGTTTATGTCTTTTTGCCTTGTTTATGGTTTCCTTTGCTATGCAAAAGCTTTTAAGTTTCATTAGGTCCCATTTGTTTATTTTTGTTTTTATTCTCATTACTCTAGGAGGTGGGTAAAAAAGATCTTGCTGTGATTTATGTGTTCAAAGAGTGTTCTGCCTATGTTTTCCTCTAAGAGTTTTATAGTGTCTAGCCTTACATTTAGGTCTTTATTCCATTTTGAGTTTATTTTTGTGTATGGTGTTAGAGAGTGTTCTAATTTCATTCTTTTACATTTAGCTGTCCAGTTTTCCCAGCTCCACTTATTGAAGTAGCTGTCTTTAGTCTATTATATATTCTGGCCTCCTTTGTCATAGATTAGGTGACCATAGGTGCATGGGTTTATCTCTGGGCTTTCTATCCTGTACCATTGATCTATATTTCTGTTTTTGTGCCAATACCATATTGTCTTGATTACTGTAGCTTTATAGTATAGTCTGAAGTCAGGGAGCCTGATTCCTCCAGCTCCGTATTTTTCCTCAAGATTGCTTTTGCTATTCGAGGTCTTTTGTGTTTCCATAAAAATTGTAAAACTTTTTGTTCTAGTTCTGTGAAAAATGCCATTGGTAATTTGATAGGGATTGCATTGAATATGTAGTTTACTTTGGGTAGTATAACCATTTTCACAATATTGATTTTTCCAATCCAAGAACATGGTATGTCTCTCCATCTGTTTTTGTTGTCTTTGATTTCTTTCATCAGTATCTTATAGTTTTCTGTGTACATGTCTTTTGCCTCCTTAGGTTGGTTTATTCCTAGGTATTCTATTCTTTTGGCTGAAATGGTAAATGGGATTAATTTCTCTTTCTGATCTTTTGTTGTTAGAGTATAGGAATGTAAGAGATTTCTGGGTATTAATTTTGTATCCTGTGACTTTACTAAATTCATCAGTTAGCTCTAGTAGTTTTCTGGTGACATCTTTAGGATTTTCTATATATAGTATCATGTCATCTGCAAACAGTGATAGTTTTACTTCTTTGCCAATTTGGATTCCTTTTATTTCTTTTTCTTCTCTGATTGCTATGGCTAGGACTTCCAAAACTATGTTGAATAATAGTGGTGAGAGTGGGCAACCTTGTCTTGTTCCTGCTTTTAGAGGAAATGCTTTCAGTTTTTCACCATTGAGAATAATGTTTGCTGTGGGTTTGTCAGATATTGCCTTTATTATGTCAAGGTAGGTTCCCTCTATGCCCACTTCCTGGAGAGTTTTTATCATAAATGGGTGTTGAATTTTGTCAAAAGCTTTTTCTGCATCTATTAAGATGATCATATGGTTTTTATTCTTCAGTTTGTTAATATGGTGTATCACATTGATTGATTTGCATATATTGAAGAATCCTTGCATTCCTGGGATAAATCCCCCTTGATCAAGGTGTGTGATCTTTTTAATGTGTTGTTGGATTGAGTTTGCTAGTATTTTGTTGAGGATTTTTGTGTCTATGTTCATCAGTGATATTGGTCTGTAATTTTCTTTTTTTGTGATATCTTTGTCTGGTTTTGGTATCAGGATGATGGTGGCCCCATAGAATGAGTTTGGGAGTGTTCCTCCCTCTGCAATTTTTTGGAAGAGTTTGAGAAGGATGGGTGTTAGCTCTTCTCTAAATGTTTGATAGAATTCACCTGTGAAGCCATCTGGTCCTGGACTTTTGTTTGTTGGAAGATTTTTAATCACAGTTTCAGTTTCATTACTTGTGAGTTGTCTGTTCATATTTTCTATTTCTTTCTGATTCAGTCTTGGAAGTTTGTACTCTTCTAAGAATTTGTCCATTTCTTCCAGGTTGTCCATTTTATTGGCATAGAGTTGTCTGTAGTAGTCTCTTACGATCCTTTGTATTTCTGTGGTGTCAGTTGTAACTTCTCCTTTTTCATTTCTAAGTTTGTTGATTTGAGTCCTCTCCCTTTTTTTCTTGATGAGTCTGCCTAAAGGTTTATCTGTTTTGTTTATCTTCTCAAAGAACCAGCTTTTAGTTTTATTGATCTTTGCTATTGTTTTTTTTTTTTCATTTCTATATCATTTATTTCTGCTCTGATCTTTATGCTTTCTTTACTAACTTTGGGTTTTGTTTGTTCTTCTTTCTCTAGTTGCTCTAGGTATAAGATTAGGTTGTTTATTTGAGATTTTTCTTGTTTCTTGAGGTAGGATTGTATTGCTATAAACTTCCCTCTTAGAACTGCTTTTGCTGCATCCCATAGGTTTTGTTCATTGTCATTTGTTTCTAGGTATTTTTTTTTGTTTCCTCTTTGATTTCTTCAGTGATCTCTGGGTTATTTAGTAGCAATATTGTTTAGCCTCCATGTGTTTGTGTTTTTTATAGTTTTTTTCCTGTAATTGATTTCTAATCTCATAGCATTGTGGTTGTTCCATATGTTTTGAAGTGACCGGGCGTGAAGAAGGGGTGGACAGTGGGCAGAGAAGATTGAAACAATGACTAGGTGTTGGTAGGCATTAAAGCTGAGAACAGCAGACTTATTTGATTATTCTCTCTACTTCTATATATGCTTGAAATTTTCTATAATAAATTTAAAAATAAACAGAATAATGTAATAGAATGAGCAGGGTTAGTGATGGAGAGGGAAATCAGGGAAGTCTCTCTGAAGTTCAATGGCAATGAGCCAGCCACATGGGGATAGAGGGGAGGGGGATTCCAGGCATAGGGAACAGCAAGTACATCACCAAGATTACTCAACTCTATCTAAGAAATAACCTTGTAGAGCCTTGGAAAATGCCACTTACACATTTTCTGAATGATCGGATCAGCCAAGAGAAGATGTCTAATTAGCAACTGAAAATATTGCTGCTTTGAAAATGATGCTGATTTTCAGTAGGGTTTCTTCTGTCCAAACGGAGATGTATGTGTGCAAACCTTATGCTTCGGATTAAAATTTCAAGTGTTTTAAATTTTGATTAGGATTATTTGAATTTAAAAATCTTAATTGCCTTATTGTCTTCATCGTTTGCTGTCTGATTCCACCACTGGGATCCATCCTGCACCTGCTGGAGTTCCATAAGCTGCCAGTTCAAACAGCCGCATGTCAGTGAATAAAAGGAAAAGACAGTTTTTTATGTTTGTGAAATACTGCACCAATGCATGTAGTGTAAAATAGGCCAGTGTGGTCCCAGCTGAATAGTAAGAGGGTGATTTATTCCCAAGGCTCTGTTTCCATTTTTGCTGTTTATGATAGCATATCAACGGAGCTTTTTGATTGAATTACCACCTTGTATTCAGGCTGGGACCATGCATTATTACATATGTAAGTATAAATGTTGATGCAAATGAGTTTTCTTAATGAAATGAGAGGCAGTTTATTTTTCCTTGCTTAATGGGTGGTTCTGAGGACCAGATTTATTTTCCAAAAGTGAGTACATGCTTATTTTTCAATTTGTCATCCATTTTTAGCACGAGCACCCCAATAATTCAGATCTGCAGATCTTTACGCTTTCACATGTTAATGTGGAATTATTTTTTCGTTTTTAAACCGAAATCAATTTCAATGTGATTTATCATCAGAGAACTGCCTTATGTAAAATGCTTAAGTGAATGAAGTAATAACTTTAAGCCTCTCAGTTAGAGGGCAATTTTCAGATTCTGAGGTCTGAATAAATGGTGAGATCCCTGGGTCACATTTTCATTTCATTCATGACACTCTGTGCTTTAGTTATTACTAAGTTTGGGAATGTTTAGCAGCTTCAGATGAGCTGAATTGCTTTTAAATATTGCTGAATTTTACTTTATACAATTTGAGCTACTTTGCTTGGGTGTTGCTTGCTATTCTATTATCCCCTTACCTGAACCAGCTGGCCAAGTCTGGAGTTTATTTCACTCTTCATAAATTAGGATACTAATGCGGAGCCCTGGGCTCTTTCTTTGCATATGAAATTAACCACAGCTTCCTTGCTTTGAAAAGTAGAGTCAGTTGAGGATTTGCTTAGTAAACACTTGTCCAGAGATTGCAGAGGGAGAACCAGGCTGAAGGAAGTGCGGTACAGAAGTGTTTCTCTCCCAGCTTTGAAGAGGTGAAGGATCAGGTGAGCAGATCTCAAAGACAGACAGGAGTGTGCCCACCAAGCCTTCTTGTGTCAGTTTGGGGGTTAATTGGGCGGCACCTCTGAGAGCATAATGTGAGTTTAGGGACAATGACCTCTTTCTTTTCACAGGCCAGACATCTCCTAATAATAGTAATAGTATTTAATAATAATCTTTCTTTATTACTTACATATAACTAATATATAATAATAAATATATATATTATACTAATATATAGGATTTATATTGTAATAATAATAATATTATTATTATTCAAATACTTATGGAGTACTTACTGGGTCCAGGCACTATGTTAAGTATCTAACATGTTATCTCATTTAATCTCCAAAACAACCTTCCAAGGTAAGAACCACTACAATCTCCATTTTACAAATAAAGAAGCAGAGACTCAGAGAAGTTAAGCAATTTGGCCAGGGTCACCCAGCGAATAAGTGGAGGAACGGCGATTTAAAAGCAGTCTGGCCTCAAAGCATTCTTCACCTCGCAAGCCTCTACTTTAGCAAGGTTTCCGCCTATGGAGGAATGCTCCTCTGTGCAGTGTTTGTGAAAACCCCCACAACCTCTCCTCCTGCGGAAGGGAAAGGAGATTATGTAGCCAGGTGGTGGGTGAGAGGGCCAACTTTAAAAGTCAGACAGATCTGGTTAAGTTCCAGCTCTGGGGCTGTCATTTCAGCTGCATGGCTTTGCATAAGTTGCTTGACCTCTGTCTGCCTCGGTTTCCCCACCTACAGTATGGAGATGCTAATGATACTATTGTTATTGTGAAGAATTAGTGAAGTAAGGCCACATCCAATGGGTCAGAACCTACTGGCACTAGCTACCCTTAAACTAAAATCTTACACCAGATTTATTCAGGTGGGAGCTGCCTCTGGGAGCTATTTTAAAGGGGCTTATCAATTTGCATTTCTAATTACCCTCTAACTACCTGCCGGCCAGTCCTCTGAGGACTTGCTCGGTGATTGATGTGATACCACTTAGAAATTTCTTTGAGTTCCTCAGAAGAAAGATTTTCTGTACAATCCAGCTGGTGGTGTTACCGTTTAGAGGCATCTGAAAACCTAACTGTGCCGTTGATACGCTCATAGGGAGTTGAAAGGGGGATTATCTTTTAAGACCGGAGAATGTTGATGTTTGCAAATATTTTCTAGCTGCCTCTCCTAATACTGCAAATTGACTGCAGAGATAATGGGCAAAGGATGACATCATACAAAACAGCAGCCTTTTAAGTGCAAGAGCTGGAGGAACCACTTAGAGTAATTAGGAAATCCTTAAACAAGTGTTTGCAAAGTATTGACTCACCCTTAAGGTTGGCTTCTTTTTCCCCTGGCATCCACCTCGGAAAAATCTGACCTTGAATAATTATCTACCCACTGGCTTTCAGCACCAGGAGAAGAAAGGTTCCGGGTCGCCGTCTGGTTGCGTGTGGACAGCACCGCTGAACCCGAGTGCAGTTAACAAGCGAGGAGCTGTTTGGGAAAAGTGCTCTCAGACAGACAAACTGTTCAGAGTGGCGTTGCATGAGGCCCCTGCTAGATGTTCTGGGATAAAGTGCCAACTTCCTTTCCTCTTGCTTGTGTGGACTGTGTGTGGAGATCCAGGGCAGTCCTTCTGATGGAGGAACGTGGCCCACACTGATTGCTGATGCCCTCGAAGGCAGTAGTCCCCATTATAGTTTCCTTTCTGCCCCTGTACATCCCAGGGCTCTTTAGGTTCTGTATCAGGCCCTTTCCTCGATGCCCTGTCACAGGGTGCTTTGGGAAGCCAGCAGAGAGAACAGTGACCTGGGGCTCACCCATCCTCTGAGCATGCATGTAGAAGCCATTCCCTTGGAACCTCCCCTGTGTCACTCTTGCTCTGGTCTTCTGTTCCCCTCTCTCCCTTCTGCTCAATTTTTTATGGGGCTTCCCTGGTGGCGCAGTGGTTGAGAGTCCGCCTGCCAATGCAGGGGACATGGGTTCATGCCCTTGTCCGGGAAGATCCCACATGCCGCGGAGAGGCTGGGCCCGTGAGCCATGGCCGCTGAGCCTGCGCGTCTGGAGCCTGTGCTCCGCAACGGGAGAGGCCACAACAGTGAGAGGCCCACGTAGCGAAAAAAAAAAAAATTTAAGAATTTTTAAGATAAGAATTGAGTAATATTTAGGAATAACAACAGAACTTGAAATCAGATTGAACTACAACAGTACAAGTTGAGATATTTAATATTGTACTTATTCTTAGACTCGGCAGTTGAAATCGTGTCCCAGGGTAAATGGTGATATTTTCCTCATTAAAATATTATGAGAGGGGCTTCCCTGGTGGTGCAGTGGTTAAGAATCTGCCTGCCAATACAGGAGACATGGGTTCGAGCCCTGGTCCGGGAAGATCCCACAGGCTGCGGAGCGACTAAGCCCATGCGCCACAACTACTGAGCCTGTGCTCTAGAGCCCGCGAGCCACAACTACTGAGCCTACGTGCCACAACTACTGAAGCCCGTGCACCTAGAGCCTGTGCTCCGCAGCAACAGAAGCCACCACAATGAGAAGCCCGTGCACCGCAACTAAGAGTAGCCCCCGCTCGCTGCAACTGAAGAAAGACCACACACAGCAACAGAGACCCAACACAGCCAAAAATTAATTAATTAATTAATTAAAAGCTATTACGACAGATGAATTACACTTTTTGCCCACTTGATTTGTAACACTGATTTATAACATCATATGTTTCGTGTGGACAGCATTATAATTTGACTCTGTCTACACTACAGCATGCTCACCACTAAAAGTTTAGTTGTCATCCACTACCATATGCTGACTCCCTTTACCCACTTCACCCTCCTCCACCCCCTTCCCCTCTCATCACCAGTGTTCTCTGTATCTACGTGTTGTTTTTGTTTTGTTTGTTTGCTTATTCACTTTTTATATTCCACATACTGAAATCGTATGGTATTTGTCTGTCTCTGTCTATTTCACTCAGCATAATCTCAGAGAAATGCAAATCAAAACTGTAATGAGGTATCACCTCACACCAGTCAGAATGGCCATCATCAGTGTACACACTGCTATATTTAAAATAGATAACCAACAAGGATCTACTGCACAGCACAGGGAACACTGCTCAATATTCTGTAATAACCTAAATGGGAAAAGAATTTGAAAAAGAATAGATACATGTATATTTATAACTGAATCGCTTTGCTGTACACGTGAAACTAATACAACATTTTTAATCAACCATGCTCCAATATAAAATAAAAATTTTTTTTTAAAGTCTACAAACAATGAATGCTGGAGAGGGTGTGGAGAAAAGGGAACCCTTCTACACTGTTGGTGGGCATGTAAATTGGTACAGCCACTATGGAGAACAGTATGGAGGTTCCTTCAAAAACTAAAAACAGAACTCCCATATGATCTAGCAATCTCACTCCTGGGCATATATCCAGAGAAAACCATAATTTGAAAAGATACACACACCCCAGTGTTCATTGCAGCACTATTTACAATAGCCAGGACATGGAAACAACATAAATGTCTATCAACAGAAGAAATGATGAAGAAGATGTGGTACAATGGAATATTACTCAGCCATAAAAAAGAACAAAATAATGCCGTTTGCAGCAACATGGATGGACCTAGAGATTATCAAACAAAGTGAAGAGACAGAGAAAGACAAATATCATATGATATCACTTATATGTGGAATCTAATTTTTAAAAATGATGCAAATGAACTTATTTACAAAACAGAAACAGACTCACAGCTTTCAAAAACAAACTTATAGTTACCAAAGGGGAAATGGGTGGGAGGGATAAATTAGGAGATTGGGGTTAACATACACACAGTATTATATATAAAATAGATAATGCACAAGGACCTACTGTATAGCACAGGGAACTCTACTCAATATTCTGTAATAACCTATATGGGTAAAGAATCTGAAAAAGAATGAATATATGTATATGTATAACTGAACCCCTTGGCTGTATGCCTGAAACTAACACAACGTTGTAAATCAACTGTACTCCAATAAAATGTTTTTAAAAATAGCACCTCAGCATAATAATACCTTCGGGGGCAAGTCTTAATCCTCAAAAAGTAATAATGGGGTTTAATGGAGTTCAACAAAGAGGAGATCCACCATCACACATTAGCTTTTCAGATTCAAAACTATCTAAATTCCAAAGGAAATAAAAGGCATACAAAGAATTGGGGAGAAAAGTTTCCAAATAGATTAGAGCATAGGGATTCAGATTTTCTGCTGTGTTATTTTTCTTAATGATGCTCAAATTTCACATGGTAATTTCTTTTTTTTGTTTTTTTTGTTTGTTTGTTTGTTTTGCGGTACGCGGGCCTCTCACTGTTGTGGCCTCTCCCGTTGCGGAGCACAGGCTCCGGACGCGCAGGCTTAGCGGCCATGGCTCACGGGCCCAGCCGCTCCGCGGCATGTGGGATCTTCCCAGACCGGGGCACGAACCCGTGTCCCCTGCTTCGGCAGGCGGACTCTCAACCACTGCGCCACCAGGGAAGCCCTAATTTACCTTTTTTAAAGCAGTAAAGTAACATGATCAAATTTGTATCTCAAGATCCTTTGGGCTGCATTGTTAGGAAGGAGGTGAAGGTGGTAGGGAGACCAGCTGAGCCAGAGTCCACATGAAAGATGGCGGTGTCTCAGATGAAGGTCCTGGAGATGGCTCATGGAGAGACAGATCAGAAAAGGACTGTTTCTGCAGGAAAAATTGACAAGCCTTGGCCAGACTGGATGGAGGTGGGGGCTGGTGAGGGAGAGGAAGATACCAAGGATGAATTCTGGATACCTGCCTTCAAGCAGCCATTTACACGGAAGGAAAACCCTGAAGAACAGCGAACTTGGAGGTGGAAGAGAAACATGAGGGAATGAAGCATCGCAATGATTTCTTTACTTCGTATTTAAGACCTCTGACTCTCTGGGTAGTCTGGGAGTAGAAGACAGGACCCCATGTAGATGGTCCATTCTTGTCCTCAGAAGTTTACAATGATGTGGAGCCCAGGTGTTTTCACAGCATCAACACTGATATCCCATTTCTTTTTTTCCTTTTTTAAATTTTTATTTATTTTCTTTATTTTTGGCTGCATTGGGTCTTCGTTGCTGCGCGCGGGCTTTTCTCTAGTTGTGTCAAGCGGGGGCTACTCTTCATTGCAGTGCGCATGCTTCTCATTGCAGTGGCTTCTCTTGTTGCGGAGCATGGGCTCTAGGCACACGGGCTTCAGTAGTTGTGGCACGTGGGCTCAGTAGTTGTGGCTTGCGGGCTCTAGAGCCCAGGCTCAGTAGTTGTGGTGCACGGGCTTAGTTGCTCCGCGGCATGTGGGATCTTCCCGGACCAGGGCTCGAACCTGTGTCCCCTACATTGACAGGCGGATTCCCAACCACTGCGCCACCAGGGAAGCCCTTATATCCCATTTCTTAATACATGCTAGACTTCACATCTCTCCTGTTGGGGACGTAAGTGTATTCACTGCCAAATTTCTATATCATTTAATGCCTTTTGATAATGAATATAAATCATCCATCCACTCACCACCCAAAACGGAGGGATCGATCTGTTTTCCATCCCAAGTTGAGCTCTGCTATCCATATTCTTCTCCTGGTAACCACGGAGTGTGCAATTCTTAAGATATATTTTAACAAGTTTTCTTGAGTCATTTCAATAAGTTCTTTAAAAGAAACGGTGTATATTTTTTTCGGGAAGTAAACGATGGCATTTGTGCCGTTATAAATCATGATGGATTTCCATATTCTCTGAACCTTTTTTTCTCTTAGAAAGGAAAATTAAGGTTGCTGTACCAGGGGATCACTTTCATTATCTTTAGCATACAAATGATCTTTTAAAAAGATTTTCTTCCTTTACATATGTACAGTATCAGTGATATAATTTACATTGCATCCTTCATACTAACACTCTGATCCATCATCGCTAACAATGCAGGGTCTTTGTGTGAGAGGCTGTCGGACAAATGTTTTAGCTTGTGGGAAGAAAATTGTTAGCATTTGAATAGAGAATGGTACAGGAAGGATTAATAGCCTACTTTGATGGATTAGAATGTAGGGAAATTGCTCAATATTAATATGAAAATGTTTGTGAATTGGTGGCAAGGTGCTGTCAATGGAAAATGATTATGTCTCCAAGGCCTTATCAGTTGAGACTTGACTCTTAGCTAAGACTTTCACACAGAAGACTGATGAGGGGCTTGGAAGATGGCTGGCTCAGGGAGCCTGGACAGAAACACACCATTCCACCAGTGGAGTCCTCCTGTCACTTTGGGTGCCCTTTCTGTATTAGTGTACATCTTTATATTAACATATCTGAATATGCATTTATAATAGAAGAGGAAGGAAAGTGTGGGCAATGTTATTATATTTATAATTTAGACTTTCCATTTTGGAAACCCCATCAGAAACAAGCAGGTTTTTGTTGCACAGACAATCTAGCTCCCTTTAACTGAACTTTTGGTCTGTGAACAATGGTTTCCAAGATGGTAATTTGCAAGGATGGTCAACAGTTCAAAAACCATGATATGAAAATGATTGTTTAATACTAGTGTCAACAGACTCAGTCAGAACCAGCCTAATTCTAGAAGGATGTCTGTGAGGTTTGGGGGAGTGGGGTATTAAAAAGTCATATTTGGTAAAAAAAAAAAAAAAAAAAAGTCGTATTTGCAAAACTGCACTCTGGTGCTTTAAAAATATCTTAGGTATTAATTTACCTTTGAAAATAGATTTAGTACAGAACGTTCAGATTCATGACAAAAGGGAAACTAATAAAGCGCTGTTGCCTCTACAAACAATCTGAAACAATAGCTGGCTCTTTTTGCCCATCTGATGGGGTACCCACCAGTGTCGGGCAGCCTCATCCTGCACCGGTGCGGTAACGCTGTCATTCATTCTCACTGAGTGTCATCAGAGTAGAAATGACAGGCTGGGCGGCGGGAAACACTGCTCTTAAAATCAAGGCACTGTCTCTTCCAAGAACGGAATGCTCAACAGGGTCCTTGGACTATATGTTTCCGATTTAAGTTTCATATTTAATGCTAGAGCAGACTTTTCCAGCCTCAGTACTATTGGCATTTGGGGCAGAAAAAGTCTTCGCTGTGGGAGCCGTCCTGGGCATTGTAGATATTTAGCAGCATCTCTGGCCTCCACGCACTAGATGCCAGTAGCATCCGCCCCCAGTTGTGATGACCAAAAATATCTCAGACGCTGCCAAATGTCCCCTGCGGCACAACTCCTCTCCTCCCACCAGCTGAGGACCACTGGGCTAAAGGCGAGAAAGGTAACCATGAGTTACGCACAAATATTACTGTTGGAATTAAAAAATATATGATGTTAAATTATTCTCTCCTTAAAATACTGTAAAAGGTGAGATTCCATGACGTTTATTTACACATTTTATTTATTGATTGTTTTATTTACACGTTTTTAAAACAGGAATACTAGCAACTGTCTATTGAATGCTCGTGAGTTCCCCAGCATCGAACGCTTGAACATCATTATATGGTCCTCAGAATTGGGTGAAATGATTCCTATTTAACAGGAACTGAGGCTTCAGGCGTTAAACCACTAGCCCAAAGTCAATTTGCTAAGATGGCACAAATGGGACTCAGAGCCGACTGACCCTGACAGCAGTGCCTCCTCAGCGCATCTGTGTGTTCCCGGCGGTGAGGTCCTCACTACAAATGGCTCCATTGTGCCCCTCACAGCCTCCTGTGCTTGGTGAATCTCAGCCTCCACCCATAACCCCTAAATGGAGCTCTGAGAGGCTGCCTCTTTCCCAGGCTGCTGAAGGGTCGCCAGGCAACATGGCAGCGGGGGCGGAGTGTGTCATGAACCCCGGGGTCCTGTTGGAAAGTGAAGCATTGTTCAGCTCTCCATGGCGCCTTGCACCTTTCTTGCTGCATTAGGCTGACATCCCCGCTGCACGGATCCACTCCTGCAAGGTACAGAAACCTGAAATAACAACGCTAGGTATAACCAAGAAGCCTAGAGACCGTGCAGTGCTTCCTCTTTCCCCATAGTCTCTATAGGTGAGACGCCCTAAAATGGTGACATCACTTCATCCTGGCCTGGTATCCAGTAGTTTTAGTCTCGTTGGCACAGTTAAGTATGGAGCCTGCACAAAAATAAATGCACATCTGCATACATATGCCAATTGACATAGATTTTCAGGGAGGTCATCGGACCTGCCAAGACTTCTTTCCCTAGACTCCAGATTAAGAACTCATTTCCTGACAAGTATGTGGGCTCTCCAAGAATTTTATCCTAACTCAGAGTAGCACCTTTTTCTTTAAAAAAAAGAATCCATTTTGGACATACTGGGATCTAATTTATGGAAATGAGCAGTTATAGTCACCAGCAAGGGTACACTGGGGAGGAGAGGTGACAGCCTCCCCGGGCCCGGCGATGTGCATTTAAGAGGGCTGACAGTTCGCGAGGCCAGCTGTGGCAGATGTGTCCCCCGCGTGCCCCTGGGATTGGCAGCTTCATTATTGCTGTCGTCTGTGTTTGTGGAGTGCCGACCCTGCGCGCCAGCCAGGCCTTTCCCAGGTAGAGATGTTCATTGTAAGCTATTAATTCCCAGGCAAAGACAGAGTCAAGATGGAGGGCTGGCAGCTCTTAATGCCTCCGCTGGACTTTCTGCTTTAATTCCTCCTTGTCTGTGGCTCAGGGCTGCCAACCTCCATCCTGTCTGTTGCCATCTTGGCCCAGATTCCCCTCTTCTTTTTTGAATTAAAAACTTTCCCCTAAAGTTATACATGTTCTTAGTTCTAAAAAAATTCAATAAAGCTCCCCCTTGCCTCTCCAAGTTCCCTTTTCACTCACCCCAATCCCACTCTCTACAAGTGACTCATTTCTTTCTGATGTATCTCTGTGCACATATTTCCATGTTTTCTAAATCACGTCTGTAGAGCTTCTTCTTTATTTTGAAATCTAGGTATTGTCTGTTAACTTTCCACTGTAGAATATGCGGCTCTGGCTCTTCATGCATTTCCCTACCACTGCCCCCAGTACACACACACGCCTGGCAGCACAGGCCCCCTTCCAGCCACCTTCCTCCCAATGAGTTGTCACAATTTGTATTTAGTTCAATATTTGGCATTTACCTCATTTTGATAATGTCAGCATAACCCACGATTGAGCCATCGATTATATTATGATTATATTTCGTTCTTGTATAACTGTTTGTTTTCTCTGGAGTTGCTTATAGCCTTGTTTTCTAGGTACCTCTCAGTAATTCACCTGCAGGCTATCAAAACTGTGACTGTCTTCTCAGCATTTTTAAACACATCTGTTATTTCATCAGTTTTGGGATTCCTCTAGGAGGCGTCCCTGTGGTCTCCAGCACCACTCCATTCTCCTGCTCAGTCTGGACTGGCTGCCCTCTAGACTGCCTTCCTGGTCTTTCTTCACCATCATCCCAGGGGACCCCTTTAGTCTCCTTATTAGGTTAGATCTTTGTTTCCTGTCCCTATCTTTTGGTGGGCATCATCTAGTAACTTCTGATCGTGGGTTCATGTCACACACATTCTCTGAGACTGAAAATGCCTTTTTCCTAACCTCACCAACAAATGTCAAGGTTGCAAGTGACCCCATTTCAAAACATCATAAAAACCTCTTACAGTTTCCCCTACCTTACTGCTCCCAGGGCATCAACATGTTTCTGTAGTCGTAGACTTTTTCCAGCTCTTAGGAGCATTGAGTATAACCCTGTAATCTATTTCTCACTGACGTCTCAGAACTAATAACAGCCTACATTGTATAGCCCTTTACTGTGTAGCAAGCGCTGCCATAGACATACCTCACTGCAGGAGGCAGGTAAACATTACGAATGTTGTGTCTGAGGAAGCTGAGGCTAACTCGGGACCGCACTGTTCATAAATGGGGTATGCGGGGAGTCAGGGTTCTGACTCCCAGTGAGTGCCCGAGAGCTTGAGAGACCAACAACACGTGTGCTTGTGGCACCAGAAAAACAGAGGCACCACAGAAATTTTTGTTTTGATGAGCTTAGCCAGAATTTTGCATTAAGAAATTCTTCCAATGAGCTGTTTTTTGTATCAGCTAACATGTTTCGGATAAGTTTCACATTTTATGGTTTTATAAGTTTTGAAGTCTATATGGTAGGTCAAGGGAGCACCGTAATATTTTCAGGGTTTAGGGCTTCTAAGGAGCTTAATCAGGTTTGCTTCAGGTTAGATGATTTGCTCCCCCATAACCCCACACCCACCTACTCTACCTTGATTAAATGAAGTTAATTTCTATAATTATGTTTTAGTTAGGTCCATCTTAGGAAACTAGCTTTTAGGAATTGACCAAAAACTCCTGCAAGAATGTTCTGTTGACTGAACAGTTTTGCAGTTGAAAAGGAAGGAAAGGGTTTTATATGCAAATCACCAGGAGAGAATTTTCCACCTGTACTCTCTCTCTCTCCCTGACATTTTGCCCTGATCTTTATTCCATTTCCTTCCACCATGCTAGGGGGCTGGTGTTACTGATGGTGGTAGGTGGGAAGAGAAAAAGTCAAAACAGTAGAATTCCACTGACCTTTATCAGAGTTTATGAACCACTTTTGGTTTCCAGGAAGAGTAAATTGCAAGTGCAAAAGTCCCTTTTGAGGCTCCCATTCCCTTGATGCTCTGCTTTCTCAGATAGCAGCTAGCTAATTTTTAAAGTACTTTTTAAAGTAATTTAAAAAGTAATTCCTGTTGAAGTACCCTGGATTAATGTCGTTTAAACATAGCTTGAAAAACATGTTTAGAGACTATACCTTAATCCAAAGAGGGAAGAGAAGTAGTGGAATTTCTGATCATGGCAGGCAGGGGACTTCTGTACTTTTTCAGCCATGGGGAACAGCCCACCTAGAGGAGCAGCAAGGTACAGATGAAACAGGAAGTATTTGAGATCAGGAGGCTCCTCTGGTAACCCCTGTTGTCCTATCCTGGCTGCGTGATCGGAGTCACTCCTTACTGTAAATAGAGATAATATAAAACATGCATGCCTTAACCTGTATCTCAAATGCAGAGGGGATAGCAAAGTGCTTTGTAATGCGGTACAGTATGTGAAAGACATTTGCATCCCGGTAAGCATTAAATGCATGTTAATTTCAATTTCATTTCTTAACATTTTCATGCCAACATATAGTACTCTCACATAACTCCCTCACAGAAGGTATATGTCTGTACCTCATTTTTCCATACCTGCCAAAACCCAGATTTCCTTTCCTTGGATGCAGTCTGCATAAAATTAAATGTGTGTAAGTGTGTGTATCAGTGAGGGCTTGGGGTTGCAAACACAGAGGTGGATTCTCTTATCTTAAGTAGAAAGGGGAATTTAGTCAAAGTTTATCGGGGTGTATAGAATTGATATTCAAAATAGTAACCGATAGGGTCTGGCACTGTCCAGTCAGAAGGGGGCTGGAACAGGTTCCTGGTGGCCTCCTGCTGTTCTGGGCGTTAACCCCTAGGTTTCCGGATGATGCGGAAAGCTGGGCAGGTTACAAGGAAGGGGCCTTAGCCAGGACAGCAGGTAGATACAGTTGGGGAGCTTGGAGCCATGGCTATTTACTGATGGGAGAAGAAGTACTTCAACGTTTTTACCTCTGGCACGGGTTCACTAATGCAGATCCACTGAGCATCAGCTCTGGCTGAGAGAGAGACCAAGAGAACCAGGCTGGTTCCCATATAGGAGGGATGATGCCTCCCGTATCTCTAACGAGACCTTCCGGGGAGGCCACTGTCACTGATTCTGCACATCACTGCTGTGAGGGAATTCCTAACTGTGCCTGCATTTTTGTGGCTTCATGCAGGATGCAAAGTCCTGCATGGGAACATCAGGCCGGCTGAGGGTAGGCATGCTCCCTGCCTGCCAGGGAATGACGAGGGCAACGTGACTTCCTACTACGACATAGCCAATGGGGATTCTTCCAAGGAGAAAAGGGCTTTGGATGCCGTGTACCCAATGTCCACTAGAATGAAGGTTTAATGTCGGGACAAAGATGCTTTCTGTAAGGTGGTCTCTAAACCTGTTTCTCCTCCTTTCCTGCATCAGGAGAGGAACTCTGTAAACAAATCATCGTCGTCGTCACAAAAAGACCTTAAAAAACCACAAGGTGATCGGCAGTGTGTTGCCAAGCTCAAGGTCACCTTGGATTTTCATCTTGACTGCCATGCTTTTCTTCTCATTAAAATATTTGACAAGAATTCTTTGCATGGACGAGCAGCTCCAAGCACCCCAGACCCACACTGTTCTCACAAAGATGTTGTCCTGTCAGAGGAAATAATTGTGCTGCCAGCTGAAAACCAGTATCTGTGTTATACACACATTAACACAGAAATCTGGTATTCGTACCGGTACAGTGCCAGAAGATATTGCACGACTTTTTGAGGAAATAACATATATTTCCTTCCCCTTATGTTACTTATTAGTGGCCTAAAAAGTAGGGTTTACATCTTCATTTATTCCCGGATCCCTGCTGCACTTGGCAAAAAGCGCTGATCACAGTTGATGGTTGAAAATGTTTATTGAGTTGGACAGTGTTGTTGGAAATTGCAAGAACATGACTACGTCCTAAGTCTAAGAAGTTGTATATGGGAGGAGGTCAAGTATAGTGGTTAGTATTACAGGCGGGATGACCAACTGTGCCAGTTTGCCTGGGACTGGGAGGGTGCCCAGGATAAAGGACATGCAGGGCTAAAACTGGGAAAGTCAGAGGCTACCAGACAACCTGGATTTGAATTCTGGTTCTACCACTTGTCAACTGCGTGACTCAGTTTTCTACTTGTATTTAAAATGCAAATAATGACACATTTATTACTGGTCTTTGGAAATACATATGCTAATATGTATAAAGTACTTAGGACCACGGTGGCTCAGAATACACGCTCAGTTAATGTTGACAAATAGTAAATTGTTATAATGCCTGACTATAATGTCTCCCACCAGAGCCCAGAAAATGCTTCCGTGAATATCATTCTTAGCATTTGTAAGTCTTTTTAAGATGCTGTGTGTTGGACTTCCCTGGCGGTGCAGTGGTTAAGAATACACCTGCCAATGCAGGGAACACAGGTTCGAGCCCTGGTCCGGGAAGATCCCACATGCCGCGGAGCAACTAAGCCCGTGCACCACAACTACTGACCTGTGCTCTAGAGCCCGCGAGCCACAACTACTGAGCCCACGTGCCACAACTACTGAAGCTCGCACACCTAGAGCCTGTGCTCCACAATAAGAGAAGCCACTGCAATGAGAAGCCCACGCTCCACAACAAAGAGTAGCCCCCGCTCACCGCAACTAGAGAAAGCCCGTGTGCAGCAACAGAGACCCAATGTAGCCAAAAATAAATAAATAAAAATTAATTAATTAAAAAAAAAATGCTGTGTGTTGTAAAATTTTTTAGATGGCTGTTGTACTATCTGACTCTCCCCGTGACGCGCGCGCGCACGCACGCGCGCACACACACACACACACACACACACACACACACCCTCCCCAACGCAATGCTGGTGGTTTTCATACTGGCAACTAGAGGATTTCCCAAAATTATCCAGGGGAAAAGAAAAGGAAAGTGGGGGAGGTGAGTGTTTAGCCTCCACTACCTAAATAAATACCATCGGAATGCCACCGTGGCTCTGATCTCTTTGATTTCCCCCTCTCTCTGATAGAAATGTTCCTTTGCCCCAATTTCATGAACAAGCTTAAATCAGTGTGTAAATATTTTGCCATCATTAGGGCCTGATTTCTTCATCTAAGTATTCAGAAGTCTTTAGTCCACATGTGAAAGAACACAGAGGCCTTATCATCTTACATGGAAACCAAGGCATGTGCTGAAAGCTAACCCAGGAAGGAATAATAGTGGTCTGTAAGGCAAAGACTTGCCAGCTCTCTGAGCTAGCACTCCCCTGAGCCAACGTGGCCCACTTGCTGTTAGCCCGGCCTTGCTTTTAACTGAGTTTCGGCTCCATGAGCTCAGATCATGAGGATGAAAAGAAGAAATGGTCGATAATCTGGGTGTTTTGTCTGTGCTGTCAAATATGTGGGCGTGGGGAATGTCTGTGTGGCTGAGTTCTGACTTTCTGTTATACAAGGCCTGAATCCTTTGTTTTTCTCCTTAGACTGTAAGATCCACTCAGGGTGAGCTACACTCAGAATTGTAAGGTAGCTGCAGTGTTTTCTTGTTTCCTCCTGCTTTTTAGAAGAACGAAGCAAAGAAACAGGAAGCGAATTAATGGAAACCTTTAGTTAAAAAGATGTTAAAGAAACAGGATATGATAGAGTGTCAGTAAGCGTTACCTGGCTTGGTGTTTCCAAGCGTAGGACACATGTCGCTGGAGGGGGGTGAAAAGATTTTAGGTGGAGCATTAAATAACAGAGACTTCCATAGCGATAAAGACTCCCTTTTCTAGTCTTTAATCCCTTTACCTCCATCTGGAAGAAAGTCTCAGCTGGGTGCTAGTATGTCTCTTAACATCCCTCCAACACTAGCTAACCTGCCCCTTTCCCAAAGATCAGTGGCCTAAGGTCCAACCCTTCAGTAGGCAACAGAATCTCTCTGGAATTTAATAACATTGCTTTACTTGCTTTTTATCTAATTTTCATATTTGCCTTCTTTTCCATTTATGGCACTGCATAAAGTTTTTCTTTTTAAATAAAAGTGTGCATATTTAAAGAAAGCCATTAAGTCATTGTAGTAAGGTCAGTATACAGATATGGCAAAACTCATAAAGGAAATCTGTAAATAGTCCAATTTTAGGAACCAATGACCAAGTCCTTCACTGTGAAGAGACAGCGTAATCCTTTCATTCATCCATCCATTCACCCATGTACCCATCCATCCATCCACCGATCTTTCCATCGTCCGTTCATCCTTTCATCCATCCACCTATCCATCCATCCAGCAAATATTTCTTGAGTATCTATTATGTTGTGCTGAACCCTGCGGATCAGGGGGCAGAGTCCTTGGTCTTAAGGAGTAGTAGGGGAGATAGGCGGCAATCGAATCAACAAATAAGTATATAAAATAATGTCAGAAATAAAATGAAGGAAAAAAACCAAGGGACTAGAGAGTGACAGAAGGTTCTATTTTTGACAGAGTGGTGAGGAGAGAGCCCTCAGAGCATCTGAGGAGATGCCATTGAGCAAAACTGGAATGAAGTCAGGTGTGAACTCTCATATATTTGGAGGAAAAGCATTTCAGGAAGATGGAACAGCCAGTGCAAAGTCCTGAGGCAGGAGGGTGCCTGGGGTGGTATGGTTACAGCAGAGTGAACAAGGGGTACAAGATGTGACTGGAGGTCTGGGCAGGACTGGAGTCACGTAGGGCCTTGTCGGCCGTGGTGATAATTTTATTCCTAGTGAAATGGGAGCCATTTGAGTGTCTTGAGCAAAGCAAACATGATCTGAACTACATTTTTAAAGGTCACTCCGGCTGCTGTGCAGAGAAGAGATGGGGAAGGGTGTGGAGACATGAGGAGGGTCCTATAGGCTGTTCCAGGCTGTGGCTTCTACCCACACGGTGGTGTTGAGAAATTTAAGCACCCAAGGCTGGGGACCTTTATTAACCATTTCTAAGGGATGAGTGAAAACTGCATAAGACTCTCTCTTCTTTCTACTCTGAATGGTCTCCACAGGTCTCCCATCCCAAATACACAGTGGACTGAACCATCTGCAAGTCTAACGTGTTATAATCCCTCTGTCCCACACTTCTAACTAGGTGTTTAAGAGAAGCCACATTCCCATCTCATCTCAGCAAAGAAAGCCCAAACCTCACCAAGGACAGAATGAGATTACTAGGAGATTGCGCACAATTCTCTTAAAAGAACCTGTCATATAATCTACCTTCCATCCGGCCCCACCCTTCTGGCAGTCCAGTCCATTCACTGCTGAAGATCACCAGAGACGCTCTTAAAGTGCTTCCTCGGACTTATCTTTTAGGCTCCATCAGCCAATTCTTATGATCCGATAACAGAAGCTATGCTCAGGAAGCTGTCAGGACCACCAGCTCACCACGTTAAAATGGAATTATCAGGCTGAAATCAGAAGCCATTTAAATCTTCAACAAGCTCTCACTACGGCTGTTGATTCAGGAGACTGTGCTTTCCCAGACACCGATAGTATTCCTGACAGATGTTTTGCTTGCATGGAGGAGGTCTCTTCAGAGGAGTAATTTACAAATATCCAAGGAGGCTGAAACATCAAGAATCTGCAAATCTCTTGGTCCTGTTTCTTTGGAAGGCGCAGAAGAGAAAATGCACCCAAAGTGCATCAGAGGTCCATCTTATCCTTCAGGAAAGAGCGAGACAGCCCCCTCAGAGTGTTTGCTCTGGGAGTATTCCCCAGTAAGCTTTATAATGTACTTGCTTCTTCAACTGGTGAACTGAAATGCAATCATCTTTTTCTTTTTTTTTTTTTTTTTTTGCGGTACACAGGCCTCTCACTGCTGTGGCCTCTCCCATTGTGGAGCACAGGCTCCGGACGCGCAGGCTCAGCGGCCATGGCGCACGGGCCCAGCCGCTCCGCGGCATGTGGGACCTTCCTGGACCGGGGCACGAACCCGTGTCCCCTGCATCGGCAGGCGGACTCTCAACCACTGCGCCACCAGGGAAGCCCCTCAATCATCTTCTTAATAATAAGAAGAGCTACTCTATTTTCAACAGTCCATCATCCTGGCATTGAGGGAGTCACAGCAGGTCTCCCGTGCTCCCCAAACCTTCCGAGGGCTCCCATTCCCTAGAAATATCCAAAGTCTTCCCAGGGCTCCCCCACTTTTCCTGATCTGGTCCTCTCTTACCTCACTGATGTCATCTCCCACCACTCTTGCCCTCCCTTGTTTTCTCCAGCCACACTGGTCCCCTTGCCGCTCCTCAGAAACTCCAGGCATGCTTTCACCGTAGGGTTCTGCACTGCCCCAATGCTTGGAATGACCCCACCCACTGTATTCTATTGGCCAACTCATTCAGCCCCTCCAAGTCTGACTCTACTGTGCCCTCCTAAGCTGTTCTTATTTTACCCCGACCTTTCTTTTTTCTCTACTGTTTTCAACTAACTTCCATATGACTGTCTTGTTTATTATTTACTGTCTTTTTCCACACTCGAGTATCAGTCCTACAAGGTCAGGGATCCTGTTGTGCCTGTTCTGTTTTGCTCATCCACGTATCCCATGTACCTCAAATAGAGTCCAGCACGTCGTAGTGCCCAGTAAATAACCGTTGAGTGCGGAATGGCTCAAATTCGTTGGGTGCTTAGTCTGCACTCATTACGCTGCACACTTTACACGTGCACATATAATCCTTAGCAATCCAGGAGAAAGATAATATTATTAACCACACTTACAAGTGAAGAAATTGAAGCAGAGAGAGGTGGATTAACCTGCGAGGGTCACACAGCTAGTAGATGATGAAGCCAGGATTCAAAGCCAAGCAGTTAGCCCTAGAACACTAGTTCTTAACTCTACCAACTAAACTGAAACAGGCAATGCCGAGAAGAGGATGTGCACTCAGCAGGCAGGTTCTGCTTACGGTAGACATCAGCTTGCTGCTCCTACATTCGTTCTCTTGCTGGCAACTGCACCCAATTTTCCTCTAGGGAGTCATTCCTTCCCCCACTTTCAGTCTATGGGACTCTATCCCTGAGCAGGGGCAAAGCTCTTGCTGAGAGAAAGCCAGTCAGTACTGGTGAGCCTCAGGTCTTGGTGATTGGCTCAGGGGTGGTCATGTGACCCGATCAGCACTGAGAAAGCACTGACAATAGGGCTTCACTGCTGCAGGACCTGGAGGCTAGGAAGCTGGAAAGCTGGTGGCGCCGGCTTGTGAGATCACAGGGAGGCGAGTCTGGGTGAGAAGAGCACCAACACACAGGAAGTAGAGTCAGTGAACTTGAGAGAAGTCCTGAGGCTGCCCACTGGGCTTGTCTGAGGCCCTGAGAGGCTCTCCTCTCTACTCCAGCATCCTCTGTGGATAAGAGCGTCTCTCTGCAGAAGAACACCCCTTTGGTTTTCTGCTTTCATTTCTCTTTTCCCTTTTTTTCTCCCTTCCTTCTTTCCTTCCTTCCTTCCTTTTTCTTTTTCTTTCTTTCTTCTTTCTTTTCTTTCTTTCTTTCTTTCTTTCTTTCTTTCTTTCTTTCTTTCTTTCTTTCTTTCTTTCTCTTCTTTCTTTCTTTTTCTCTTTCTTTCTTTCTCTCTCTCTCTCCCTCCCTCCCTTCCTTTCTCTCTCTCCCCCTTCCTTCCTTTCCTTACATTAACTGAGTGGCTACTATACACCAGAAACTATCCTACATTTAAATACATCATCCCATTTTTGCAGCAACCATATTAGGTAGCCACATTTAATATTCCCATTCTATAGATGAAACCAGGCTAGAAAATCTGCACAGGGTCACCCAGTTGACTGAGTCCAATTTCAAACCCAAGCCATCTCACTCCAACCCATGTACCCTTAATCATTAGGCAAAACTTCCTCCCTTGTGGAGTACAGGGGTTTGTGTGGGGCAGGCCAGAGTGAATAGAAGGAGAAAGGGTGGCTACAAAGTCAGCTAGTGTGAATGCAGGTAGAGTGTAAGGGGCACACTAGCATAGTGATTAAGAACCGCGCTTTGGATTCAAGCCAGCTCTGGTTCGAATTCAGCCTCTTCCATATACTAGGTGTGTGGACTTGGCACACTCCTTAACCTCTCTGAGTTCTTTTTTTTTTTTAATTAATTAATTTATTTTTGGCTGTGTTGGGTCTTCGTTTCTGCGCGTGGGCTTTCTCTAGTTGCGGTGAGCGGGTGCCACTCTTCATCGCGCCTCTCTGAGCTCTTGAATTCTCATCTATACCATGAAGATCATGTCCCTGTCTTGAAAATACGTTGCCTGGTTTAACTGAGAAAATGGATACAAAGCATTACTCTGTTATTTGGTACATAAGTGAAAGCCACTATGATAATAACACATATATAATTACTGTGAATCATTATAATTAATTAATAATAATCTGATTATTCGTAGTCACCCTTGGACCCCTCAGTCCCAGCAACAGTCATCTGAAGACAGCAATGTGGGTTTTCTCCCCTGTGACGTTAGCTGATAGCCCCCCTTCTAGCTTTACCCTTGTAACTGAAGACTACTTATATACGACTGAAAAACACCCATTTAAATTATGCCAGTTGAATTTTGTCAACCTTAGGAGGGAAAGTGTATGATATGTCTCCTTCAGGATGTGACTGTGTATCAAGAGATGTTCTCAGAAATACGCACGTGCCCCAATGAGGGGCAAATTAGTCTGAGTCCCTCCGCGGGTGATGTCAAGCAGACAGCTCTTTCAGAATTAGCCATCTGGCTATGAAGCCACTGGGATTGTGCCACGGGCATAAACCTTCGCAAGTGGCGGGGGGGGGGGGTGGATAAGGAGGGTTGTACAAACAGAAAACATCTCCCAGATCTCAGATTAATGCAGCTGTGAGAAATAGCGTTTTAATAAGTGTGTTCTCCAAATGGGGGCACTTTTCTGGAAAAGCCTTTCTTTTCCATCCTGAGAGAAACAGAACGTTTTGGTTAAGCAGAAGCCACGGAGAAAATATTTTCTAAATACGTGTGTTTTCTGCGTGTCAGTTTCATTGAATGTTGTAGATGGTTTTTGAGCCTGCGTGGGGCTAAGAGCTCCCGCAAAATGCTTCTCTCCGACCTGAGCCATCAGAAATCACCAGACCTGTTTTACATTTGGGGGTTTCCGGCTTCCCTCCTTCCTTCCCCACTTCCTATGACTTTACGTTTACAAAAGAGCTTTACGTTTGTGCGTCAGCACCGACCAGAAGACCACTTGAAGTTAAAACACTTTGCCAGTTTCCATTTTCCTCACAGCATTCCTTTCCGCTTCTAATCTTTCTTTAAAAAACCAAAAAAAAAAAAGAAAGAGAAAACCTGATTTAAGAAAACTTGATCCATTTGGAGCAGACTGGCCCCAGCTATCCCTTCCTGTGCTCCCCGAGACAGAAGGAGTTGAGGCAAGAGGGCCTAGAAGATTCCGGAGGGATTGGGGTGGGAAGGAGAGATGCCAAGAGAGGGCAAGGGTGAATGGGGCCATCTCCACGGGGGATGTTCAATAACTCTCTTACTCTTTATGCTGTGGGACAGGGTCTCATTTGCTCAATTTGGGGTGACAGCAGCCGTTTTTGTTCCAGTGGAGCCAGAGTTTTAAATAAGTGCAGCTCTCAGAGGCCGCAAGCCGCGTTCGTTATCTTAGCCATGGGAGGGCATGGAAATCGGAGGCGTTTTGGCAAGGGCAACATAAATCCGATGTTTGTGAGGGGCCGACCCAGCCAGGGAGGAAGGAATGCACAGTTTTCCTCCGACGGTGTGATTTCCTGCTTCTCGCTGGAGTGGTCGTCTGGACTCCTGCAGAAGCAAAGTGTGCATCAATTACTTGAAAGGAAACCAACCCTATTCCTGAAGGTTTGGCAGCAGAAATATTCATTGTTGAGAAAGGGGAAGAAAAAAAAAAGCCTAATGAACTCCCCTCTCTTCGGTGTTTCCAAAGGCCTCTTGTGTGGGTGGCTGCTTTTTTTTTTTCTCCTTCCAGAGTTCTTAGGGACTCTCATTAGCCCCTCAATAAATGCTACTTTAAGGGCTTGTAACTTTGTCATTAAATCTTCGCTCCAAGATGAATTAAGGCTGCAGCCAAGAAATGCCTCGCCCACCCCTACCCCACAACCAGCATCTTTACAATTACCCAAAAGGCAGGAAAACAGATTTGTGGGCCATTTTTAGTACTCGTTCACGCACCTTCCTGTCAAATAGTGATTAATTCAGGGCCACTTAAGTTTTCCAAACTTTCATCTGTAATGGGCATGTTGACATTTTTATTTGAATCTCTTTACGCCATCCAAAATCATCTCCTTCAGCAACAGAAACTGTTGGTTAATTGCCACAGAGCAGCTGTTACCTCTTTTCCGTCGACAGCCTCTTTCGGGACGGTTTTGAGCTTGGTGCCTGCAAGAACACACGGGCCGGCGACAGAGGGTGTCAGGTGGATTGATTGAATGGCCCCCTTGTTCCTGACTGTCTGCGTCTACACCGGTATCGGCCAAACAAAGCCCTCCGCCTCTAAATATAGCATTTTCTTCGGCCCCGGGCCCTCACTGTCTTGTTTTTCCATTCTTCTATGCTCTAAAACAAATACAAGAGAGCTCTCTTATAACCTGACTTAGTTTTACCCAGATCTGCGTATTCCTTGGGTCCGTTGGAGTCCTGGAAATAGAAGTTCATGCACAGTTAATCTCATTTTCTGGTTAATTGAAGGCTAACCAAAAAACAGCTTTGAAAAATTCACTCCTGCTACACAGTCTTCTGGAATGTGTTCAGACACTTTCAGAAAAGCAGAGTCTCAGAACTGAAAGAGAAACAGGCGTCTGTGTGCCCAGATCCCTATGAGGTAGAAGGTGGCACCTACGGATCTAGCTGAGTTACCTGGACTTTCCATCTTCTGCCCAAGCCATCCCAGTTTTTGAACAATTTTTGTTCTTGGATATTTCCTTCTTGTATGTCCTGCCCTAATTATTAGTGAAGTCCCGTGAATAGGTTTTTTTTTCAATTTTTCGCTCGATGGTGTGGTAGCCCCCAGGCCTTCAGGATCCCACGTTGGCTACTGTCCTGTCAACGTGGAGGTCCTAGCACCTGGGTGTGATTGGGTGGCCCTGTTGGAGCCGAGAACCATCTGTAGCTATCACAGACTCTCCAAATTTGTCGTCTTATCATCTGCTTTTCTCCAAGAGTGGGCTGAGCTAGACCGATCCAGATATTGGGCATCCAATTAGATGAGATCTGTTCATCAATTTTGTGTTCTAGTGCAGTGAAAGGACAGCCCTTACTGAGTGTTGGTATAACCTGAGGCTGAAAAAGAAAAGGTAAAAATGGCTAATTTAAAATGATCAACCTACTCTTTTCAGATTGTAAAAGTAATATGTGTTATAATACGTTCACACAATACAGAAAAGTAAGAGAAAGTGAAAGTTCCCTAAAGTCCTACAGAAATATTTTATAATTAAAGAAGAAGCATCTGGCCCAGGCCGGGCCCATGTGGAGGTGGTATGGCCTTGAATCTAGATGTGATTACAGGTCGGGCTTCTACAGTTTAAGCTGTCAACCCCACCACCTGCTTCCTCTGTCTTCCAAGCATTGATAGAAACTCCAGGCAGCCTTCCAGCTCCCCTGGAAGGCCCAGCTGAGAACAGTGTTATTCAGGGACATCTAAGGATCATGACAGCCATACACCCCTCGAGGCCCCAGAGTTCTATCTTTGGATCAAGCTGGACACCAGAATCCTGCTCATTTGTGCCGGATTTGTTTAGCCCAAGGTGAGGAGTTCCACAGCACACACGTGGTCAATCATCTGCCCTCTTCTCTGCCCGGCCTCGATGTGGCCTTGAATTCTTCTCACAACAGGCTCTGTGAACCACCAGGCAGCTGGAGTGGGCACTAGACAGGTGCCCATTTGCCTTACTTTTTTACCCTTGCTCTGGAATTTAACAACTGCATCTGCTCTCAAGTTGACGTTGAACTTCTTTTTCATTGCCCCCTTATGAAGAGCCTTGAGTGTAAAGTTTATTTTACAACAAAGTACCTGGGAAAATGTTTCTCCCCTCTGAAGAACTGTATGCTCAAGTGAAGTGAGCCTTTGTCATTGGTCATCATTCCCCTTTCACTCTTGCTGCCAGGAAGCTCTGAGTCAGATCCCAAAGTTCAATGGTAGCAGACATAATGAGCCTTATGACTGCCCTATTCGCAACCTCCTTTTTTCATGTCCAGAGTTTCTGTCTCTAGCCTATGTGTTTTGGTTGCGAACTGCCGCACATCAAAGAGACAAAAATATAAATAGACACACAAATTTAAAAAGTCATGCTGCCAATCTCATGCCTTGTGAACACAGTCCTCCGTCTGGGAGCTCATTTTGTTTTCCTTCATGCTTAAAAACACATCCATGGCTTTGGACTCTATCTAAGAAAAGAGATTGGCTGCCAGAACAATGTAAGGAGAAATAAAACTGAGTTGATGGCCTGGATATGGGATGTCTTTATTTTCAGCCTTTTGAGAATGTTCTTGTGGCCCATTTTACAGATAAGCAAGGGCAGACACGAAGGAGGACTGAGCTTCCAGGGGCCACCGGAGCCTGTCTGAGTGGCGTGTCACCCTGGAGACCTGCCTCCAGGCTGTTCTGCTTTGCAATCTCCGGCAACCTTGTCCATTTCAGCAGTGCTTCTGCGCTCCGGGTCCTTCCAAATGCTGCTGGTGAGCACAGTGAATTTCTACTTTGTTTAGCAGTCAGAATCGCTGAGACTTTTGAAAAGCATGAAATCTCCAAGGGAAGGAACACGTCCTTTAGGTACTAGGCTTCCAACCCCCCAATATGGAGAAACAATCTGCATACACAAAATTAGAAAAACATACACAGAATGGTTGTTTAAAATTCACAGCTGTCAACATCAAGTATTGTGTGTGAGAGAAAGAATGCACGAAACATCGGGTTAACAAAATAGCTGCAGATGGATGGGTTTGAGGCTGGGCCGGGGCCGGCATTGTCTGCACCATTTGCAGAGGCTCATTTGCATCGCAGGACAAAGGTTCCCTGTTGGAGACCCTTTCTCTCCAACCTCCTCAAAAAGGCGGCTCACCATCCGCAGTGAAGATAGCCTGCCTCCGTCCTCCCATCAGAAACCTACAGGAACGAGCACAAATCTGTTATTTTAACACAACATGGGCACAAAGTGGTGTTTTCACTCCGAATAAAGCCAGGGGAAGCCAAAGAATGGGGCCTTTTATTTGCAGGAGATACTCAAAGGAAGTAGGATTGAACTGTAGGCCAGCATGTATGAATAAAGTTGTTAGAGAATTTGCAGCCTGTGGTCTGGGAGCTCCACTGTAAGTTTGCCGACTGTCAGCTTGAAGCACTTTGCGTCAGAATGCATAATTGCACCTGTTAATGACATTTTTTTGCCCAGTTCTCCAACAGAGAATAAATTCATTTTCCCTCTACATTTCATACTGCCTGGGAGAGAAGACTTTTTTTTTTTTCAATTTAATAAACATGATTGACAACAGAAAAATGCAGATTTAATTTCTTTCTATTATGACTGTATTTTGGAGTCCGGAATGCACACATGTATTTTGCTGATGATTTTGCAACAGCCCATCAACAATGGCATTCATTCCGCAAATTCTAAAGACCCTATCTTATGACTCTTGTAAGAAGTAGCTGGAAAGTGGCACGAAGAAATGTTTAAAAATACACTGAGACTAAGGACATTTTAAGCACCATGTCTAACGTGAAATGCCAGGGTAAAAAGGGCATGTCAGTGGTAAAGGCCAGCCTCTGAGGCCAGGGCAGCCTCTGAGATCATCACTTGGAAGACTGGGGCTCCCATCCCACATTTTAAGGGGGTTGAGCTCGAAATGCCTCAGTCTTTTACCACTGCCTTTGAACCAGGAACCCTTTGAACTTCAAACTTGGCTAAGCCCCACTGGGCAGCTGGTTTACCCTTTGCCCAAGGTCACAAGGATTGTTAGTAAGAGATGTGAGACCAGCACCCTGACCTGCCTGGATTGTGGGAGGGAGCCTGGGGTATCCATCCCCTTTCCTCTCTCTCCTTCCCTCCCTTCCACCCTTTCCCCCTCCCTCCCTCAGTCCCAGTGCTCCCAGGAAGAAAGGTTAAGAGTCCTCCTTTCCCCATATGGGTGGGGAATAGCAGAGGAAAGATGGCCGTAACTGAGGCTGAGAAACCCGGAGGACATGGTGATTTCTGAGGCTGTGGCCTGAGGCGCCATGAGTCTGGGGGTGGTGACTGTCCAGCCCTGCCTCAGAGAGGGGCCCCATGATGTAACGGAGGGCTTTGACCCCAGCTCTTTAAATCAGGGGCTCCTTTAGGGGTGCCCCACTGCCATTGTTTCTAATGGCCTTAATCCCAGGCCTGAGGGTCAGGTTCAATAATTTTTCTTTTTTAACCACTAAAGAAACCCTCATGTTTTAGTAGAAGAGAAAGGAAAAAAAAAGGCAGTCTCCCAGAGCATAGATAATCTCCTCTTGATCTGGTCTCCCCGGGCCTCTGGCTTGCAAAGGTCAGCCTTCATGATGGTTCCGGGAAGATGGGTGTGGGAATGTCCCCACTTGGGTTTGGGAGAGCATGCTAAGGAGTGGGTGTCCCTGCGAGATCTTCGGAGACCTCAGCCCACGCCTGCCAGTGACAGCTGTGAGTGTCACCTGGCGCAGAGCCGCAGACTGGTCTCCACAGCGCTTGCGGGCCGTGGTGTCGCACGGTCATATATTATGCGTCCAAACGAGAGGTCGGATGAGATCATCAGGGTGAAAGAGCTTTGTAAGCTATAAAGCACTGGACCAACGTCAGTGCGTTTTCATCATTAGTAGGACAGTCCCTCTTCTGCCAAGGAGACTATTAAAATTTTTTTTTTGGTCTGAGTTTTTTTTTTTTTTTAATTGTTAACAAATATTTATCAAGAGCCTACCACTGACCAGGCGCTTTAGAACAATAAATTGAATCGTGTCGCTCCCTGACTTGAACCACTCCAGGGCTCCTCATTACATGCAGAATAACATTCATAAGAGAGACCTGGCCCCGAAGGGTCCCCATCCTCATTCCCCTCCATCGCCCACTTCCCTCCTCTGCCCCAACCGGGGCACCCTCCTTGCTGCTCCCCAAACATGTCAACCTCATTGCACCTTAAAGCCTTTGTACATGCTGTTGAATCTGCCTGGAGGACACCCTCTTTCATCCACTCAGGTCTCCGTTCAAATGTCACTTCCTGCAGAAGGTTGCCCTTGACTATACTCTTTGCAACCACCCCTATACCTTTAACTTCCCACCTTGCTTTAAGGTTCTCCACAGCCCTCATCATAATCTGAAATTGTTGAAGATATGTGTGAGTGTGAGTGTGTGTGAGTGTGTGTGTGTGTGTCTGTGTGTATTGCTTGTCTTCCCCACCAAAATACATGCTCTGTGAGGTGCATTTCACCCTTGTCTCTGTGGCCCTGGTACTTGGCATTCAGTGGGTGCTCAACAGAACCTGGCCCACAATGGTTGTTCAATAGATATTTATGGGATGAATGCAAAGATGAGAAAAAAATCAAGGAACTTAGAGTCCTGCCCTTTATCTCCTGGGACTTGGCTTAGAAGGGAAGCAAAGAATAAGAACACAGTGTTTACTTTGTGACTGCGTATGAAAGACTCGGACACCCAAGTTCTTTTTCGTAAGAAGACGCCCAAGATGGAAGATCTGGTTTCTAAGTTACCCTTGAGGCCAGAAGTTTTGGTGGGAGAGATGTAAAGACCAGGTCCAGAGAGCCAGGTCAGAGACTTCAGGGCTGGACACATACCGGGAGGGCCACCCAGCTCCCAGTGACTCACAGTGACTGGATTGGTGATACCACTTCTCTCCACCTCCCTCTCTGTAGGTCCAATGAGAGCTACATGGGGCATCCTCTCTGCCTCGTCTCTGATTGGTTAAAGAGTGAGCACCTCACCCAAGCTGAGCCCATGAGTCTCCTTCAACCCCTTGCCACGGGTGGCCAGCAGCCCTTAGTCAGGCCCGCTAGGCCCTCCCCTAGGGATTTTCCAACTGAAACGAGAGAGAAAAACTGTTTTCCTTTCTAATCACAAAGCTGTGAGGATGTGAGCTGGGAAGAGCCAGCAGCAGAAGTTCTAGCCTCATGGCAACAGCCACAGGAAGAGAAATGCAGAGACAAGAAGTAGTGATGGAGATACAGAGGTAAAGAGAGAAGGGCCAGTTCTAGCTCCACTCCCTCCCTTCCCTCCAGTCCTGAGCCACTAAATCCCCCCTTTCTGCCTAGGCTAACTCAAGCTGGGTATTTTTAAAGCAGCCAAGTGTGCCCTGCTGAGGCTATTTTTAAACGCGTTATTCGGTTATTATAAAATAAGCACATACATTTAGTCAAAAAATGCAAACCCTCCAGGAGATTATCAAATGAAAAGTGGTCTTCCTGCCTGTTCCCCACTCCTCCCTCCGCCTCCCCCACTGCCCCCTTCCCCCCCCCCCGCCCCGCCCCAGTTTCATTCCCTAGAGGTAACTGGCAACCACTTGTTAAACTGATTATCCTTCTTACTGTCATTTGACCAACTTCTGGCAAGCATTTTGAAAAGCAGCAGAAAATCTTTTGTAATTTTGATTTATCTGATTGTAATATATATTACTCTCGTAGATTTTCAAACAATGGGTTATTCAGTCATTTATTTCAGTCAGCTCTGTCTGCATTAGTAAATGTTTTGACATTAGCCATTTATTTCAGAGATGAATGATTCATTTGGGTATTTCTCAACATCATAAAATAATACTGTGGGTGAGGGCATTGCTGACTTTTTGGCAGGGACTGAGTTATTCCTTTTCCCATTCTTTATACTCATCATGGTGCTTTGCGTAGAACAGGCCGCACAGTATGTGTTGGAATGGATGAAGAACGTGGTGAAAAGAAGCCCAGGACAGAAAGGGAAAGAATGGAGCTTTACTGAGTGCCTTCAAAGTACCATGGGCTTGGCATGCTTTATCTCTTTTAGTTGTCGCTGTAACCCTGAGTGACTCTACTCTCTGTCCTTCTCCAGCTGATTCTTTGGCTTTTCATTTCATAATGTGGCTACTCCACAACTCTCCCACTAATTTGTTTTGCTTAAATTAGCCAGGGCTGCTTTCTGTTGCTTGCAACTCAAGAACCCTAACTAACAGAGAAATCAGTGCATGAAAAGTAGGGTGCAATGGACTGGGCAGGAAACAGATGTATCCCCGTTTACAAATGAGGGAGATGAAGTTACAGAAACACTCAGTGCTTTGCTTCAGCCCACATAGCTAGAAAGTGGCCAAACAGGAATTAACTCAGGTCTGTCAGGGTACAGAATTTGGTCCTTTCCACCACTCTACAGCCAGGTGCCAAAATGGCGTGTCTTAGACACTTAGGAAACAATGTTTAGATGGGATAAATCATGCACTATTCTCCTATTTATCTTTCATATCTCCAAATGTTTCATGTTTGTCCCATTCCTCTTGTGCTGCCTTCACTACATAGTTCAAAAGAAAAGAATACGGACCTACCAGCTATGGTGAATATTGATCATTTGTTTGTTTTAGGTCTGACTCTTTACCTCACGCAATATTACAAAGTGATCAAAAGCAGAGACTCCAGGACCAGATTTCCTACACTTGAATCCCAGCTCTGCCACTTGTTGTGCAACTTTGTGGTATGTGATAAGTTACTTACTATCTCTGTGACTCTGTTTTCTCATCTGTTAAATGGGTATAATAATAAAAGCTCATGTCTCCCAGGATTGTTGTAAGGATTAAAAAGTTAACAGATCTAAGACACTTAGAACAGAGCCTAGCACATAATAGGTGCTGTGTTTGTTATTAATATTTTTCCTTAATTTATTATTTAAATTTTTAAATTACATTTTAAGGTTTGGAAGAAACTGAGCAGATGAAATGTTTGGAATTCTGCAGGTACATGTGTGTGAATTTTGCAGTTCAGAACAGTAGCTTAGAGTCTGTGATTAAGGCATAGGTCTGGAAGTAACAAATGACTAGTAGCCGTAGGAGTATAAATAGAATACTGCTTCATAGATATTCTAATTATTCTTTCCTCTTTGACATGATTCCGTGTTTAGCTGCGTAACATTAAGCAATACTTACACAGTCGGGAAAGGGCAATTTAGAAAGATCAGACCCAATGATCTTAAAACCATGATGTATGGTTCAGTGAAAGTATAAGTAGGTCAGATACTTCTAACAGAATTAGCTGAAATTATGCAAGCTGTTATATTGGATATTACTGTTTGAACATTTTGTATAAACGGCAGTAATACACATTCGTCTTTAGAGGATGAATCAAGACTTAAAACTAATTCTGGTGAATTAAGAATTGTATTTTCCAGGAATTAACTACCACAATTTGACTGCAGCTGTAAAAATTTTATTAGGCAATACATCTGACCTCAAATTGGAAATTTGTGTTGGAACCAGTTTAGGAAATAATTATTGCTGTGCTGTTAATTTTATATTTGCCTAATAAAACACAGCAGGAGCGACAGGGTAGGGTGAATGTAACAAAAGAAAGCCCTTGGACATGCTTGAAACAAGTGTTTTCAACCTAGCTGGAACACCGACGAGGAATGAGTATATCTGATGAACGCTGTCCTGCTGACGCTGTGGAATTAATAGTTCATGGCTATCAGACTGTGAAAAAGAAACGTATTGATGTTGTTTGTATCACTCACACCAGCCAATAAGAAGCATCACCGTGTGCATACCTTAAACCATTTGCCTTGGTAAGGTTTAACTTCCTGACGCACCTCTAACCTAACAGGAACGCACACATACATGCTGACGTTGACACTCATCCTACCTGCTTGTTCCTGTTTGTCCAGTTTGCATTGCGAAGAGTATGAGTAGAGAAAGACCCAACTTCTCTTGGACGCGTGTGGTTGCTGTCAGCACTGCCTCACGGTTGTGGAGAGAGGGAATTATTTCATGCCAATGTGTGAATGGCTATTACGCTTCCTTCTGCTAGTATCATCTTCTAGTATCTTCTAGTAGCATCTAGTATCTTCTAGTTTCACCTCAAAGACATAATTTGAGGTTATAAACTGTGTCCGTGGCTACTTGGTACTGGTTGCTGTGGGGCAGGATTATCCAAAAGTTGGGACACAAGCTGCCTTTGGGATGGAGTATCAAATACCATAGATTCACACCACGAGAAAGTTATTCCCTTAACAATCCTCTCACGGTCCTTCTGGTTGTATCAACCAGGACATCTCAGTTTAGTGGTAGGATGTCTTTAACACCTTTTAAACTCGTTTACCTCCAGTTTTACCAAAGATTGGGGAGGGCTCAGGCAAAGCTGTGTAGCTAGTAGCTACAATAGTAGCTAGCTAGAGATTAATGATGTTGATTTGTTTGCCCTGCTTTTTTTAATGGCTGTGGTTGATTTAGGATAAATGGACATTGTTTTTCACTTATGATAGGGGTTGAGTGTCTACTTTAAAATAAGTGAAACATAAAATAATTTAACTGATTTTAAGAAAAAATATTAGGTAAATATCAATAAGTAGTCCTTGGATAAGACAAGGACTTGGATAAGGCAGAATCAAGAAGATTGTTCTAAGAGGCATAAACGGCATGCTCAAAGAATTAACTGGAAAGAGGTTAATGAAATGACTAGTTACAGACACTTGAGCAGGGTGAGGGGACCAAAGACTCTGGTGAACACTCAGAACTAGCAACTATGGGAAGCCATTAGCCTCTGAGGGCTGAGTGTGAGGGAAAGGAAGGGTTTCCCCAGAGCTACATGAGACCTGGGACTTAGGAGGTGGGAAAGAGTTGCCCCATTGGGAAGCAGGGAAATAGACACCCTGACCTCTCCCTGCTTCCACCTTCCAACATGCTGCTGGTGACCTATATCAGCCCAACCCAACCAGAAGCCAAGGTCAAGGGAGAGGCTGGGAGATGCAGTCCTCGGAGGTCAGCCTCCTAGGGCACAGAGCAGGGTGGAGACGGAAGGAATGGGGGCCGGCAAATGGAGAAAAGCCAGAACAGTGGTGCTGAAGTGACTGAATTTGGGACATTCTGCTGTGCTGTCTAGGGAAGGGGCAAATGGTGATGGGGGGAAAGGGAACTGACTTTTGAGATCCTACCCTGTATTCTCCACCAGTCAAATATCCTTGACCTGCTTTATTTCATTATTTATATCATGAGTGGACAGATAAGATGAACAAAATTCACCTCTGAAACTCTTACCTTGCAAGAGAACAGAGCCAAGTGATAAGTTATTAGCAGATGAACGTTTAGTTGAAAGCCACTGCAGGAGGGCAGCCTAGCTCACCCACTTGCTTTGTAAAGCAGAGCGCAGCAATTGAGAAGAATAGCTTAGGGACCCACCTTGCTGGGGTTCAAGCCCCAGCTCCATCATATGTCAGCCGTCTGTTATTGAGCGAGTTATTTAAGCTTTCTGTGTCTCATTTTATTCCTCTGCAAAGTGGGAACGTGACAGTTCCTACTTCTTAGGGATGCTCTAAGGATTAAGTCGGTTAATACAGATAAAGTTCTCTGAACATCGGGCACATAGTAAGTGTTCAATAAGTCTTTTGTAGCAACGTTGTTGTAATTGTTTTGGTTTCATTTTGCAGATGATAATGATACCCCTTCTTTCTTTGGGGCATAAGTAATAGCACTAATGCTGAGGCATAAAATAATTGAATAAGAAAGGATCTTTCCTCCCCAGTATTTCTTAACTGCAGTAAAACCTTAATAGGTCAGAAGGCGTGATACACCAGTAACTGAGACCTTGGGTAATCAAGGAGATCAGAACTCCCTTTTTATTCTAATATCTGTCGAAATATTGGGTTGGCCAAGAAGTTCGTTCGGTTAGTGGATCTGTTTTCCATAAAGTTCTTCGTGAAAATGAAAAATGTGGTTTTTATTGGTACTTAAAGCCGAACAAACGTTTTGGCCACCCCAATATTTTCTAAGATGGGCCAGTCCACTTAGATCACCTAGTGAACACAGTAGTGAATACAGCTGAACCTTCTCCTGGAGACCGGAAGCCTGAGGGAGCTGAGACCCATGGTTCAGAAGATGTGGACTTATCCTTCTAGCCTGCGGATCAAGAATGGGTATTAGGGGCTTCCCTGGTAGCGCAGTGGTTGAGAGTCCGCCTGCCGGTGCAGGGGACACGGGTTCGTGCCCGGTCCGGGAGGATCCCACATGCCGCAGAACGGCTGGGCCCGTGAGCCATGGCCGCTGGGCCTGCGGGTCCGGAGCCTGTGCTCCGCAACGGGAGAGGCCACAGCAGTGAGAGGCCCGCGTACCGAAAAAAAAAAACAACAAAGAATGGGTATTAGGTTGAACATCCCAGGCACTAATTTTAGAGCATTTGTCCTTAATCTACACTACAAAGTGCTATTTTATTATCATTTGTTTCTTTCTGATAAGATGAAGAAAATGCCCTGGAAGGCTAAGGTTCTCCTAGCCCAAGGATGCTTTAAGTGGAAAAAATCCTGCCTTTAATTTGTGTGTGTGTGTGTATGTGTGTCTGTGTTGTGGAGAGAGGGTGCCCAGGATGAGGCATGGCTCTGACCCTTGAAGAGATTATGATTATAATGAGGAGAGTGAGGCAAGATCCAGCTCAGACTCTTCTGACTGCCTTACGCCTGGTGGGCCTGGGGTGCAGAGGGAGTCCCTGCAAAGGCACTTTCCCTTTCTGCCGGAGATAGAGAGTAAGTTGGACAGACCAGAGATCACCTGGGTAAGGGACTCATTTCTGAGCTGGATTTGGAGGGAAAAGTAGGTTGTTGAGAACTGGAGACGGGTGAGAGGAGTCATTTATGATTGAGAGAATTCTGCAAGTAAAAAAGACTTAAAGTGAGGACATTACCGAATAGGATTCAAACGCAGCAAACATCTAGCTTAGCAGCCATGTGCTTTGCACATTGTAAGCAGGCTCTTGATGTGTTTGTTTTATTGAATAGAATATGGCCACCATTGTGAGAAATAGATCAGGAAATATGATTTGGGTCAAATTATGAAGAGTTTTGGATGCCAAGCCAAAGAATGAGTATGCAAGATTATGAGTTGATTTTTTGACTTTCAATCTTGAAGTAAAATGGTAGAGAGCCTTTTCAGCATCCCAGGTCTTAAAATTAAGAGATGGATGTTACAGAGTTCACAGTCAGACACGTAAGATGGTTAACCGCACAGTGTGGTGAAGGTCACAGCAGAGGGACTGTGGGAACAGAGGAGAAAGGCACCTAACTCATGGTGGGTCAGATAAAGAAGATGTGGCACATATATACAATGGAATATTACTCAGCCATAAAAAGGAATGAAACTGAGTTATTTGTAGTGAGGTGGATAGACCTAGAGACTGTCATACAGAGTGAAGTAAGTCAGAAAGAGAAAAGCAAATACCATATGCTAACACATATATATGGAATCTAAAAAAAAAAAGAAAATGGTCAGAAGAACCTAGGGGCAAGACGGGAATAAAGATGCAGACCTACTAGAGAATGGACTTAAGGATACGGGGAGGGGGAAGGGTAAGCTGGGACAGGGTGAGAGAGTGGCATGGACATATATACACTACCAAACGTAAAATAGATAGCTAGTGGGAAGCAGCCGCATAGCACAGGGAGATCAGCTCTGTGCTTTGTGACCACCTAGAGGGGTGGGATAGGGAGGGTGGGAGGGAGGGAGATGCAAGAGGGAAGAGATATGGGGACATATGTATATGTATAACTGATTCACTTTGTTATAAAGCAGAAACTGACACACCATTGTAAAGCAATTATACTTTAATAAAGATGTTAAAAAATTAAAAATAGAAAGCCTTCTGGAAGAGGGGGATTCCTGGGTGAGACACGGGGAAGGGCAATAGTTGATTCAGCAAAGGAAGGCAGAGAAAAGATACTCCGGGCAGAGAGAGCTGTGTGTGCAAAGATCCAGAGGTGAAAGAAGATGACTGTCGAGAAACAGCCAATGTGCTTCCTCCAAGGATGTACTAGTCAGTAGCAAGGCACAGCAAGACACTCAAGCTAGTGCAAATAAAAATATGGGGTTATCACAAGTATACTAAGGGCTCCTGGAGTCCAAAGACAATACAGCCAGGTTTCAGGGAACTTATTACCAGGGGCCAAACAGTCAATACTTTTCAGCCCTCCCCCATGGGCTACATAGTTTCTTATCTCCACTTTTTCTTGCCTTATCTATTTCTGTCTCTCTCTCTCTTCTTTGACTTCCAAGGTGGCCACCAGCCCATAACACTACTCAACCTGTCTGCACAACCCTAACTGTCAGCCTCTCAGCCTATAGTCGCAGGAGAGGACTCTGGTCACCTCAATTTAGCCAGAGTTCTTGGCACCAGACTATGCCATAGAACTGTCTAGAGATTTATTACCTTTGGGTCAGAACCTCTGTCCCAATAAGCTGTGGCTAGGAGGGAAGGGAATAAGGTCCTACAGTACATGTCAACTCATCTGGGGCTATGGGTCTTCATGCCCAAATCCCCAAAGGTTCTTGGATGCCACAGAAGTTGTAAGCTGTAGAGAAATCCAGGGATGAGTTGAACCAGCCCTTGAACTGACAACATGGTGCCTTGCAAAGCCCCTCCCCCTCCCCCCTCCTCTGCCGCCTCCCTGCCCCCATCCAATCTCAGTGTAATGACCTGAGAGCCACTTGCTTGATTGACATTCTTGTCAAGATCCACTCATTCTGGACCTAGACTGTTAATTTCATTTGGAACAGCAAAGAAATAAATAATTCAATTAGGCATTTTTCTGCTAAACCTATGGAGAGAACTAAGTGATAGGAATCTCTCCATCAAGTTGCCAGTTTTATCTTAAGCGCTCAGGGACAGAAAATGGTGGCAAATAACACTCTGTGATCGAGAGAAAGTATAAAGTGCAACCCTCCAGTCAAAATGTTAATTCTTAGAATTTTGTGTTTATCTTGATGGTTATGCTGCCTTCAATTTTATTAAAAGTTTAAGACTTTCTCTGATTAAAAATATACTAATATGCTAAGAAAAAATCCTCTCCCCCGCCATATTAAAATTTATTTCCCAGGAGAGAAAATAAATTTCCATGAAATGAAAGAAAGAACTAAGAGACGCTCGTTTTCTGAATAACCCTGTTTTCTTCTTGCAAAGAATGTGCTTTCAGGCAAATACATTTGTGTGCCTCTGGAGGTATGTGATGTCAGCTGCTGTAAGACAATAGTAATTAAAAAATTAAACAATTAAAAAAGGGAAAAGTTTGTCATCAATTTTAATGTTATGTTATGTGAATTAATATTTCTTCTTATAATGCAATATTCTGCAATTTATCATGCAGGCACAGTCCTTGCTTCCGCATTGTAGATAATTAGTTTACATTACTCTACAGAAATGAATTGTCGCTGGTGATCTCAAGCGCCCGCTAACAAATCACTTCTGTTGGGGGATTCATTGAGATTCTACACAGGCCTTAACTATTGCTATATAGGGCACTGTTCTTAAATGTTAAATATCCAGCTAATTAAACAAACAAACAACCCCCCCAAAACTAGATTCCTAGACCAAGAAGGCTGGAAACCTATTCCTGTGACAAATCAACACTCTGTCCTCTTGCTTCACAAAAAGGATTTGTGTTCTCAAGTATAATTTTCATGACCGATTTTCTCCCCTCCCCCACCCCCAATCCAGCCGCTAAACAAACCAGCCAGGACAGTGAAGAGAGACTTGGGACTTCTGCAGGCTGTTAATGAGACAAAATGACTCCGGAGTCTTTGTATACCTCCTCCTCTGAAACTTGGATCTCACCATGAGATACTCATGGAAAAGATAATTGACCTCAAGATCTAATTCTGAATTCCAGTATTTGTCATCATGTGTGCAAGAGCCATACTGTGGATCAGTTTCATCCCAGGAAGAAAACTGAGTTGTCTGATCGTGTCTGGTGAGCTCAGTACCGCAGAGCAGGTCTGTCTCACGACAGTCCTAAAGGGCAATATACATGGAGAATACAGCCTGAGCACACGGGGCACTGAGCAGGAACTAACAGGGATGCAAGCTCCAAGCATCCCTTCTCTGGGAGTTTTATGAGACTCTGAGTCACTGTCATCTAGAGATTCTCAGGAACATGGGAGTACTCCTGAAGACTTCAGAGACATAGCAGCCCTGCCTCCCAAGAGTTCCAAGCCGAAGATGCAGCTAGATTTGACCGGGGCAGCAAGCATTTATGGAGCTCCATGATTATGGATTCTCGGGTAGAATTATTAAGAAGTACAAGTCTGGCCTCTGCATTAGAGGGACTTATAGTCTAGTTGGGGGAGAATAGGACAAAAGGAAATGGAATATAAGGGCACAAATATTGATTATTGATTAGTTTAGCATTTCCCAAAGTTCAAGTGATTTTAGGTGTACATGGACACAGCATTAATGAGTTAATGAGAAAATTAACTCATTTCAATCTCTTCTCAATCTCTCCAGACCAACAAGAGAATCTCTAAGTTTGGTTGCTATTATGTCTTTAATACTTTGCTAACTCTTCCCAGCTTCCCTTTTAATAAGAAAAGAGCAGGTTTTAAGGTACAACCCTAGGCACAACCTTCATAACAGTATTCTTGTCTGTCTTTATTTACATTCCATTTATGCCAAGTGCCACTGGTTTTCAGTTTATAATTATGACACAAAATTTTCTTTTAAAATAAACTGCTTAAGTAAAAGTAGTGAATCTGTTTAAAGAAATGTATTCAGTAATTAGTAGCCTAGATGGTAAGTGGTTATAGCAAAAAAAAAAAATATATATGAAGGTGATATAGGTATGTCTGAAGTTTGGGAAACTCTGGATTACTGGAGTCAAGCATTAAACCCAGATGACCAACAGGGACAGGTCAGAGGAAGTGCACAGAAGGATGAGGTGAGAGGAAAAAGAGTTGAGGAATCCAGCCTGGGAGAGAAGAGAGGAAGCATGGACAGCATGACACTGTTTGACCTTGTGACTTGTGGCAGTGAGGGCAGAAATCCTGGGCTATAAGTCTAAAGATGCATGAGTGCCCCAATCGAGCCACTTTGCTGCCCTGACACCTATATATACACTCAGACACCTGCCCCCATCTCCGACAGGTAAAGACAAAATCCAATTTATTTACATCATCTTTTTAGCTAGAGCTCAGAGACAAGAGCACACTTCTTCCCCAAGCTCTAGTGGGAGACTTAACATGCATCTAACGAGCAATCACTGTGCACAGAAAAAGAGTGTGCTGATTGGCCAGCTTGAGTCACATGCCCACCGCCACAGCCAGGGAGGTGGGGCTACGTGATTGGCAGCCTCAGCAGGTGTATGTGAGTGCCCCTGAAGTTAGAGACGCTGAGTAGAAAGTAACAGGTAGCCACCACCAAGGGGTAAGATGTCAAGAGACTGGGCAGAGAGAAGGGCCAGAAAAATCTTTTCTTAGTGCTTACTCTTGGCTCAGATCACAGACTAGTTTGCTCTCCCCACCTCCCTCTAGGTACCCAGGGCCTTCACGTTCCCCTGCGTCCCTGGAAGTCTTCCCCTAGACTTGCCCTAGTAGCATTTTGAACTTAACCAAGCAGCCAGGAAGCACATGTTAGAGGTAACTGTGTCCTGACACCACATGGGGCTTTTCACGGAATGATCAGAAGTTGGCCTGCCATGTGATTCTCCCACCTCAGCCCCCAAATTATGAGGCTTATTGCTATATGTCTGAAATGGGGGACTGCTTTCCAAGAAGCATAAATCTTACCAAAAAGGTCTTCTGAACACCTTGATAGATTTAGGAGTGCTGACGATAGACCTCTTGGATCTGAGGGTGAGACCAGGAGTTGGTGAGAACTGAACTGCAGTTCCCTTGGGTGGGATAACAGCAGGGGAAGAGCACAGGAAATGGTTGGATGCTAGCTATGTGCAGTGACTTGGCCACTGAAAAACTCCCCGATGATTGGGAGTGAAGGAGTTACAAAAGTAGGGATGGCTGTTAGGAAGTCATTTGCACAGCTGTGATCTAGATCTCTAGCCATTCCTCCTCTTCTGTCACCTCAAAACTTTAACAAAGGTTTACTAGGTATAGAAAGGAGTGTGCGTGTGTGTGTGTGTGTGTGTGCGTGCACATGCGCATGTGTTTATAAATCTCGGAATTGCTTGTTGATATGACAAATATCTGCAAGCTTTATTGTACAAGGCTGTGAGCAGTAACCAGGTGTCTAAAAGCCACCATCTGGATGTCTAGAGCAGGGACAGTGGCCATTGCTCACCTAGAGCCTCACTCCTTATATTCTATATGTATAAAGCCTTCCAGAACAGTGGCCCCAGGAATCGCCCTGCTATCCTCATTCTTCAATGCCACCTTCTCCCTGCTGGAATTTCTCTACCACCTGCAACAATCCCTCCCCAACCCCAGGCTCCGAGTCTCACCAACACAACTGGTGTGCAGAGGCCTGGCAGGAAGCGTTGAGGAAGGGACAGAGGCCATCTCCAACTCCATGATGCTCCTCCCAGGCCCAGGGCTGCTGCCCACCCATCCCCCTCCATCTCTGTCCACTGCCACCCCTCTTCTCCCAGTAAAATGCCCAGGATACGAGACCCACTGGGTGGGTTTTCTGGAATGCAGACTGTCTGGTTTTATTGTTTGAAGATGGGCACCAAAAGTCCCTTCTTTAGCATCTCAGTGGGCCTTTGGGAGAAAACCTTTTATTGTTTGTTCCTGTCTTACCAGTTTTCCTGTTTGCTAGAAGCAAAATCCCTTTAAAACTCATGAAGGATGTGGATGTGGGCTTGCCATGAGGAGAGAAGGGTAGGAAAGAAGCTCTTTTCCCAGATGTCCCCCAAGCTCAATAACTCACCTCCCTGGACCCCCTTTCTAGAACACTCCCTATCTCACTTCCCTGGTTTAATCTTCTCCCTAGCACTTATCAAACATTTCATATATTTAACCTGTTGATCTTATTTGATTGCCCGCTGCCCTGACTAGAACATCTCCTCCATGAGAATGGAGATTTTAGTCCGTTTTGTTCACTTGTGTCCCTGTAGTCTCTCCCTCTAGGAGATCAATAAATATCTGTCATTGAAAGACTTGTGTTACCTGGGCTGAGGGACCAAAACCCCAGTTGGAGAATGTAGGTACTAACTCCAAGGTGGGAAGCTGACAGATGCACTTGGGTTCTTACAAAGGTCTGGAATGACCATAGATTTGGGCCAGGACAAAGGATCATCACTAGGGCTCGATTCCCTGCAGCTCATAACCCTTACCCCCTGGGACCCCATCCCTGCTGTTAACTCTGCCTTGTGGAAACCCCATTTTCCACCCTGGGTACTAGGAAAGTGGCTGGTTCTAGGTGACGCCTCACTTCCTTTGGCGGTAGAGAGTCTGGACTCGGGTTATACGGACTCATCCCATGGTTTAAGGGTGTTATGGGTTAAATCGGCATTTGAGGATTTGCTTGGGACACTCACCACTGGACTTTCTGTGGGAAGTGGGCCTGGCTTCCCTCAGCTCTCCGGCCACAGTACACGTGTGGGGTGGGATGTGGGAGCTGCCATGGCCAGGATGCACCCGTTGGAAAGTGTTTCTCCCAATCCCAGCTGCTTAAAGGCTAATCTTTTTGCCTCACATGGGTTAAGAGGGCAAAGTTGAATCCAAAAAGGGCTCAATTCAATCTCATTTCCTCCTCCCTTTGATCTCTTCATTTCCTATTTCACTTCCTCTGACAATTTCCTCCTTCCATTCCCAGAACAAACAACTCTCACTGTGGCACTTGGCCATTTTCAATCATTTTCCCAGACGCTGATTCTCTTTTGGCTGCCGTTTACCATGGCACTGTGGACGTTCTGCTAAATATCAGAGGCAGGGTTGGGGCACCTCACGTCATGCCCCGTGGCTCCTCATGCCCGAAACTTGGGTATAGCCAGAGATATGCGTCTATGACGTCTTGGATCCCCCAAAAAGGAAGTAGTACAATTATAACCAAGAAACTATTTCACAGTGAGCAGAGGTAACTTTCCACCCCTGGATCCCTCAAGAGGGGTAATGCCATGATTTCATCCATTTATGTTTTTCTTTCCTAACTGAGCTCATAGGTAAGAACCAAATATTCCATTCCAAAAAAAAAAAAAAAAAAAGCTCAGAATGTTCTAGAAACTTTTGTGTTTTTATGTTGATGTCTGAGTCTCAATGTGAAATGGTTCCCGAACTAATCATATTAGTAAAACTGGCAAGATTGAAAGAGCCATAAACACACACGCTCAGTATTTCAACATCCATTAAAACGTATACTGCAGCCTCCCAGAATATTTAATAGGCTTGTATGATGACTGAACGTGAATTCATTCATCTCAGTCAAGTCGAGTTATTAAGATACACATACTAAGTGATTTGTCCTGTATTTACCCTGTGCTGGGAAAATGGTATCTGATTTGGAAAACAAAAAACAAAACTCAGAGTTGTTCTTTGTTGAAAGAAATGGGAGTCAGGACCCTACCCCACCCCCAGTTTCCATGCCAGCTCTGTCACGAGCAAACTGCTTAGTCCCTGTGGAACTCAGTTGTCCATCTGAGAAATTAGGACGGTTACCTAAACGATCTCTAATGTTCCTTCTAGCCCTGACCTCTTTAGATGTGGTAGGTGGGATAGAGGAGTGGTTAAGAGTGTGGGCTTTGGCATTGGACCACTAGGGCTCAAACCCTGCCTCTACCACTCAGTTTCCCCATCTGAAAAATGGGGATAATAATAGAAGGCTAAAGGGAGGTAATCAATGCAAATTGTGGTACCTAGGGAGTGCTCAATAAATGTAGGTTAACTTTAGAAATTAATGTAACATCTACTGGGCAGTTTGAAAAATGGATTTCATTCTTGAAGTTAAGAATATCACACTTTAGATACATTGTTTAACTTAATCCTCACCACAATTTTGCAAGGTAGATGGAGTTAACTTTGATTTGCAGATAAGAAACTGAGACCCAGAGAGATTAACTAGCCCAGAGTGACACAACTATTAAGAGACAAAGCCAGGATTTAAACTCAGATCCTGACTGACTCCATTATGGGCTTCCCTCCCACCCAATCTATCCATCTACCACCTCTGGTTAATTTCCAGTGCACTTAGCATCCCTCAGGGATTCTCAGTACAGCTCTAAGTATTCAAGTCTGTGGCCATTGACTTCTCCACTCTGGGAAAACAGGAAAAGCTGGACCATGTTCTTTCTGGTCATGCTGGTTTCTCTGGAGTTTAGGACTAGGAAATCAAAGTCCTGTTCTCAACACCTGTTCTCTCTCCTCCCTCCCTGAAGCTTAGTTGGCCAAGAGCAGCTTTTGTTCATGATTATTTTTTGGTTTTAATTTGCCGAGATTCAGGCTCAATAACATCACATCTCCAGCATTAATGTGTATCCCGGCCAAGCTGAGCCGAGTGGGAAACCGGTGTCATGCCTGAGTCTAGATCAGAGTTTCCCAACTTTGGCACTGTTGACATTTGGGGCCAACAATTCTTCATTGTGTGGGCCGTCCTGAACATCCTGGAGAACGTTTAGCAGCATCCCTGGCCTCCACCTACCAGATGCCAGTAGCAACCCCTCCCACTCTCCAGAGTGACAATCAAAAATGTCTCCAGACGTTGCCACATATCCCCTCGGGAGCAAAATCCCCGTTGGTTGAGAACCACTGGGCTAGCTAAAGGGATGAAAGCTTAAGCTTAAGTATTCTTTTCATTCTGCCTTTGCCTCCTTCATTGCATGGCTTTTGGAGCTATTTAGGTTCTGGTAAGCAATTGTTTTATCTGGCAACATCCTAGCAGGCAAAACATTGGCCACCGTGAGATGCTTTTGGTCTGAAGGCAAATTTGCCTGGACGGAAATACATGTTTTTGTCTCCGTGGCTAGCAGGCATGCTTTCTTCGGGACACTTAAGGCGGCCATCTTCAAAATGGTCCCCCCAACTCTCAATGGGGCCAGTGCCCTCTGCTGGAACGTTTGTCAGCATTGCCTCAGAGGAGGTCGGGACGCATGGTTTGAAAATTTGGAAAACAGCAGAAGTACAAAAGAATAAATGAAACAACCTAACGAGTAGGAAACTTTTGCAGTAACTTCCTTTGTATTTAGTCATTGTTTCCACAAGCTTTCTAATTTCTCAGCAGAGCTTTTTTTTTTTTTTTGGTAGATTAACCAAAACTTTCTTTCCATCCTTTCATCTATACACCCATACAGTCTTTCACTGATAATTATAATAACCACATCAACAAAGATTTACTGAAGGGCTAACCATGTGTTCAGTCACTGCGTCCCCTATATGCTTCCCCCTTTGGTCTTCTTAATAGCTCTCTGGGACAGGGGGTATTATTACTATTATTATTCACACATGAGGAAACCAAGACTTGAAGAGGCCAAGTGACCTGACCAAGGTCACACAGCTCATAATGGTGGAGGAAGGCCTCAATTCCAGAGCCCACGTCTTTAACCCTATGCTATGCTGCTACATTCCTTTATTCATCTTTTCTTTTTCATTCAATCCCAAAGTTTCCTTTCTAAATGTGACTCATTATTGATCTAAGGAAGCAGTGTATGGATGTCTGGTGTCATTTTGAATTTGCTCCCATTTATTTAAAGCATATTTTTCACCTAATTATCCCTTTTAGCTTCTGAAACCACAGGAAGATAAGTTGCTTTTCTCCCAATGTGAACTCTAGACACAGAATTCTAATAGCGAACTAGATTCTTAAGCATTCAAGGGCTCATGAATCTCTCTAAAAATATTATATTCGAATAACATTCATATGCATCAGAATACATCAGAATATATCCAAGACCTTGTAATTTATGGCCTCGCTTATTACTTTAAAAGCCTGGGATTCTTGTAGAATATGGCTTAGTGGGTCAAACATTCCCTTTCCTCTCATTTATCAGGCTTTTGATCTCACGTCAGTCCTGAATGTTGGCTTGCCTGGCCAGGAACCATGTGCTAGGAGATCACACACACAACAGACCCCCTTTCCTTTTAAAAACTTGTGGGGTTGCTGGTGCTACAGAGCCCCGCCTGGGTAAGCAGAGGAGGTATTGAGTTCCCCCGGTCCTCACTGCCCCTTTGTCTATTATTATTTTATAGTTTTGTTCTGCATTCCTTTCATTCAACCTCCAGTCCATAGAAGCCTGTTTCTTTATTAGTTACATATGTCTGCACCCTTTTACCCCAGCAGGGAAAGACAAAATATTCTGGAGGGCTCGGAGGCCTGGGATGGACAGCTAATCCATCCCCACCTTGAACTAATCGGCGGGCTGATGTGCTATTGTACCGGGTCCTGTTCTGTGCAGTTGAGCAGTGGGGTTTCAATTTGTAGGAGCATAAACAGATACTAAAGTTGGAAGAACGGCTCAGTCATTTGTTAGCAGAGTTCAGATCAAATTATCACAGCGGTCCCCTGCTGACAGCCTGAACAATTACCTCCTTTTTTCTTGATCTTTAAATGTTTTCTGTTTCACTTAAGCCTCAGTAAATAGTTTACTTCTCATGGGCTTCATTTATTGACACAGAGAGGCTGATTTATTTAATTTTGTTTCTCTGCTGCCTTCCCAGAAAGGAGTCGTAATGCTTTGTTGAAATCTCCCCACACGCCCCCAGTGATAAGTTTATCATGGTAGGCTGAGGAAGCGGTTTAATGATGTGACTATAAATTATCTGGGTTTTTAATGAGAAGTTTAGATCCCCAAATTTGAAAGCCGATTTTTAAAGGCTTTAAACCAGAACCCGGCATCTGTTGCTCGAAGAGGTTGAAACCCAGAGTCAGAAACTGGTCTAAGGAGAGACTGCTGAGGCTCTGGGATCTGAATCCATAATTGGATTATTCAAAACCCAGGAATTTGATTATTCTTTTAAAGAAAATGGCGTACATTGTGTCCGTCACGTTTGTCCTATCTTGGCGTAGATTCATTGATGTTCTGCGTGAGTTCACCGGAATTAACTCCAACATTTGTTTTCACTCTTTTTCCCCTTCCCCCATTTTCAACCCTTGACTTTCACTCTTCCATAGTTACATTTGTCTGCTTCTTACAGTCCTACTGGGACGGATTTATCATCATTTGCTAACATATCTGTCTCAAAATCTCAGCTTTGATCAGCTTGTATTTTATAACTTACATCTGTTCTACATTTAACCTTTTGTAATGCTGTTTTTCAAAAATATTACCTGAGCTAACAAAAGAATTGTACCAGAGCAAGAGCTCCAGAGTGTCGATTTAAAAAAAAAAAAAAAGATCTCACCGAACATACCTGCCTACGTGACCATATTTTTATTACTCTTCCAAAGGTGACTTTTCATTAAATATATAAATCCATCATTTCCCCTCACTTCGTGGCAGGACTTCTGTTGACCCAAGGGCTTCGTGCTCCCTGTCTGCCCTTGTCCCATCATCTTGACCCTTCCTTTGCAAGGAATTCATGCCAGAGCACATGGCCGTGAAAAGGGTGCTTCTGCTGGGGTCCGTGGCTGGACCTGGAACCAGCTTTCCTGTCCTGTTGGCCCGGTCTGGAGGGGGACCAGGGGCCGTGCTGACCAGGGCAGGCTGTCAAGGCAGCTCCTGTGGATTTTCCTTTCTAGCAGGTTCTGCCTTCCAAGAGGTTTGAATTCAATTTCATTTGCTTATTTTATTTTAATAAAGTTAATTTATTTTTACCGCTGAATTCTGAAACGTTTGACAACCGCCGCTCTGAATTGAGGGTACGCGTTTCTGGGTATTTCTTTATACTTTAACTGCTTCTGTATGCTCTTCTACATAAGATTTTTCACATATTTCTGCTACATGCTCTCTTCATCCATGTTGATATGTGCAGCGCTAAGCAGTCATTTGCATTGTCGTAGAATGTTCCGTTTTATGATGAACATTTACATTATTTCAACTTTCTTGCTATGAAGAGCAGTCAATGCTTTATGAAAATTCTTCTGTATGTCTCCCAGGGTGCACGTGTGAGAGTTTCTCTAGGTTCTTCACTGAGAGGGAATGGCTGACTCACAGGATACGCGCTGCTCGATTTTAGTAAATATTGCCAAACTCTTTCCCGACACGGCTGTTTGATTTTACACTCTTGTCAGTGCTTAGTGTTGCCAGACATTTTTAATTTTTGCCAACTGATAGGACTGTAATGGTATCATGCAGCGGTTTTCATTTGCAGCTATTTGCTTACTAACAAAGTTGAAATGAAATGGCATAAAGTAATATTACTTATCACAGTGCCTGGCACATAGTAAATATTCTATTAATGAAACATTACTGTTGTGATTATTTTACTGAGCAATCATTTTATAGATGAGTGTCCAGGATCTGGAAACATACTAGCTCTAACAGGATAGATCCAGAGAAACACAAGCAGTGGAGATGATGGTGGTGGGCAGTAGCCTGTGATCCATAACTGACTTGCCGGTATCACTACCACGTGGAAAGACTGTGGTAGTGTGGTCGGAACTGCCATCTTGAACGATGCTCACCATCTTTTCTAACTGCTTTCACACCTGCTCTGAGTCAAGACTCGAAGTGGGAATGTGAAGGTCAAAGATCAGGCTCTCTTTTTTGGCTCATGGCTTGGGGAGAGGACAGGTGGCCCTTGCTTCACCCTGTGGTGGAGGAAATACCACCTGGACAGCAGGGGTCTCCATAGAATCAACTGACTCAGACCTTTGGGGGTCCCCTTCCCCACCTCCAGCCTGCCCCCTAAAAAGCAGCCCTGGAGGGCTTCCCAGGTGGCGCAGTGGTTGAGAGTCCGCCTGCTGATGCAGGGGACACGGGTTCGTGCCCCGGTCCGGGAAGATCCCACATGCCGCGGAGCGGCTGGGCCCGTGAGCCATGGCCACTGAGCCTGCGTGTCCGGAGCCTGTGCTCCACAACGGGCGAGGTCACAGCAGTGAGAGGCCCACGTACCGCAAAAAAAAAAAGCAGCAGCCCTGGAGACCATGGACTTCTTTACTGGCCTTGAAAGGCTAGAATTGAGTCCTCCTTCCTAACAGGAAGCTGGAAGAAGCCATATTTTGCGGGACATATATGTGTCATCTAGGTGACTGATGGGGATGATATTGATGATGAAGATTGTGATGAAAAAGAGGAGGCGAAAGAGGAAAGAAGCTAAGTTTTGTGTTTTTTTTGGTTACCATGCAGTTTGCTCCTTCTACATGCCAAGCGCCATATGGACATCTTACATATATTCTCTGTCCTATTTGGAGCTCATGATAACTCTGTTAAGGAGGCAGTGTTATCTCCATTTTACAGTCCCAGTAGGAGTCTAAGAAACATGAACAACCAGGCTCAGGACAGCCTGGTCTGGGGGGAAGAGGGAGTCAAGATATTCCTTTTTTTTTTTGCGGTACGCAGGCCTCTCACTGTTGTGGCCTCTCCCGTTGCGGAGCACAGGCTCCGGACGCGCAGGCTCAGCGGCCATGGCTCACGGGCCCAGCCACTCCGCAGCATGTGGGATCCTCCCAGACCGGGGCACAAACCCGCGTCCCCTGCATCGGCAGGGAAGCCCTCCGTTTTTACCTAAGGGTTTCTGTGCCCCAAACTCTCTCCCTTCTTTAAATTACTAGATTCATTTTCTTCTGCAGAGTCATCCATGCACTCTGTAAACTAGTCCTGTTTGGCCTTCAAACACCCAGGACCCCAGGACAAAAACAAGTTCACCACGAACTTGAAGCGCTATGTCTGAATTCCCCGTCTCCTTTAAGGACCAGTGTCTGGGGAGCGAGGTGGTGGCTTCAGCTCCATCCAGTAGCACCTTGGATAAGAAAGGCGGTTGCATACCTCTGCTACCATTCTGAGGCTGAGGTCTAACCACACACCTTTTTCTCTTTTGATTTCCTGAAGACATGGGAACGGCTAAGGTTACCAAACACACCTCTCTTGATGGGGGAGAGACTTCTTTCATTTTGGTTTGGTTTGGTTGTGCCGAATTCTGCCCTTTGAAAAATGCAGAAGCCCATTAGAGATTAAGACTACAAACAAGCTTAAACACATCTTAACAGCATTCCGAAAGTCCCAGGTGTAGGTGGGTCAAAGCCATATCTTGTTCTCCTACATATTTCAACAGATAGACAAACTTTTGATTGCGCTATCAGTTCGAAAAATGACTTTGAACTTTCCGCCAGTGCCGCCCACTTGGGCTTTCTTAACCCCACAGAGGGCCAGCAGCTGATAAGGGGCCTGAGTGGTCCCCGGCGGGTGGCGGGGGCCTTTCATCTCACCTCGGCTGTGTACACGAGCTGTTTGCTTAGCTTGGCGCTGCTATCCTGAGGACCTTTTAAAAATCCTCCCATTTATTAGGATCTAACAACCGATCTGTAAATAAACGAGGAGAAAATGTAGATTTCGGCAGTGGTAGGCGGGCAGTTCATTCTCAGGCAGGCTGATTTCTCCCTCTAGCTCTTTATTTCTCTCTCGTTTGCTCCCTAGATCCCCTCTTCCCTGCCCTCTCCTCCTCGACCCTCTCTTCCTTTCTCCTTTCCTTCCCTGCCTCCCTTCCTTTTCCTTCAGCTACTTGCAGATAACAAAGGAAAAATCGAATAGATGGGCTGTATTTTTGATGTAGGCTTTAAGTTCATGTATCAAGAAACAGTAAAAGCTTGGTGGCTAAGAGCCCAGACTCAGAGCCTGGACTTGACTTCTGGTAGAGTGGGTTCTCGATGTGTGACCTTAGGCAATTTACATAACTTCTTTGTGCCTCAGTTTTCTCATCAGTAAAGTGGGGACAATAACAGCACGTACCCCATGGGGTCATTGTGGGAACTAAAACTTAGAACAGGGCTTGGCACGTAGTACACACTAAGTCTTGGCCAGTTAGTTATTACTATATTATTATTATTAACGTGCAGAAAGCTTGGAGGTGGCATTCATGGCATCACCAGTGGTCTCTGAAAGAGTTGTCCTCCACTGAGAGACCTTGGACAAATAGCTCCATGACAAGGATGTGAGCCCCTCTGCCGACCGGATTTCCCACAGTTGTGCCTGTGCTCTCATCCCCTCCAGGAGAGATAAAGGAAGAGGCAGTGGATCTCCTGTCCTGTGCTCAAGAAGCTGACAGTGTCTCCTGACCACGCCTCTCCCTCCACACTTCCCTCCCCCAGCACTCGAGGGATGGAGGGCCTATCTGGTGGCAATATTTCAAATGTGGGGAGATGCTGTGATTAGGCTGGTCCATCAAACCCTGTTGAGAGCTTTGGGGTCTCATCACTGGGAGGGAATGTAATCATCTCCTGGCCATGCTGTGTCCCTCACAAGAGAATGCTGGAACCCACCCAGCTCTCCTGGACCACATGGGTGAGGCCGGCAGAAAACAGAACCCAGAGTCCTCCCCTCTCTGTTCCGAGTCCACCCTGAGGCCTCCAGATTCTCTGACAGCCCAGGGCAGTTTGGATGGATTCTGTGGTCTCCCCTCACCAGTCCATCACGTGATTAGAGGAAAGCCCTGAACCCGTTTCTCAGAGAGATGGAGCCAGTAGAGGTGGCTGACCCAAGATACTGGGGCAAAGAACAGAGAACATCTTCTGCAGACTCTTTGCAGCCCTTTCTGCAGCGCAAGAGCAGACCAACTGAATCTGAAAGAAGCGTCCCTCACGGGTTGTGTACAAACGGAAATTTTGAACATCATTTTTCTTCCTAAATGCTCAGGGGCAGTTGGCTTTTGAAAGGACCTATGGTAAACTGAGAATCTTTCAGGATATAATTTGCAGCTTAGATGACCAGAATCAAGAGGATTTCTTCAATGAGAGCTGCACTGTGACACCTGCAACCTCCAAATGGGCTTCCCAAGCCCTAAGCAGATCTTGGGATCTGGGGTAACGGGAAGCAAAGGTCACTGAGGAAAGAGAACCACTGTCCTCGAAGATTCCCTTGCTTTAGTTAAGCTTTGTGCTGGAAACTGCCTGTGACCACAGAGTGCATTCTCCCCTTTGGCCCAGCTGGACTGTATTACCCTTGCAGTTGACTCTGGCCACTTGACTTAAGTTTTTGCCAATAAAATGTGAGCCAAGCCACATGGGCCACTTTCAGTTCCAGGCTCTAACACATCCCGGTGCGCCTCCTGCATGTTCTCTTGCCTCTTCAGACTGGCTGGAATCTGGACAAGGCAGAGACCCATCAGACAGTGACAATGCCCCAGGGCAGGGCCAGTGACCTCCACCCAGATCCAGCCCAGAGTCGGCCAATTCTGGCCACGTCCATCACATGAACACTGCCTAGGGTTGCTTTGGGGCCACTGCCCCAGAGTTGCGTCCTTGTAACAGAAACATTATGACCGGCAAGCCAAAAATATTTATGATCTCCCCTTACAGAGAAAGTTTGCTGATCTCAACCTCGGGGGATGGCAGGGCAACGAAAAAGGAACTGAGTCCCTGAGCGCACACATGGAGCAGAGGGGTTGTGCACATCAGGACCACTGTGAGATGAGGAAATGGGTGTGCTTTGTTCACTAAGCCTCTGTGGTCTTGAGCGTCTGTCGCAGCTGCATAGGGCCAGTACCAGCTCCGGTCATCTTCTCTGGGAATGGTCTCAGAGAACTGTAAGTGCTGGCTCCCACCTTCTCTCCCCCCAGGCCCTACAGTCTACTCGGCACTGTTTCTGGAAACCGTATCAGGACACCCTAAGGAGAAGCCTGGCACACTGTAGGCATTCTATAAAATGTGGAGATCCAGCGATCCCACTTCTGGGGATATACCCAAAGGAAATGAAACCTGGATATGGAAGAGATATCTGCACTCCCGTGTTTATAGCAGCATTATTCACAAAAGCCAAGATATGGAAACAGCCTAAGTGGCCATCAAGAGGTGTATGGTTAAAGAAGATATGCTTTATACATATACAATGGAACTTATTCATCTGTGAGAAAAAAGGAAATGTATTGAATGAATGAACGAGCTGGAGAGTAAAAGAAAGAAGGTGAAGAGAAGAGAAAGGGAAACCAGGGCACTCTTGCCAATGTAGAACAGCAGATGAGTTTTGAATGCAGTGATACCTTGGTCTGGTACACAAAAGCTGTGTGGCCTCCAGCAAGTCATTTAACCTCTCTGAGCCTTACTTTCTCCATCCCTATAAAGGGGATGGAAAGACTGAATCATGCAGTGTTGTTGTCAGGATTAGAGATAACAAGAGTAGAAGGCATAATGTAGAAGACTTGGCTGTGGTTGTCTGACATTATGGTTGTCCACAACGTGGTAGTTTCTCTGCCATCAGCCACGAAGGGAGTGAAAAAAAGCACGTACCCCTGAGAACTTTTCCAAAGTCCTGGAAGTAAATACCACTTACAAGAGATTATCGTCCTCTGAGTCATCATGTTATCCTCTAAATTAATTTGTACCCACAGGCCTCAAATGATAAGCACGGTGGCGCAACTACTAGGGCAGCCATATTAACTCGGGGGGTGACAGTTATATTTCCTACGTAAGAAAGTGCTTGCTTTGCTATATAAGAATGTGTTGCTTTGAGCAGCTAGAGTGCAGCCTGAAATTCTATGATTCTGAAAACTAGGTGGGTTTCTGCTTGGCCTCTCCAGTGGGAAGAAGTTACTAAGTCTCGTAATAGCAAGTTCCAAATAAGGAGATGACAAGAAGTGCGTGTAAGTGTTGAGATGACAGGGCATCCGGGGCAGGCAAAGGGGGCAGGTGTCATCAGGGGCAGATTTGTTGAAACAGATGCACTTTGAGTGGTATAGCGTGATGATCCAATTAGCTGTCCTTTGCTGAACACAGAAGTGTTCTAGGAGCTGCAGTGGGTACTCTGAATTTTTAGCCAGCATACAAGGTAGGCACTGATTATTCTCCACCTTCTACAGATGAGGAAACTGAAACTAGGAGAAGGGACGTTGCTTGATTTGGAACAAACAACTGATAATGGTGGGGCCTGGATTCAAACCCTGGTCTGTAGGACTGTAGGACCCACAGCCTTGTCTGAAATACAGTATTTTCTAGGGCCTGCACCTCTCTATGATCCAAAGCCACAAATAGTAGGCAATGGTGGATACACTCACACATTTTAAAAAATTTAATTAATTACCCGTATTTAAAAACTAGGAGACTTTACGTTGAATCCTAGACATGGGGCTTATTGTGGTCAATCGGAAGATCTGGCAACATAGTGCAGGAATTGCCCTTCAACAATGACTGCCTGGAACCAAGCAGAGGCTGCTCCCTTCAGGAAAGACAAACAAGAACCAATTGGCCACAGTCCTCACCATTCCCTATTGTCTAGTCTCTGCCATTGTCACTCATTTTCTTTCCTTCCTGGTCCCTGTGGGCATTTGAGTTCAAGATCCCTGCCCTAGACTCTTGAGGCCCCTACCTCAAGGAAGCAATAGCAGTATCGTCTTGCCCTTTAGAGCATGGGGAGATGCGAATGGGTGGGAATGGTGGGTGGAGGAAGCACCGCGCTGTGGGTAAGTGACACAGTTTGTTCCAACAGGCAGAAGTCTTTTCTTCAGTGAGCACTATCTTGCCCTCCCCCCCACCCCCCCACCGCCCCAGGGGCTCAAGAATCTCTTAAAGCAGCTTGTTATCCCACTTCCCTTGGCCAGAAGCCCTCAGTGGCTCCTACTGAAACCATTTTATTTATTTCACTTGATCTACAAAGAGTCCAGACTCATTATAGACCTTGGTAAATGCTTTCCCCCCGCCAGCTCTATGGGGAGATCTGCTAACTTGATCAATAGACCCAAACTTTAATTTTTCTTATACAGCTAAGGCTATAGGGTAGGTGGAGGGGAGTAGAGAGGGGAGAGGGAAGAAGTCTTAAAACAGTATAGTTATAATTTCCCTTTGCCTAGAGGAAGAAACCATGTTGCTTCAATTTTGGCATGAGTTAAACTCGCTGCAAACATCGCTGTAAATGGGTCAGGCAGTCAAGAAAGCCAACAGTTGGCCGCATTTGTGCTAAATCCAGTCTTTTTGTTTTTGCCAGAGGAAAAAAAAAATTCTAATTTCTATCAGTCTAAATTGAGTTGGGGAGCATTATCAGCTGGAAGGACCCTTCTGATTTGACAGGCCCCACTGTATGATGATTAATTACTTCTCAGCTTCATTGGACTTTTCTAATTTCCTTTTGCCACTGGCTGGAGGCATCGCGCGATAAGTACTGCTCTTATTATTTTGTGCAAAGGAAAATGTCTATTACGGTCTGTCGTACAAGCGAGCAGAATGAAAAGACAGCCGATCAGGAAACTTGCAAACTCCTCTATCTTTATTTGGTCTCCCCTGGTCTCCCTTCCTCACTTGTTCTAAGACAGAGGTGGCCACACACGGTTTCCTGTCAAAATAAGAAGATAAAATCATAATCTCTATCAGAGTACTTGACATTTGGAAATTTGTATAATGATTTCACGGGATTTAATCCCCCAGCTCGCCACAAATCCTCCTCCAAATGCAAATGCAACTAAAATATTATACTGAGAGATGCAGGGCCATTCTTCTTCACCAGCGCATTTATTTGGTCATAAATTCAACTTGAGGGATTGCCTTATTGTATACAATACTGAAATGAGAACAATAATAATAACGATGTTAATAATAGTTCTTATTAAAGAACCATAATTGAATTTGGAAAGAGAACATTTTTCTAAGCGGACCAGACACCTAAATTATAATGTGTCGGTTTCCAGGGGCCTCTTGCCTCAGCACATGACAGCTTACGTGACTGGTGGGCTGGCTCTCTCCCTGGGATGATCACAGACTCTGCTGGAATGGACAATTGAGACTCAGCAGAGGCTGTTTGTTTTCCTGGAGAGGAGAGATATGAAAATGTATAACGGATCCCACTTCTGCAGCCCCTTCTGCCTGCTTATCCTCAGGCCTGGGCTGATACAGAGTTCAGCGACTCTCAGGACATGTTTACTGAGGCTCACGCAGGAAAAGCTCCACTGAGCAAATCACAGCAGCATTTTTCTACATCCCTGGCTGCTGCCGAGGAGGCTACTGCTTTCTCAAGGAGTCTGACTTCAAAGCAGGGGTGGAAGAGAAAAGGCTGAGAGTGCTGAGGGCAGGGCTGGAGGCCCGAGGCCCTGGGTTCCTGCCACAGCCCTGCACTGGCTTCTGAATTCTGCCTGTCTGCCACTGCTGCTTTGTTTGTTTATCTTTGGCGGGAAAGAGCTATTTAACTTGTTTTTTGAATAATAATACCAGCAAGTATTTAGTGAGCACTACATGAGAGCACTGTGCTAATTATGTACATTATCCCACGTGGTCTGTGCAGTCCACTTGATGTTGGTACCATTATGGACCCATTTTACAGACAGGAACACTCGGGCATCAAAGTTAAATGTCTTGCCTGGGATCACGTGGCTATTAAAAAACAGAGCCAGCATTTGACCCCAAGACTGTCATTCTTTCAACATCTCTGCTCTGCTGTCTCCTATTTCTCTCTTTTAACTTTTGCAAAAGCCCTGATGATAGTGTGTGGGGTGAAGAATACTGGCTGGATACATAGGATTTGCCATTTTATTCGCATACTCCGTCATGATTCTCTCATTTATGTCTCTATTTGTTCCCTAAACATTTATTGAGCACTTATGGTGCTAGATGTTTTACTAGGCTTGAGGAATCCCCAGATAAAATCCCCACGGTACTTGCCCTCAGGAAGCTCACTCTAACAAACGGCTAAAGCTTAAAACCCAGAGCAAGAAATGCTATAATACAGATGCGTAAGAGTGACAAATTTTGCCTGAGGGAATGCGGAGGTTTGCAAGAGGGTCTGACATTTGACCTGAGCCTGGAAGGGCCTTCCAGGCAGAGAGAACCATCTGGGCAAAGACTAAAGAAGTAAGTAAGCCTGGTGAGGCTAGTTTGTGGGGTCCTTGAGTAACCGAGAGGACAGATCCACCGGAAACTAAGACTGGGAAAGTATCGAAGGCCAGACCCTGAGGCTTACTAAGGAGTCTGACGCTAGTTTAATCTCTGAAATGGCCTGTTTGTGATCTCAGGCAAGTCCCTTCCCATCTCTGGGCCTCAGTTTCCCTATCTCTACAATGCAGTCATTAGTCTAGACGAGAGATTGCAAACCAGTGACCCATGGCTAGATCTGGGCCACACATGAGTTTTCTTTGGTCTGCATGTTTCTTTCTTTAACAGAGAGCCACCATTCAAGAGTTCACATCAAAATCCAGGTCTCTAGCTAATTTTGAAAACAAAGCCACAACAGATGGCGCCTACTTTCCCACGCAGCCAGAAGTGGCTGGAGTGAAGAAGCAGATGCATTGCTCAGGTGAACAGAGTGCTTTCCAGTTCGCCACAGTCTCTGCCACTCCCTATCATATGCCTGACACCAAGGCCAACTAAACATGGTCATGTGTCCTCACGCTGGTATTGTTGATTAGTGTTTTTTCTTAGAGGAAATATACCTCTATAATCATGATGCTAACAAAAGTGGGAAACAAAATCTAGTCCAAGAAAGGACCACATTTTAAGAAAAATAGTAGAGGGCATATTTTCATATTGAATTAAAGAAGATTTCTGTGTATTTTCTATACAAACAAAGGTGTGCCTGGGTTGAAAGAATTCAGTTGTATTCATTCAGCGTTCCTGCTGGCATCTGAGTCTGAACCTTGGGCTTCGTATGTCTCTAAAACTTCACTCTGGGTCCTGAGGTGACCTGCTGTGGAGCCCTGGAGTTGGAGCTTGGCCAGCAATATGGCCCTAACAGAGGGCCAGGGTGAGAAGCAGATTGCTGGTCACCTTGTCCACCTCCCAATGTGGCCCTTTATGCATGAACCCTCTCTGGCTTTCATTGAGAGGTGTGTAAGTCACTTGGGTGGGGAGAGCCTCCAGCTACCAACTGACCCTACTGGAAGAAGGAATCCCTCATCCACTGGCACCTGGCACCCAACCCCCCAGCAGCCCAGGAAGAAAGACATGGCAGGGACCTTGGAATGGCATAGGTGAGGCATCCTGTGTGACAGGATGGTCTGCTGAGGTGAGCTCTGGTAGACTATAGCTTTGATTTGCCAATCAGTACACTTCTCCCCTGTGAACCTTCAACTTCCCTGGATCTATGCCCTCGTCTCTGTAACCTTGTGGTGCCCGCCCCTTGACTCTGTGTGACTTGCATTGGTCACTAAGACGTTAGCAAACACAAGGCAAGCAGAGGCTTGAAATGTGCTTATGCGTTTTCTCTTCTCCTCTTGCCCTCTGCCTTCTCCACGAGAACACACCCAGGCCAACCTGCTGGAAGATGTGACTCATGGAACAGAGCCCAGATCTCCAGTTGTCCCAGCCAAAGCCTTCCTAGGCCCATGACATCCAGCCTACCCTGAAACCTGGGAGAAAGCCAGCCCAAATCACCCTTAGCCAACCCACAGCTGACCCCATACTCATGACTTGGGCCAGATGAGAGCAGAAGAAACTCCCCATCAACTGGCAAACTCAAAAGCTGAGGAAATGCCTATTGCTTAAGCCATTTTTGGAGTGGCTTGTAACACAGGATTCTTATGGCAACAGATGACTGATAGACCCTCCCCACAAGGATGTTTCTTCCCCAACAGCGCAATCCTTCCGCCATGTCAGCAACCCCTACCTCTTGTCCCCAGGCTGACTCCTAGAAGATGAAGTGGGTCCAGAGCCCAAAGTGTTTGGTGTCTTTCAGAGGTGGGTCTGGGGTTTAACTCTGCCCATTCCCAACTCTGTTGCCTTTCACCAGCACTTTATTTTTTGAAGCCTCAGTTTCCTCATCTGTTTAATGGGAAGAATAATAATAAAAATAAAAAGACAACTCTATAAAGTGCTGGCTTTATAGAGCTGTTGTGATGATTAAATGAAAAAGGCAGGTAGAAAGGACATTCAGCCCAGTGCCTACCATGTGGTACATATTCAATAGTAATCAAATGAGTCTCACTCCCACCCCTTCCCCTTTCCTCTTTCTATTAATTTTCTCAAACTCTTGATGGAGTTTCATCCTTTTTCCACACAGCAGTGGGCAACTCTTTCAACCTGTACTGAGTGTGATGATGTCAGAGCACACACCTGCAGAATTTCCCTCTGGCAAGAACCACAGACGACGCCTAGTTACCATGAGCCTGGGATTCCCCACTGCTTTCCTCATTCTCAGTAGGTCACTGAAGGTGGCCATAAGCACACGCTGACATGCCAGACATCACGTTGCACTTAGGAGACACAATCAGCAACACATCTAGAAGTCAAGTTTTGTCCCTAAGAGAGGCTGATGGTGCAGAAAAATGAGATTCTTTGTGTGTTGTAAATACCGGTGCTTCCCGAAGTGTGCACTGACAAAATGTTTCCCCATGGTGCCCCCTAAAGAAATAAATGATAGATAGATAGATAGATAGATAATAGATGATAGATAGATAGATAGATAGATAGATAATAGATAGGTGATAGATAGATGATAGATAGATAGATGATTGATAGATAGATAGATAGATAGATAGATAGATAGATAGATAGATAGAAATAGGACAATCCAAGGAAAAATAACTTTGATAAATTCTGAGCCAAACAGGCTTTGTGGAAGGACTTCTCAGAGACATTCAAGGATAATGTGTATTATTTCTCTCCAGCAAGGAGGTGGAGAATGTTGTGTTTTTTAGAAGTGATTTGACCACACAGCCCTCCATTTTGGAGTAATGTTTTACGAGACCAATAGCCTATGGAATATCCTTTTGGGAAACGGAGACTCGAACTCCAAGTTGGTAGCGTGGCTGCCATCGCAGACGAGCCATCCCCACCGGCAGGTTCTTCTCTGCCTCGTGGGAGACGCGGGGTGCAGTCACTGTTCTCTCTCTTACCATCCCTGGCTCTTTTGTTTGGGTCTCTCCTTACTCCCCTGTTTGGCCACCAATTAGAGCTGAAAGTTTGACTTCCCTTGGTTTTGTGGGGTTTTTTTTTCTCTTCTTAGAGTGAATTGTGCAGGCAGATGCCAGCAATTCGCTACTCCTCCCTGGTAGTGTGAACGCCCAAGAAGGCAGAAGTCCCTTCTTTGTGATGGAATAAAGCGGGGATGCTAGAAGCATTAGCCCTTCTTCATCATCCCCCCAATCAGACGAGGTTTAAATGGAATTCTGTCAGGGTCACCGACATGATTTTTTTTTAAACAGGCGCACAAGATACCATTACATTTCATCTTAGGACAATTGTTCTCTGAGCAAAGTGTGTTATTTTCCTGTAGGTAATCCCCTTACCAGATTGTGGATTTTCCATGTTTAACATCAGCCACGACAACCAAAACGCAACGAACTGTGTTATTGACAGTGTTTTAATTACAATACATAAAAGATCCAAGACAGCAAAGACGAGAAAATTATCTGCCTGACGTGGCATTTGTATGTTTAAGAAAACTCACAGTGGCGGTTCTAGCACGACGCAGATATATAATTTTTTCTGCTAATGCTCAAAATTCTAGGAGCATGTATGGGATTGCTTTAAAAGAAATAATAACATTAATAGAAATGATTGTCCCTGGCAGCACGATAAATGAAATTAGAAGCTCTTAGAATTGTGGGCTTGCAACAATGTTAGTGTGAAATATAATTGTTGGATTGCTTTGTTCTTTTTTCCAATAAAAGGTGGAAGCTTTTGAGTATTGTTATTAGGCGAGTTAAGCTGGGCTTCTGTACAGCATAGTTTTGTGTGTCTGAACCAGCAGAAGCTTTTGAAGTCCCACGATTCCTTCTGCTTGCTAATTCTTCCATTTGTTTGATTTTTGGTACAAAGAAAATGAAAGAATATGATGAGATTATGGCATTTTAAGTCAATATTTATTAAAAAATCAATCTAGATGAAAATCTGCCCATCCCTCTAATTAGATGAGGCAACTTGAGGTTGATTTTTAATTGCAAAAGTAATTACACGGAGCAGATAGCCAGTGACATTTGATTATCTAGGTGATTGATTAAAAAGCCGAGCTCACCAAGCAGATTGCCAGCCAGGGAATCCAGACAAAAGAGCAAATTAAAAAAGTTGTCCTGTTAGTAATCACAAAATTCAAGGATGAAATTACAGAGCCAAACACCTCCATTGCCCCCTCATCTTCATCACTCACTCCACTCGCATTCACTCCAATGCCTGATAAAGAAATGGATTAGTGTGAAATTAATTGAAGAAGGAAAAAGAAGGGGGGGGGACCAAATTCACGGCTGAGCACAGGGCTTTTAACAAGTTGAAACAAATTTCTCCAGTTTTATAATAAACTTTTCTGTTTTGGCAAGAGAGATGTTTTCATAAAGGATCTTTTCAGAATGTTTGATGATATTAATTTAGCCATTAAGAGAGAGGGAGGGGAAAAAGATCTCACTCTCTAGCAGAATAGGATATTAAGATGTCTTGCTTGTTCTTCATTTCATTATAACATGAAAGCCTGGGGAACAGGCTGTACATTTGGCAAGAGAATCCTTGGATTTGTAAACAGCCCTCGCTGACATATTGGGCAGAATAATGAAAGGGCTTCCCGGTCATTCAGAGGGACCCTGGTGCGGTCCACTTGAGGATATTGTGGATAAAGGTGGAAGGGTATATACCAGAGCAGTCCCCAAGAGGACCTCGGGTCTGGCTCACAGCGATAATTCCAAGTCCCAGGGAGTACCAGAAAAGCAAAAGGGAGACTGAGGCAGGGCCCCCCAGTGCGGCTCGGGCAGCCCTGAGAGCTCTGGCCGCCTCCTCACGACTGCTCGTCAGCACTGCTATGGGTAGGATGTAATGAAGCAGTCAAGAGATAAAGTCCAAATCACTGCTAACATCTATCCTTCTGCTTTGTCAGCAGATACCGTCCAGGCAGAGTTGGATGGGAGCGATGTGCTCCTTACACCCTCCAGGGCAGCTGATTTCAGCTAATTCCAGGGTCCAGAGCCTGCAGGTGCCACAGAGAGATGCTATGTCAATAGACAGATGCTTGGATTCCCAGCCTCTGATACTAGTTAACGCAACCCCTTCCTTGTATTCACTATTTTGCTTTTTCGAAAACCCATTTATTCCTTCAACACATCCTTTTGGTAAGGGAGTTTGATATTATGGTTAAGAGTTCAGGCTCTTAGAAAACAATTTAGCATCATCCAGGGCAACTGGAGTTATACACACCCTCTGACCTAGCGATTCTTCCACTAGGCATGCATCCTAGAAAAACATGTGCAATGTACACCAGCAGACATAGGCAAAAACACTCATAGCAACAAGGTTCTTATAGTTGCTGAAAACTGGGAACAGATCAAATGCCCATCACCTGAAAAATGGATAAATAAATTGAGGTATATCATTCAGTGGAATACTATGCACACATAAACTTCCACAGTCGCAACATTAGCCCAAGCAGCAAGACATGAAAGAGTATTTACTGAGTGATTCCATTTACATCAAGCTCAAAGTCAAGGAAAGCTAAATTACATTGTCTAAGAATCTATAGGTGGTCCAAGGAGAGGAAGGATTATAATCAGGGAAGAAGTGCAGTGAGTCTTTGGGGTATTTGCAATGTTTTAGTTTTATTTTTTGTCAGTGGTGGTGGTTATCAACTGTTTGTCCCACTGTACATATATGTTTCTTGGTTTTTTTCTGAATGTAGGTTATCTTTCACACATGCACACACATACTGGTAAATATATATATATATATGAATTTAAAAATAGATGCTCGACAAATTCATGGCAAGAAGGGAAAGTGGACTGCAGATGTGGTACTTCAGCTTCACCTGTAATGTTTTATTTCTTTTATTTCAAAAAAAACTCCTCCAGTTTAGTTTTATGTTTAACTTCTTTTGTTTAAAAGACTTGTAGCAAATATGGCCAAATCTTAACAAACATAAATTCTGGTTCATGGGAACATGGATATTTAAAATGTATCCATTACGCAATTTTCTTTTTCAAGAATTCTGAAAAGGAAAAAGAAACTACTTACTGCATATGAGAAAAACACTAATAAGGACCCAGGCTGAGTTCTGTGGGAGCCAAAAGAGGAAGAACCTGATTTGCCTGAGGTGAGCAGAGAAGGTTTCCAGAGGAGGTGCCACTTGAACAGAATCTTGGCAGATAAGTAGAAGTTCACCAGATAGATGCAGAGGATGAGGCAATTGAGTGGAAAAGAATATAGCAGTATGAGTGGACTGCAGACAATGAGTGCTACTAGAAGACCCCTCTGGGCCTCATTTTCCCAATCTGTAAAATGGGCTATTTTCCATCTCTCACATACCAGGCTCCAGAAAATGTGGACACTCAATTCAGCAAAAGCAGTGAAGATCCTGGGCTTTTAAAAAAATTTTATTTATTTAATTATTTTTGGCTGCATTGGGTCTTCATTGCTGCACGCAGGCTTTCTCTAGTTGTGGCGAGCGGGGGCTACTCTTTGTTGCGGTGCGTGGGCTTCTCATTGCAGTGACTTCTCTTGTTCTGGAGCACAGGCTCTAGGCACGTGGGCTTCAGTAGTTGTGGCTCATGGGCCCTAAAGCACAGGCTCAGTAGCTGTGGCACATGGGCTTAGTTGCTCTGTGGCATGTGGGATCTTCCCAGACTAGGGCTTGAACCTGTGTTCAAGCCACCAAGAACAATGCAGTGAACCCTGCATTGGCAGGCGGATTCTTAACTACTGCGCCACCAGGGAAGTCCCAAGACCCTGGGCTTTTGACACAGCCTGCCCAAGTTCAAGTGCAGCTCCTTGGGCAGACAGTCAATCTCCCTGTGCTCCTCCTGCCTTGTCTGCACAAACAGTGATAACAGTACTTCAGTATTTACCTTGTAAAACCTTGGTAAGGATGCAATGAACTCATACACTTAAACTATATACATCAGTGTCTGGCAGATATTAAGGTCTATGGGAGGATTTATCTGCTGATTCTCAGATATCTGTGACATCCATTCATGACTTTTTCAAAAGTTCTGGCCGTTTCATTGCCTCTGTCCACAACAATTTCACAGGCTCAAGGATTCTGCCATGTTCACCAGGGGAATTCTCATAACCCGGTGCTCATATCATCCGGGTCATCTGATGATTGTGCTTCTAGATTTGCCAAGTATTCCCTCTCCATAGCTACCCCTCCTCCTTTAATAGCTCTTTTTCGCTGGGATCTCATTCATTCTTACTTGTCTGAGTTTTCCCTTCTTGTCGTTACTGTCAGCCAAATTCTCTGAAGGCCACAAGCAAAGATCCCCCAAATCCATACGCAATTACATTGCCCTCTCGAGGGGATGGAGACTAGTCCGGGAGATAACAAGAAAGATACCACTATTGGCTTTTCCTTTTTCCAGGGCTTTGGAGCAGGGCTTCTCTCCTCTCCGTTAGCCACTGTTAGGTAAATGTTCCCAGGCAGGTGCCCTCTGACCATGGGTAGGAAGCAGTTACTGGTGAGGCTGAGGGTGAAGTCCTCCGAGGGCAGTGCCCAGAGGGCGAGTGGAGGGGCGTCTTTTCCCGATGAACACTTGGACTTTGACATTGGCGAGGTGGGCAGGAGCTTGGGGTTTGATCCTGGGCTATCAGAGCTGGGGGGAAACATAGCAAGAGCTGGTCCAGCCCCCTCATGACACAGATGAGGAAACTGAGGCCCCAAGAAGACCGAGCTGGGAGTACAGCCAACCTTCCTGATTTACAATCCATTACTCTCTCTCTCGCCACGTTGATTAGCTCAGCTTTTCACCCCCATCTCTAGGGGCAGTAAATTGATGGCAAAAAAGTCCCCAATTTTTCATGCCTTTCTATAAACACATTATTTGCAATGTCATTGCAGCTCCTCACATCAAGAAGTAAAGTCTGGGGCTTCCCTGGTGGCGCAGTAGTTGAGAGTCCGCCTGCCGATGCAGGGGACGCAGGTTCGTGTCCCGGTCTGGGAAGATCCCACATGCCGCGGAGCGGCTGGGCCCGTGAGCCATGGCTGCTGCGCCTGCGCGTCCGGAGCCTGTGCTCCGCAACGGGAGAGGCCACAACAGTGAGAGGCCCACATAACGCAAAAAAAAAAAAAAAAAAAGTAAAGTCTGTTTCCCCACCAAAATCTGTATTAGTTTGTAGGGCTGCCATAACAAAGAACCATATAGACTGGGAGGCTTCAACAACAGAAAAGTAATTTCTCATATTTCTGTAGGCCAGAAGTCCAAGATCAAGGTGTGGGCAGGGTTGGTTTCCTCTGAGACCTCTCTTCTTGCCTTGCAGATGCCATTTTCTCCCTGAGTCTTCACATGGTCTTCCCCCTTGCACGTCTGTGTCCTAGTCTCCTCTTCTTACAAAGACACCAGTCATAATGGATTAGGACCCTACCCACATGACTTCATTTTACTTTAACCATCTTTTTAAAGGCCCTATCTCCAGATACAGTCACATTTTAAGGTACTAGGGGTTAGGACTTCAACATATGAATAAGGGCTGAAAATGTGACTGGCTTTGGCCAACAGAATATGGCAGAAGTGATGGTACCAGCTCCAAGCCTAGGCCTCAGAAGACCTTGCTTGCTTCTTAGAACTCTTCCAGTGCCACCACCAGTGAACATGCCTGGACAAACCTATTGGCCACATGGAGCAGAGGGGGAGGCCATCCTAGATTGGCCAATAGCCAGCTAACTCCCAACATGTGAGTGAGCACAGCCGAGAGCCACAAAATAGACCCACAGGTGACCGGCCAGCTGACCAGAGACACCTGAGTGTGCATAGCCCAGCCCAGCAGAACCACCTATCCACCAAGCAGACCCATGAGCTTTTAAGGCACTGGGTTTGTGTTTGTTTAGTATGTGGCATATTATGGCAGATAACTGATACATTAACCCACATTGAATTTATTCATTGAACAGTTTACTCTGGCTGGATACTGTTAAGCACTTTGCATGTATTAGCTTGTTTAACTATTCTATTCCCATTTTTCAGATCAAGAACCTGAGGCAAAGAGAATGTGTGACTTGCCCAGGGTTGCATAGTGTGTTTGCTAAAAGAATCAAGATTGGAACTCAGGCAGTCTGGTTCTAGAACCCATGTTCTTTGATCATACTCTGTGGTGCTTTTCTGTTATTGCTTAAGATGAATTATTTCTCTTCTACTGAAGTTATCAATAGATTTGACAAGAGAGCAATTCCCAGGTCCCACATTCCTGACTCCAGGGTGGCCTCTTCATAAGGAAGCTAGGGAGGGGATGAGCAGGGGTGAGGATCTTCTTCCGAATCGCTTCCGGTGTATGACCTGAGGTCAGCAAGTTAATTTTTCTCCCCTGTATCTAGAATAGTAGGAATGTTGGGAGCTAGTTTCACGAGGGCAATGGTGGTGAATGAGGCATGTCTAGACCAGGCCGCTCTTGGAATGAGAAGTTTCTGCGTCCCAGCTGTTTCGTAGGCCTCCAGAGTTTCCTAGCTTCCTGCTAGTCCTAAGACCCACCCCCTTCATCTCCCATCAATTTTGTAACCCTTATACCTTTCCTATAAAACATTTGTGTTTAATCAGCCAAACTGATTAACACTAAGAACAATCACCATGTCACCAATTGTATTTCATTCATTCAACAAACATTCATTGAGCACCTACTGTATGCCAAGTGCTATGCTAGGTGCTGCGGACACAGCAATGAATAAAGCACATGAATCCCATGCTCTCATGGAGCATACATTCTCGTAAATATGAGCCCTTTCCTGTTAAATGTGTTTGTGGGAAATGCAAGTACATCTCATCCTTCAAGGCAGCCAGATGATTGAGACCTTCAGAGTCAGTCCAATCTGGATTTAAGTCCCATAGAAAGGTCTTTAAAACTTCACATCTGAACCCCAAAATGAATTAGAATTTTTACTCTTGTCTATCCTATCTGGTTTATCTCATTACAAAGACATTCCTGTGTGATGTTTAAACAAGTCCATCAGCTTCTCCAAGCCTCACTTGTCTCTTTATGTGGAGTGTTGCAATTCCTAGGTTTCAGTAATAGCAGCTGTCTCTTAAGTAACTAAGTTCCAGGCATTTTTCTTACTATTAAATGTTGTCTTCGTCCCAATTCCAGGAGATAGGTACTATAATTCATCCGCAGACTGGCCACTTGCGGGTCTGCTTGAAGATCTGCTCTCCCACCCCACCCTTCTTCCCCTGTTCTGCTCTGCATTCAGGGAACTGAACTCGATAAATGGTTTCTCAGACTTCCTTGCCTCCTCCAAGGTACTGGCTCCCATGAGATGGCCCTGAATCCTGGACTCTGAAATGCCATTTTCCCCCTTGTCCCTTAGCCCTTGGGGCGGTAATAACTTCTTATTGCTAATCTCCGTGTTTTCTCACTGCACCTGTTTGGTGTCTTAGCTCTAGCTCTTCTATAGCTATATATGTAAATACATATATTATGTGGGTATGTATACACACACGCATTTGCATATATACATGCACATACATACATATGTATCGATATGATTTCTGTGTGTATATATACACAGGCATACAGCAGAAGCTGTATCACCTTTTAATTTTTTTTTCTTTTTTAATTGAAGTATAGTTGACTTACAGTGTTGTGTTAGTTTCAGGTATACAGCAAAGTGATTCAGTGCTATATATATTTATATATATATAAATATATTCTTTTTCAGATTCTTTTCCATTACAAGATATTGAATATAGTTCTTTGTGCTATACAGTAGGTCCTTGTTGTTTCTCTATTTTATGTATAGTAGTGTGTATCTGCTAATCCCAAACTCCTAATTTAATTTTAATTTTTATCTGAATATTCTTTTTTAAAAAGTTATCATACAGTAGAATTAACTTTTTTAATGTATGGGTTCATCTAACCACCATTACAATCAGGACACAGAAGTTTCATCACCTCCAAAACTCCCTCTTACTATCTACTATGGGGGTTGTAATACTATCCCCCTTTTCGTTACTAATATTGGTAATTTGTGCCTTCTATAATTTTAGTTAGTCTTGGTATAGGTATAGCCATTTTGGGTCTTTTCAGAGAAACAGCTTTTCTGTTTATGATTTCATTGACTTCTGCTTCTTTCTGCTTGCTTGCTTTCATTTTATTTTGCTTTTTCTTTCTTTTTTTTAGTTTCTTCACGCAGAGGCTTAGATTCTTAATTTGAGAACTTTCTCCTTTTCTTAATATAAACATTTAATGCTATAAATTTCCCTCTAAGCACTGCTGTATTTGCATCTTACAGATTTTGAAATAAGGTGTTTTTGTTTCTGTTCAGCTCAAAATCTTTTCTAATTTCCCTTGAGACTTCCTCCTTGACTTGTGGATTATTTAGGACTGTGTTGTTTCATTTCCAAGTGTTTAATCCAAGATCTTCCTGTTATTCATGATTAACTTCTGCTCTTTTTCCTTTGTTTCTCTTTTCCTGCCCTCTTTTCGGTTGTTTGAATATTTTCACATTTCATTTTAAGTTTTCTATTGTGTTTTTTTATCACACCTCTTTGTTTAGTTTATTTCTTGCTCTAGAGATTACAATATGCATACTTAACTTTTATAGTTCCCTTAGGATTGATAGCTTACCACTTCAAGTTGAAAGTAGAAACCTTACCACTGTATAGGTACTTTTACCCACCTTCCTTTATATCATAGGTGTTTTATATATTATATCTACATGCATTGACAACTCCATCAAACAATGTTATGATTTTTGCTTTCAACCACCAGACACATTTTAAAGGATTTAAGAGAAGAGTAGTCTATTATATTTTCCCAGATACTTACCATTTCTGTTGCTCCTCCTTCATTCCTGATGTTCTAGGTCTCCTTCTAGTGTCATTTCCTTTCTGTCTGAAAAATTTCCTTTTGCAATTATTTTAGAGCCCATCTGCTGGCAATGAATTCTTTTATTTTCCTTCATTTGAAAATGTTTATTTCACCTTCATTTCTGAAGGATATATATATATTTTTTGTGTGTGTGTGTGTGGTACGTGGGCCTCTCACTGTTGTGGCCTCTCCCTTTGAGGAGCACAGGCTCCAGACGCACAGGCTCAGCGGCCATGGCTCACGGGCCCAGCCACTCTGCAGCATGTGGGATCTTCCCAGACCGGGGCACGAACCTGTGTCCCCTGCATTGGCAGGCAGACTCTCAACCACTGTGCCACCAGGGAAGCCCTCTGAAGGATATTTTTGCTGGTTATAGAATTCTGGGTTGGTTTTTCTTTTAGCACTTTAAAAATGTCATTCTTCTTTTTTCTGGCATCCTTGGCTTCTGATGAGAAACTCACAATCATTCTAATTGTTGTCCCACTATAGGGAATGTATCATTTTCATCTGGCTCATTTAAATATTCTTTTCTTTGATCTAGTTTTCAGCAGTTTGATTGTGATTCTTTTAGGTTTGCCTGTTTAAGGTTCACTGAGCTTCCTGAATCTGTAGGTTTATGTCTTTCATCCTCACTCACTTCTCTGTCATCTCATTCTGCTATTGAGCCCATCCAGTGAGTTTTTCATTTCATTTCCTTTTTTTAAATTCTAAAATTAGATTATGAACTTTTTTATTTTGTCATTTATATCAAGAGTGTTCACAGTTACTTATTAGAGCATTTGTTTAATTGCTGCTTTGTCATATAGTTCCAACATCTTTCTTATCTCAGGGCTGGCATCTGTTGATTGTCTTTTCTCATGCATTTTGATATTTTCCTGGTTTTTCATATGCCAAGTAATTTGAGATGCTATCATGGACATTTTGAATATTAGATTACGAAATACTAGGTCTTATATAAATCCTATAGAGAAGGTTAACATTTTGATTTTAGCAGGCAATTGACTTGTCCTGTTCAAGTTGCAAGTTTCAACCTGTCTTCTGCAGGCTAGGGTTCAAATGTTAGTTCCATTTTTAAAGTCTTTGTAGTGTTATTTGACTCTGGTCTGCATGCACACCACCCATTGCCATTCTGTCACATGGGCAGTGGTCTTTGTGTCAGTTCAGTTCTCAAAGTCTTTGGTATGCTAATTTGAATCAGATCCATGCGTGTGCAGCTCAGAGGTGAGCCCAGGAATTTATAAACCACTTTATGCAGTTGCTTTCCTAAACTCTTCTCTCTCTGCTGTCTCCCTGGTACTTTTCAACACAGTAAGGAGTCCCTTTTCTGTTCTCTATCCAGGAAGTCGGGGCTTTACTTACCCCAATCTGCCACATATTTCCATGACTATGCAGGGCCACGTGGTGGAAGGAGCAGGGGAAAAATGATACACTCACCCCCACTTCAGTGATATTTCAAGTTCTGGTCTTCCTGAATCTGCCCATTACCCTTACTTTTCAGAGTCCTCAAGTATCTGCCCCAGGTATTTTGTACACAGCTTTATAGCTGTATTCAGTGAGAGAGACAGGGGATGTGCGCTTACTCTACCTTAGGTAACATCAGTACCGACCTATATCATCTTTTATGACAGTGACGGTGAGGTCTTGCCAAGTCACATGGTATCACTTCTGCCACACTCTATTAGTCAAGGCAGCTACAAAGGCTCATCCTGGTTCAATGGGAGGGGAGTGACAAGGTTCTGAAGGCACATGTGGGACCAGAAATATGGTTGTAGTCAATTTTGGAAAATATAATCTTCCACAAATAATAATGAGGAAGAAAGAAATTAGATCAAAAGGGAAATATGGAGAAGCTCAGGCTAAGGCTGTTGCACACAAAACATGGGCCCCAAGGTCCTGCAAACTTGCTACTTTGCTCCTTACGCTTTCAGAGCAGCCCAGTAACTAAGGGAAGGTGAGAAGCATGATTCTTTACAATAGTGCTTCTCATATTTATCCAGGAGTATACCCCTGGGGAGGCTGGGAGCAAAACCTGAGTGGTTTTTCCTTCTCAAGGAATAATGACGCCCTGGGAGCATGTGAAGATGCTTACTGTGTGCTTTTGTAACAACTGTAAGAGGTAGACCCTTAGAAGCTTCAGACACACCTGCATATCCCCCTCAGGGAACCTGAACCCTGGTTGGAGAGGTTGGTTTCATAAGTTTCAGTGTCCATACAGTAAAACCAATTTGATCTCTCCAGAGATGGTTCATTTTCCCCTGGTCTTGAAACTCAAGAGCAACTTCTTCCGTGGACCCTCTTAAATGGACATTGTGACCACAAAGTCATTGACCTCAAAGAGAAAAAGAATCCCTGCAGTGATGCTAAATGTCAGGGCCTTTTCTAATAGAGTGTCAGGACAGTGAGGCTCAGAGAAGGCACCCTGAGTTTGAATCCCAGCTCAGCACAGCACAAGCTTTGTGACTTGAGCAAGTCACTCCATCTTCCAACCCTCAGTTTCAAGTCTCAGAGACAATAATGGTGGCTACCTCATAAAGTTATTGGGGGGCTTAACTGAGTGAGATCAAGCCTGTAAAGCACAGTAGCTGGGACTCAGCAACCCATCCTTGAGTGCCAATTATTACTAATATCAGATAAGTCAGCCTGAGACCAGAACCTAGGGTGAGGCCAACCTCTCCCCAAGAGGTAACCTAACTTCTCTGTGCCTCAGTTTCCTCATCTGTAAGCTGGAAACCAGAATTGTATCTATCTCTTAGGGTTACTTAAAGGATTAAATTAGGAGTGAAAGAAATGGGGAGCTATTGGTTAAAGGGTGCAAACTTTCGTTTATAAGTTAAATAAATTCCGGGATCTCATGCACAGCTTGTTGATTACAGTTAACGATACTGTCTTGTATACTTGAAATTTGCTAAGAAAATAGATCTTAAGTGTTGTCACCGCACACACACAAAATGGTCACTATATGAGGCAATATTAACTTGATTATGGTGATCATTTCACAATGTATATTAAATCATCATGTGGTACACTTTTAAATAATCACATCGTACAACCTAAATAGATACAATTCTTATTTGTCAATCATACCCTCAATAGAGTTAGAAAAAATAGAATTTTAAAAATTAAAAAATAACTTAGAAAAATGATTCCATGAGCTAATCAGGTAAAGTGCTTAAAATAGCACTTGGACAAGGCAAGTCTGCAGAAACTTGAGCAAGTTATTATTGGAAATTTATGAACTGTGAAACTGGGGTAAAGGTATTTCAAGGTTAAATAGCATTGTGCAAGGAGATATAGGAAGCCATATGTTAAAGATGGTATATTTTTCTGGAATGTCAACTTGACAATTTAAGAAGAAAAGCCTAATGAATATGGACCAACGTGCCCCCAGCTATGCTGTTCTCTAACAGTCCATGGTTGATACCTAAGGATCCCAAGAATCCCACCCTCTCTCCCCAAAGTGATGTCTGGACTTCAGGGAGAGGACAGAGGAAGCCCCTGGATGACACGAAGGCACCTGGCCACCAGAGAGTGTGCAGGCACAGCACAGTCACAGCCCTGGCTGCCTTCTCCATCCCAGCTGCCTCAAGCACGGCCGTTTTCCACATTCCCCTTCATTAAACAAGAAACTCAGATGTTGGTAATTAGATCTCCGTCCCCAGCTGCCAAGTCACATTCGGTTCCAAAAAGCCCTGTATACAGCTACTTGTGTGTTTGTTAACAATGTCCCCACAACAGGTCTGCAATTAGAGCCCATCTGTTAGGTTTCTCAGAAAGCAGTGCCAATCAGGCTGGTGAACTTGGAGTCCTCCTGGTTGGGAATTTCTGACCAGAAACCCTGCGGCGGACGGCCACCTGTCCCTGAGTGAGTGTCTGGGGCTGGGGGCCCCTGGATACCAGTCATAATGAGTGCTCGTAATAAATGTTAAGGAAGGTGGGCGTGATCAGGTGATGGCAGGAGCTGCATATATGGCCATCGTGGGGTGTCTGTGCTGGTCTCCTCAATCAAAGCAGACCCCTTCCTTTCTCCAGCTGACCCATCCATCAGCTGGCCACACCCTGTGGGTCTGAGTGCTACTACTGGTACCGAGGGGGTCATTTCCCAGCCAGTGCTATTTGGTTGAAATCAAGTATCATTGCTTCCTTCGGTAGGGGGGTGGGTCCCCAGTCCCATCCCAGTAGGAGATGCTCTGTAGCCGATGTCAGCTCCCTTCCTGGATGAGTCCAGTCTTTCAGAGGAATCAGTGATAAACAGGGCTTCCCTCTGGGAACCAGTTGGGGAAAATGGAAAATGTTGGGGCATAGGAAGAGGACCAGAATCATCAGGATGCACGTGTAGCCTATTTGAAACCTAACAAATTTAAAAATGTATTTTCCAAGAAGGAAGCTACACATGCATGCATCAGAAAACAGTTACTGACGGCCATTAAAAGGAATGAAATAATGCCATTTGCAGCAACGTGGATGGACCTAGAAATTATCATACTAAGTGAAGTAAGTCAGAAAGAAAAAGACAAATATCATATGATATCACTTATATGTGGAATCTAAGATATGACACAAATGAACCTATCTACGAAACAAAAACAGACTCACAGACATAGAGAACAGACTTGTGGTTGCCAAGGGCAGGGGATGGGGAGGGATGGGCTGGGAGTTTGGGATTATCAGATGTAAACTCTTATATACAGGATGGATAAACAAGGTCCTACTGTATAACACAGGGAGCTATATTCAATATCCTGTGATAAACCATAATGGAAAAGAATATGAAAAAGAAATAGGGCTTCCCTGGTGGCGCAGTGGTTGAGAGTCTGCCTGCCGACGCAGGGGACACGGGTTCGTGCCCCGGTCCGGGAGGATCCCACATGCCACGGAGCGGCTGGGCCCTGAGCCATGGCCGCTAAGCCTGCACATCTGGAGCCTGTGATCCGCAACGGGAGAGGCAACAGCAGTGAGACGCCTACGTACCGCAAAAAAAAAAAAAATATATATATATATATATATATATATATGTAAATGAGTCACTTTGCTGGATGGCAGAAATTAAACACAATATTGTAAACCAACTATACTTCAATAAAATTTAAAAAAATAAGTTATTGAGCAGTGACTCAAGGTGAGGGTCCTTGCCAGGCACAAAAACAGGGAGGTTAGGGAGACATGGCCTTCCCATCTACCTTGTCAACCTTTGACTAAGACAGTGGTTTGCAACTCCAACTGCACATAAGCATCTTTTAAGGAGCTTTGAAAAATATTAATGCAATTAGGAAAACAATCCCATTTACATTAGCACCTAAAATAATTCAATACTTAAGAATAAATCTAACCAAGGAGGAGAAGGACTTGTATGATGAAAACTACAAAAATTGCTGGAAGAAATTAAAGAAGATCTAGATAAATGGAAAGACATCCTTTGTTCATGGATAGGAAGATGTAACATTCTTATGATGTTAATACTACCTAAAATGATCTGCAGATTCAACACAATCCCTATCAAAAATTCCAACAGCCTTCTTTACAAGAATAAAAAAGCTGATCCTCAAATTTATATGGGATTGCAAAGGGCCCCAAATAGCCAACACAATCTTGAAAAAGAAGAATAAAGCTGGAAGGCTCACATTATCTGACATTGAAACTTACTACAGTCATAAAAACAGTATGGAACTCGCATCAGAACAGGCATATAGACCAATGGAATATAATAGAAATCCTAGTAAACCCTCACATATATGGTGCTATGGACTGAATGTTTGTATCAAAATTCATAGATTGAAGCTCTAATCCCCAATGTGATGGTATTTGAAGGTGGGGCCTTTGGGAGGTAATTAAGCCATGAAGGTGGAGTCTTCATGAAAGGGATTAGTACCCTTAAAAGAACGGGTAAGAGAGAGATGATTTCTCTCTCTGCCATGTGAGAATATAGCAGAAGGCATCCATCTTCAAACCAGGAAAACAGCTGTCACCAAGAACCCAACCGTACTGTCACACTGATCTCAGACTTCCATCCTCTATAACTGAGAAATAACCACTTGTTGTTTAAGCCACCCAATCTATGGTATTTTGGTATAGCATCTTGAACTCAGACATATGGTCAGTTGACGTTTGACAAGGGTGCCAAGACCATTCAACGAGGAAAGGCAGTCTTTTCAACAAATGTTGGAAAAATTGGATATCCCCAAGGCAAAACAATGAAGTTAGACACTTACCCTAAACCATATACACAAATTAATTCAAAATGGATCAAAGACCTAAGCCTAATTGCTAAAACTGTAAAACTCTTAGAGGAAAACATTGGGGGAAAATCATCATGACATTGGATTTGGCAATGACGTCATGGATATGACAGTGAAAGCAGACACAAAGTTAAAAATAGATAAATTGGACTCCATCAAAATTAAGAACTTTTGTGCATCAAAGGAGACTATCAAGAAAGCAAAAAGATAACATACTGCATGGAAATAATATTTGTAAATAGTCTACCTGATAAGGTATTAATATCCAGAATATATAAAGAACTCTTACAACCCAACAACAAAATAATAAACAACCCAATTTAAAAGTAGAGAAAGGAAAAAAAAAAATAAATAAATAAATAAAATAAAAGTAGAGAAAGGGACTTGAATAGGCACTTCTCCAAAGAAGATATACAAGTGGCCAACAAGCACGTGGAAAGATGCTCAACATGATTAATCATTAGGGAAATGCAATTAAAACTGCAATGAGATACCACATCACGCCGACTAGAATGACCACAGTTTTTTTTTTTTAAACTGAAAGGTAACAAGTGTTGGTGAGGAGAATCCCCATGCATTGCTGGTAGGACGTAAAATGGTGTAGCTGCTATGCTTGTTAGTTTCTCAAAACCTTAAATATAGAACTCTACCGTGTGACCCTAGGCATATATCCAAAGTAATTGAAAGCAGGGAATGAAGCAGGTATTTGTACACCAATATTCATAGCATTATTCACAGCAGCCAAAAGGTGGGAACAATCCAAGTCTCCATCCACAGATGAATGGATAAATAAAATGGATTAAAAAATGAATGGATAAAAAAATAAATAAAATCTGAGCTATAGATTCAATGGAATGTCATTCGACCATAAAAAGGAATGATGAAATGTTGATACGTGCTACAACGTGGATGGACCTTGAAAACATTACACTAAGTGAAATAAGCCAGATATGGAAGGACAAATAGGTATGATTCCAGTTATATGAGGAACCCAAAATATGCAAGTTCACAGAGACAGAAAGTAGAATAGAGATTACCAGGGACTGAGTTATTGTTCAATGAGTACAGTTTTTGTTGGAGACGGTAAACAGGTTTTAGGTATAGACAGTGGTGATGGTTGCACACGGTATGAATATGTTTAATGCCACTGAATTGTATGCTTACAAATGGTTAAAATGATAAATATGTTATTCATATGTTACCACACCTACTATGTACCAGCTACTGTCCCAGGTCCTGGAGATCCCGTATGAACTAGGTCAGCAGGTTAGGCAGAGTGGAAGTAGGTGGAGACCAGTGATCAAGGGAAGGACAAGGAATGTCACAAAGCATTCCAGGTTTTTAATGTGAACTGGAGAGGGGCTGAGGATGCCCCTCTAAGAACTATTTCAAGCAGAAGAGTTGCTTCAAGGGTAAGTTTTAGGCATGTTATGCTTGAGCTGCCAACATGCCCTTCACTGTTGAGAAGTAATAGTTAATCTCTGTGATACCGCTTATCCATGGTGGGCCTTGGACATAATCCTCGGACTTCCTCACTGACCCTTAGTTTCCTCATCTGTAAAATGGGGCAGATGATGATTGAACGTTCCTCAAGGGGCTGTTGAAAATCCAATGACTCTGTATATTCAGTGCCTAGTACTGGATTAAGAGTGTTGGAAAAGGTCACTAGTCATTTCCATTGAGTGTCAGATGAAGCAGTTGCTTTGTGTTTAAAGGCCAAGTTAGATCCCCAAAATATGTTTTCCTATACTGGAAAATATGCAAGGAAAAGACCTACAGAGTAAAAGACAGATTCCTATCTCCCATCCCACCCGCTCTTGAGCATACATTCTCGGAGAAGGCAGAATCTCCGTCACCATTCAAATGGCTGCCCCATCTCTCTCTTGTGTGGCCCATGGGAAGACATGCTCATCTCCGTGGGCGCCACCAGGCTTGACTGCCAATGACCGTGGCCAATGGCAGAACCCAGCATGGACAGCTACTGATAAGGTGGGACCAGGGGCCTCTGCTGGATGCCTGGGTGATTGACAAAGCCCCCCTGGCTCCCGGAACTGAAATCAACCTTGGCAAGAAGGGGAGAAGAGAAGCGAGGGGAGGCTCTGCATTTGCCTGGATTATTTATCCGAAAGGGACTAAGGGGAAAATCTGGACTGAGCTTATCTCTCTTTCCTAAATCACATTTTCTGCTCTTGGGTAGAATCTGGGCTGGAAAGCAAAGTTTGGTTCAGTTAACAAAAAATAAAGGTCCGTTTTCATACATCTGAGTTTGTGGCTACGAAGGACATCCCTGCTACATTGCCAGCCTGCTATGGAGAAGTGAGGGAGGACACCCCTGCTATGTGATTTGGATCCACAGACATGTATGAAACACTCTCACTTGAGCAATAAGAGGAGGGGGAATGCGAGATGCTTGTTTGAACCAAAATATTAAGGTCGTGGGGAGTTTCCCTTATATTGTCAGGTAGACTGGAAGCTTAGAGAAGTCTCTTAGCGAGAGCCTTGCCATTTCCTGGACCATCTCCTGGAGGACGTGCCATCAGAGTTGGGACTTGAAAGAGAGGCTACAGTGAAAACCTGAAGACATGGTTGGGTTTTATTTTTCCCCTAAAACACCGAGAACTGAGGGTCTCCATGATGAAAGATAAGACTTGGCATTTAGTCCTGAGTCTTCTAGCTCAGTTGTGAGGGTCAGGCCGTGCTAGCAGGACCATACTCTAGCATGAGCGCCAATACTGAGAGAGTGGAGTTTGAGAGCACGGGCTCCACCGTCAGAAAAGCTCTGCTGTGTGACTTTGGGTAAGTCACTTAGCCTCTCTGAACCCCTTCAGTCTCTCTATAAAAAGAAGACAATAACACCAACCTTATAAAATTCTTCTGAGGATAAATGAGAATCGTGTACAGATAGACACACAGACCTGGGTTGGATCCCAGTGCTGCAAGTGCTCCTGCTGCCTTTCACACGTAACCCTGTTCCCCCCAGAGCCCTGCTCCTCTAGAGATAATGAAAACTCGTAACTTCCCAGGCTTCTCTCAAGCTGCAGTCAGCCTGCTGTGATCTCGGGCACAGGTTTAGCCGCGTCCACAGATGGCAGCTACGGGGCTCTGGGAGGGGAGAGAGCCACTTCTCCTTTGGGGGCAGGGAAGAATCCATCCTTTCAGCCTCCATCAGGGCTGATGATGGGGAAGCCAAGCAAGCTTCAAGGTGCCTCCTCTAACTGTGGGAGGGGCAAGGTGTGGAAGAGGGAACAGCGTGTGCAAAGACTCTGGCACACTGGAGGAAAAGAAAGCAAGCCCTCCCTGGCTGAAGACGAGAAAGCTGGCGAAAGGGTGGCAGGAGAAGGTGGCAGGGAGAGCAGCCTTGCTGGGTGCCAGGCACTCCTCTAAGCCTCTGTTGAGCCATTCAGGCCTCAAAACAAGCCCCTGTGGTCAGTGCTAGCATCTTCCTCCCCTTTTATAGATTGTGCGAAAGAGAGGGTTTCTGTGACCTGCCCAACGTCATACAGCCAGGATTTAAAGCCAGCCCCCCTGGCATCCGCAGGACCCCTCTAACCATTCTGTGTACTGCCCCAGACACAGGGAGGATGTTTATTAAAGGTATCAGGCCTTATCCTAAGAGTAATAGGAACTCAGTAGGAGCAGCTCACAACCTCATCTGCATCGTGTGACAAGGTTCCTCTGGCTGTTGGTGGGGAACAGATTTGAGGAGGCCAAGAGAGGAAGCCAGAGGCTACCCACCGCAGAGCCCCTGAAGGCGGTCCTGATGACTGAGATTAGGGGCCGTGGCTGGACTGGTGTTGAGGGAGGTGGGAGAGAAGGGGGGGGATATTTTAGAGATGTTGGGTGTCCTCACCACTGTGCTTTACCCTAATTTTATTTGGGGAACAATGAGCTCTTACTGGCTCAGCACTGGGGGTTTTGGGGGTGGGGGAGGTGTCAACTCACCAGAGAGCCTCAGCAGCTATTTCAGGGACCCGGCTGTCACTTCCCACTGCCTCTCCTGTCAAGGTGAAGGGCTGGGAACTCCTGCCCCTGAAGCTGGGGGTTGCTCCCAGGGGACCCGCCCTCAGATTAATTCCCCATGAACCAAGCAAACAGGGAGACAGCCCTCCCAGGGGGCAGGAAGCCCTCCCCAGACCCGAAGGATGCTCGCAGGCCACGCCCTGCTCTGGGGGCTGAGGCTTTAACCTGCATTCTGACACAACTGCTTCCACCTCAGGGTGGCCTGTGTGCCTTGGCAAAGGGAATCAAAGGCTGTTGGAAAGAACGCGCCCAGAGAGTCAGACAGTTACCCACCATCAGAGGCTGCTTTGAACCAAATCCTCACCTCCAGCTAGTATTTACCTCCGGCACACAGCCTGGGTTCCCTGCGGCTGCAAAAGGTCCAGCCTCACAGGGCAGCAGCCCGCCCCCTTCAGAAAACCCAAAAAACATCACCTTTTGGCCGGTGCGCTCCGTACCACCAAAATTAAGACTGAGTAGAGGGGATCCAGCATTGGGGTGAGGGAGGGAGATTCCAAACTGCTTCCCCCCAGCACTTTGAGGTCTCCGCTATTTGCATTCTGCCTCACCCCATTTCCTGCAACCACTGAGAGTTAATCTCCACAGCCCAGATTAGTTTATTCGATTAACTCTGCTCCCCGTAGACTATCCCGGGAGCTCTCCGCCACGCGTCCAGAACGAGCCTTACCAACAGTTTACCAGCCCGAAGAAGATTCAATAGAATAATCTTTTTCTCTCTTCCTTTCATATGATTGGAAAATAAATTGAAAATGAATTTCAGGCATTGCTTGTGTTTTAAATATGAGATAAAGGGCAGCGCCTCGTGCCAGCTAGTTCAATAGATGGTTCGGGGGGCAGGTGGCTTCCATTATAAGCAACACAAACGGGCTCTCCTAGGGAAGCAGGAGGCTAAGCAAATGTGTTAGGTTACCAACAATATTTGTGTAATTAGACTATTCCATTTCGACACGTTTAACTGATTATTGTTATTTTTTTGTTGGTTTCTGGAGACGTCCATCATAGCCATCAGAAGTTCTAAAAGAAAACTGTTCCCTCCACATCCTATTTCAAAATGTCACTTAAGCCACTGGTACTCCAACTTGCCTGCATGTTGAACCACATGGGGAATTTTTAAAAACTTGGATGCTTGGGTCCTGTCCCCCAGAAATGTGGATTTCATAGGTCAGGGGTGTGACCTAGGCAGGAAGAAGATTTGTAAAGCTTGATGATTTTCATTTTTAACTTTTTTTTTTTAAATTTCTAAAGATTCTTTTAAAAGAGGATTCCAAGGTGGAGCCAAGTTTGAGAGCTTCTGTCACCAACTATTCTCTGCTGATAGCGATCTCAGGGAAACCCAAAGGTGTCAGCCCTCATTAACCATCCTGTTAAGCAGTGCATTCTCACACTCTTAGCATCATGTTAGAAACTTCGAGTCAACATGCTCCTTCTTACCTTCTTTTTCTCCAGTGGCGTAGGTGCCTGCCAAGCAGTAGGTGTCTTGGTGGGAAGGCCCTGAGTAAGAGTGACCCCGAGTGTTTGTAAGGCCATCTTCACGGATGTATTCATACAGGGCCTGTGTTCAGCACTTGTCATCACTGTCACCGAAAATGACTTCCTGGGTCATAAAAAATGACTATGAAGCTTGACCCTAAAGATGCGACTTGCCTATTTGCTTATTCAGGTTCAAGATGTGATGTCAAACACTGTTCTATTAGGGGTCGCTTTTCACATGGAATTTGCTCGGGGTTGGTAACAATGATGATTGGAGAAGCAGCCACATTCTAATGTTGGTCCAGATAGAAGGGTGGTGAGACGCCGAGAATGACGCGTGCTGACAAGGCAAGGAGGCTGGGAAAAGATGTGCAAAGGTGGATGTTACCTTCCCTGGCAGCACCTTTTCAGCAACGGGCCATTCATCACTGCGTAATAAAAACGGCAGGATTCTTGGGACAAGGGTCTTCTCTAAGAGGTTTCTGGTTCTCATACACAATGCGGCCACTGGTTTTACACAGCCCTCCGCGTACCTATTTGAAAATGCACTGAGATCTAATTAAAGTGGACGACCACACTTCTTTTAATTATTCATTACAGCTCCAGTACACAAAGACTCTTCCTAAAGTTAGAGTAACTGTCAAATAATGAGGCCTTATCCCCCCTTCCACTTCCTCATGAAACCAGGCGTAGGCTAGCTTACCTCCAAATCATATTAGCCCAACATTACTATAGGTGGCAGGAAGCGTGGGTGTCAGACCCAGATATTTTCAAAGAAGAAGCCTATTTTTAAATTAGATTATTAAAACACTCGGACAAGCAGACACGCCTAGATACACGTCAGATAAATAGCTGGGTGCTGGTGCAGTTTTTGAAAGATGGAGTGCATCCACTTTCATTAAATTATACGATTGTGTTAGGATGGGTTGTCGCTCAGCTATGAGACTTCAGCTAAGTCACATTAGAGCCAACATTAGGAGGGTGGATTACTTTTTAAAAATAATAATAACAAATAAAAATTGTAAGCACAGGAAAAAAATCTGAGTGTGTGATTTCGGCCACATGCCAAGAAACAAAAATTTCCTAAACTGAATGATCTCAAGTTTTTTATTAACCAAAATTATTATAAATAGATTTCAAATTGTTTGAGGTTATTTTTCTAAAGGTCCTTGAAGTGCTTCTTATGTATTTGCAGGTTCTGCCTGGTGGAAACCTAATAACGGACTCTGTCCTCGACTTACATTTCAGCCGTTTGGAATTCCGAACACTTCTGCATTCTCCTTCGGCATACTTTATGGTAAGCCAAACGTCATCTATTTGGAATCTATGATATTTCACCTTTGGAATGTGGGATTCCTTTTGTTGGACTGGTTTAAAAGAATCCTCTCCTCTGTACATTTTCAGGGTTTTAAAGAGGAGCTTGTCCAAAATCCATCACAATGTAGAAACAAGTGCTCACAACCTTTTAAAATCCTAACAGGCCATGGACCAGCCGAGTCCTGCAATTAAATCTTGACGTTAACAGAACTGCATGTTTTTAATTGGATTCTCTGATGACAACTTTTCCGGCCGTTCTTCCCCACGGAGGGGTTGTTACTGGGTCTTATGCCTGGAGGATTCGAATTCCTCATTGACAGTCTCTCCCAATGGGTGATGCTCCATTTAGTAGATTACTCCACACATAGTAGGAACTCGATAATTGTTCCTGGGGTTTATCATTTGGCTATTCATTTTCCATCCACTGTGCTAATAGTAAAAGAAACTCGTTACATGTGTGCTAAGAGTCCTTCAACAGAACAGCACGGGGTCCCCCCAGATCCAGCCTTCAGACGTGGCCCCAGGAACTCTGCTTCTGTGTGGGGAGCCCACAGATCTGCAAGCAGCTGCCACGCTGGGCTCCACCTTCCCACAGGGCGTCATATCCCACAGGGGCCCTTTGCCGGCCCCACCCCCCACCTCCTTTCTTCTGACAAAGTACAGAATATCAATAGCATTTTAGGCTTAGAAAGTTCAAGGGTCAATCTTCAAGGTGCTTAAGGCAGGGGGAAAACTCCCCAGAGACTTGAAGACAAACTCAGCCCTCAATAGCCAGGCTGGTGTCCTTGGGGTGCCTGACAGCGAAGGCATCTCCAAGTCAATAGAGGCATCCCCGTGTGAAAGCGCCAGTATTCCTCATGCTAATTAAACAAACCAATTATGGTAATTAACTGGCACAAATGTTTAAATGGCTGTGAATCAGAGTGAAGGGGGTTCCCACTTAGCCTCCACACAATTATCCTGGTAAAAATGGATTTCTAAACAAGAGTGTACTAAACATTCGGATCACTTTCAAAATCTATGTATTGAAGTTCTTAAGAACGATCTGCCATTCTGCCCCAGCCTTAGAGCGTTAAAGACAAGAAATATTAGAAAGAAACAAACAAACAAAGGGAGAAAAAGAAAACATAAACCAAATTTGTAAAATCCTGCTACACTGACGAGGAGGCTATGGGACGTTACTTTTCCCATCATTTCGTAATTAAAGAAATTCCGTTTCAGTGAAGGTCACCTTGACGTTAGGAAGGAAACAAGGCCTGAATGATATGCTAATTAGGACACATCTCTTTGGAAACTGTCTAAATGGCTGAATAGATATTTTTAGAGCAGGCCTGTGGTTAAAATAGTTTGCACCAAATTCTCGCTTTTTGTTTTCTTCCTAAAGAGAGTTGGTTGGTCAAGTGGATCCCTTGTTGTTGAAATTCAATCAAGGGCATTAAAGTGTAAACCAGTTGGAAAAACAAAGAGCTTTAGGGAAATTAGTTGCTTCAACAACAACAAACAAGCACTTGGTAATCTTCTTAGAGAAATTAATGAACAGCAAACCCCCCTCAACTGGGGAGAAGAATGATCCCTGGCTCTCAAAGCACAGGCCTGGGAGGTTTAGAGAGAAGGTGTGAATGAAGAGAGAAGGATTAAATCGAACTTCAATGAGAACACAAAGAAATTTGGGGGATCTGAGAGCACAGCGCACCCATTTTCAGATGGAAGAGTATTTTGGAAGGCCAAGGGGTCCTAATCCTTTATGCAAATCTCCTTAGATTGAAGTTTGCTTAAGTGTTTTATTTCTTTGCATACAATTAACATTCGAAGCTCTGAAATGCTAACCAACTTCAAAGAAGCCTCCTGGTCTAGAAGCATCTCGAATTATCAAGCATGCTGCATTTCATCATCTTCCAAAGTTTTCTGATACTTTAAAATGAAATCTCATTTTTCAGAGTCTTGAAGGCCTTACAAGCACTCAAAGAAAGAAAAAACACCTTCCCCACCAGCAAACAAACAAACAGAGCACCCCGTCTCCTGCATTACGGGCCAGAACCTTATCTTCTTTTCGTTGGGCTTAAGGTTGATAATTAAATCTCCTATTTTTACTTCCAGTTTGATCGTGTTCCCTACACTCCTCTTTTTGATTTAAGATGCAAATCATAACCCTGAACTACAAGCAGTGTTTTGTTTTTTAAAATATTTATTTGGAAATAACTTCAAATTCACAGAAAAGTTACAAAACTAAAAACATTATAAAGAACACCCTTACCCCTTGGCCTAGATTCGCCTCCCATTAGCGTTTTTTCCCATTGCTGCATCACTTGTGCATATCACACCCACACACACCCACACACACCGAATTTGCTTCTTTAAACCACTTGAGAGTACATTGCACACCTCAAGTTACATACCCTGAGATGCTTCTGTGGGGATTCCCTAAGAACAAGAATATCTTCTTACATAACCACAGTAAAGTTATCCACTTCAGTAAACTTAACCTTGATACAGTAACTTTTATCTAGTTGATCATTTGTGTTTCAATTTTGTCAGTGGACCCAGTAATGTTCTTGATAGCATTTTCCATCTTGCAGTACAAGACCTGATGTAGGATCAGGTGTTACATTTGGTTGTCATACCTTTTTTAGTTTGAACAATGTTTTTAAAATTATATAAATTTTAAGCATTCGGATATCTTTAGCAAAAAATGATTAGATTCAATAAATGACTGCATTATTTAATTTAGATACCTAAAGTTTAAGTTTTTGCCAACATTTGTCATTGATGTATGTGGAACCCAAGAATCAGGGAATAACAGTACGAACAGCAATGACAGTAAACCTTTACTGATGGCTTACTATGTGCCAGGAGCTCTGCTAGGTGATTTATATGGACTATCTGTGTGATTGTCTGTTCTATCAAGGCTTCCTTTTCTCTCTCCCAACACAGAATGAAGGGGTTTCCAGAAATGTTCAGGATCACCCTTCTCACCCCTTCTAAGAATCTCAGCATTTGAATCCCACTTCTGCGATTCAGACCTGGGGTCGTGCAAGCCATGAAGGAGGTCCAACACCCCAGGTCTTTAACTAGTAGATAAAACAGACAAAGTTGAGGGGACAAGTGCTAGGAAGAAAAATAAAGCAGGGTCAGGGAAAGAAAGTCAGATGGAATGGGAGTGGGAAGTCTATTTCATTTAGGGAAGTCAGGGAAGACCTCTCTTATGGGTGGCAATGGAAAAGAGCCCTGAAGTCAGGAGATGAATGTGTGATGCCTGTGGATATGTGGGGGAAGAGCAGCCTAGGCAGAGGAATCAGCACGTGCAAAGGCCCTGCGGCAGGACCAGGCTTGGTGTGCACCAGGCACCGTGGGGAACCCACCCAAGGCTGGAGCACAGTGACCTGGGAAGAGAAGGATGGGAAAGGAAAGAACAAAGGTGGCATGGAACTGCCAGGGTGAGGACTTGTAGGTCATGGTGAGGACTTGGGCTTTTATTCTGAGTGACATGAGAAACCATCACAGAGTCCTGAACAGAAGAATCTTTTTAAAGGTTGTGATGGAGAAGCAGGTAGAAACCAGGAAGCTATTAGAAGGCTATTATAACTAATCCAGACAATCGTGGTGGCTTGGACCAGTACCAGTGGGATGGCTATGTTTTGATGGGAGAACTGCCACGCTTTGCTGATGGATGGGATGTGGGTATGAGAGAGAGAAAAGGGTTAAAGATAGCTCCAAAATGTCAGGCCTGAGCAATGGGGAGGACAGACTTCTCATAGACAGAGATGAGGAAGGTGCCGGAGACAGTTTTGGGGAGAGGATGAGATAAGAGTGAACATCAGAAGTTCGTCTTTGAACACACGAAACCCCCATTAGACACCCAAGTGTCTGTCAATGGAAGTGAATCTTCCTCCCAGACTCTGATATTTGAGGTCAGTCGAGCCTTGAACAACATGGGGTTTAGGGTCGCTGACCCACCTCCAGGCAGTTGAAAATCCACATATAACTTTTGACTTCCCCCAAACTTAACTACTGATAGCCTGCTGTTGACCAGAAACTTCACTGGTAACATAGATGGTAGATTAACACATATTTTGTATGTTATATGTACATCTACATACATATTTTGTGCATTCATGACATAACTTTTTCTTCCTTTTTTTTTGATATTTCTAGGCTATGTGGATCAGCTGTGACTTTTTTTTCAAATTGCTACAAATCTCCAAAAGTTTTTCCAATTTATTCGCTGAAAAAAATCCACGTATAAGTGGACCCACGAAAGTCAAACCCGTGTTGTTCAAGGGTCAACTGTATTTTATCAAACCGGGATGGGGGGCTTCCCTGGTGGCGCAGTGGTTGAGAGTCCACCTGCCGATGCAGGGGACACGGGTTCGTGCCCCGGTCTGGGAAGATCCCACATGCCGCGGAGCGGCAGGGCCCGTGAGCCATGGCCGCTGAGCCTGCGCGTCCGGAGCCTGTGCTCCGCAACGGGAGAGGCCACAACAATGAGAGGCCCGCGTACCGCAAAAAGAAAACAGGGATGGGAGATGTTCCTCGATTTTGATAGAAGTGACCCTCTGCTTCTTGTCCTGGCAGAGTTCCCCCTGCTTCATCCACTTGGAGCATTTTCAACCCCTTCCTGTCCCCAGCCCCACCCCCTTTCCCCAATCTGTCCCAGTTCCAGAAACCATCACCACATCCTTTTGGGTTTCTAGGTCCCTGTGCTGACAAAGCTTCTGGGCGAGGGGTAGTTTTCCAGTTCTCCTAATCTCACTCTGTCCTTCTTCCCACACAGTGATTAAGAGGGGCAGGCTCTGGACTCAGAAGACACAGGTCGAAGTCCCAGCTCTCCCCTTCTTAGCTGTGACCTTAGACGAATTGTCATACTTCTCTGAGCCTCAGCTTCCCTGTCAGTAAAATGGGGATGAGGAGGCTCAGACCTACCCAAAGAGCTGTAGCAGCTGTGATAAATCTGGGGCCACTGCGACTCACAGGGTGCATTTATGGAAAATGGGAGACGCCCCTTCCTCCCAGGGACACTATCCTGCTTGTGAACAGAATGTGAACTAGATGTCAGCCCTACCTCGTCCTTCCTCGGCATCTCTGACAGGGTATTGTCTGCCCAAACCAGTCATACAGGTCCTGGAAATAAAGCTACAACCTTTAGAACATGATATGCACTTGATATATACTCGCCAGTTTGCTAAGTGCTGTTCTCAAGGCAGCCCGGGCTCCTCTCCCGGCCTTTACCCTGCTTTGAATGGCCCAGAAAGTTTCTTCTCTGAATTCAAACAAGGTAGCCGAAAGGAGTAGCCCTGCCCATCAGAATACCCAACCAAGAGCTGCCCCGCCCTTCCACAGAGGACAGGTCGGTGTCGGGAGGCTGGCTATTACCACTTACGTTTCCATGTACCTGGTAGCAGCTGTCGGTATTTCTAAACTTGCAAAGAAAGGAGACTCATTTTCCCAGTTCCAGAAAATGGCTTGAGGCCTCCTGAATGCCCCCTTCAGACGGGCAGCTGGAGCAGGCTGGGGAGAAAGCAGCGCTGCGTGGTCTTTCTCAGGACCATCTGGGCAACTCGGCCTGTTCTGTGGCTACGCCCGCCCTGCTTGTCATCCCCAATCATACTTGCTCTAATCCGTGTTTTAATTTACTCTGCTGGTTCAACACCCGTGCTGCCAGGGCGGTCCTTGGGGCCCCCTCATTCCTGCTGCTGATGACAAGGCGTATGCAAAAGGCACAATTATTCACCCACCAAGGTGACAGAGGAGGCCTCTGCCTGGGAATAGGTTTCCAGCTTCTAACATTTTCATGTCAGTCGCTGAAGCACTTTGCAGTTTGCAAACAATTCTATGGAGACCTTTTTTTTTTTTCTCAAAAAAGCATTTTGATCCTAGCAAGTGACGAGACTTCAAGTGGTGGACGGCTGGCTCGCCACTGATTCTGAAGGCCCGTCTTCAGAAGGGTGGCCACACGCTCCTCCTATCCAGCTGGATTATTGGATTTTTTTTTTTTTTTAATCAAGTAAGATTCCCCCTCTCCCTTCATCTTCTCCTTTTCCTCCCAACCCCCAACCCCAGCCTGCTTGGCCTCAAACAAAGGAAAAATATGTCAAGCCCGGCCTATTAATTCGCACAGATTTGGCATTGTTTATGTTCTCATGTGGACCACATTCCAAAGCACCAAAATAAAACAGCTCGAATGTAGCTTTCCGCTCCCGAGCCCATGATGTATTTCATTTGCTACGGTCCAGCCATGGTAACAATGCCTTTCATTTTCTTCTGGCCTAAGATGATTTTCTTTTTGTGAGGGCCATTTTGAGAGAGAGAGCGAGAGAGAGAAGCAGAGACAGAAAAAGAGAGAGAAAAAGAGGGAAAGAGAGAGAGAGAGAGAGAGAAGAAAAGAAAACCACTTCTCTTTTCCTTTTCAGGGTATCATTTGCAATATAAAGCTAACCTGGGGAGTGCGGGGAACAATGGCGCTGCCCATAAAATGGTCCCCGCCGGGGGCCCGCATGCCCAATGAGGGTGATGTCGAGCTATTTAGTTCTTTGTCCTCCCATAATATCTACTTAATGCAGTTCAATAGCGGCGGATTGTTAGTGGCATTAAGGATTCTATTAAGTTCTTCCCAAAGCCCTGCTATTCTCCTCCAGCTGTTGAGAGCCTGAGGCTTTCAGCTGAGGCCGGGATAGAACCTTCCCAGAAGCACCTCTGCAAAATGGGTCTTCTTCAGGCTCAGAAAGACCACGCTAGATTGCAGACCGGAGCCCAGCGCAGAGACCTCTGCCTATGGCTAAGCAGAGCTGTTTTCAAATCCCACCAGGCCCCAAATTTGAATTTCTATCAAATTCTATCACATCTGTAAAATGCTTTCTCTGAAAACATTTTTAGAATGTTTTAATCATTTTTCAGTTCTGCTTTAGTGAGAATAAATAACCCACTCTGTTCTGATTTATTCTTTATTGTTTAGGTACAATCGGACAAGAGTTCAGTTTCAGATATGTTGACATAATCCTACCTCTTTAGAAATCTAATTAAACATTTTCTAAATTTGATCACGCCATTTTTCTTTTTGTATTTAGATGCCAATACTCTAACTTCATTTTTAGATAGGAAACGTGGTGGGCCTTGGGCTGATGGTGAAATGGCTTCTACCCTACTGGCAAAAAGTTTTGCCCAAGGCGCAGTGGTTGAGAGTCCCCCTGCCGATGCAGGGGACACGGGTTCGTGCCCCGGTCCGGGAAGATCCCACATGCCGCGAAGCGGCTGGGCCCGTGAGCCATGGCCGCTGAGCCTGCGCGTCCGGAGCCTGTGCTCCGCAACGGGAGAGGCCACAACAGTGAGAGGCCCGCGTAACGCAAAAAAAAAAAAGTTTTGCCCAAGACTGACTCCACATTATTCTGAGCCTGAATTAAGTCAGCCGGTGAGCCTCAAGGGCAGCCTTTTGATCTCTACTTGATGCTTCAAGCTTACCTCCTAGGATCTGGGGAAACCAAATAGAGCCGGGTGGCTAGGTTCCCCTTTTCAGGGCCTAGGATCATACCTGGCACACAGGGGTGCCCTCTGCTTCCCACGCGAGGATCATTTATTAATGAGTTCTTGAGAAAGCCATCCAGGGATCCTTGAATGCTATTTCCCTCTTGAGGCCACCCTGCCCCACAGACACTCCGGGGCGTGGTGGTCGGTGTGGGGGGGGGGGCGTCCCGTTCTTGTCCGTTACGACAGGAAGGACCGGCAGAGCAGCCCTGGGTGCTGTGGCATCCGTCCGTGAGCCGGTCACTCTGTCCAGAATAGACAGAGAGAGGGAGGAGGGGCTGCAGGAGGACCAGCCAGAGGAGAGGGGGCCGCACCAGGATTTCACACAGTTGGCTGGAAGAGGCAAGCGCTAAGCTGCCTTTTCAACCACGGGAAACCCCGTCCATCTGGCCACCCTAAAACTCTGTTAGCTTGTCCCCCTTGCCCAGGGCTGATTAGGCCCCCTGAAGCAGAAGTAACGCCATCAATGGTGTAAAACCCCGGCCACTTGCGGGTATTACATTTCACTTCATGCTTGACTTAATCAAAACTGGGGAAATGAAATGTACACCTTTTTGATGTTCTTTTCCCTGCTGTTTAAAGAGAAGAATCTTAACCCATTTGATCTTCACGTGCACCCAGTAAATGACCAAATATGGCAAGCTGTCAGAAGCAGAAGGCGGCCAGTTGCCAGGCGGTGTTGGGTCACTGAGAAAGCACTTAATGCGGGAAAACTTAAGTTTGGAGCCCAGGGACTTTGTGGCAAATGCAGCATTTTCCCCAGCCAGCCTGCAGTTAGGAACTTTGGAAAGAAAAAGGTGGGTTGGGGAAAGGATTCGGAAGGAGGGAGCATTGGCTGACACTTGCTTCTCCGGGCCTTTGGAATTTCTCTCGGGTATCACTTCTTCCTGGAAGTTTTTCCCACCCTCTCCCCAGTACTGGTGAAGAAGGAGGGGACTCTGGGGTCACTCTCTGTATCTTTGGGCAAGTTACTTAACTTCTCTAGGGGCCTCAGTTAACTCATCTGTAAAATGGGGATGATTATATCAATCGTTTTGACCTCATTGGTTGCTATGAGGATTAAGTGCTATAATGTATGTAGAGGGCTGAGCAGGTTGTTTGGTACATCGGAGGTTCTCAATAACTGCAGCCTATTGTTATTATTACTATATTGGTTACTGACTCCTATGGACTAAATTGTGCCCCCCACCCCCGAGTTCATATGTTGAAGCCCAACCTCCAATGAGATTATATTTGGAGATGGGCTTCTAGGAGGTACTTAAGGTTAAATGAGATGGTAAGGGTGGGGTACAAATCTAGTAGGATTGGGGGACTTACCGGAAGAAAGAGAGATCTCTCTTTTTGCACTTGGACACACTGAGAAAAAGCCATGCAAGGACACAGCAAGATGGCAGCCATCTGCAAGCCAAGAAGAGAGCTCTTGCTAGAAATTCAGTCAGCCGACACCTTGATCTTGGACTTCACAGCCTCCAGAACTGTAAGAAAATAAGTTTCGGTTGTTTAAGTCACCCTATCTATGGTATTTTGTTATGGCAGCCCTACTGACTGTTAGAGTTCTCTATTCTTGTGATTTATGTGTATATCTCCTTAATGAGACTCTTAAATTCTTTGAAGGTTGACCCCACGACTCATCTGGCTTTGTATACTCGGGGCTTAGCACTGTGCCTGGTATACAGTGGGTGATCAAGAAGTACCTGCTAAATACATAAACGGGGGAACACAGTTTTGTGTGACAAGAGAGCCCTGGGCCTTTTCTTGTCCCACTCTGGCGCTTCTATGCTGTGACCTTCGACAAGTCACTCACCATCTCTGTGCCTCAGTCTCCCCATCGGGTTGGGTGGGATGATTTCTGGGATCTCAGAGACTGTGAGATTCTGCCTCTGAGAAGAGCAGGGTGACAGGGATGGTGGAGCCTAGAAAGAGGCTGCTGACTTCCCCCACCCCAGGCATCAGGAGAGTGCTTGTAGACGACATTGAACTAGCAGAAAGTTGCCAAGATGGTTCATTAGGCAGCTTGAGTTGGGGTCAGGAGGATGCAGGCTCAGGACTGTTCAAACACAGGTCTCACTCGGTGGGGCTCGAAGCTCTGGTTCCCGTCTGCCCTGTGGGGCTGGGGAAGGTGTGGAGCTTTCTGTCCAGAGCTCAGGGATGCAAGGTAAGAGTGCAGACCTTCTGGAGTCCTAAGTGCAGAGTCAGCCAAAACAGATATGGTTGTCCATCTAGTTGGGTGGTTTTCAACAGCCATGAATATGGAAACACCAGAAGGAGGGTTGCTTGTTAAATCCCTGTGCCCCAGCCCTAAGCCCTGCCTTCTTAACTGGCTCAGTAAAGGGGAGCTCCAGCTTGGGGATTTCTACCAGGCCTCCCTGGAGAGCCAGGAATGCTTCCTGGATATGCCCCTACCCAACCAGCCTTGCCTGCCACGAACTCACTCGTGACCTTGGACCAGTCATGTCGACTCTCTGAGCCTTACTGTCTTCATCTTTGAAAGGAGCGTGATTAACATTTGCCTCTCCTAGGGCAGGTGTTGGTTTGCTTTTGAGGGCTGCTTCTCTGTAAGAGCAATGGACCACTTCGCATCCATCAAACAAAGATGCCTCTGATGTAAGGTTAGGTTAAAAAGGAACTTGAAAACCCGTATACAGAGCATAATGCTGTTTCTGTAAAATGTGTGTGTAATGCACATGTGTGTTCACGTCACATCACATTTATATGTTAAATATCTATAGAAGCATGGGCTCTGGGAAGCGGACTGAGTTCTAATCTGGACTCCCACTTAGTAGCTTCAAGAAGTGGGCAATTAATTAACTTCACTCTTGCCTCCATTTCCTTATCTGTAAGACTGGGTTGATACGGACACCTACTAGCCTCATATGGTTGTTATAAAGATTGAATGAGTCAATCCCAAGTAAGATTCTCAGCACAGGCTCCTAACAGATATCCAGTGAAATGTGAGCCGTTCTTAGTTACGGAGAAGCATTTTTTTTTAAAGTCAGACAGGAAATCACCCAAATGACAGCCATGGTCACCAAGCACTTTTGTATTACATAATTGCCAGGCAAACAATTTTTTTTTTTTTCTTCAGGAAGAAAAATAACACAAGGATGGGACAGGGCTTATATCCTTTTAGTATGGAAAGATGGCCAAAAGCAATTGCGTAAGAGAAAAAGCGAGCTCTCTAACAGACCGCGTGGTGGGAACTGCTATTGCCAGTAATAACGAAATGTTGGTATGCACAGGGAGACAACTCTGAAGGCCGATAGATCACCCTCTCACGGTGATCACTTCAGGAACAAGATTGGGTTTGGAGGGAGGCCGGCGAGGCAGCCAGAGCATGGAATCTGCACTAGCATCCTACGTGCCACACTTGTTTCACCCAATCCCATGCCTGCCCAGCGGGGCGAGAGTCTACGAGCTTTCATTTATTACACTCTTACACTTCTGTATTGTTTTAGTTATTTTGACAATTAGTCTTTATTTCTGTGTTGGGTATTATTCTTTATAATAACAAAGAATTGTTTATTTAAACAGTATAGTAACGGGCTTCCCAGGTGGCACAGTGGTTGAGAGTCCACCTGCCGATGCAGGGGACACGGGTTCGTGCCCCGGTCCAGGAAGATCCCACATGCCGCGGAGCGGCTGGGCCCGTGAGCCATGGCCACTGAGCCTGCGCGTCCAGAGCCTGTGCTCCGCGACGGGAGAGGCCACAACAGTGAGAGGCCCGCGTACCGCAAAAAAAAAAAAAAAATGTAAACAGTACAGTAACTGTTTTGACAATTATTCTTTATTTCTGTTTGTTTCTATTTTATTTCATGTTTATTTGATTTCTGTTAAAGAAATATTGTGGATTTCTTTAACAGCGTGGGGTATCCATAAATAAGTAATGCAGTAATTCTAATCATATTTACTGCTGTCATTTATCCATTTGGATCCCAGGTATAGAGTTGCTGGCCCCCATCCCTGGCCCATGGTGCAAAATAACACCGGCATCCAGTCCTTTTGGAGCTCTTGCTGTGTGCCAGGTCCTGTGTTGTCACAGGGATTAGCTCAGCTAACTCTCCTTCTGGTCTTCTGTGTAGGGTCTGTAAATATCCCCATTTTGAAATGAGAAAATATGAAGTTCAGAGACCTCAAGAGACTAGCTCGGGGTTGCACAGCTAGTAAGAGAGAGAGGTGGGATTTAAGCCCTTGGAGTCGGGCTCTGGAGCCTGAACTTTCAACAGGTACGGGACCCTGCTCTACTCAGCCCAGATTTATCCATATAATTACATCTTCAACTCTCCTGCTTTGGGGACCCCTGGCACTTTTTTTTTTTTTCTGGTGGAACCGTATGCAACCAAATACCCCACCAAGAAAATCCCAGTTTCTGCCCCATCCCTGGGCTGCGCCAGTTTTTTTTCCCCCTTTTGTTAAGAGGCCTCATTTCTGACTTGATGAAAACATTTGTAATAGATAATCAAATGCTGATATGTTGCAGGGGACAATGCCTTATTTGTTAAATATAAATGAACATGAACACGGGTCCTCAGTGCCAGAAAGGCAAAGGGTTTGAGGCCTTTTCAGCGGCACAGGCTGAGCCCAGGAAAGAAAGCCAGGCGCCTGTAAAGGGTCTCGCCTAGGACGGTGATCGACCGACAGCTCTTGTGTGACAAGATACATAGTTTCTTTTCAGCAACAGGCAGATTATCGGTTACTATAGTTTCCCTAATGCTCAAATACAGCTCAGCCTAAGCTGAACAGAATAGGTTAAAAGGTGCCGAATTTTGGCCCGGGAAACCACTGTTGAGAATCAGACACCAAACAAAGCAAAAAGCACATCTCCCTGGGCTTTGATGTCTTTTCTGAGGGATGTAAAGTGAGAAAAATACAACCGGTGCTCAGGCCAGGGGCTGGATGGGGCCCCTGTGACAATGGCCGGCCGATTGGGAGTTCAGTACAATGCCCAGACAATGTCCCCAGTGCCAGGCGTCCCCGGCTGTGCTGTTCCTTCACAAACACCCTGCTGGAAACAGCCTTTTAGCCCCCAGTTTCTTAGAAAGTTCCTGCCTGCCTCCCCAGCCCAGCTAAACCTCCTCCCTTCCAAACCCGACCCTTTGACAAGGTCCCTCCTGAGAGAGGCGACTTTCTCATTAAATGCCACCACCCGCCCCCAGTCCGGTCCCTGCAACACAGCCACCCAGAGCATCATTCTTCTGCCTACTTTAAGTTTTCCTAGATCTGCATAAACATCCTTTCTCAACCTCTGAAAAGAGGGAAGCTCTCTCCCTTCCATAATTCATTGCCTTGTGTGTATCCCTTGAAGGTGACAGTGTGACGTTTTTCCATAAACGGGATTAAATTAACCACTATTTATGCCAGCACCGTGGGTTCCTCCTCTTCTGCTGGGATCTGTTTATTTCATTGTGCTTTTTATTTCAATTTAGGGAGCAAGATAAATGTGCTTCCGCATTTGGAGATCTCCATCCATCACCGGTCGGCTGCATCTGGGAAAAGAAGTGAGTGGGAGATTATGGGCAAGGGAGAGAGCTAGCAAGCTGCAGGCTCACGCATGGAGTTCTGAATGTTTTTTAGTGGTTGTTGTAGTATTGTGCGTCTCGTTGTCATTAGTTCTTTATAATGTTTCATGAAAAATATCTAATTGTAACAACTGTATTCCGAGCGTGAACATATTCCTTGAATTGAGGCGCTCACAATGGCCATAGGATAACTGTCCTTGAATTTGAGCCCTTTGTGGGCTGTCAATAGGCTTACAATGTGCTGAATTAGCAGGCATATTAATGGGCAGATGCAATAGCAGCCATTCTTCAGCCTCAAATCTTCTTATGCAAATACCCCATGAATTCAGTTCAAAGAGCTGCCTTCGAAATGAGCTGATACCCCCTCTCAGAAGGGACCCCGGGAGAAAGTGACATGAGAAAAGTTTAGACACTTGTTTTTATAACTGGACATGATCTTGTTATCATAATCTGATACTGGTCACTTGCATGGCCGGCTTGTAGGATTTTAAACCCTTAACAGAGAGAGATAATCTTGGCCTTTGTAGGAGTGTGGACAGAATCCCGGCGTGCAGGAAAGCCGGCAGTGAGAAGCACAGTTCTTGTTTTCTCAAACAAAACTTTTCATGATAAAAGCTTTTATCCTAGGATAATCACCCGGCTGGATTTCAGTGGTGTTGGTAAGGTTGGCAAAGGGCAGTAAAGGCAAATTTTTGAAAAGTGAAAATAGCCAGTTCTTGAGATTACCCACAATCAGATGGAATCAGTTCTCAGAGTCCCTAAAACGGCAGTTGGAGAGTTTTCAAAGATCGCAAAGGAAACCACGTTCTGGTAACCTCTACCTGCCCCCAGGCAAGATCACAGAAGGATAGTAACATTTCCGTGGCACCAAAATGTGCCAGGCATTTTGAGTCAGTTTGTACAGTCTTTTACACATATCAACTTGTTTAATTTTCACAAATACCCTGTGAAGTAGCTACCATTTTTAGCCCCATTTTACGGATGAGAAAAACGAGGAGAGGGGTTCAGCTCTTTGCCCAGGCACTGAGAGGTAATTAAGCCCTTTAGGGATAAATGTGCTGTACCCGCATCAACTAATTCCACTGGGAAATGGTAATTCCCCCATGATGACTTTTCTCTCCAGAAGAATCTGCTTCCCACCGCCCCCCCACCCCCGACCCCGTGAGCTGGGCGGCCTAACTAGTATAAGGGTATTTGGCCAGTTGGCCCCTATAAAGTGTTCTTTCCTCTTTGACGCTGTTATATGATAAATTTGCGTTTATAAAAATATTTTAGAGGAGAAGATAAATTTAACAGTCATGCTCCTCTATATCATGGCACTAGAATTGCCTCTAGAGCTGAATTGGAAGGCCACATGGAAGTTAAGTACACTGAGATGACACACTACACGCTGAAAGTCACTTATGTTGCTTAACAGGAAGTGACAGATTGCGTGGTATTATCATTAACGGTAACAGCAGACATTTTCTATTTGTGCATTTTTTTACTCATTTATTTACTGAGTATCAACTCATGTATTCCTTATGCTCACACTGGCAAGACGGGAGGTTTATGATTTCCATTTTACAGCTGAGAAAATTGAGACCCAGATAGTTCAGTAATTTGTCCAAGGTCAAGAGGCTGAGATTTGAACCCAAGACATCTGGTTCAACCTCAGTCACTCTGCTACGTGTCGGTCCAGATGGTCCAGCCACCCTGGGACCCACCCTGGGTACAGTGGCTGCGTTTTCCCTTGATCTGCCCTGACATTGCCACTCCCACCGGTTTCTCCGAATTGGCCTTCCCCACGGCCAAAGTGAGTTTCGTCAGATTTCTTGCCCCTTTGTTCCCCACCTCTCTCTGTAAGAGTTCTTGGCTCGTTATATTATAGCTTTGCATTCCCCACTTTGTGTGTGTGTGTGTGTGCATGTGCGTGTGCGTGTGTGCGTGCGCATGTGTGTGTGTGTGTGTGTGTTTGGTGTGGAGGATGATTGTGGGGGGGAGGAGGAAGAGAAGAAACAGAATGATTGACCATCAGGGAGCCTGAAGGAACCAGAGGCAAAGAACTTGCTCAGGGTCTTAGATCTGGGTCAACCCCTCCAAGATACCCTCAGACAAGAGACATCCCCACCCCAGACTTAGGACCCTAAAGGTTTGTTACCTTAAAGAATTAAATAACAAAAGGATGAGACATATCTATGCTTTCCAGAATAATATCAGTATAATGATAGTTACAGCAGTAATAACAATAAAAGATAATAATAAAAGGCACTAGATGCTTTACCATGCCCCAGGCACTGTGCTAATGTGTGGATAATTCACTAGCCCTAGACAGGACAATGCAAAGGAAGAAAATACCATAAATATGAAATAAAATAAGTAGTTTTTGGGGAACTTAGGACGGGGTAGGGGAGAGTGAATGACGAATGGTGAGTTAGTCTGCTTATGCTCTCATAACAAATACCACAGACTTAAACAACAGACTTATTTCCTCATGGTTCTGGAGGATGGACATCCAAAATCATGATGCCATCAGGGTTGCTTTCTCATGAGGCATCTCTTCCTGGCTTGCAGACAGCCACCTTCTCACTTTGTCTCCCACATGACCTTTCCTGTGTGTACTCACAGAGAGAGAGAGAGAGAGAGAGCGCGAGAGAAGGAGAGAGCATTCTGGTGTCTCCTCCTCTTCTTGTAAGGACACCAGTCAGATTAGAGCTCCGCCCTGGTAACCTCATTCAACCTTAATCACCTCCATAAAGCCCCTGTCTCCAAATACAGTCACCTTGGGGATTAGGTCTTCAACATATGAATTTTGGGGTGACACAATTCAGTCCATAACAAATAGGGGTTCTGGGAACACTTATTAGAGATGACAGCATCTGAGGCTGAATGAATGATTCTAACAAAGAAACTACAAATAGGTAAACTGGTTTTGTTTGGCCTACACAGTGTTTTAAAAACAGAGAGAGAAAGAACTTCAATACCTGCATTTTCAACTTCCTTTGAAAAACTGAAAGCTCTGGCAACTCTGGGCCAGCCTTCCTAAACAGCAGTAGCTGGCTGGTTGGTGCTTCGTATAGGCACCAAGTTCACTTTTCCAAAGTCCCCACCACTCCCTATTGTACAGGCCCACGATTTCTCATCCAAAACTTTAGGGGTCAGATGTATCCCTGAATTCAGAATTTTTTAGATTTTAGAGAGCTAATGCAGTACATATACTCTATTACCTTATACCGCTAATTCAGTCTGGGGCACCACCTCCCTAATCAATCAACTAATATTTCTGTAATAAAATATATTCACACTAAGTGGGATAAATAAAGGCTTTAAGTAGCCTCTCATCTGTTCTGATCAGTTTCTGCTGCCAAATAAGACGACATCAGGACAGACTTTGCCACAAGTGATTTATAGCAAACTTGTAATATCCAGGGCCTCTGCAATTGGGAATTTTAGGCAAGGGGTTTGGCCCTGTCTTCCACCCACCCAGCCTGCTTCACTGGTCTGTGCTCTGACCTGGCCCCGACAGGCATCTGCTTTTAACTTCTGCTTCAACAGGTGAAGAGTAGGGGACAGTGTGGGTGGCAGGGGAAAGAAGAGCTTCTAAGCACAAAAGCTTGGAGACAGGAAAGTGTTAGGTATATTTCAGAGAGGTATTTTCTGGCCAAAGTTGAATGAAACAGATTTTCTTTAAGACAATTTTGGGAAAGGGAAACACACTTCAGAAGATCCTTCAGAAATAAAAACTGCATCGTGGTCCTGCCTGGGTCTGCTGAAGCACGTTTCAGGCTGGGGTTATGGGGATGGCAGCTCTAGGTGATTCTGCAGAAGCCTGTATCTACACTAGCTCTTGAGCTGAGCGCAGTGAGGACGTGGCTTGCGCCCTTGATAACAACATCGTCCAGATGTGGCAGCCCACAGCTCTGTTTGCTCTACACATGAGTTTGGACAAGTCAAGATGCCAAAGAGTGATCAGAAATTAGCTTAACCAGACAAGTCACATGGACCCACTAACACAATGAAAAACTCCGTTTACCATTTCAGCTAGGGCCAAAAAGAGGAAGGAAAAAAAATCCTGATTATTCCTTTATTGTTTTTCTAGCAACCCAAATCATGTTTTTTTTACCATTTAAACAGACCATCTAAAAACACAATTCAGGTTGCATCCCTTTCCTGCTGGATGGCTTCACAGTGATGAACAAAACAAAGGTCCCTGCCCTCGGGAAGTTTTACATTTTCGTGGGGAGGCTGGTCATCTGACTCCACCGACGGTGCCTGTAACCACATCAGGTAAGGGACTCCGGAGGCAACGGGTCCACTGTTAGTGCGCTATCAAGAGGGGAAACTGAGGCATGTCTTGGGGAAGGATACGCCTTGGTCATTTATCCTGATTTGGCCACCTTGAATCACTTTTTAGGTGCAAGTCACACGGTGCTAACTTACATCTTCAGTTTGCACAAACTGGAACATTCCTCCGAAGAAAGATTACTCACTTCGTTGGTTTGCTTGGTTTGTGTTTCCTTGACCGTCGGTGTAGAAAGGATCTCTGGGGATGACTGTGGTTTCTACCACCATCTCTCTACAAGTACGTGCCGTACTTCAGAGAGGGTCTCAACTTTCCCCAGAGTTTTTCCTGGAGGGTAATTGGAAACTGTGGTTAACGTAGCATGGCTTTTCAAATTGAGTTGAAAAGTTCATCAAAATGTCATTAATCTGCTTTACATAGCCTTTCCTGATTAAGTCAAACTTGTGTCTGCCCGATTATTTATGAAGCAGAGATCTGGTTGGGTCTGTTTTGGCATTTGTGGCCAGACATTCGGTCTGAGAAGGCAATGAGACCTTGATACTGGCGGGGGTGGGGCCTCTAAGTCCCACTCAAATGCCATCCCCGCCCACGCCCAGCCAAAGGAGACCTAACTGGCCACACAGACCATTTCTAACCGGTCGACAACGTTTGATGGAGAAGTTCAGTTGAGCATCTACGCTGTGTGAAGTATGATGGGAGATGCCAAAAATAAGTCATCCCTTGTCATCTTGGGGTGACTATTTGGAGGAAACCCTTGCATATTTCGAGCTGGCACTAACCCACATTTGATTTCGGCTGTCCTCTGGAAGTAGCCACCAAGGGAAGACTCTGGGCCCTGGGCCTGCCTTCTGAGCTCTGGTCTGCAGTGGGGTTGGCAGTGAACCCAGAACCTTGCTCCACAGCTAGAGTCATAACAATGACAGTAACGACAATGACGGCGTCTACAGTACATTTCGATACGCTGGGCACACAGTTCTTACATGAGTTAAAGTGGGATTATTAGCTCTTTCCTCCGATAAAGAAACAGAGGCTTCAAGAAGTTCAGAAGCCCCTGTGTGCAAGGTTCACTTACCCAGGGTCTCAGGGTCAAGGCTGGAACCTGAATCTGGGTGACAGAGGATATTAAGGCACTTAGCTGCCATGACTGAGTTGTTTTGTGTGTGTGTGTGTGTGTGTGTGTGTGTGTGTGTGTGGTTTGTTTTTGGAGGGGGTTTGCTCGCAAACCAGTTTCCTTTGGGCAGAGAGGACGTTTCTCTGTCTAATTGCCCAGAGGGCCACAGACCCCCTCAGTCTGTGTGACATTTTTAATGACTTGGGCACAAACCAGTGGCAACTTAAGAGGACACACACCCTATCAGGAGCCACAGGACAAAGTGGGATCACAGGATCAGTGAAGACCCAAGGGAAAACTCCAGGAAACAGCCAGCCAGTGAGTCTGAGAGTGGGCCAGAACCGTGGTCTCCTGGAGGCCCCTCTGACCCAGCCACACACCCCGAGGCCTGCACACACCTCTGGGGGTTCTGAAAAGGAGGGAAACAGCCATGTTCTGGAGCAGTTGCTGCCTTAGGCCCGGCTTTGTGTGACTGTGGTTGCCCTTGTTTGTCATGGTGGCAAAAATATGGCGGATGGGGCGGCTGGAACTTCTGCCAGCAAGCTCAGCACATGGCATTAGACGGTATTTATATGGGTCAAGTTTCCCTCATTGACAGAGAGAGAGAGAACGAGACAGAACCCGTATTTCTGGAGTTTCAGAAGCTGTAGCGTCTACCAACGGTGCTCTGGGCAGGCTGCCACCAGCACCTCGGGACTCAGCCAGATCCTGTTTTATGAGTTTCTAGGTCCCCCAAAGACATCTTTATTAATGTCCGACTCTAGAGTGTGGCTTCTTAGGGTCAAATTTCCCATATCTCTCCGATATATTCCACAAGGAGAGGAGGGATACAGGCACACAGACTGCTGGGTTTATTTGTGTTTGTGTTTTATGGTTTGAGCTGTTTCTTCCTCCTTTTCCGCCTCCTTTCCCCTCTCCATTCTTCCCCTCCCCCTCGGCTTCTCCTTCTCCTTCTCCTTCGTCTTCTTCTTCTCCCTCCTCCTCAATATTTTCAGTATTTTTATAGGTTCCATATTATAAAACAAAATATATCACCCCAAGATATCAGCACATCGTGCTTGCCTGGGGGCAGGGGCCGTTTTATAAGATACACCACCTTCAATGAGGCGATTCTGACTTTTAATGACTGGCCTTGGCTTGACATGTGAGGGGCAGAAACCCCAATCTGAACTACTTGAAGCAAAAACGGAAATTTATTTATTGGCTCATAGGGCCAAGGAGTCCAGGGTAGCAGTCGCTCCAGGCTGAACCTCTCCTCAGATGATGCTAACAGGACCTGGTCTCTCTCTTCTCCTCTCCTCTTTGTTGGCTCCCTCTTCAGGCAGCCCCGCTTCTTAACGTGTGCAATGGCTTCCAGAGCCCCCTGGAATGTTCTCGCATCCACGTCTGTCCTTTTCCCAGTAGTCAGGGCCTGACTCTAATTGGCTCAGATGGGGTCATATGCCCATTTCTGAACCAAATGTTCAGAGGATGGGATATGGTGAGAGGGATGGAACTTTGCTGAAGGAAATAGGTTTGCCAAATTCTTCTACTGCAGAAACTGGGAAGCAAGCAGGGATGCACAATATGCATCAATATGCAAAATGTCCTTCTAGAACATCCCGATTGGCCACCTTAGCCACTAGTGCATGTTCCCCTGAAAAATGGAACAAGTTGCATATTTTGCTGGATTTTTCTTCTAACTTCAGGAAACTGTTGCTTTTTCTTCACTTAGCGAGGAAACCTTAATCCGAAAATGTAAAACTGTATTTTTGTTAAAAAAAAAACCCTTTAGTTTTAACAACTAAGAAGTCTAAAAGGAAATACCATACACTGCTGTTAATGTTTTCCACTCTCATGGGAATATTAACCTTTAAAGGGCAGTCACAGCCATCATTACTTTTGATCAGTGGGTCTCGACCAGGGACATTTTTATCCCCCAGGTGGTATTTGGTGATGTCTGAAGACATTTGGGGTTGTTACAACTCGGAGGGAGTGGTCCTGGCATCTACTGGCTGGAGGCCAGGGATGCTGTGAAACGTCCAGCAGTGCGCGGAACAGCTCCCCAACAAAGAATTATCAGCCCCCAAATGCCAATAGTGATGAGGTTGGGAGATCCTCTTTTTGACCCTCACAGCGTGTCTGTGGGAAAGAAGAACTGGGGACATGGTGTCCTTGTTTGACATTGCCCAGAGAGGCTGTACTCACGAGGAAGGTATTTGGCTCCTAGAAACAGAAAATCCAACAGTTCCTTAAATAAACAGACATTTCTTTTTCTCAAATAACCAGAAATCCAGGGGCTGGCAGTAGCTGATGTTTATGTGCTCAAGATGCCACCAGAAGCCTTGGTCCTATGCCTCTTCTCGGTCACCCCTACTGGGCTGGCTGTCCTCTTCATGTGTGTCACCACATGGTTGTTATCGGGTTTCTGCAGCTCCCCGGATCGTCCACTCAAGGCAGGAAGAATGGAGAATAGGCTTGGCACCAGTCACCGCTGTAGTTTTTACCAGGCAATCACAGCTCTCTCTCCGATACACCCTCTTCTCATTAGACTTCTGCTTACATTTCACTGACCAGAGCTGGGTCACGTGGCCACCTCTGGCTGCAGAGCATGCTGGGAGAGGGAGTAATCAGCTTCCCAGCTGCATACAGGGAGACAGCCAAGAAGAGCGTGTGGGGAGCCAGTGCTGATTTAGGTAACCAATGGTGTCCACCACAGCGGATCAAGGACTTGCCCAAGGTCACGCAGCTAGTGGGTCAATCTAGGATTCAAGTATTTTGATAGGTGCACCAATCTCATTTTACTGGGATATGTCAGGCTTTTTGTAATGCCTGTGTTTCCAGAAACACAAAGCTTGTGAGTGAACCCAGGAAAAGAACTTGCTCTTTGGAAATTCCACAGGTTCTGTTTAGCTGACCAGAAATTGTTACTTGTATCCCTACTGCCCTGGTCACCAGAAATCATGGGCCTATTCATAGCTGCAAGACCACTACTGATAATAATAGCAATAACTCAGTCCCAAGAGTCCTGCAAATAGCTAGGTGTCTCAGACCTCAGAAATAAGAAGCTTAAAATAATCAAAGTGTAAGATCCCAAACAAATTGCCTATCTGGAAACTCTCTGGGTGGAAATGAAATATCAAGACAAACAGATGCTACTTACAGACCAGTATTTTTCAGTTGCAGCCCGTTAGTGGGTGGCAAATTCAATTTAGTGATGACCAGCATTAAAGAATTATGGAATAGAATAGTATAGAAAAGAAAGTGTCAGAGTGCATTGCAGACAGGAAGGTCAGTATAATTGTGCAACTTTGCAGGGGTGTGTGGTGTGTGTGTGTGTGTGTGTGTGTGTGTGTGTGTATACCACACTGCAATATAAAATGTATTTCTTACTGTATGGGCCACAGTCAACAGGTTTGAAAAAAGCACTACATTCCCTTTGTCCAGAAATGAAAGGGCAATGCAAGGAGAGGCAGAAACTGCCCTGGGACGCAGGCAAGACTGGTGCTACATTGACTTAGGCTGTTAATGAATTGTCCTTCTGCTTCCTAATTATCTTGAAAGCCTGATTGAGGGGGACTTTTTGCGGAAATCTAAATAACCCTCCTGCCACTCTCCGTCTCATTGGTCTGAGTGGCTAGTCAGCCCTGACACCTCTGCAAGCCAGCTCTGGTTAATTAGAGCTACTGCTATCAGGAGCACATTTGGTGTCACCATTCCCTGGATTCTGTCCTCCACCTCGCCTCTGAGGAGTGGTGAGCTGCTTGGAATGTGAGGGATAGACAACTGGTGATCTCAATACCTTCTCCTTTAAAATGGGGGTGTTCTGGATTTGGGGAAAGGTTCTTTTGGGAAAATCCCACCAATAATCCTTCCCAGGGGCACTAGGTACCTCACAGAGAATGAGAGCCCCTTGGGCTTTAATTCAGATGTTTCAAGAACAGTGACCACCGCCCCCTGCCATCTCCTGTGGTTCTTGCATCCACGCAACAGTAGTAACAGCAACCGTCTGGGCTTCTCCGCCCAGAATACCATTGACCTCTGTTAAATCGCCATAACTACTTCAGGTCAAGGGGAAACAAGAAAGTATGCACCTTGAGCTTTGTTTAAGATCAGCAAACTGTAAGTGTCCTGTGCTCTTCTGTGACCTTAAACAGCGTAATTAAAGTCTACACACTAAAACTCAGACATATTAATAAATGTCACTTTATATATTTTCTATAACTGGCTTCATCTTTCTGAAGGGCGCCTATTCTCATTAATCCCAGTGTCTTCTGGGTTTAAGAGAGTCTCTTTTGGGTAAATAGAAAATCTATTTAAAGTTCCTGATGGAGCTGTTTCCTCCCTCTCCAACAATCATTCTTCTCCTTTGTCATTTCCAGTATGGCGTTTGGGTACAGGGGAAGCTTGCATACCCACATGGCAGCCAAGAGAAGGGGCAAGTGACCCTCGGGTTATTCTCTGGGGCCTCACTAAGGAGCCCTATAGTCCACTGCTTAGTGGCTTAGCATCTAGTGGTGTGGCCCGTTCCTTTTAGTCTGAGGGACATTGAACTTGAGCCCACTGCTGAGGCCTTTGATCATGGCCTCTAGTTACGAAGCCCACTCTCTGGGGCTGGCCCACCCTAAGCCCCAGTTCCTCCTGGCTCACTGTTTCCCATGACTTCTCTATCCCTTCAGTCTGGCATGTGGGAATTTGGGGGTCCCCTCGCGTTGGCTACGGGCAAGCAGGGGCTCTGCTCATGCCTCTTCACCTTGACAATGTCCTTGGATCCTGTTGCTTCAGGTTGGGCATGACCATACTGGGTCAACCCCAGCAGCTGAAGGGATGTTCATGCTTCCTGTCAGGTGGGAAACTCTGTGACGTCATCAACCCCATTCCCTCTAGGCTATGTGTGTATAAAGCTCTATGTTCACACCTCCAAGCCAGCTCTTGATATGCAGAGGGGAGTCTGGAATGCCTCTTTTTTTTCCAGCAAGGATCATTGTCTCTCCACACACTCAAAAGAATCTAGTTTAAAACGCAAAGTTGATCGGTGATCTCTTTATTTTTTCCTTCTCCTAAAGCAGTAAATTCACAGATGGGAGGAAACCACAGAAAGACTGGCCAGTAGATATCTTTGATTACCCTGAATAGGGTATATTGGTTTAATATCTAAAAATATTTTTATGTTGAAGCTGAGTGACGGTGCGTGGGGTTTCATCCTACCAGTCTCTCTACTTCTGTGTATGTTAGAATTTTTTCCATCATAAAAGAGTTGAAAATAAATAAATAAAAATACATATGCCCATCCCACGTAGAGGAGTCATCCATCGTCAGGTCGAGAGCTGGGAATATTTACGCCGCCTCGGCAGCCGGCAGAAGTCTGCAGCTGAAGTTTGGGCTGGAGCTGTCTCAGCTGTGCCCTAAGCCACTAGTGGCTCCTGCTTCATTAAAACACCAGGGGAAGGCCCTCATTTAGCCAGATTTAATTTTCAACTTTTATAATTCATTTAAAATTTGATCAAGGAGTTAATTTATGACAAGGGCAAGGGGTGCCTTGCCAGCTCATCTGGTGGGCAAAGGCATTATAACTTAATTTATGGTTAAGGCAGCTTGTTATAATTGAGTACAAAAAGGTGGTTTCTCATCTGGAGTTTGGAGGCCTGAGGTGAGTGGAGAGAGGAGTGGGTGTCCCACGTTCTCATCTGGGAGGCGGGGATGTGGGTGCTTGCGCAGGCGGCAGCAGAGTATTAATGGAGGGTCCATTTTGATCAAATGCCATCCATCAAAAGCTTGTCAAGGGGCTAAGGAAACACACTGTGGCAGCTCTACACCCAGGACCCAGGACGTTCCGGGCTCCTCCCAGGGCCCCCTGGGAATGGGAGCATCTTCCCGAGCAGGGAAGGGAGGAGAAGGCAGCTGGCGTGCCTGCCACGTGATGCGGGTGCCTCCTTCCTGAAAAGTAATGGGAGAAAGCTTGGAGGTGTTAGTGACAAGGCTGGGACGTACCAAGAGCTCTGAATTTGTTTCATGGTTCAGGACTCTGCAGGTGTGTATGTGTGTGAAGTGAGGACGAGCAGATGTAACGATGAATGTGTGATAGTGTGGATGTGGGTGCGGTGTGCAATTGTATATCAGTGAACGTGTGTGTGTGAATGCGGAGGACGTGTGTATATCTGTGGATGTGTGTGTTGTGTAAGAACTTGGGAGAATATATGTGTATGTGTATATCTGTGAACGTGTGTGTATCTGTGTGCGTGTAGATAGGGAAGTTAAATATATTTATGAGCGTGTTTCTGTGAACACGTATGACTTATGATGTATGTCTGGCGGGGGCGGACATGTGTGTACATCTGTGAACGTATGTGGTCTGTGTGGATGTGTGGATCTGGGTAGAACGTGAGGACCTGAGGGTGTCTCTGTGAATGCGTATGTCTGTATGTCTATGAACAGGGGAATCGTGACTCCATCTATGCAGGGAGTATACGCGTGGGGATGTGTGTAGACTTGGGAATGTGCCCCCGTGTGTGTGAACAGGAAGACCGTGTGTCCACGTATGATATGTGCAGCTGTGTGTCGGAATGCAGGGGCTGTGTGTGTATGTGTGCATGTATGTGAGTAGATGTCTGTGTATATGGAGACTGGGAAAATGTGACTGTATCTAACAGTGTGCCTGTGTTAATGTGAATGTCTGTGTACCTGTGAATGCGTTTCTGCGTTTGAATGAGGATGTTGTGTAATATCTGGGGATATATGTGTCTGTGTGTGTGTGTGTGAGCTACGTGTGAACTCAGGACGTGTGTGTTTGTGTGTGTGTGCGTGATGTGCCTGAGTGCGTGCTTGCACACGTGTGTGTTATGAGCACATTGACTGCAGCTGTGCACAGCAGCCCCAGGCCCACACGACGGCTGAATCTGGTATCGGGGTTTCTCTTGCCATCTTCCTCATTCTTTTCCTCTTTCACAAATATTTATGGAGACCTTGGAAATGTCAGGCCCTGAGCTGTGCTCTGGGAACCCAGCTGGGGCCCCACCTGCACCCAGACCGTGAACAGACACCGTCTCTGTGCCCTGAAGCTTCCCTGCAAGTCCCAAGCCCAGACATGCCTCTGGCACCCTCAGGAAGACATTTACCCCGCTGTCGCTGCTACCTACCGTCTCTCTGCGCCCTGCCCCACGAGGCACCAGTGCCCTCCTAGTTCTGAGTTTCTTGGGGTCACTTGTCTGGTTAGCATCCTGGTAATGGATAGCATATGTGATACACACATGGTAGTAAGGGGTTATTGTTATATCGTACACATAAAAGATAACTTCTGTGGGGCACTTGTTCTGTGCCTGGCATCACACTTAAGGCTCGACAAGCATTATCTCATTTAACCCCCCAAATATCCCATGAGCCAGGACTTATTATCCCCATTTAGCACAGAGGTAGTTGAAGCCCAGAGAGGTGCAGTGATCTGCTCAAAGTCACACAGCTAACAAGTGGCCACTCAGGGATTTAAACTCAGGACTGTGGAACGCCAGGGCCCGTGCCACGGTATGGGGTCCTGGTCATTTAATATGTGTCCATTGCTCTAGGCCTTCCTAAAGCAGAACTTTGTACCCTCAGCAGAACTTCCCAGGTCCACTCTGATCCGCCCATCTGGTAGAGTTTTCCTGGTGTTTCCTCAGCGTGCCTCTTGCCTTGGGCCAAGACTTAGCCCAAGACTCCAAGGATTAGAAAAAAGGGGCCCCCCCCGGGCAGCTTCAGGCCAGAAGGGACATGGCTTGTGAGCGGTGTGCTGTTGGTCGCCGGCCCCCTCTGGCCCCTCTGTTGGCGTCCCGGTGCCGTGAATGCCTGCCCACTGAATGTGGCAGCCCTGGCCCGGATCGCACGGCACCCTGCTCTTGGCGGCCCTTTTATCCTGCGCTCCCACCCACCCAAACCACACGCGCATCCTCTAAGGCCCAGCTCAAATGCAATTTCCTCCGGAAAGTCTTTTTGGCTTCACACGGGCCCCTCTGAATCCTTGGCCTCTCTCCCTGCTGTTTATACATCTCTCAGACCACGGGCCACTCTCTACTTTGCATTAGAGCTATTTGCAAGTGAATCTCGGCCTCCCGGCTAGACTGTAACAAAGGCTCATTCACCTTTGTACCCACCCCCTGCGCTATTATCACCACTACGAGCATTGGCATGCTAATAATTCTCCTTGCGAGCTTCCTAGGAGTTTAGCACTGTATTTAACCCGCAGAGGAACCCTGAGAGTAAGGACCATTACCATCCCCATTTTATAGATGAGGAAACTGCGGCTCAGAGAGGTTCAGTCACTCATCCAAGATCACACAGCTACCGAACGACAGGGCTCAGGCTCAAACTGAGGGACCCGTCTGGTTCTAACATCCTTGCATTTCACCACCACTGAACACATTCTCAGGAGTGTGTTGATGAATGACTGTTTTTCTGAGGGTGTTTATACTTTGAAAGAGGACTGAGTAGAGAGAACAATGCTTAACCCACAAGAATGAATCTAGTGGTGGGATGGCTGGCGCTGTGGCTTGGGTCGCGGGCAGAGATTCGGACCAGAAAAGCCTTTTTGGGGCCTTCCCAGCACAGCTCACAGGGAGCTGCAGGATGGCAGGCTGGCCCGAGTCCCGCTCTCCATTTCTAGATGCCCCTTCTAAATCGGATGTTGTGACACAAGGGTTATGACACGCTTCCTTTAATGTGGGTCTGGGACAGAGTTGAGCCATTCGATTGCATTTAATATAGCTGTGGTTTTTACAGCCACGTGCCCTGTCTCGGCTGCCCCTGGCCTCTCTCTCCCTCAGGGGAGGCCTCAGGGTAATGGGCATATTAAATAAATCTATTACATGAATCAGTGAGACATTCTTGGACATCCTCATTACAGCTTTGAGAAAAGTAGAAGAGGCGCAGAGCTCTGGAGTGTTACCCCACGAACATCTAAAGCGCCGTTGTGTTTCTAGGATGCAAAGAAGGAGGGAGGGAGGATGGGAAAGAGCCCTATGCAGCCTTCACCGCGCTCCTGGCTGCCACTGGGCCAGGGTCCGTGGTTCTCCTTACCCAGGTGAACGCGGGTCTGCCATGTAGCGCTCAGGAAAAGACTGCCAGAGGAAAGATGTTGACTAGGCCACTCTGTCCAGTGTTTCTTTTCAATCAGCTCAGAGTTCTGCAACCTCGCGCTCCTGACATTTGTTGCTCATTTTCTGTTGTGGGGTAGGGCGGTTCCGTGCCTTACGGGAGGTTCGGCAGCATCCCTGGCCTCTATCCACTAGATGCTGGTAGCAAACCGCCGCCTCCTCAGTGCGACACCCAAAAATGACTTCAGACATTGCCAGCTGTCCCCAAGGTGGGTGAGGAGTGAGAAGGTTGGGAGAGGCCAGATCGGCCCTAGTGAGAACTACCCATCAGAAAACTAAGCAACAGAGCGGTAGGCGCCCCAAAGAGGAAAAGAATGAAAGAAAGCGGGCTTGGGTATTCCTTTCCCCGAAAGATCCAGAGCCCTCACCCCTGGGAAATGCCCTTTGGTGAGAGCCAATTCCTGTTTCGGTTGTATCCTGTGAGTCCCTCTCTGGCGGGTGGTGAGAAGGATTCGGAGGTACTTGTCATGACGGGGCAGCCCCATCTATTCTGTTCTGCACACACTTCCTGAACACCTACTGTGTGCCAGGCTTCATGCCAAGTGAACAGAGGCTCCTGATTCATCCTCAGAAAACCAGACAAAGAACAAAGAGCAGACGTGGGGAATAATAACTAAAATCACAATAGCTGATATATCCTGGGCATTTATAAAGGAATGAGTATTTTACAAGCTGGATCTCCCTAGGAGGTTGGTGCTTTTGAGAAAAGCCGGGCCAGAAGTTTTAAGAAACTTGTCCAAGGTCACACAGAAAGAAGAGTGAAGGACCTTGGCCTAGGACCCAGCAGGACTGGGCTGCAGAACCTGTGGGCTTTTCTTTCTTCCATACGAAAGGGCTGAAGGAATAATGTGCTAACATCCATATACCCACCACCTAGATTCTACAGTTACTGTTTTGCTATCCTTGCTTTATCACATATCCATCCTCTATCCAACCATCAATCCATTTAATTTACTTTTGTGTGTGTTCGTTTCTTAGTAAATCGCAGACGTCAGTACACTTTGTCCCTAAGCATATCAGCCTTCACATCAGTCACTAGGGTTTGATAATTGTTCACAGCGTTTTTTAGATACAATTTACATCCAGGAACTATGTAAACCTTAAGAATGCCAGTACGTGAATTTTGCAAATATGTATACCTTTGTAACGCACGCCCCCTATCAAAACAGACCACATTACCATCTCCCACTGACGCTCCCTCCCGGGTCTTCCAGTCTATACCGCAGAAGCAGCTGACTCTTCCAATTTTGTTTTCCATCATGAATGAATTTAGCCTGTTCTGGAACTTTTTTAAAAAATGGACTCATAACGTATGTGTATACGTAGGCGTAAGGCTTTTCACCATACGTCACGTTTTTGAGATGCATCCGTGGCATTGCACGTATTCCAGCAATCCCTTTTATTGCTGAATTCCATCATATGACTGCACCTGTTTGTTTATCCATTCTCTTGTTTATGAGCATCTAGACTGTTCCCAGATTTTGGACGATTATGAATTAAATGGCCGTGCCGGTTTGTAACAGACAAAATGATCGTTGAGGACTTAGCTTTTGGTAGACATATGCTTGTATTTCTCTTGTGTAACTACCCAGGACTGGGTTGCTGGGTCACGGGATAGCTGAGTGTTCCGTTATATAAAAAACCCACCTCACTTTCCCCAAAGTGATTGTAACCTTTTACATTCCTATCAACAACGTATGTGAGTTATAATTTTTCCACATCCTTGCCAACTTTCAGTGTTGTCGTTTTTCAAGTTTTAACCGTTCTGATGGGTGTGTAGTGGTAGCTCAAGGTGGCTTTCCATTTGCATCTTCCTGATGACTAATGATGTCGAGCCCTTTTTTCATGTGTTCATGGGCATTCACAAATTCCCTGTCCTTTGTAAGCTATCTGTTCAAATCTTTGTCTTTTAAAAGGTATTTCATTGTTCGTCTATTTGATTTTGAGTCAGAGGAGTACTTTACATACTCTCAGTACCAATCCTTACACAGATAGATAATTCAAAGTCTGTGGTTTTAACCTCCAGGAGGTCAGAGGCGATGAAGAGACTTGGGGTGTTCAAACTCTTCATCCTGCAGTAGGAGACACTCAGGTTGACATGAGTCAGATCCCCTCTCGCTTCCCCACCCCAAGCTGAAAAGTGCTCTGCACCCTTGGAAATAGACGGGGTAAGAGAATAAAGAGCTGGGAAAAGGAGAAGGAGAGGAAGAGGAGATTGGCACAAGAAAGAAGTTGCAAGGAGTTAAGCTCGGGAGGCTGTGTCCCGCAATCAGCTTTCCTCCTCCTGGAGGCCAGCTTCCCTTCACGTGGTGGTTTTCCAGACTCTTGTGTTGAGTTCTGTAGACTTGGGGTCTGTGATAGTCATTTCTGCTGTTCAACAAATATTTCCACCTCTCCTCCTTCCTGATTCAAGAAAGGACTGTATTTCCTTGCCTCCTTTGAAGCTAGGCTGGCCATGTGGCTTTTTCTGGCCAGTGAAATGTGAACAGAAGTTGACTTCCGGCAGAGAAATGTAAGAAGCAGTACAATCCTTGCTTCCCATGTTCTTTTCCCACAACTGCGGTGGGTCTGTGAGTGATAACCGTGGGCAGAGCCCCATGCTGACATGAGTTCGATATGTAACATTAGTATGAAATCAACTTTCTGCTGAGATTTTGTGGTTGTTTGTTACTGCCTCATAACCTAGCCTATCCTGATTGACAGAGGATTGCTACTTTCCCTTTCCGTAGGCTGCTCAAGAGGTACGGTGGAATTCGTATAATACAGCTTTCTTTCTCCCGTCCTTTAGCTGTATGCTTTCACGGTTCTGGGAAATTGATAGCCTGATTATCTTACAGCAAATGAATAACTGTAACAGTCGGAACTTGATCTTGCCATTAAGTTTCTTCTCTTCTCTTGGCCTTTTTTTTTAAACAGCAGGAAAGTGCTTTTGATTTTTAATGTAGGATAACCAGCAAAGTGAATTAGGGCACATTTTAATTCAGGCAAAAACAAACAAAATTTAGTTCTGTTTTGAAATAGGGATGAAAGAGTATAGCAGTCACGTGAACTTACAGCTTTTCATGGGCTCCCAAAAGGGTTTGCACTGGCAAACTAAGCAAAAGCTTCCCTGAAAAAGTAGGAGCCAGGAGGGGAAACCCGGTACCCTGGCCGTTGAAGAGTCTTCTCTAAGAGCTGCACAGGACCCAGCGCTCAGATCAGTCACAGAAGAAGGTGGAATCAGTCAGCCAGAGCTGAATGCAGCTTCTTTTTTCCAACCAAGCCCTGTAGTCATGACTTACATTTGTCAACCAATTCCTACTCGTTAATGATCAGCAAATTCATAACTTCCCACGTTGACGTGTCCAGTTTCAAACTTATTGTTTCAGACTCTTTAGCGTATCAAAGTAGTGTTTACAAAGGGGCTAGCACTTAGCTTTGGGAATTGAAGAGTAAATAAAAGTCCAGTTGATTCTACACTATTCAACAAATATTTATTGATCTCTTTTACAGGGCCCAGTAATCACCATTCATAGATGAATCTGCCCAAAATAAAGTAAGTGGGGTTCGGTTAAATCCCAGGGATGAGAAGTGTCAACAGAGAACCAATTGGCCACTTTTTTTCACCAGTGAGTGCTCACAGATCAGCCTCTCCTTCGCCCTGGAGCAGTGATTGCAGCAAAGCATCAGAACTTGTAGGATCCTAGTGCGAGCGGTGATGTTTTCAACTGTGATTGCAGTTCGCACTCTTCCCCAGACTGGCTTCTCTCAGGAGATTGGCCTCTGGACCCGGGCTCATTTTTGTAGCTATATCAATATCCTTCGTGATGGTCCAGCTTGCATACGATGGATAATGATCTGCTCTTGTGATTATCATTCATTTTGCAATTTTATTTCAATCAAAAGAGTAAGGCTCAAGGGTGTGGCCCTACCCAACTCCCCAAGGCTCAGATCTTAATTCCCTGGGCTGGGAGCCCCTGATGAACACACATGGAACTGATTTAGTGGCCAGATGGCCTAACGGCAGAGGGAATTACACTAAAGAAGCTGGCTTCTCTGCCAGCCTGTGCTTCTAGACCGTGTATATGGCTGACAGTGTGGAGTCATTACCGGGTGCCAGACGCGGTTGTACACTCTCCTTCTATTATCTGATTCAATCTTAGCAACCACCCTAGAGGTGCTGTTTTTATCACCATTTTATAAATGAGTAAACTGAGGCACAAAGACTCAGAGCCGCGGAACCTGTAAATGGCAGACTCAGAATTTACTCTCAGTAAACTTAACTCTACAAGTCCCGAGGATGTAATGTACCGCATGGTGACAATAGTTAATAACGCTGTATTAGATAGTTGAAAGCTGCTAAGGGAGTGAATCTTAGAAGTTCTCATCACAAGAAAAATAACTTTGTAGCTATTCTGTGATGGATGTTGACTTCTTGTGATCATTTTATAATATGCACATATATTGAATCATTGTGTGTTATACATCTGAAACTAATAGAACGTTATATTTCGATTATATCTCAATTTTTCAGAAAAGCATAACAGGGTGTACAGGGAAAAGCACATCTCTTTGACCCCTAGTGAAACAGTAGTGATCCCGGGGGCCAACCCTCACCGCCAAGTTTTGGTCCCTTCATGAAACTTCCTGAAACAGTATTTTAAATCATGGAGAATGCCTGTTCAGGGGGAGTTTTCAGAATGCCAGTACAAATGGGTACCTCAGTTCTTAGAGGTCAAGATAGAACATTTCCTCTTGGTGAATAGGAAATAGCTTTTAAAAGTGAAATAGATAGCTCCCTTGTCCCCAGATTAGGCGGTAAGGCATACAGCATTTTGGAACTCTATAAAGAACTCTATAATTGGGGTGATGATTCTGGATAGAAAGATTTAACTATGCATAGATGCGCGCGCGCACACACACACACACACACACACACACACACACACACACAGCATGGTCAAGTAGAAAGTTTCTGGAAATTTGAGTCAGACTGGCTAGATTTGAATCTCAGCTCCACTGTTTATGAACCATGAACCTGAGTTATGAAATCTCTTGGAACCTCAGCTTCCTAGGCTGTGAACTGGGGATAACATTGCCTACTTAGCCGTTTTATGGGCAGCAGGGCCTGAACTAGGATGAGGCAACCGAGACATTCATGTTGGGAGCAAAATTGAAGGCAGGGCCCCAAAACCTCAGTCTAATCAAGATAAATAATATTTTATTTTATTTTATTTTATTTTATGTATTTTTTGCGGTATGCGGGCCTCTCACTGCCGTGGCCTTTCCCGTTGCGGAGCACAGGCTCCGGACGCGCAGGTTCAGCGGCCATGGCTCACGGGCCCAGCCGCTCCGCGGCATGTGGAGTCTTCCCGGACCGGGGCACAAACCCGCATCCCCTGCATCAGCAGGCGGACTCTCAACCACTGCGCCACCAGGGAAGCCCAAGATAAATAATATTTTAATGCAATATTTCAAAAAATCAAATTAGTAAACTATGGCCTTGAGGCTGGCTGCTGTCTTTGTAAAGATGGTTTCACTGGAGTGAGAGGTGATTCATGTAGCGCCTCAAGTTCAATGTCTGACCCTTAGAAATAGGTGTCTTTCAGGTGAATCACGGAGCTTGGGTTAAGGGGTGTTTGTTGAATCCTTGGATCAGAGGATACCTAATTGAAAACGTTGTCCGGTGACTCTCATGCCCTCCCACTCACTTCTATCGCTCACAACGGAAATGGGGATCCCTCCTTGAGCCATTTATCAGAGTGGCAGATTAAAATCATGTGACAGGAAGTTTTCTGTTCATATTGTAATCTAACTGAATCACCAGTTCTCTATTGAAAATTCATTATGTGATGCCGCTCTCTTGCTGAAGCTCTGAAATGCTTTTTGCCGTAATGACTTTAAAAACCCCACTTCTATAATGGCCTCCTGAGATGGTGCCCCTCAGCATCTCTTCCGTGTACAATAATATTATTCTGCAATCTGTCTTGGGAGAACGCTTAAAAGCTTTCTCTCATTTTCTCCATTTAACTCGTGTATTCTCTGAGTTTTTACATTAAATGGTCATTCTTAATATCCCATGACACGTCACCTCTTTTCTAGAGAGGACACGGATACAGTACTTACCCAATTCCAGAATCTATACTAATCAAATCACGCTTTCCCACTTCAGCCGAGAGCAGTTCGTTCCGTGGGACAGCATTTAATCTGGAGAAGGAACTTATGAAAGAGAACAAAAACAATTGAAGCTGCAGTCGGTTAAATGCGAATATGATTGATGCAATTTGTTGTATAAAAAGGAATTAGCAGATATTGAAGTCAAGTTGTGGAAGGAAGGTCAAAAATGCCCGGATTTATTGTTTGCAGACAACCAGCAACAAGGCTTTCTTAATAGCCTGATCTGAGCAGATTGTGGATAAACATTTGAGTTTTGATACTGAAGGAGAAGAAAGACTACAGCTAAGGCTTTAAATCTACACTACGAGCTAGTCATTTAAAAACACTGAAATCCATCCTTGAAACCCTGATACTTTACGCCGGACTCCCTCCACTCTGCTTAATCTGTGCTTCCCAGCCCTGCCTTGAGCAAGGAGCCAGAAAGCCAACTTACATACAGCACCTATTTTAAGGAAGAAAGAACATCTGATCATTGACTCACCTTCCCTGTAGGATTCAAACACAAAACGGAAAACTTGAAGCCCAAATTCCTTTACAGTATGAAAGGAAGGGACTGACTTTTGCCTTGAGGCCCCCTGGCTCCGAGTGCTTTGATTTTAAGAGTCAGGGACCTCCAAACCTGCGGGCTGATTTCTTTCTCGTGCAGATGGAAAGTTCCATCTCACTAATGGATTGGGGGCAGGACATGGGATGTGTTGGGAGGCCAGTCGTGGAGATGTTCATCTCAGTCCGAGAGCGGCTGGGGGTTGAGAGGAGGTCGGTGAGCAAAGACAAGGGACCATGAATCATCCATCCTTTCGACGTGGGCACCAGCCCTGAGGGGAACGGATGAACTTGACTGACCTACTCAGAATCTGCATGGTGGGGACCCCAAGAACAGAGAGCAAAAGTTTCCCAAACATTGGAGCCAAAAATATCTAGGTTTGAATTCTGTCTCTGCCACATAATAGCTGTGGGACTTTGGGCAAGTCACTTGACCTTTCTGAACCTCAGTTTCCTGCTCTGTGTAATGGGGATGACAATACCTACCTTGGACGGTTGCAGTGAAGATAACAGATATAATCTACGTAAAGCACCCCACAGCATATCTTACACATAGTCTGTGCTCACCAAAGTGGCAGTTCCATACCATTCTATGTGGCCAGTGTCCCTAGATGTACTCGCTTGGCCAACTGTACCTTGATGGATGGCAACAACTGAAATTTCAAACAGCTAATTGGATTATAAATTGACTTGTTTATTCCATTTAAAAACAACCGACCATTGTGAAATTAAAATTATGGGAGGACTTCATATAATGGAATTTGTCTTGCACTTTAAAGATTAATCTTTAAAAACTCCACTTTGCCATGTCTCGTTGCCAGGGTGTCATTGGCAAAGACCTTGGTTAGAGAGAGATGCTTTGCCTTCTCCTTTATCCAAAGGTATTTATTTTATTTTATGCTTGCATTCTGGCTCTAGGCTGGCATCATGTTGGATGATAAATCCATTTGTTTGGGCAACTTCAGGAGGGAAATTTGCCCAGAAAACTGGCTGGAGCTGGCTTTGGAAAAAGCCAAATTAGGTCTCTAGAAGACTGGGGTCCCTTCCAAATGAGTTCCCAGTGGGCAGGGAGTGTTCAGTTCTGTACAGTGTGCAGCCTACACCGCGAGCCCCCAAACTGTGTTGAACAAAGAAGACCCAGCCATTGGCAGTCACATCGATTGGCAGATATCAGATTGCATTCCTTTGTCTGCTGCCCGGCTTATTTTCATACCCCGGTCCAACCTTTGTAAAGGAAGAAGCTTAAATGCTGACAAATTTC